>NC_083234.1:26820167-27465167 GCF_032191835.1 Heteronotia binoei | reverse complement strand
CAGAAATCCATTCACCATGAAAAAAATGGCTGCTTTGGCAGTTGGACTCTAACGTATTATACTCCAGTGAAGTCCCTCCTCTTCCCAGATCCCGCCCTCCTTAGGCTCCACCCCCAAAATCTCCAGCTATTTCCCAGCCCAGAGCTGGCAACACTAATTCCTTCCCTTCCATTTCATCTTCCTAACAAATGAAATGAGGTAGATTGGTGTGAGAGAAAATGACTGGCTCAAGGCCATACAATATGTTTTGTGGCAAAGTGGGGCTTAAATTTGGGTCTCCTAGTCTAGCACCATACATAGACTTGCCAGCTCATCCTCTATGGCATTGACAGGCGAGGTCCCACTTCCTGGATCCCACCACTGCTGAAAGTTGTGGGTGGAGGGTGGATGGGCAGAAATGGCGTACATGTTGATGTCACTTCCAGCAAAACCCTAGAAGTGATGTCACAGATGCACTGGCAAAATCCTATAGCACTAGTGATTCCACTATTGAGTTTTTGCCAAAGGTGGCAATTGACCTGTTCATGGCATCCCCCCCCAAGCTCTGCCCCCAGTCTTTTGAGGATTGCAGGCATGCACCTAGCAATCCTAATACACTCTACTAGCTCCCTCGAAAATTGGTATCTTTATTTCCTTCCATGGATCTCAGGTTACCCAACACAAGCACCCAGCCAACAGCCTCCCTCTCTGTGTGCATATACCACACATGCTTTTTGCAAAACTGGGTGACTCACATACAGATGAACTTGTATACCAAGTCCATTTCTAAGTGTTATCTCAGAAGCAGTACAATCTCAGAGGCAATACAAAAGCAGTTGCTTGATGTCTCAATCTGTTATTTATATATTATACAGTATAATATACAATATATACTGTTTTTTGTATAAGACCTCCAAAAGAACTTACGCCATTTATAAACTTGTCAATAAATCATTCACATATATCAAATCCGTAAAAACGACACCAACTACTGAGCTCCTGGGAAGAGCAGCAGATTTGCTTCAAAACCAAGGATAAAGCCAATCTCCCATCTATAGCCACCCCAAACTCCATTTCAGTAGACCAGAGGAATGAACAAGAGTTTAAGCAAATCCCCTAACAATTTGGAGGGGTGATGATAATCATTTTTCCAAAGGACAGAGCATTCCACACTCTCAGTGCTGCCATTTCACACATGCAAATCCCCAAAGGATGTTGTATTTGCAAGTGACAAACATGTATTCATGCAGTTCTATGGAAATTATGGAACTTCAGTGGGTATCCAGATTATGAAAAAGATCACGAGAATTGCTTTGCAAGATCCAAAGGGCAGTCTGTCAAGGCTAGCACCCTGGGTCTATCCCAGTGCACAGGAGCAGTTCCACAGCTGCTGAGTTAGTTATCAGCTCAGCAGACAAACACTGATATTCTAATGGCTTGTCATTCTATCCATTAAATCTTGGGCCCTATGGCCTCTCAAATGATGGATTCCGGGAATGGGGTTATAGGTGGCCTTGCAGCTTGGCCAGGGTTGTGTGGAGATGTCAATCAGATTATCAAGAGCCTTTGCCCGGGAAGCAGAAACACAGCTACATTGTGAGCATGATCAAAATGATTTGAAGACAGGGCCACTGTAATCACACAACTCAAAGTGGTCATACTGTCCAGCCGCTACCATGTGTCATTTTATATAAGTACCTTCATACAACTTCAGCTGAGTTACAATTCTATAAATGTCTTCACATGCCCCTTGAGACTAGCAACAATATGAATCAACTCCAGCTGTTTGGAAATTTCTGTTATTGCCTGAACAAAAGCAGTTAAAATGCAGTGAGAGATATCAGTTATGTTAGTACTGACTGGACAGTGCCCGTGCCATCGCATTGTCTTTGAATGCAACTATGAGAGGCTCCAAACCTCTGGCAACTATGTGCATGTAATCTTATTTATTCACTTAAAATATTTTTATGCCAACTTTCCATTTGATGCTGGTCCCCAAAGCAGTGCACATTAACAGCATTAAAACATCTGAACAATTAAAAATGACATTTAACATGGCAAAATAATTTGATAAAAAACACAAAGCAAACAATAGAAGAGGATGGCCAATAAATAGGCATGCTAGCCTTCAGGTGGGACCTGGGGAATCCTCCGGAATTACAGCTCATCTCCAGAGTACAGAGATCCATTCCCCTGGAGAAAATGGATGCTTTGGAGAGTAGACTCTATGGCATTGTACCCCTCTGAGGACCCTGTCCTCCCCAGTCTCCACCCCCAAATCTTGAGGACCTTCCCAACCTGGAGCTGGCAACCATACCCTTCACACCCCCTGTTGTTGGCCTGGGAGGACCTGGCAGCCCTGACAATAACCATTATTGGTGTATGCCACCTCCCCCCCCCAAGGAAGTCTTCAACCACTGGCAGAAAACACAGACTGAGGGAGACAGATCAATCTCCCTGGGAAGGAAGTTCCAAAGTTTTGGTGCCACAACTAAGAAAGCCCTTTCTCAGGTTATCACCTATCTAACCTTAGATGGCAGTGGCAGCCAAAGAAGGGCCTCCAAAGATGACCAAAATGAGCAGGGAGGTTCATATGGGAGAAAGTGGTTCTTGAGAATCGCACAAGGAATTATTTTTAATAGCTACCCTGTTACTGGCCCCTGTTTGTTTTCAATATTCAAGTTATTCCATATTGCAAGGGAAATCAGGGTTTCATTTTTCTCAGGGAACATCAGAAGGTATTTTCCTTGGCTTATGATGGTTACACTATGCTTTTGCCAGGTAATGCACATGCCAGAATGAATGTTCTTGGCATTTTTGTTCTTAGGGGGATGGCAGGAGGTATTGTTTTGGCTAAAGGTATGGAAACAGTCTCTTCACATCCAAAGGAAAGAATGCAAAAGTGCTATATATCACTCATCTGCAGCCCCAAATGAACCATTATGATGACCTAGTTTGCCCTCCTGGATGACAAGAACTTTGTTTCATGGAAAACTCCCACTTAAATTCCAGTTGTTTCTGGTTGCATTTCAGAATTTCTAGGTTTTGGAAATTCGGTGCAATGTCAAGACTGGCAAACAATGCTGAAGAAGAACTGGTTTTTATACCCTGCTTTTCTCTACCTTAAGGAGTCTCCAAGAGCCACAAGCAACTTACAATCACCTTCCCTTCCTCTCCCTAAAGCAGGCACTTTGTGTGGTAGGTGGGGCTGAGAGAGTCTGGAGAGAGCTGTGATTGGCCCAAGATCATCCAGCTGGCTTCATGTGGAGGAGGAGTGGGGAATCAAACCTGGTTCTCCAGCTTAGAGTCTGCTGCTCTCAACCACTACACTAAACATGCTTCATGCTTGAATAGGGGTGCAGTTTGTTGTATCTGGCAGGGTTACCATAACTTTGACAAAACTTTGACCTTTGACAAAAATCCAACAGGCACAGCTTTTCCAAGCATGCAGATACAGGAGAAGAGCCATGGATCAGTGGTAGAGCATCTACTTTGTGTGAAGACAGTCCCATGTTTAACCTCCAGCATCTCCAGTTAAAAGAGTCAGGTAGCAGGTGATATGAAAGACCTTGACTTGAGACCCTGGAGAGCCTCTGCCAGTATGTAGACAAGGATGACTTTAATGGACCAATGATCTTGCTCAGTATCTCTGTTCATACATGACAGTGAACCTATACAACCTATATGTATATCATACATATACAGTATATGTATACATCTATTTGTAAGAAAGAGCCAACACACATTCCCTTTACAAATGAAATGAGGAACCAGTACTTGAATAAATGTGAGGTTTCAATCACATATTCAGGTGTACATGCATCTACTATAACATGAGAATTACTCAATGAACATGTGGCACTTAGGGTTGCCAGCCTGCAGGTGGGGCCTGGAGGTCTCCAGGAATTACAACTGGTCTCCAGATGACAGAGATCGGTTCCCATGGAAATCACAGCTGCCTTGAAGAGTGGACTCTGTACTATCACAGCCTTGCTGAGCTTCTTTCCCTCCCTAAGCCCCACCCTTCCCAGACTCCACCACAAATCTCCAGGAATTTCCCAACCCAGAGTGGGCAACCCTTGGCACTATAAGGCAGGTTCATGTGATCAGTGACACAGAATGCTGCATCTGCTAGATTTCTCTGTTTTGCTGCTGTTGAAAGCATGGAGTTCCTGTCAGAAAAATACTGATGTCATATGCTCATGGTGGACCTAAACCACTTCTTGTCTATAATAGGGGGCAACAGTGGGAGGGCTTCCAGTACCCACTGATAGATCTCCTGATGGCACCTGGTTTTTTGACCAGTGTGTGACACAGAATGTTGGACTGGATGGGCCATTGGCCTGATCCAAAATGACTTCTCTTATGTTCTTATGACATCTGTGCAAGACATCAACAAAAGTGTGAGGTAAATTATGCAGAGGGAGAGAGTGATTAGCCTACTAAGCTTCCATGGCAGAGTGAAGATTTGAACCTGGGTCTCTGAGACCCTTGTCCAGCACTCTAACCACAACACCGCACTAGCTGCCGTGGTACCCTGTGTTCCTTCTAGCAAATATGATCAGATTGAGCTTGTGCCTGGTGCCAGCCAGTGAAGGGGCACAAGCCATATTTGACCTATGCAGAAATATGTCCTCCACAAAGGTGAAGCAATTACCAAAATTTAAAACCCCCCACAACTCCCACATTCCCTCTCCCACCTTATGGCAGTGGGAAAAGGTTTTGCCAGGCCATCCTAGGTACATCTACATCACCTGGTTTATCACTCAATATGTCCTATGTGGTACAACAGGTAGAACGAATCCTCAGATTCTGTGCACACCTGAGTGGGTTTCTGACAGGGCTTCAGTTCCCACCTGTTCACCTGCAGTTAGGATGCTCAAGCAGCAATGACAGGATATACTATTGGCCCTTCCCAGGGCTTTTTTTTGTAGCAGGAATTCATCTGCATATTAGGCCCCACACCCTGATGTAGCCAATTCTCCAAGAGCTTACAGGGCTCTTAGTACAGGGCCTACTGTAAGCTCCAAGACTGGCTACTTCAGGGTTGTGTGGCCTAATATGCAAAGGAGTTTCTGCTACAAAAAAAGCCTTGGCCCTTCCCCTACAGTACATAACAAAAGTGAGGTGGCAGATTGTCCCCTCAAAAGCACCAGCTATCCCAGAGAAGCAAGACCAAACTGCACTGATGAAAAAACATTGGTTATACTTCACTTTCAGTTTATGTGCACCTCCAAACCTGTCCTCATTTGTCCAGGAAAAGCACTTAAAAAAGAACCCAACCCAACCCTGCACATTTGTGTTTTATTAGGATAATGAATCCAGGACCATTACCTGGACTGGTTTTAATTAAAGCAATACCTTAACAGGCATGCACCTGCTGACCTGAGGTTGCAAATGCGTCCCCGGGGACTCCAATTCAGTGGGGAGCAAACTCAACCAAGACAGAAGCTCAGCTCTGTCCAGCATGTGCTGTGTTTAGGACCAGTATGGACAGAGCTTCTTTGTATACCAGAGCAGCAATCCCTAGCAGATTGAAAGGACAGCCTTTCAAGGACAGCTGTGAGGAGGCGTTGTTAGAAAAACAGGCCCTCAAATGCAGGTCCCCAGAGCCTTCTGAGCAGGTCTCCCTTGAGTGCATTCTCACTTTCTTTGGTTGCTTGCCCCAAACATCCTACAACAAGATTTTGATACTCTTGTGAACATGCTCTCATTTACACTTCGGAACTGAAAGCGCAAATGCCAGCTCAGCTCCCTTAGCAGGCAGCCCTTACACTTCTCAGAGCAAATATTTTCCCAGAGGTTTGGCTGTCGACAAGCTGTTTGCTTCACAGAAAAAGGCGGCAAGGGCGAGGGAGGAGTGAAGTTTTCACAGATGCCCTCTTGACATACCTGAGAAACTTAGGGCAAAGCGAAAAAAGGGGGAAAGGATTTGCCTCAGTTAACTGACCAACTTTCCCTCCCCAAAATGTGAAGCGGTTCCTTACCTTCAGCTCTGTCAGTACATTCCTGTCCACTCTTGAAGCCTTCCCTATTCAAATCTCTGCTCTCAGGCACCAGACACTTTTCTTAATGTTTCCTTCAAAGCAGACCACCCCCCCATCCCACCATGGCTCCTTGCCCAGTCACTCTCCACACGGAGCCAAGAAAACCTCACTCAAGGAGAAAACAAAATTACTTGGGAATGATGCGAACGGGAGGGATGGTTCTTGTCTTGGGGGTTTAGGCTCCATACCATCCGGGAACGGAGCAAAGGGGGACTATATAAGAGGGGGAGAGATTTTTTTGGGGGGGGGGGTGAGAAAAGAAAGAGAGAGAGCATTTTAAAATTGACAACACATGGCTGTTTCTTATCCTAGGGCCTAGTAAATAGGTCTTTCATGCTGGGCCAGTTGCCATGGCAACAAACATGCAGGAAATATTCCAGATAACTAGAATAGTGGCAAAAACATGTGTTTTGGATAAAACATCCCCCCTCCTTCTCTCATGGCTTTATTCATTCTACTGATCAACACAAGCTTGTCTTTCAGGGCAGACACCTTTCTCGTGTCTGGCAGGGGTCAAAGGCCAGCCCTTGCTGCAACTCAGAAGATGAGACCCTTGTTTTCCTCCAGGGGAGAAAAGGGGGGGGGAAGGGTTCTTCCTGCGGCCTTGTCTTCTGATGAAATTAAACAAAGATGCTGAGAACTTTCAGAAGAGATCCCCTTCTGCTACTTCACTGAGAATGAAGAAAGGAACAGCTTGTGTCTGAGGCATTCACTGGACAACCTTGAATTCAGTTCTGGACTGCAGTGTCACCTTGGATGAATCATGGGGCGTCTCCTTGGTCTTTGTTCTTTTGAGAAAAGACAGAGGACACCATCAGCCATATAAGAGGGATGATCAACTTCTGTTTTCTTGGAGGCCACCATATTCTCATGACACCAGTCTGAGGCTGGATTCCAGAAGAATTCATCCCATGCTCATAGTTAAAATCGGCATCTCCTGATGATATAGCCTCACAGGTATGGAATACACAAAAGCCAGTGGTATGAAGCCATCAATCCAAGGGAGGTCTGAAGAATGCATACACCTCCTAAAAGGCCATCACAACTGGCAGTTAGATTGGAGTCCAGTAGCACCTTCAAGACCAACATGATTGGGGGAAGTGTTGAGAGAGAGAGAGCTTTGACTTTTGAAAACATATATAAAAAAAACGTTGCTGGTCTATGAGATGCTACTGGAGTCAAATCTAGCTGTTTGATTGTTGACCAACACGGCTAGCCTCTGAAACTAGCCACCCCAGCAGGTTGGCAATGGTTTGTTTGCTTTACGCAGTACAATAACATTATATTTTATGGAGGTCCATTGCTTTGGTTTGGAATGAAACCAAGCAAAGCTTTGCAATATCTTCATTACAATTGGGCAGGGAACATTAAGAGCCAAAGAAAGATGTCTGGGTACTGGATCCAACTTTCAATGTATTGGTTGAGCAAACCTGGCTCATAATATTAAGGAATGGAAAATGTATAGCACATTTCTGCCTTTAGCATTTTCACCTATCAGTTATTAGGTGTATATTGCAAATATGTGGCAATCCAAATTATGAGAGCCAACTTGTCGCCATACATTAGGCCAGCAGCTTGTTCTCAATTGTCTAGGAAAGACAACAAACCTCTACTGTTTTTGAATACTTGATTTTGTTAAAACACACATCCAATTTATTACACATTACTATAATATCCTTTTACTTGATCTTCCTGTTTTTTTGTGTGTGTTGGCTTTATTTGTATTTCTTCTGGTTTATCTCTGTATTGGCTCCCCTCTGGATCACTGGAGCAGATTTAATTTTAAGCTTCTTTTATCTGTGTCCTAGCTCTTACCTCTTGTTTCTTCTTTCTCTTCATACTTTGCTCTTCAGATACCAACCTTCACTTAAAATCTCCTCACGTGCTGTTTCTCATCTTTGTTCTCCCCCCCCCCCACTGTTCTTTGTTCTCCCCCCCCAAAGCAATGGACCTCCAGAATGTTCACTGATGTGACTGGATTCTTCTTTCCTTCACATAAGAAGTCATTGGAAACCTATATTGTTTGACTTTTGATTTCCTCATTAATTTTTCTTGTTCTAGACTGACACTTGACCTGTTTATCCAAGGCCACTGTTGTGTAGAGGTGGTACATGCACTGACCTAGAAACTGGGTGTCCTGGTTTGAAATCTCTACTTTTCCACAAATCTCAGTAGGCCACGTATTTTCTCATAGTTTACTGACTTCACAGGGTTGCTGTGATGATAAAATGGGAGAGGAGATAACTACATATGCTCAACAGGAGAAGGATAGAATAAAAAGTGCCATGTGGGCTGCTTCTACACCATGACAATACGCTGTGTAGCTTTTTTTTTGCTGTTGGTTAAAGCAGTGGCATCTGCAGTAGAATAATAGAATCATAGAGTTGGAAGGACCCCCAGGGTCATCTAGTCTACCCCCTGCACAATTGAGAAAATTCACAAATACCTCCCCATAAAATCGCAGGATCAGCATTGCTATCAGATGGCCATCTAGCATTTGTTTAAAAACCTCCAAGGAAGAAGATGCAGCATCCAGCATCCAGTTTCCTTGCCCCAGTCCCTCGCACAATTTCCGCCTGCCACTGGAGGGCTTTTTCAGGCTTTTGGGGGGCAGGAAAGGGACTGAGTTAAGGAAAATGGTGCCAATGTGGGCTCTTCTACATATGTATTGTCCCATCCATACAGCAAACAACAGTGTGGTTACTGGAGCCATCCCAAAAAGATCATATCAAAACAGGGGAAAATCTGGAAAGTGTATGATTAGTGGACAATGCCATGTGGACATGCTCCCAAAATTACAAAAGTGGTACAAATGTGGGAACAGCCATTTATCTTTCTGCTAGTTACCCTCCCTGCCCCATTTTAGCCAGTTCTAAGCTATTTGGAGGATCATGCCTCAATTTATGTATAAGCATCAAAAGGCAAGATATAAACTATAAATCAGGGGTGTCAAACATGCAGCCCGGGGGCCGAATCAGACCCTTGGAGAGCTCCTTATCAGGCCCCTTGAGCAACTGGCTGTCATCTGCTTCCTTCTCCCTCTCTCTTGCTTCCTTCTGCATATCAGCTTGTTTTGCAAGGCTTGCTCAATAGCGCAGGAGCTAGAGCAAAGTGTTTATTTTCTACACTGGCTGAGGCTCCTCCCTTGGGGAGGAAGGGGGGGAGGGAGAGCTTGCTTTGCCAGACTCTCTCAATGGCACAGCAGAGCTACTGAGCCAAGCCTCTCTTCCTTCTATTGGCTGAGGTTCCTCCCCTGGGGAAGGAAGGAAAGAGCCAGAGCTTCCTTTGCCCAGTTCCCTGGATCACATGGGAGAAATACAAAGAAAGCACCTTTAAGGCCAATAAGTACTAGTAATGTTTTAAGTGTATTTTAAGTTTTTTTTAACAAAAATCTTTAATTGTATTTGTCTGTGTCCTTTATAACTTTTATATCTCTGCTACCTAATCTTAAATAGGTACACGCACAGCTCGGCCCGACATGACTCGGCCCAACAAAGTCTCATTTATGTCAGATCCGGCCCTCATAATGAATGAGTTCAACACCCCTGCTATAAATGCTAATGAGGAAGAAGGGTCCTTTCCTTCAGAACCCTTCCATTTGCAAACAATGAGCTAGTGCCTGTTAGAGATTATAATTGGAGAACAGGGTTCCCTCTTTAATAGCCAAAACTGATCCGATAAAGGACAGATTCCGAAATGTGAAACATCCCCGGAATGCATAATCAACTTGACTGTTGGCTTCTATCCAGAATTTTCACCTATTTTGAATACATGAACTTAGGAGACTTTCATAAGAGAAGGACTACTTTATTTTGGTGATTACTGGACGTTCTGTTGTGAAGGAACTGTGTTGTGATTATTTCATTGTTTGTAATTTACTGCACGTCTGGTGCACCACCCAGGTGTTGGAGCCTTCCACTGCCGGCTCTTTAATGAATGTTATTATAACAATTCTCTATTTAAAATCAGTTTCATAAGATATGTTTGAAAAACCAGCCATTATTTTGACAGCGATAGCTCAGTGGAGACAATCTATTGTGTCTTTATACTGGTTTACTTGTTACCAAGGGTTTCTTTATATTGTTTTTCAATTTATGTATGAGCATCAGAAGGCAAGCTATAAACCATAAATGCTAATGAGGAAGAAGGGTCCTTTCCTCCAGACAAACAGTCTCACTTCAAAGAATGGAATGGATGGAGATGAAATTATTTTTAAAAACCAGAAACATCTTCCCCCCATTATTTCTTCACTTAAGTCCTTCTTCCGCTCTGCCATCGACTGTGTCAGCCTAGCTGGTGTTGATACCAGGACCACCATTGCTGCTTTGGCCTAGACAAGCCAGAAAGGAGGCCAGTTGGGACCAGTACAGGCCAGCAGTAAGGTTGTCAACTCTGGTTTGGGGAATGGGTGAAGATTAGGGGAGGGGGGGGGGGAGAAGCCTGGAAGTGGAAGGGCAGGAACGGGAGCTCAGCAGGTTATGATGCCCTAGAGTCCATCCTCTGAAGCAGCCATTTTCTCCAGAGGAACAGTAATCTGGAGAGCAATTGCAATTCTGTGAGAACTCCAGGCCCTGCCTGGAGGTAGACAACCCTAGCTGGCAGGTAGAGATTCTCTCTCCCTTACCGCTCACAAGAGAGCCAGCATGGTGTAGGGGTTAAGAGTGGCAGACTCTAATCTGGACAGCCAGGTTTAATTCCCCACTCCTCCTCCACATGAAGCCGGCTGGGTGATCTTGGGCCAGTCACAGTTCTCTCAGCTTCACCTACTTTACAAGGTGCTTGTTGTGGGGAGAGGAAGGGAAGGTGATTGGAAGCCACTTGGAGATTCCTTAAGGTAGAGAAAAGCAGGATATAAAAACCAAATCTTCCCTCACCTCTTCTTTGTCTGATATAAATCCAAGATGCAATGTGGGAAATGTAGACATTTCCATGGTACACTGTAGGAAGAAATTCTCAGCCACTGGTCTGTACTAGTTCCATGGCAGAAATGGCCCTGGCCTTAGCAGTATTAGGAAGAAGGGAGGGGGAAGCCCTTCTCTCTTGCCTGGACAGCTCCTAAAATTTCAACCCGTCTCAAGGTTACAGAAGCCAGTCACCCTGGAGAAAATTGCTGTATGGGGAGGGTAGATCATATGGCATTATTAACTACTAAGGTCCTTCTCCTCCCCAAATTCTACCATCCAAATCTCCAGGAATTTCCCAGCCTGGAGCTAGCAATCCCCATTTTCACCCCATCTCCAACTGCCATAAGCACAGGCAGGAAATGCTAGGGTGGAAGATTCAGGCTCTTCAGTAAGCATCAGCTATCTGGGTAAATGATATCTTGAGGCAGGAGAGAAAATGTCCAAAAACAGGACATGCTTCCAAACTCCGGTGTTGCCAGTGTAAAGAGCTTCTGCTGAAGTTTTTTTCCCCACCCACAGAGATTTCAAAAGATATTTGCTATCCATTTAACCCCTTCTGTTTTTTTTTTAATACAAACAACTTTTTTTGTCTTTAAAGTGGCTGCCAAGCATTCTCGTGGATGCAATAAGTAGACTCAGCAGCATCCCCTTTAATGGGGGGGGGGGCGGGGATGAGGTGGAAGAGATTGTCATTTCACCAGTGTATCAGGGTGCTGATGGGTTGCTCCTTCTTGCAAGAAACAAGTGATGTCAGCACAATCCATCAGCCTGGCCTGGCTTTATCTGGTCCCAGATGAAAGGCAGCCTGGAATCATTAGTATCATGGCTGAGTTTGCTGATGCCGGCATCATCTGCAGCCAGGGCAACAGGTGCAAGGGAAAAGCCTCCACCTGCAATAAAGGACCATCTGATGGCAATCAAGCTGCCCTTCTCTCTCCCTCTTGGTCATTGATCTCCAGCGCATGCCCCAAGCCTTTGATGAGGCACTAACAGGCAGGCTCCACAGATGTTTATCTCCAATAAAATAAGATTCAGATTTGAAAGTGATTCCTTCCTTGGAAAGCCAGGCCAGCACTGGGAACATGATAAGCAAGTGAGAGATTCTTGATGAATATACAGAAATAGCCAACTCTGTCTTACTTTTGGTGTAGATGTAGCTTTGTTCTGCTCCATCTTAGAATGGGGTTTGGTAGACCCAGGTCATTCCTTCATTGGATTCTAAGCAATCACAGGCGCTTATATTCTCCAGACCTGATCAATATAGATTAATGTCCTTTTAATCTTTTAATTGTACTCTCTCCACTCTGAACTTGGTTCCTTAATCTATCCTATTTTTATTCAGCCCTTCCCATAAAGAATTTAGAGAAGCTTCTTCACCCTCACAATGCAGTAGGCTAGGTTGAGGAGAGAGATACAGATTGCCTGAACCTGACTTTAAAACTCTTTAGTGTCCCTGCTATAATACTTGATCTTGAAAACAACAGAGAATCAATACATTGAGAGCCAGTGGGCTGTAGTGGACCACATGTTGAACTAGGATTGGGAAAATCCCTTCTCTTGTCATGATACTCACCGGGTGACCTTGGGCCAATTACTGTTGATGAGCCTAACCTACTTTGCAGGGTTGTTGTGAGGATAAAATGGAAAAGAACCTTCAGCTCTCCAGAGAGTAAAACGTAATATAGAAGAAGAAGATATTGGATTTATATCCCGCCCTCCATTCAGAGTCTCAGAGCGGCTCACAATCTCCTTTATCTTCCTCTACCACAATAGACACCCTGTGAGGTGGGTGGGGAGAGAGCTCTCACAGAAGCTGCCCTTTCAAGGACAACCTCTGCCAGAGCTATGGCTAACCCACAGTCATTCCAGCAGCTGCAAGTGGAGGAGTGGGGAATCAAACCCGGTTCTGCCAGATAAGAGTCCGCACACTTAACCACTATACCAAACTGGCTCTCTTATACAAATAAATAAATAAATATATAGATAACAACTCCAAAAATAACTTATAACCAGAGACAGTAGGGCCTGGTAAGAGAAAACTTTATTTATTGATTTTAGGTAGTATGCTGGACTTTTTTTGAGCAGGAACACAGTTCCGGCTGGTTTGGTATCAGGATGTGTGGCCTAATATGCAAATGAGTCCCTTTTAGGCTTAAAAAAAAGAAAGTATGTACAAAACAGGTATAGATGTTAGCAAAATCTGGATTATCTATATGATCTCCAAAGGAAAGCTTCTATTATTGCGGTCTACATGTGCAGCAAGGTGATAGATAGAGACCAATTTCACACTAGACTTTTAATCCTGGTTCAGCCCTGTCCCCAAGCTGACATGCTACACTAAAATCATAGAATAATAGAGTCACAGAGTTGGTTTCTCTGATTCTAGTGTAGAATGTCAGTTTGGGGACAGGGCTGAACCAGGATTAAAGGTCTAATGCGAAACTGATCAGAGAAAACAGAATTGCATTTCAAATTGGAATACTATTTTTGAATGGTCCTTGATGTGTACAAAAAACAAAACACAAACCAACACATAATAATAATAATAATAATAATAATAATAATAATAATAATAATAATAATAATAATAATAATAATAACAATAATATTTTATTTATATCCCGCCCTCCCCGCCGAGACGGGCTCAGGGCGGCTAACAACATTTCATAAAATTATACAGAGTTTAAAATCACATTAACTTTAAAACATTCCAGTTAACCAAGTATTATACAAACCTGATTCCAGACAATTCGGAAGGATATGCTAAAAAACTTTCTCTTTGATAACAAGTTACTATGCAGGGAGCTTTATTTCTAGGGATGGGCTGAAAAATACAATTCCACCTCCGCTCTCTGTTCTCATTCTTCTACACATGTAAACTCGTAGAAGATAAGCCATAATGAAGAATATATGAACCCCACAAAAAGATCCCATCGTTTCCACAATGTATCATTAGGGAAGCTCGAACCATAATCCTTCCTGTGAGAATGAAGTGTGATGTAAGCATGTCCCTATTTTCCATCTGTTAAGAATTAGAAAGCATGCAAAATTAGGATGACTGATATTGCAAAGAGGTTCTTTTTGAGTCCAGACCTTCATTTGCAGTTCTGGTTGGTTTACAGGGAATGCGCCTGATTTTTCCAGCCTGGTTTCACTATCACCCTCCTTTTCCCCAACAGACATATCCATGCAAACAGAACTCTTAAGGGCTTGCTTAGCCATGCTGATTTTTTTTTTTAAATGGGCTTAACTTTCCATGATGTTTATGTAACCCCCCCCCCTCACACACACACCAAGTGTCTTAAACTGACACATTTTCTCTCTCCTTATTTATGATGCCAATTAAAACCCTGCAAGTAATTTTACCCCAGGAAAAGCCTCATTCGCCCCAGACAGCTCTGCGGAGACCTACTCACGGCTTTTAAAATATTATTTTTTTAAAAAATGACTTAGGTTTCCCTCCTCTTTAAATGTCATTTGCATCATTTTCGTATTCATGGCAGCTACGTTAAACCATCTAGCTGTATTTTCTAATAGGGCCATGTCTAGTTATAGTCCAATCAGCTCGATTTACCAGGGGCAGTCCATGTTTCCTGGAACCCAGCCCTGTTTTGTTTCCAACACCTGCCCCAGTTTTGTTATTAGTTTGGTTTGGGGGAAAGTTTTGGCAAGTGCCTTCTAAAAATATCATTACTATGGTTTGTTAAAATTACCCTTAAGGCTTCATCCCGCCTTATGGGGGTCTTTAGAAGGTACACCTCTTGTAGACACATCTTGTCTTTAGTACACACAGGCTTGCACAGACACTGCATTGAACACCAAGCTCCCCCCAGCCACTGGCAGGGAATGGGGAGAGTAGGGTTGCCAGCCTCAGGTTGGGAAACTCCATTTGGGGCCTGGGAAGGACAGGGACCTCAGTGGGGTACAATGCTATTGGAGTCCACCTTCCAAAGCATCCATTTTCTTCCAGGGAACTGATCTCTGTGGTCTGGAGATCCCCTGGCCCCACCTGGAGGCTGGCATCCTAGGCCTTCCTGGCATTGACAAGAGCCCTTGGTCTAGTTGCCAGTTGTGTACTGGGAAATATCTGGAGACATTCAGGGTGCAGAGGAGAGGAGGGACTTTAATAGGGTATGATGCCATAGTGTCCCGCTTTCAAAGTGGCCATTTTCTCCAGATGAACTGATCTCTGGAGATGAACTGTAATCCCAGGAGATGTCCAGCCACCACCTGGAGGTTGGCAGTCCTACCTTGGTCCCTCAGTGGTTGTTTCCCTTTCATGAGACTGGCAGCCAAGGAGGTGAGATGTCTTCAGAAATTTCAGGAGGTGCTGTACGGCTATTTTACTTGGCAGAACTTTTAATGGCGCATAAGTTGTAGGCATTTTATTAGGCTGGGGTGACCTGGGATTTTAATAGTTGCTTGCTTGCATTTTTAATTCTGTATTGTTAGCCAGCTTGAGCCACGGGGAAAAGCAGAATAGACATATTTTCAGACATGAAACATTTTTTTAAAAATGCATATTATTGAACACCAAGGTGCTATCTAGTTCCCTCACCTGGAGTTTTACAAACGTCAAGAATGACCAGTTCCCAAAAGCAACAAAGGAAGAAGCGATGCCAGGCCTTCTCACTTGACAATCTGCCATTTATGAAAGAGGGGGAAATGGCTCACACCAGCCCAATTCCTTTCTGATACCTTCCAGGGTAATTCCGCTCAATGCATTGCCACCATCTGCTGGGTACATTTGGAGAGTGCTTGTGGGAACGGAGGGCCCCTTCCAGCTGCAAAGGATGTAGGTGCCAAGGCCCAGCTGCATTTCAGATTATGAATTAATAAAGGGATCTTTAAAAAAAACAGGGAATTTTTCCCGTATATTGAGATACAAGAAAGAACTGCATGGCAGATGTTGCCAGCCCCCTTTTGTTGTGCACCAAATGACAAGAAACAGTTGCAGTGTTTCTTTCTGGAAAAATCTGTGAATTATAGTTTGTTGGCACATACACTGAGCTGCAGAGAAATGTGGCCAAGGGCTGGTAGCTACAGGTTTCCCACAATTCTCATTTTAAGTTATCACTGATTGTATTGTCAGTTGAAAGATGATGAGAAAGTTCTGCAGACACTGCAAGGAACCTAGGAGAACCAATTTGCCAATACATGTTCATGTCCAAGTATACAGTGTCTATTAGATTGCCCATGTCCAGAGCCTTATGAATAGGGTTGCCAATCTCCAGGTGGGGGCAGGAGATCCCCCCGGTTTGGAGGCCCTCCCCCTGCTTCAGGGTCATCAGAAAGTGAGGGGAGGGGAGGGAAATGTCTGCAGGGAACTCTATTATTTCCTATGGAGACTTATTCCCATAGGAAATTATGAAAAATTGATCTGCAAGTATCTGGGGCTCTGGGGGGAGGAGCTGTTTTATGAGGTAGAGGCACCAAATTTGTAGCATAGCATCCAGTGCCTCTCCCCAAAATACCTCCCAAGTTTCAAAAAGATTTGACCAGGGGGTCCAATTCTATGAGCCCCCCAAAAAGGTGCTCCTATCATTCATTATTTTCTATGGGGGGAAAAGGTGATGGCCAGAACTCTCTTTGGAATTCAGTTATGCTTGTCACACCCTTGCTCCTGGCTCCACCCCCAAAGTCTCCTGGCTCCACCCCCAAAGTCCCCAGATTTTTCCTGAATTGGACTTGGCAATCCTACTTGTGAATAACTCTCAAAGGACTCCAAAGCAGGGGTGTCAAATGTTCAGCCCTTGGGGCTCTTTTCACCCCTACCCATTCCTGTTCTCACTCTTTGAAGCTCCCACACTGCTGAAGTTCCCAGCTCCTTCTTCCTTTTAGATGTTTGAAGCAGGAAGTAATTCTGGACTTGCAAAGCTGCAAAGAAAATATGAAATGGATTTTTCATTAAGCCTCTGAGAGTAGTCTATCTGGGCATAGAGACCTTAATGGAAAATCCATTAGCACCCTACTCAGAGTCTTCACAGTGGCATCCTAAGCAGGGATACTCAGAATTATACTCAGGTGTACTCAGTGGGGCTTACTCCTAGGAAAGTGTTTTTAGGATTGCACTGATAATCAGGACAGCTAGCTAAAAAGCTGCTTGTTAGTCTTACAGCCTAGCACAGCAAAGAATATTCTGCCATTGAATACAGCTGGAGATGGAACTTTTGCCAATTTCTGCCTGTGAGCACCAAGGGCATGCAGTTTAGGTAATGGTACCCCTAAAGGTCAACCATCATTAACTCACTTTGTTATCAGTTTGGAACATCAGCACCGGGAGCCTGTGTACAACTGATTAAGTGCAGGTTTCTGAGGAAATGCAGCAGTAACGTTGGTGTAACCTTTTTCAATGTGAACAGAAGTCTCAGCCTCATAATTCATCTTCAGAAGCCCAGCAGCCCTACAGTCGCTTGAAGTAATTCTATAGCGACTGTTGTCATGCCTGAACCAAACGTTTTGCATGGATGAGTTCCATCTCTGGATTCCTGGGATATCCCAGCTTCTTGTGAGCATGGGGCATTCTCATTTGGTACACAGATGGCTTTACCAAAATGGTGACTTCAGTGAGACTGTAAGTTGTGACAGAGAAGTTAGTGCATGGAGTATATAAAATTCATTTTGACCAAAATTGGTGGGAAGAGTTCCATCTGCAGCTGAATTTAATAAAGGACACAATCAAGGTATGCTTAAACATTTAAAATTTAAGTGTGAGAGTTAAGGGCCAACTCAGTTTTATTTTACTGAAATCAATAAGAATTAAAAGGACTTGGTGCTATTTTTTTTTCAGGACTGGGGGTACCTTTAAGAAAAATCCACAGGGAACCAGCTATGGCCCTATGATCCTGGAGTGGTTTTTTATCCCAGCAGGACTAGCAGAACCTGTTGTAGAGAGCTCTCTTATAATGTCTCTCTTTTCTGCATCTGTGTCATAAAACTGGTTCGTCTACGATTGTCACACACGAAGCTACTTTATACTGAGACCGTTGTTCCATCAACCAGCATGGTCTATCCTGGATCTTTCATGTTGCCTACTACATGATTCCTTTACCTGGAGGTGAGAGGGATCAAACCTGAGACCTTCTGCATGCAAAGCAGGAGCTCTGCAGCTGAGCCATGGCCCCATCTCTATGGTCCATCAAGTCAGGGACAGGAACTCAGGAGATGTCCTCCACCCCAGCCTTTCTGCCTAGCAAAGCAGTTTTTTTTTAAAAGGGTTCCTCTTTAATAAAGCAGCCAAGTGTTACCTTGTGAGCTCATTTATGGGCTAGTTTGCAAGGAGGAAAAGCCTGGTGCACAGAGGCACCTGAGGTATTGGCTGCAGAAAGAAACATCTGCCACAGTCATTATAATGCAGATTGTGCTTTGAGTTATATTGGTACTTACAAGTGTACCTAGCAAAGTTTACAGTGCACCACATGTGAAAATGTAGACAGGTGAGTCATATTCAAAAACTTCCCTGTCTAACCCTAGAAGTGCGCTTGCTAAACATAGAGAGAAGGTTAAGTGGGAGACATGCAATGTACATTAAAGGCCACAGAGCAAAGGCTGAGTGAAAAACATTCAGAGATGTCTGCAAAGGACAAAAAGCAGAACAAAAACCAGTGTCTGGAAATGAAGCTAGACAGACTGAGATTTGGCACACGTTATGACCAACGAGGTTAAATAATTATTGGGCTAAAATCCCTCAGGTGATGGAGGAAGCTCTGTAAATGGAAGGCATTTCAGAGTATCTGTAGAAGTTACACTTTTGCACAGCTGGAAATGATGGATGATGTGCAAGAATTAAAGGATGTGCAGTACAGATGCAGTCTTGTGCTCCAGTGGTACGGAGGAGGAGAGGAATGGTGGATCAATTAAATAAAATCATTTATTGGATAAACAGCACAAAATGCATATGCTCTGCCTTTACAGATGTGCATACATATGACAATGCCCAGACTAGCTTTTGTGCTGAATCAAGGCTGTTTCACACATGACATTGTAGTAAACTCAGGTTTTCTATCAGTACAATATACAGGGAGACAAAACCAATCCTAACCCTGCAATGAGTGCAACCAGGAGTGGAATTCTAGCAGGAGTTCCTTTGCATATTAAGCCATGCCCCCCTTGATGTAGCCAATCCTCCAAGAGCTTACAAGGCTCTTTTTTGTAAGCTCTTGGAGGATTGGCTGCATCGGGGGGGGGGTGGCCTAATATGCAAAGGCGCTCCTGCTAGAATTCCACCCCTGAGTGCAACTGTATAATAACCTCATTACATATACATGTCCTTGTACAAAGCTACCTGACAAAGGGAACTTTGATTCTCAAGCGCTTATCCCCTGGCAATCAGGTTGGTCTTTAAGGTGCCACTGGACTTGAATTTTACTCTTCTACTAAAGACCAACACAGCTACCTACCTGAAACATTGCTCATTATATTACACTTCAGACATCTTCCAGATGTACCTAAAAAGATAATGGGTACTGTACCTTTTTTCTCCATAGTGAATTACCTTTGAGCCTCTTTTCTGTGGTTTACTTTGATGTCTGCTGTTCATGCAGAAGAAGAAATGGAAGAGAGGAACTCCCAGTTGAAGGCCCGAGCAAAAAAGAACGAACAACCTCGAAGGATCCTGGAACATCCATTGGTTCAGCTTGCATCTTGTTTACCAGCTGTGAACAGGGAGACAGTTTTTTGACAGCCTGTTCACCCAGGGATTTTTTTTTTTGGTAGCAGGAACTCCTTTGCATATTAGGCCACACACCCCTGATGTAGCCAATCCTCCAAGAGCTTACAGGGCTCGTCTTACAGGGCCTACTGTATGCTCTTAGAGGATTGGCTACATCGGGGAGTGTGGCCTAATATGCAAAGGAGTTCCTGCTACAAAAAAAGCTCAGTGTTCACCTATTCATTGATCTGTGCAGTTCACCTATTCATTGATCCAGGCTAAGCACAGAGATATGTAAGACCCAATGGGGAGAAAAGCATGGGTTTAAATGAAGTACCTTAACATACTGTGCAATTTTTTAAAAAACCTAACCAAGTGAGCAATTTAGACAGCCTCAATTTTTGTATCTGACACACGGAGCCTCTTGTCGGCCTGCCTTTGCCAGGAGACTTGGCTGCTCCAGGATTGCCAGTCGGATCCCAACAGCTACTTCTGCAAAGTGAGTGTGATGGGAAAAGAACAACACACGCTTGTGTTCCTTTCTACTGTTTGTTCCCCTGGCCTGCTGACATAGATCATGGGGGGCAAAGTGCTCTCACTTCCTGGTTTGTTCAGCCATGCCTGTGCTTCAGATATGGTGTGGTCAGGAAGCCGCTTGGACTCTGAGTTTCAGCCTCTTTGGAAGGAAAACCTTTTCCAAACCAAAGTCTACCCTAGCAGGCAGGACTAAAAATGAGGATTCCCTTCTTTTTCTTATATTATATTATTGAGAAATATCGATGCTTGACACCTTCCAGCTCCAAAGTGCCTCCCATATCCTGTTCCTTGAGACCTTTGGTTCCCATGATGTCCCTGTTTGCTGATTTTGATTTGTAATAATGTTGACCAAAGCTGTTCTTGTATTCTTTCAGCAATGGGCTTAATGCAATTTTAGAGCATTTTTGTAGCTTTATGTGCCTGCAAGTCTGGCCTGCCTTCAAGAAGCTCAGGAGAGCAGACTTGATTTTCGCTTATTATACCTTCACAACAACCTTATGAGGTAGGGTAAGGCTTAAAAAGAGAATGACTGGAAGTCACCCAGGAGGCTTCACAGCACAGGTGGGAATTTGACCCAGGTCTCCCAGATCCTAGAACAACATAGGTTCCCATTCCCCCACCCCTGGTGAGAGTTCCCCCCAATTTTGGGGCCTCCGACACACCAGCATGGAGATGGCTGGTGGGGGAGCCCCGCCCTTGAACAGCTCCATTGTCACCTGACATGCCCAGTGTGATGATGTCATCTAGAAGTGACATCATCACACCAGACGTATTGCGTAGGGGAGGGACTCTCTAGCATTTGGGTAAAAACTCTGGGAATCCTAGTCTGCACCACCTTGCGCGTAGCTTTGTTCTCTCTTGTCAGGATGTCAGTAGCTCTCCATGTCCTTCATTGCAAAGATCTTTTACAAAATACTTGCACAGTACTTGTTATGGTGGGGAAGGACTGTAGGTTGCCAAAGGGTGACAAAAGGCTGCACGACTTTACTTTCAAATATAGCCACTGATGTTGCTTTGACCATCTCAAAAACTTAAGAGAGAGCTAAGCTGAGATACAGTGAGTTTTTGTTATTGGATTGCACCAGTCTCAGCTTTGCCTGGGATGTACATGAAGAGGCCTTCTGCTGAATCAGACCATCAGGCCATCAAGGTCAGTATTGTCTACTCAGACTGGCAGTGGCTCTCCAGGCCTTCAGGGAGAGGTCTTTCATATCACCTAAAGCCTGGTCCTTTTTAACTGGACATGAAGGGGATTGAACCTGGGACCTTCTGCATGCAAAGCAGAGGTTCTTCCACTGAGCCACAGGACCTTTCAGATACTTTTAAATTAACAGTTTCTGCCTAAACACAGAGATTTGTGAGATTACACCTGCTCCATAACTTCTTCATCATCATCATCATTGGTGAAGTGCCTAAAAACTAGCCATTCTATAAAACATGTAAAAAGACAGGCCCTTCTAAATGGGCATATAATACAATTAGAAAAAAGAAGAAAACCAAACCAAAACCACCAAAAGACATTAAAAAAGTAGTATAAGAAGACTAAGCACAGTTGACTCTACTCTGATACCTCAAGGGTGATATGGATCAACGGAACTACAAGTGAGCTTTAAAAAGGTAGTAATAGTAGCCAGCTCAAAGTTGACTCAGCTGTCCATCCTTCTGAGGTCGGTAAAATGAGTCCCCAGCTTGCTGAGGGTAAAGTGTAGATGACTGGGGAAGGCAATGGCAAACCACCCCATAAAAACTCTGCCAAGAAAACATCAGGATATGACATCACACCATGGGTCAGTAATGTCTCGGTGTTTGCACAGGGTTTACCTTTAATAGAATGACAGCTCATGAGTGCGGTATGGGTAAATGTATCCAGTGTCAGGCTAGAGTTGGGAAGACCCAGGATCAATCCCCATTCAGCCACGGAACTCTGGGATGACTTGGGCCAGTTACACTTCCTTCGTCACTTTATCCAACCTCATAGTTTGCCCTACCTGCTGTGGAGAAGAAGGAAAAGCCCAATATGTAGTCCTAAGTTCCTCAGAGGAACAGCCAGATACACAGTGTGATAGATAAGGGGGCTTAGGAACAGAGAAGCAAGGGAAAACTGCATGTTTTAGAATATTAAGAGCAACAATAAGTATATTGAAACAGAGAGAATGACCAGTTCATCTGAACCCGATGGAGAGGAACAGGAGAAGGGGAAACTTGGTGCTCATTCAGGAGCAGGTGAATTGATGGTATAAGATGTACCTGGCCTATTTTTCCTCAAAGAGGGAACTGTCCTCTTCTTAAAAGACACATTCACACACCACACATGCTTCTGAGAATTCGCCTTCTGCTCCATCACTGCAATGTCAAAGATGTTGACCTCTGACCTAGAAGATTAAGGAGGATAACACCTGGTCTTTTGGAAAGCCACAGAATAAATGTATCCTTTGTACCTGGTGAACAATACTTTCTTAAATCCCCAGAGTAACTCAAACCATTGGCAGCGGAGGCAGAGACGTACGGTGAGGCTTCCAGAAAAACCAAAAAAGACGCAACCAGGAAGTGTCTCAAAAGGGGAATCATTTGGATCTATGCTGATGGATATCAAGGTTGGTCACCAGCAGGGCTTTTTTTTTTGTAGCAGGAACTCCTTTGCATATTAGGCCACACACCCCTGATGTAGCCAATCCTCCAAGAGTTTACAAGGCTCTTAGTACAGGGCCTACTGTAAGCTCCAGGAGGATTGGCTACATCAGGGGTGTGTGGCCTATTATGCAAAGGTGTTCCTGCTACAAAAAAGCCCTGGTCACCAGAAATTTTTGATTATTGAAAGTGTAAGAGTGAAATGTTGTAGGAGAGTGGAAGATAAGCTGTAATGATTGAGCAAGCTACATCTTAGATAAAGCTTACAGTTTTTGCCTGTCGCAGCTTTGTGCTTTTGTGGATGCTGTGAGGTGTTTAAGCTATTCACTTATAGTCATTCCTCATGTATTGATGATATATTGAATGGATGGTATTTCCACAGCTATTTGCTGATGCAAGTCACATGGATTGAATAAACAAAGTGGTCTGGGACATTTTTCTATTGAAACATTTATTGAGTTGTACATCTTTAAGTGCCCATTTTGCTTCAGGAGTCTGTTGCACATGGTGCTTTTGCTTGTTCTCCAGCCCCACCTGGGGATTGGCAGCCCTAAAATGATGTGATGATAAATGGGGCTGATAGTGGCTTTGTGGTGTGGGTTTTTTTCTCCTTGCATGCTGTTGTGCAAACCAAAAAGAGCCAGTGTAGGTCTGGGAGGCACAACAGTCCTATCACACGTGTGAACCAAAATTCACCAACAAACACAAGGACTTTGTAAGGTGTAGCTGGATGCCCTCACCTATACCCCTGGCCAGTTCTGACAGTAAGGTTGCCTACTTCCAGGTGGGACCTGGGGATCTCCCTGGAATTATAGCTTTTCTCCAGACTTCAGGGTTTTAGATAAAGGTACAGGGTTCTCAGAGGGGTACAATGTCATAGAGTCCACACTCAAAAGCAGCCATTTTCTCTAGGGGAACTGATCTTTGTGGTCTGGAGATGAGCTGTAATTCTGGGGGATCCCCAGGTCCTATGTAGAGGCTGGCATGCACACTGACCCTCTTGATTACTCTGGAGTATGACAAAAGGATGCTGGTGGCTTTAAAAAAAAAACCCTATCAAGAAGTTCCATAACTTAGAGCTGCTCTGTGAAGGAAACCAGGGAGACTTCTCTTACTTTTTTTGGACATCGATTCAAGCGGGTAGCCATGTTGGTCTGAAGCAGCAGAACAAGACTGGAGTCCAGTGGCACCTTTAAGACTCACAAAGTTTTATTCAAGGTATAAGCTTTCATGTGCATGCCCACTTCAGTTTGGTGTAGTGGTTAAGGGCACAGACTCTTATCTGGGAGAACTCCTCCACTTGAAGCCGCTGGAATGGCCTTGGGTCAGCCATAGCTCTCATAGGAGTTGTCCTTGAAAGGGCAGCTGCTGTGAGAGCTCTCTCAGCTACACCTACCTCACAGGGTGAGTGGTTAAGTGTGTGGACTCTTATCTGGGAGAACCGGGTTTGATTCCCCACTCCTCCACTTGCAGCTGCTGGAATGGCCTTGGGTTAACCATAGCTCTGGCAGAGGTTGTCCTTGAGGCAGCTGCTGTGAGAGTCCTCTCAGCCCCACCCACCTCACAGGGTGTCTGTTGTGGGGGGAGAAGATATGGGAGATTGTATAAGCCACTCTGAGTCTCTGATTCAGAGAGAAGGGCAGGGTATAAATCTGCAATTCTTCTTCTTCTTATAAGGAGTGGGGAAGGAAATTGAAATTCAAAACATAAAGCGGGATATATAAATCCAATATCATCATAATCTTCTTCTATAATGAAATGGGGGGGAACCATTTAAACTTAGAAGGTGAGCAGTAAATTAGCATACAGCATAATGAATATGTTTAACAGATCCAAGGATTTTTTTTATATTTCTTTCCTTTCTTGATGCACACCATTCCCCAGCCCTTGGCTGTCCTTTCTTTCTTTTTTTGATAACTGTTATGTCTTGAAACATAAGCTGATGTACCGCATGGCGATCGCTACAGAGGCGACCCCGCGGATCCCCGGATGTAGCTCGCCTGCGCCCCGCCCATCAAGATCTGTGGCGGGAAGTTTGACTGACCAGGATTGGACTGGTCAGACTGGGGGGCAGTTCTGGGTAATTCCACATGTTAATAAAGGGTGATTAACATGTGGAATTCACTGCCACAGGAGGTGGTGGCGGCCACAAGTATAGCCACCTTCAAGAGGGGTTTAGATAAAAATATGGAGCACAGGTCCATAAGTGGCTATTAGCCACAGTGTGTGTGTATATATAATTTTTTTTGCCACTGTGTGACACAGAGTGTTGGACTGGATGGGCCATTGGCCTGATCCAACATGGCTTCTCTTATGTTCTTATGACCCGGCCCGTGTGCTCTCTCTCTTGTAATGGACTACTGAATAAAGGATGTTGCCTTCAACCCATCTCGCAACTCAGTACATTACAATAACACTATGATATACGCTCTGTCATAGCCTGCCGGCACTGTCCCTGTATGTTCATTCCAAAAGTCCTGATTTCAGTCCCTTTCTAATCTCAATCTGATTGATTTCTTTTGGAGTTGGATCCAAGTGTCATATAAAAGCCATTGAAATACGAGGCTGAGCAAATGGGGCAGAAAACTCTCCCGACAGGATGTGTGCGCATTTGTGCGTCTGTGAAAGGCAGAGGGACTGAAATGATGCCGAGAAGAGAGGCTGCTACAAAGTGGAGCATCGTTTGGCAGATGAAAGACTGTAGCAGACACAGTCGAACACAGACAAATGCTTCCATCTCTCCGGCCCTCTCCTGGGATGCGTTAGCCTTATAAAGATGGATCGACTTATACAGCCGTCGCTTACCCATTACAAACATTTCTCTTTGGTTTGCCAAAGAATTTTTCTTTTTTAAGGATCAACAGACCCTCCTCCCTTTCCCCCCTCCTCACATCTGGCAAGCAAAGAAGCCAGAACATCTCCCCTGGCTTCGCTCCAAGCAGTTAATGAAAAAGGCGGGAGCCCGAGAACTTTCCAAAAACTCAAGATGCATTTTCAGGCATCTCAGATTAGATGCAATGAGCAATGAACTGTATCAAAGAGGCAGGAAAGAGCGCAGTTGGCCTCCCTGGAAAACAGGTCTGGGAAAGTCCAAGTCACAAAGCTGCCCATTGTGCCCCACCGTTATCCTAATCTGCCTAAGTCAGCTACAAATGTGATGAACAAAGGGAAGGGTATGCAGAGAGATTCACAGTTGTCAGAATATGTTGGTCTACTGGGAGCTCCATTCTGAGAAAGAGTGAGTTTGCTACCTGGCCAATGTCCCCAGGCCACAGATCCAACAATACAACTATCCAGGGCCTTTTTGTAGCAGGAACCCTTTGCATATTAGGCCACACTCCCTGATGTAACCAATCCTCCTGGAGCTGACGGTAGGTCCTGTACTAAGAGCCCTATAAGCTCTTGGAGGATTGGCTACATGAGAGGGGTGTGGCCTAATATGCAAAGGAGTTCCTGCTAAAAAAAGCCCTGCGACTCTCTACATCTCCCTTCATCACCTAGAGTTGCCAATTTGGGTTGGGAAATTCCTGGAACTTGAGGAGGGTGGAGTTTGGGGAGGGCAGGGACCTCAGTTGGGTATAAGTCCACCTTCCACAGCCATTTTCTCCAAGGTCCCCATCTCTGCAGTCTGGAGATCAGTTGAAATTCTGGAAGATCTCCAGGCTCCACGTGGAAGCTGGCAATCCTATCACCATCTGATCCTTCTTGGGATCACTAGAACCACCAGACATAGCTTCCTCAGCTTTTAAACCATCTCCCTTCCCGATTATTGTATCTACAGGACTGCCTCTTCTCCTATGATCTACCATGACAGTTTCAGTCATCTGACCACCCAGCAAATGGGCCAGAGTGACAATTTCCCGAAGATGTGCATTCTCTGTAGTAGCCTCCCCAGCATGTGGAATGGCCTGGAACCAAGGAGGTTAGGAGGGCTCCCACATTGTCACTCCATGAGCTATTTTAAACAGATTCAGGTGGGTAGCCATGTGGGTCTGAAGCAGCAGAACGAAGTTTGAGTCCTGTGGCACCTTGAAGACCAACAAAGTTTAATTCTGGATATAAGCTTTTGTGTGCACCCACACTTCTTCAAAATTCCCATTACATTGTATCTGAAGAAATATATGCGCACACAAAAATTTATACCTCTTGGTTTTAAAGGTTCCCCTGGACTCAAACTTTGTTCTGTAAAACAGAGTTATTCCGGAGGGTTTTTTAAAAAATGCAGTAGGGCCATTCTCTAATAGAATGGTCTAGGAGGGTGCTTTAAGGGGAAAATAGATTCTGGACTATACCGCTGTATTTATGATGTATTTACTGTATGCATCATCTTGCTCTCATGGCATTGTTCTCTATTTATGTAATGTTTTCTGCATTTTTAAACATATCAGGTCTAATATTTATGCTTTGTTTCAAACTGTTGTAATTCTAGTCCTTTTACATTGCTTGTTAAATGTTTCATCCTATTGATTGAATTGACTTCCACTAGGGATGCCAGCTCTGGGTTGGGAAATACCTGGAGATTTTGGGAGTGGAGCCTGAGAAGGGTGAGGTTTGGGGAGGGGAGGGACTTCAGTGGGTTATAATGCCATAAAGTCGACCTTCCAAAGCAGCCATTTACTCCGGGGGGACTGATTTTGATTGTCTATAGATTAGTTGTAATGGCAAGACACTTCCAGGCACCGCCTGGAGGCTGGCAACCCTACTTGTCAGCTCCCCTTGGGAACGTCTTGAAAATAAATATAAATGGGGCTGGTACCTGCAACAAGAGGAAGCATGGACTATCCTGAAATAACTGATTACAGCCTCTGTGTTAAAGTTCTATGACCCAGGCAGGTATTTCGTCAGATGCCTCATAGTCTGGGTTTGGTGCAGAGATACTGCAGAAACATAGGGATCACTGACAACCTATGTCATAGGTATCTAAGACATTATCTAAGAGGTATAACTTAGGAATTCCCACATTGAAATGGAGTTATTGGGCATCTTTTTTTACTTGTCAGAGATTTCATCAGTGCCTGTATGCCAAGGCTTTTTTTGTAGCAGGAACTCCTTTGCATATTAGGCCACACACCCCTGATGTAGCCAGTCCTCCAAGAGCTTACAGGGCTCTTAGCACAGGGCCTACTGTAATCTCTTGGAGGATTGGCTACATCAGGGAGTGTGGCCTAAAATGCAAAGGAGTTCCTGCTACAAAAAAAGCCCTGTACAACTGGGACTTGATCATAAAGAGCAAGAATCCAGCAGCACATTTAAGACTAACAGAATTTGTGGCAGGGTGAGAGCTTTCATGAGTCACTGCTCACCTCTAATATCCTTACTTGAGAAACCATTAAATGACTTTTAGAATACAACCTATGATGCGAAAGCTACAAAAATATTTTTTGATTGTGTCTTCCATGTCTGGTAACTTAGTGTTTACAGCAGATGCCCAATCCAGGGTCACACTAGAACACATTTCTGAGAAGGAAACAGTGAGTGGTAAAGACTCAGCAGAGTGACGTGTTCTCCTCTGCAGAAATTTTAATATAAGATGTTAATTGCGGTTTTCTAATAAATGTTTGATGTTGCCTTAAGGTTAACCTTGGGGCGGTACCTTTTGCCTTTAAACATATATCACAACCAGATTGCATTTGATCACAATCAAGAACATCAACATTTAAAAAAGGAAATATGTGGTGATTGTTGTAATTTAGAGACACATCCTTATAGGAACATCGTGGATGGGAGTTTTTGGCTAAGAGGGAGGAGCTGCAGGCAGTAGGACTTAGAGAGGAGTCAGGGAAACTAGGAGAATACAGTGTCTTTTTGACAATAAACCACTACATTTCTTTTTACTTCAGTGTGTCCCTCATAGGACTGAACCCCAACTTATTACACCAGACTAATTTGAACATATGATATGGTTTTCTATGGTCTCAAATCACTGGCCTACTCCACTAACTATTGTATAGCAGTTGCTTGCCAGATACTCAGGGAAAGAATGGTCTTTCCCAGCTACCTTGAGAGCTTGTAATACAAGGAGCTGGGGCTGAAACTTGGGCTATATGCAAAGCTCTACCACAAAGCTACATGCAAAGCTCTACCACAAAGCCATGAACCCCCAACCCCACTCTTGAGCACCCTCAGTTCAGATGAAAATAATCAGGAGTCTTGTGGCACCTTAAAGACTAACAAGTTTCTACCACAAATTTTTGTGGCCTGAAAGCATATAGTGGGTCTTTCTAGTTGCCATTAAGTTGAAGCTGGCTTATGGCAACTTTGTAGGGTTTTTAAGGCAAGTGATGTTCAGAGGTGGTAGCCATTGCCTGTCTTCATAGCATCTCTAGTATTCCTTGGTGGTCTCCAAATACTGACCAGCAGAGCTTTTTTTGTAGCAAGAACTCCTTTGCATTTTAGGCCACACCCCCTGATATAGCCAATCCTCCAAGAGCTTATAGGGCTCTTAGCAAAGGGCCTACTATAAGCTAAGCAGGGTGGGCTCTGGTCAGCAGGGCTTTTTTTGTAGCAGGAACTCCTTTGCATATTAGGCCACACCCCCCTGATGTAGCCAATCCTCCAAGAGCTTATAGTAGGCCCTGTGCTAAGAGCCCTGTAAGCTCTTGGAGGATTGGCTATATCAGGGGTGTGTGGCCTAATATGCAAAGGAGTTCCTGCTACAAAAAAAGCCCTGCTGACCAGAGCCCACCCTGCTTAGCTTCCAAGAGCTCAAAGATTGGGCTAGCCTGGCCTATTTAGGTCAGGGCTTTAGAAGAAGAAGAAGAAGACTGCAGATTTATACCCCGCCCTTCTTTCTGAATCAGAGAGGCTTAGAATCTGCTGCTCCTCCCACAACAGACACCCTGTGAGGTGGGTGGGGCTGAGAGGGCTCTCACAGCAGCTGCTCTCTCAAGGATAACTCTTGCAATAGCTATGGCTAACCCAAGGCCATTCCAGCAGCTATAAGTGGAGAAGTGGGGAATCAAACCCGGTTCTCCCAGATAAGAGTCCGCACACTTAACCACTACACCAAACTGGCTCTCTCTACTAGGCAGATGATGACATTATGGTTAAAAAAAAACCCCCAGCAGGGTCAAATAGAAGGAAATAAAAAATGAGCTGTTGTTATGAAGAACTCAAGATCAGTCACAAGGGCAATAATTGGTAGTAATGTATTTCCCCTTGTTTTCTACTGAGTCCTTGCAACGTCTAAGGATTCTCTAGTCTTTCTTAAGACTCTGGAAAATGATGTCAAACTCAGACTCTCTGTCTCTAGTGAGGAAAGGATGTCTGCCAGGCCTTAGCATGCACCTGCTACAGATCCTCCCTGATCAGCAGGATCCCAGTAGCCAGTTACCTGAAGCCAAGCTGCTATTCACACAGCCCCAGGACACACTGAAAAGATCCCAGGCAGGAAAGAAAAAGATCTTTGTGCAATTCCTTTTGGCCTTCAAAAAGAAAAAGGGGGTGGTTCTCTACAGCCTCTTAACTTCCTGACTCAATAATGTATAAAAATCCAGCAAGCCCTCCCTACATCCTTTATCCCCTCACCTGCAAAAACAGCTTAGTAACAGGAAGGCCTCCGTCTCACCAGGGCTAGTTTCTATTGTAATTCCTGCCAAAGTGGCCGAACAAGCGGGGAGGGGAGGGAGTCTCAAGTAATGTGGAATCAATGAGGACAAGTGTGTGTTTGTGGTGGGTCAGGCAGAGCTCATGCCAGGGAGCACCACCACAATAGCTCATCTAGCACATCCATCAGTGTGTTCAGAAGTTGACTGTCACACGGGCGGTATAAACCATCTACTGTTTTAACCATGGAAACACCATCTTTACTCTTATTTTGTTAGAGCAACATAGAAGATGATACAAGCGCCCAAATGAGTGGGAGACGGAGAGGTCTGCGGTACAGGCAAGAGAAGCAATTACTTCTTTGGGCCATATCTTCCTGGAAGTCTGGGGTTGCTGTGCAGAGGTAGGCAATGGAGATCCAACTCTTGTTTCTTGCCTTGAAAATTCTCTGGGGGCTGTTGTCATTGTTCCAGAGAGCAGTTCTGATAGTAGAAAAATGACTGCTTTGGATGATGGATTCTGTGGCATTATAGCTTGCTGAGGTCTCTCCCCCCCCCCCCCCCCAAATCTCGAGGAATTTTCCAACTTCGAGTTGGCAACCCTATCTGTGCTGCCTGTTGTCAATCATAGGGCCTGATGTTAAACACTTCCTTTCTGGTTTGCATCTAAGCATGTTTTTGTGTCCTGAGTACATACTACAGGGGACATCTGTGCCCTGTGAGATCTTGCTCAGTTCTGCAGGGTGTCTGAAACAGAGATGTTCTGCCAGGCCTACAGCTGAGGACAGCAACAACTCACATTGTGCCTCCTTCATGCCGATCCCTGATCCACCCAAAGGAGGGAGCAAGATGCAATTTTAGTCCATTGTTTGGTTCCGTTGTTTTTAGTGTAAATTAAAATTAATTTTAATGTATTTTTAACTGGTTGTGGACCACCCTGAGCCCTTCAGGGAAGGGTGAGCTATAAATTTTAGTAATAGTAGTAGTAGAAGAGAGCCAGTTTGGTGTAGTGGTTAAGTGTGCAGACTCTTATCTGGGAGAACCGTGTTTGATTCCCCACTTCTCCACATGCACCTTCTGAAGTGAATTTGAGTCAGTCACAAGTTCTCTCAGAGCTGTTCCTCTCAGAGCTCTCTCAGCCCCACCTATCTCAGAGTGTCTGTTGTGGGGAGGGGAAGGGAAAGGAGGTTGTAAGCCACAGAGACTTCTTCAGTTAGTAAAGAGTACTTCTTCTAGTAGTAGCGGTAGTAGTAGTAGTAATATCTCAACCAATTACATCCCAGCTGCACAACTTTAGTTTCTCTCTAGTGTTGCCAACTTCAGATAGGGAAATTCCCAGACATTTGGGGCAGAACATTGATCCTTGTCATCTGGAGATAAGATTACAGCTCCTTTACAGTAACCCCACCAGGTTATCAAGGCATGAGACCTTCAGAAGAGGTTTATTATTCAGGACTTTAATTTGGTACTTGCTCTCAGCTGCTAGGACATTGTATGCGCAGCTGTGGAAACAAGAAAAAATACCAGAGAAATGGGACTGGATTATGAAAGTTTTATCGTGGAGTGAGATGGACAAACTAACTAGAACTCTAAGAGACTATGATTTAGACATATTCAAAAAGGAGTGGAAGAAATTTAAAGGATATATGGAGAAAGAGTGGAATATAAAAAGACATTGGACAATTTTTTAGTATTAATGAGAAAAAATACTGTAATGTAATGTAAAATGTAAAATTTTATTTATATCCCGCCCTCCCCCGCCGAAGCAGGCTCAGGGCGGCTAACAACACTTCAAGTAAACAATACAGTAATAAAAACATTAAATTCGCATTAAAATTCACATTAAGATCAGTCAGTAATCAATAATTAATTAAAACATTCCTAAATCAACACTGGCGGTAAACGTTATTAATCTGGTGGTAAACATTAATTCAGTTATTGGTGAACGCCTGTTTGAAGAGGGCGGTCTTGCAGGCCCTGCGGAACTGGTCTAAGTTCCGCAGGGCCCGCACCTCCTCTGGGAGTTGGTTCCAGAGTTGTGGGGCCGCAACGGAAAAGGCCCGAGTGCGGGTGCTTTGAAGTTTAACTTCTTTTGGCCCAGGGATATTCAGTATGCTCTTCCCCACTGACCTCAGTGCTCTCTGGGGCTCATATGGGGAGAGACGGTCCCTCAGGTAGGTCGGTCCTTGGCCATATAGGGCTTTAAAGGTTATGACCAGCACTTTGTACTGGATCCGGTATACGATTGGCAGCCAGTGCAGTCCGCGCAGCCCCGGCCGTATATGCTCCCATCTTGGGAGACCAAGTAACAGCCTGGCCGCCGCGTTCTGCACTAGCTGCAGCTCCCGGGTCCGGTACAGAGGCAGCCCCATGTAGAGAGCGTTACAGTAGTCCAGTCTTGAGGTGACCGTCGCGTGGATCACCATTGCTAGGTCCCGACGCTCTAGGAAAGGGGCCAGCTGCCTCGCCCGCCTCAGGTGGAAGAAGGCTGATTTGGCAGTGGCTGTTATCTGGGCCTCCATTGATAATGAAGGCTCCAGTAAGACGCCCAGGCTCTTTACCCGCTGCGCCGTCTTCAGCGGCGCCTCGTCAAAGGCCGGGAGAGATATTTCCTTCCCCAGAGTGCCACGACCCACATGGAGAACCTCCGTCTTCGCTGGATTTAACTTCAGCCCACTCAGTCTAAGCCACGTTGCAACAGCCCGCAGAGCCCGGTCCAGGTTCCCCGGGGCGGAGGCGGGCCGTCCGTCCATTAGTAGATAGAGCTGGGTGTCATCTGCGTATTGATGGCAACCCAGCCCAAATCTCCGGGCAATCTGGGCGAGGGGGCGCATATAGATGTTGAATAACATCGGGGAGAGAACTGCTCCCTGGGGCACCCCACAGTCTAGTGTGCGCCTCTGGGATCGCTCACCCCCAATCGCCACCCTCTGTCCCCGACCCATGAGGAAGGAGGAAAGCCATTGTAAGGCTAGCCCCTCAACCCCTATGTCGGCGAGGCGGTGGATCAGCAACCGATGGTCGACTGTATCAAACGCAGCCGACAGATCTAATAACATCAGTATTGCCGCGCCGCCTCGATCCAGTTGCCGCTGGAGGTCGTCCACCAAGGCGACCAAGACCGTCTCCGTCCCGTGGCCCGGTCGGAAGCCAGACTGGCACGGGTCTAAGACAGAAGCGTCATCTAGAAATCTCTGTAGCTGTAACGCCACTGCCCTCTCGATAATTTTACCTAAAAATGGTAAATTGGACACCGGTCGATAGTTTGCCAATTCGGCCGGGTCTGCTGTAGGTTTTTTCAAGAGGGGGCGGACCAAGGCCTCTTTCAGAGGCATTGGAAAATGCCCCTCTAGGAGGGATCTATTTATGATGTCCCGTAAAGGACATCTAAGCTCCCTCTGGCAGGATTTAATCAGCCAAGAGGGGCAAGGGTCCAAATCACATGTTGTTGGGCGAGCAGCAGAGAGAATTCCATCAACTTCCTCCAAGCTGAGTGGGTCGAAGTGGTCCAGTACTAAATCTGAAGACAGGCGCGGAGCCTCAGTTTCACTTACTGTGTCTAATGTGATAGGCAGGTCTTGGCGGCGCAATGATCGGTTAGTAGTACCTTTAGTATTGAACTTAAATTTATAACTTCGGGGAAGTCAACATTGGAGGGAGGGGGGATTGAAATACCATATGGGTTAGTACAGAAAATTTTATAATTAAGTTTTGTAACCATATGTTATCAATAAATTGTTAAAACACAAAGAAGAGGTTTATTATTGCCTGCCTCTGCGTAGCACTCCTCGGATTCCTTGGTGGTTGGTCTCCCACCCAAATATTAACGAAGGTCGACCCGCTTAGCTTCTGAGATCTAATGTGATCAGTTTATCCGGTAATGTTGCCAGCTCCAGATTAGGAAATACCTATATATTTGGGGGGTGAAGTTTGAGGTTTGGGGTTTAGGCAGAGGAGGTACTTCAGTAGGCTCTACACCTCGCAAAGTGGCCATTTTCTCCAGGTGAATGGCTCTCTGGGAATCCCTAGCCACCGCCTGGAGGTTGGCAATCCTACCTGGAAATCAACTGTAATTCTGGGAGCTCTCCAGGACCTACCTGGAGACTGGCAACTCACACAGAGTCCCTACTGTCTCTCCCTCCCAAGAAGGGCAAGAGATGAACCGAGGCCCTCTTTCTACCTGCAGCCTATCCAGAAGCCACTGTTTCTCTTTACGGCTGTTTATTTGAGTTTAGATTCCGGGAGAGAGGCCTTGTCAGGCCCTGCACTTGTCTCTGCTTCTCTCTCCCTCTACCCCTCACTCCACTCAGCTAAATAAACAAACACAGCGCTAGGCCTGTTCGCAAGCTGCTCCTCTGGCAACCTCTGCAGTCCAGCCCCTCTCCCCCCGCCCCCGTAGCAACACTTCTAAAACAAACACACGCACACACACACACACACACACTCTCTCGCTGCTGCATGCTCACACCAGAAGTCCCCTCCTTCCCTGTATCAGTGTGGCAACAGCATGGACCGGATTGCCAGCAGCAGAGAGAGACACACTTGCTGCTCTCTTAAAATAAACACAGGCTGGATGTATTACTGCTAAAATAATAGGGGCCAGAGAGTCCTGGCCTGTCCCCCCACCCCCAGCCTTCATTCCAAGGAAGAGTTTCTGAGGCGGCTTGTGAAAGGGGAGGAAGCCACCTCCCTTCTAGAACTGACAGAGGCCTCTCCAGAGAAATAGAGAAATAATGATCCAGAGCCAGGGCCATTTAGCTTGGCAGCCTGACCAAGACATAATCTTCAAGTGTGTTTTCTCTTCCTAGTGAGAACATTAACTCCCCACGACAGGATGATGAAGTTACTCCGCATGCAGCCTCCTGCTGCTTCACAATGTGACATTTCACTTCTGGATGGGTTATGAACTCTGAAAGGCCTCTGCTGGTGGTGGAGTGGCTGTGGCTCAGTGGCAGAGCATCTCCTCTGCAGGCAGAAGGTCCTCGGTTAAATCCCAACCATTGTCAGTTAGGAAGATCAGGTAGCAGGTGAAGTGAAAGGCTTCTCCCTGAACACCTAGAGACCTGATGCCACAAAGGGTTGCCAGGTCTTCTGCCAGCAACCCTTGTTGCCCTCCAACACTTGGAAGGGCAGGGGAGAGAATCTGCTGTCTTCATTTCAAGGTGCTGATTCTTACTGATAAAGCCCTCTGCGGCCTTAGACCAGGGATGGCCAAACTTGCTTAACATAAGAGCAACGCACAATAAACATCAGATGTTTGAGAACTGCAAAACATGAATGTCAGATGTTTGAGAGCTGCAAGACAAGGAAGGAAGGAAGGAAACTAGATAAGTGGAGGAGGAGGGAGGGAGGGAGAGGTGGAAAGAAAGCACTGGCTGGCTTGGCTTGGAGAAGAGATTTAAAGAGACAAATCCCTTCCCAAGCCAGTGGGTGGGATGTTAGGGGCTTTGAGAGACACACAATATGTGTGAAAGAGCCACATGTGGCTCCCAAGTCGCAGTTTGGCCACCCCTGCCTTAGACACACATCTCCCTCTCAATATACTCCTGGCTGGCAATGCTACTTTGCTAATCAAGGTCTCCTTATATCGTGCCATCTTGCTGGCAGAGTAGGATGGCTCCTGCCCAAACCAGAGCTTTTTCTGCACATTCCTGAGGAATCATCTTCCTAACGGGAAGATCCCCAAACTGATATCATTCTGGCAGCCACACTGAGTTATTTAGAAGAGTTTTCCCTAAAGCTGAGTACTTATCCTGCAGGCTGAATAACCTGATGGTGAATGGTCTTCTCTGAGCAGGGACTGTGGCTCAGTGGTAGAGCATCTGCCAGGAATGCAGGAGGTCCCCAGTTCAATTCTTGGCATCTCCAGTTACAATGACCAGGCAGTCATGATGTGAAAGACACAGGGGTGGAATTCTAGCAGGAGCTCCTTTGCATATTAGGCCACCCCCCTGATGTAGCAAATCCTCCAAGAGTTTACAAGGCTCTTTTTTTTTGGTAAGCTCTTGGAGGACTGGCTACATCAGAGTATGTGGCCTAATATGCAAAGGAGCTCCTGCTAGAATTCCACCCCTGGAAGGACCTCCAACTGAGACCCTGGAGGGACAACTGCCTGTCTGAGCAGACAATACTGGCCTTGATCGATCAATGGTCTGATTCAATACAAGTCAGCTTCAAGGCCTGATTATTTAGCTGTATCTCTGTTTTAATTTTTATTCTCCTTGTTTGTGGTGTGTTTTAGCTCCCATTGTAACCCACCTCACAGGAGGAAACATGAATATTTTGATAAATGATTTGGTAAATAAATAACAGAGAAACTCTGCGTGCTCTAGTTCAGTTTAAAAATGTTCCTCATTAAACTGGAATTCAAGAGAGGTAAAACGTGGAATGAAACAAACTTCTAAAACAATAAAAGGACAGAGCCAAGGCAACCCACTCACAATTAAAGGTTTCCCTGGTGGCTGCTGGGAGTATGGAAAGAGGCATCCACAACTGCAGAGCACTGTTAGCTGGTGGCAACAATGGCAGGTTATAAAAGCTTGGTTAAATGGTTGGTTAAATTCACCAAGTTACGTGTATTCTTTGTACTACCTTATGTTATGGTTGTATAATAATTTTCTTCCAATAAAACATTTATTAACCTGAAAAAAAAAAAAAAAGCTGGGCAGTGCACAGTGGGAGCAAGATCTTTTCCAGGGCAGCTGGGAAGGCAACTGGCCACTTTCTCCGAGAAGCACAAGATGGTGATCAACACAAGGAGGAGGAGGAGCTGGATTTATACCCCATCCCTCACTTGGAGTCTCAGAGCAGCTTACAATCTCCTTCCCTTCCTCTACCCACAACAGACACTCTGTGAAGTAGGTGGGGCTGAGAAAGCTCTGAAAGAACTGCTCTTGAGAGAACAGCCCTGAGAGAGAACTGACTGACCCAAGGTCACCCAGCTGGCTGCATGTGGAGGAGTGGGGAATCAAACATGGTTCTCCATATTAGAGTCCACCACTTTTAACTACCACACTAAATTGGCTCAAACAGGAAAAGGAGGAGGACAAGGGGGAATATGATTACTGGATCTCACAGTCATTCTGAGAATGAAAGCGAGGAAGTTAGAAATGGTACATCACAGTGCAGTGTGATTATAATTTATTGCTGCCATATAAATGTGGTTTTAAATGTGTTGGTCGTGAACATATCAGTCCTATGAATGAATGTACAAAGTTTTTGATGGCTGCTTTTCCTTACTTTTTCCAGATGTTTCATTGTTAAAGTCTCACATACTCATGCCTTCCAGAGCTTTGAGACTGCCAAGTCGAGATTGAGCAGGGTACTTGGAAACACCTGGCCCAGTATAGAAGAAAGATGGAAGGTAATTTGTCCGAAAGGGCTTGGAGAGGACAAGTGAGAGGTGCGGGCTGAAAGGTGCTTGGGGACTCAGGTGATCTGGATAAAAGGGTCTGGGATGAGGCTTCAGTAGACACAGAAGGAACAAAATTGAGGCCACAATAGATGGAGACAGGCAGTTGCGCTCAGACAGCAACAGAAGTGGTTTTACTCATTCTCTCTGCCCTGACTACAGATGCAGGGGGAAAAAAGCCATTTCTGCTCCACTTGAGATTGAATATTTGTCTGTCACTCCAAACATCTCCAAGCAGTTTGGAAGTGCTGGGGGTGAGGTGTCCCAGCCTGGCTGAAAGCTTGAATTACGAGTATGCAAACACAGAAAGAACCAGGGCATCTTGGAATTTTGCTAGACACCAGCAGTGTGAAATGCTACTGTTTGTGGTCACCAACTTTGTGCATATGGGTTTGGTTGCCTCTGGCATAAATTTGGTTTTAAATGAAAAACAGAACTACGAAAAGTGTTCCTTTCTGACCCAAACGACCTTCATGGAGCTTTGCTAAAAGGACTTTGGGGTTTTCTCCCTTATGGTTGCGCTTATCCAAAATGAAAGAAAAGAGCAAGGAATTTCAGATTCCTCTGCCCATCATCCTACCTGAGTTCATCCCCAGTTCAAGATGTATTTACAGAGCACATACAGTGATCACCAAACCAGCAAAAGTTCTGCGCATTCAGTGGATGTATATGAAATGAGTACCTAGTTGTTCTCTAACTCAGTCCTAAAACTTATCAGGGGTCCATTCAATTGACTGGAGAGGGTTTTTAATTTAACAGGGTCACAACACTTAGGTGTTACATGTGACTTGCCAGCTCTGGGTTGGGAAATACTTGGAGATTTTGGGGGTGGAACCTGGAGAGGGCAAGGTTTGCAGAGAGGAGGGACCACAGTAGGGTATAATGCCAGAGTCCACCCTCCAAAAGAGTCAGTTTTCTCCAGGAGAACTGATCTCTTTTGCCTGTAATACTGGGAGATCTCCAGATGTCTCCTGGAGATTAGTCATACTAATGTGACTAGATACATGAAATATGGTGGTGGTGGTGGTGGTGGGGGAGATCAGGACTGATATTTTCCCCCTTAAGATGAAACTAATGGCAAATGGTCCAAATAACACACAATGTCCAGCAGTCTGTAGTCTGTTCCCCATTTATTTATTAAAGTATGATGTCTCAAATGGTACAATCAGGGCTTTTGGGGTACCAGGAACTCCTTTGCCTATTAGGCCACACACCCCTGATGTAGCCAGTCCTCCTGGAGCTTACAGTAGGCCCTGTACTAAGAGCCTGTGAGGTCTTGGAAGATTAGGGGTATGCAGGGGGTTTTTTTTTTTGAGCAGGAACGCACAGGAACATAGTTCTGGCTGGCTTGGCATCATGGTTTAATATACAAACGAGTCCCTGCTGGGTATTTTCTACAAAAAGCCCTATGTGGAACAATGGTGGCATTAGGATATGCGACCTAATATGCAAATGAGTTCCTGCTGGGCTTTTTCTACAAAAATAGCCCTGGGGGTGTGCGCCCTAATATGCAAAGAAGTTCCTGCTACAAAAAAAAAAAAAGCCCTGTGTAAAAGACCTGAAGGGATGGGGAAGGGAGGAGAAGGGTTTATTTCCTCTTTTGTAGTTTGCCTGATAAAACCCATGATTTTTTTTTTTTAATTTTGCTCTCAAGTGGGGAAATAATACAGATACAAAGCTGTAGTGGGGAAGCGTCTTTGGGGAGGACTTCTGCACTAAACAATGGAGGAAAAAGGGTGAAGGCCTCTGGTGTGTGTTTTGTTTTTGGAGTACAATTTTCATATCTGCATGTAGTGAAAGAAATCTCTCTCTCTGTAAATCAGGCTTTATTTTTTAATGTCAATTGTATGCACCAAATCCACTGTAGTAAAAGTTTATGTTCTATGTGAGAGAGGGAAAAGCCCAGAAGCAGATGGACAGCTCTAAATTAAATATTGTCAAGACAGAGGTGTTAAAAACTCCACCCCAAACCAAACAGAAAAGAACACATTAGAAATAACACTCTTTCCGGATTCCCCCAAGAGCCTCTGACAAGCCAAAGCACGGAGAGGAACTGACTGTCACTTCACAAGGTTTTCGCTCATGTGTATGATATGAACATGCCCGAGGAGACAGGAGCATGCAGGACAGGAGGAAATGCAGGCTGGAGCTGCGGGGAAGAGCCATGGATCAAATCTCCCATTTCTTTGACATTAATCTCCAGTGTAAACAGACTTTCCTTCTCCAGTGTTGTCCTGAATGAGAGAGAGAGAGAGAGAGAGAGAGAGAGAGAGAGAGAGAGAGAGAGACTTTCTTTTCAAAAACATTAATAATAATTTCCATTTTTTTTTAGTCCAGTGGCACTTTTAAGACCAACAAAATTTTATTCATGGTATAAGCTCGTGTGCAAGCACACTTCTTCAGATACAGTGAAACAGAACTTCCTCAAGCATTACATATAGGGGGTCTGACAATGAAGAGTTCATTTTTTTTACTGTTGGATACGAACCCCTTGGTGTGACGCAAGGTAGTGCTTTTTGCACTTGCAGCAAAAAAAGTTAGATCGAAGGTGGCACCCAGTAATGCACCACATTTAGCTGTGTAGTTCAGCATAGTTATGGTTTTAAATATACCAAATGATGTATTCTTGAAATTTTAGAAGTGTATAGTTTTAATCTGGGTTTTTAACAATGTTTTTGAATGTAAATCTTTATACTGTCATTTTATATCGTAATGGCCAATGGCCACATGCAATAAAACGATTCATTCATTCATTCATTCATTCATTCATTCATTCATTCATTCATTCATATAGGGGGTGTTTCTTGCCAGGAAGGGCTAGTTAAAGTCAAGATGCTTAAGTAGTTGGGCAATTATAGCTGAGATGGATTAAGGCAGTTGGTAAGATCTGTGAATCACCGGACCTAAGAACATCAACTGCACCATCAGGCTTATTCGTTTGCTCATCTAACATTATATGTGTCATTAAATGCCTCAGCATCCCCCCTATGCAGTGCTTTTTTTTTCCAAGCAGGAATGCACAGGAACGCAGTTCCGGCTGGCTTGGTGCCAGAGGGTGTGGCCTAATATGCAAATGAGTTCCCACTGGACTTTTCCTACAAAAAAAGCACTGCCCGTATGCAATATGATGATTATAGTATTGGCCTGCCCTGGTGGTGGAAATTGCTATCAAGCTGACTTATGGCAACCCCTCAGGGCTTTCAAAGCAGGAGGTAAACAGAAGAGGTGAATAGAATCATGAGCTTAGTTCTCTTTGAAATGGCCAACCTGTGTCTTGACAGTAGCATTTCAAATGGATGTGAGAGGTGTGTGTGTGTGTGTGAAATGCTGTCAAGTTGCTTCTGACATATGTCACCCCTATGAATCAATCACCTCCAAAATGTCCTGCCATTAACAGCCGTTGCTCAGGCCCTGCACACTGAGGGCCATGGCTTCCTTGACAGAGTCAGTCCATCTCCTGTTGGGTGGGACTTCCTCTTTTCCTGCTGCCTTCAACTTTTCCTAGCATGATTGTCTTTTCCAGTTGACTTTTGTCTTTTCATAATGTGACCAACGTATGATAGCCTCAGTTTAGTCATTTTAGCTGCTAGGGTTAGTTTGGTCATTTTAGCTTCTAGGCAGGACTGGCCCTGCCACTAGGCAAACTAGGCACTGGCCTTCTGTGGGCACCGAACAGGGTGCTCCCCATGTGACTCAGTGACATTATCAGTATGGGGGGTGGGGGCAGAAGTTAGTCTTGCCCAGGGTGCCAGACAGTCTAGGGCCAGCCCTGCTTCTAGGCAGAGTTTAGGTTTGATTTGATCTAAAAAGGTAAAGGTAGTCCCCTGTGTAAGCAACAGTCGTTTTCGACTCTGGGGTGACGCTGTTTTCACAATGTTTTCATGGCAGACTTTTTATGGGGTGGTTTGCCATTGCCTTCCCCAGTCATCTACACTTTCCCCCCAGCAAGCTGGGTACTCCTTTTACCGACCTCGGAAGGATAGAAGGCTGAGTCAACCTTGAGCCGGCTACCGGAACCCAGCTTCCGCTGGGATCAAACTCAGGTTGTGAGCAGAGGGCTCCGATTGCAGTACTGCAGCTTTACCACTCTGCGCCACGGGGCTCTTTTGATTTTGATCGCTTTTGATTTGATCTCGAACTCGCTTATTGGAACTTTTTTGGGCAGTCTGTGGAATCCATCACACTTCCCTCCAACACCTTGTTTCAAATGAATCAACTTTCTTCCTGTCAGATTTCTTCATTGTCCAACTTTCATACCCAGACACAGTAGCGGGGAATACTAGTATGAATCCCCTTGATCTTGGTCGCTAGAGGGAGACACCCTGACACATGGCTGGAATACAAGCAATCCATCACATATAGAAAACTGACATCTCATGATCTTTACGATCAGTGACACAACAACTTTTGGTAATACCTGGCCCCAGAGACGTCCATCTGGCCTTGATGAGGGCCAGGGCCTTTTCAGCCCTGACCCCTGCCTGGTGGAATGAACTCCCCCTGGAGATTTGAACCCTGCGGGATCTGCTACCGTTCCGCAGGGCCTGTAAAACAGAGCTCTTTCGCCAGGCTTTCAGCTGAGGTAATGGACGTCACTTGTTACCGGCCTCCCCCTTCATTCCATCCCAGTGCTATAAGATCTGTGGGACCTGGACAATAGGCCATATCTGTGAGGCAGAACCTGCCATTTTAGTCTCTATTGTCACTCTGTAGTTTTAGATAATAAATTGATTTTTTATTGTTTTTTACTGTTGATTGTTTTTATGACGTAATGAGCCCTGGGCCTGTCCTACGGGGAGGGCGGGCTAAAAATCGAATAAAATCAAATAAAAGTGAGTCTGGAATCTTCCACCCTAATTGGACTTCCATTAACTGATTCCCATGTTCCAGTCCCAAGAACCATGTTACTTGATACCAGGGCTGGCCCTAGGCTGTCTGGAACCCTAGGCAAGGCTAACTTTTGGCACCCCCTTTCCCCTGCAGTGATAACACCACTGAGTCACATGGAGGCACCCAATTCAGTGCCCCCAGAAGGCTGGCGCCCTAGGCAATCACCTGGCTTGCTAGTGGTGGGGCCAGCCCTGCTTGATATGACTCTGCATGCGCATGCTTGTGCCCCCTTGCACAATGCAAAAGTGGCTTCTTCATGTAAATGCAAATGGAAGAAACATTAGAAAAAGGAGGAGTCAATGGGGATGGGAGGAGGAGGAGGGATACGTAGAAACATAGAACTGGAAGGCTCCCCAAGGCTCATCTAGACCAGCCCCCTGTACATTACAGGAAATTCACAGCTGCCTCCCCCTTCCACTGCCCCAGTGATCCCAGAGAAAGGCAAAATATACAGGGTTAAGAGGCAGTTGTAAGTTGACCATAGGACTTTATATCACCTGAAGGATACTTCCTAAGGAAGAGAGTCCTTCAAATTCGCCACAGAAAAGTCAAACTGATTTCACAAACCCTTCCAACCACAGGCTCTGGGGCTGCAGAATCAACAACCACTCCATTAAATGATGACATTAATTTTAACAGCTGTACTGCAGCTGGAAGAAAGGGGGTGATGGTGGTGGAAATGCAGTTTCAATATCCTTATCTCCCTTCCCCCGCTCCAACCATGACATGTAAGCTATCTCTTCTGCACACTCCAACCCCATAGCTATATTAAGGTTTGTGCAAGGATCAGAAAAATAAACAGAACATAACTAGGACTGTCCCGATGTGCTAAATTACTAGAAAAGACATAACAGATTAACAGTGGGGCTCAGGCTTCATGGAGAATGGCCAGAGCACCCTATCTCTGGGAGTTTAGTTAAGAGCCGGTTTTCACTTTTCACAGCCTGGCAGGATGAATGTCGACCTTCATCTAAACCAGTGGTGGTGGGGGGGGCGGTTCTCTGTATCAGAGACAGGAGTTTATAATAAAGGCAGGGAGGCAGAGGATATATTCAGGCCTTTGTTTCTTAGATGCTTCAGCAGTAAAGTTTTCAGTAATCTACGCTAAGCTAGCAGTAACAAAGGTATGATCATTATCCTAATGACTGAACTCTTAACGGAAAGGATTCTCTCTCTTTCTCTCTCTCTCTCCCCTAATCCTAGGTCAAACTATGGGCTGAAAGAGACATGATGCATCAGTGTCAAAGATGAATTGTGCAAGTGCGCAGCTGTGATTTGGATCAGGGCCAGCACAAGAAAGGGAGAAGGGACTTAACCCTTCAACTTCTGCTTGATTTTACTGATTGCACTGTGCATCCTGTGCTTCTGTAAGCCTTTCAAAGGGGAAAAAGACGGGTTTTCAAAGGACACTTCTTTTTTTTCTTTGATATTGCTAGGGTTGGCAGCTCCGGGATGGGAAATACCTGGAGATGTTAGGGGTGGAGCCAGAGGAAGGTGGAGTTTGGGGAGGGGAGGGACTTCAATGGGGTATACTGACAATTGAGTCCAGCTTCCAAAGCGACTATTTTCTCCAGGTAAACTGATCTCTGTAGCCTGGAGATCAGTTGTAATCCCAGATCTCCAGCTACCACCTGGAGGCTGGCAACCCTAGAATAACAACACAGGAAGCCCTGTTTAGATTAGCAAAACTAAACCATGCCTGAAAGGTTAAATTCCCATCTTCCCTTCCTGCATAACCTCAGTCTAAATTCTGTCTGTGTGAGAGGAGAATTTACTTTTTACTGAGTGATGGATATCACAATCACATCACAAAAACTAGTGATTGTGAGGCTCCATCTTGAACTTTTGCCCAGTGCCCCAGAATCACAAAGACTGTCCCTGCTGCTGCGTGACCTTGAGCCAGTGCATCTAACCTACCTCATAGGATTGTTGTAGTAAAGATAACACGGAAGAAGGGGAGAACGATATTTTCAGCTGTTTGGGGCCCCCATGGGTTAGAAAAATGGGGCATGAATACATAAATAAAATAGCTATTTTTAAAAGAATGCGCTGCTTGAAATGAAGAGCAGAAGCCAAAGTATGGCTCCAAAACAGATTGTGAATTTTGGCTGAATCATAACGGGAATCCCTTTTTTTGGGGGGGGGCATTACATGCACGGCTTTTTTGTAGGAAAAAAGTCCAGCAGGAACTCATTTGCATATTAGGCCACACCCCCTGATGCCAAGCCGGCCAGAACTGCGTTCCTGTGTGTTCCTGCTTTTAAAAAAAGCTCTGACTATGCTGAAGCCATACATCCTACAAAAGGCAAACAGAAGGGCTTCAGAGGTGGGGGTGGGACCTGTTCAGCCCCCTTTCCTGTTTATGGATTGCAGTCCTTGCTCCCAGTCTGATGTAAAGCAGCCAAGTAGTGAGACAGACCAGACGAATGACAAGCTGTTTCTGGTCAATCTCATTTCTAGGTGATGAGACTAGAAAAAGATTAGATAAGAGAAGGGGAAAAAACGTTCTTGAATCAATCTAAGAGGAATGCATATTATTCAAAGATAATGTTAAAAATAAATTAATGTGGGGAAGCAGCTATTTCTTTTTCTTTTTAGAAGGCTATACATGGGCACACACTGAATGCAGACACTGTGCCAAACAAAAAGTTTTTTTTTTAAGTAGTGATCGGTGGTGTCACAGGTACCGTCCAATAGATACCTGTGAAAGCTTTACACCCCTGTGTTCCAGCAGTGCCAGTCACTGATAGGTGGTAGCTTAGGCTTTCCCTAGGTACTGCTTACAAGTTACATGCACCTAATTAGACAATGGCAGCAAATGAGCATGTGTTTCATGGACTCTACAATACCTTTACATCTCTGGAAAAAAAATATTGTGCATACACAGCCATTCAAACCTTGGCAAGTCTGCCCTTTCAATCAGGAGTAGATGTTTCTGCTGCTGCTTCTCCTGGTGCTTTTGCTGTTCAAATGAACCTCCCAGATGGCCTTGATTAAATGGTTATTCCAAAATTTCCGTCATGGGGCTGCAAACATGAGCCAAGAATACGCCATCCTGGCTCCTCCTGACTGAAATGCACCCTCCTCCAGGACTGTTGGTTTACAAACGACCAGGGTACCTTTTGGTACATCAGCCTAAAATGCATCTGTTTGTCTGATAACCTTCCCAGACTCTGATGAAATGTGCTTCAGCCCAGCATTCAATAACAGGAACTGGACGAGTGGGAATTGGCCATTGACAGCAGACCAAAAATGTCAGAGAGCTTAAAAGCGCTGAGAGGGAGCATAAATTGAAATGCAGGTTGATGAGAGCATAAATTGAAAAGCAGGTTACTGTAAAATGGAACAGATACTGAATTTCTAAGGACTCAAAGAGTTACGGAGGAGTGAGTCTATGCAGAGGCGCTTTGAGTTAAGCAACAGTGTCACATGGGAAGGCCAAAGAGAAAGTGGATATTCCATTATCTGTAATGCCACTTAAAAACAACAACAACAACCCAAACTCCAAACTTTCCAGTATGAGAGCTTGAATGGTGTAGTTGTGAAGTGAAGAGAAAGAGCCAAGAGAAAATTATTGGTTCTGATTTCAAAAAAGAGTATATTATGTGAATCCATAAGGTCACAGTCTAGATCCAATCCCTGGCCATCTCTACCTATAAAAGTACTTAGGTAGCAGGGGAAAGAATGGCTCATGTCAGAGACATTAGAGACTCCCTGCAAGGAGACAATACTGGGGTAGTTTAATTAGCAGAAGGGCTGCGGCTCAGTGGAAGAGCCATTGCTTTGCATGCTGAAGGTCCCAGGTTCAATCCCTACTTTCTCCAGTGAAAAGGATCAAGTACTGAGCAATATGAAAAGTGCTCACCTGAGATCTCAGAGAGCTACTAAAAAAGCAGTCCCCTGTGCAAGCACTGAGCGAGGCAACGAAACGTTTGACACCGGCTAATGTGGACTGGCTTTATGTGGATGGACTTATTCTTTATCTTACACTTCACTGAAACAATAGTGGACTGAACGTGCAAGACTGTGAAGTGGGATAATTTGTTTCTTAAGGTACCTGTGTGCAATCTGGATGAAAGAATTCATTACAGACTGTTTTCTCATGATTTTGGTTTATGTGTCAAAAACTGGTGAATCTTTGGCAGGGATGTACAAAGATCATGGTTCTCTAGTTCTTCAAATCACAACCATCTCTTCCAGGGCTTTTTTTTTAGAAAAAACCCAGCACAGCTTTATGGGAAAAGTCCAGCGGGAACTCATTTGCATATTAGGCCACACTCCCTGATGCCAAGCCAGACGGAACATTGTTCCTGAGCATTCCTGCTCAAAAAACCCCCTGACCTCTTCCCCGTATGGAATAAGGAGCATGTTTTCGAGATGGTGAAGGAAAAGCAAGATTTTATGTGGCTTGGTGAGGGCAGCTGGAGGAGGGCAAAAGAGGTGATTCACCGTTGAGCCACAGCCTCCTGGAACCATGCAAGGTTTGTAAAATGGCAGCTAGTATTGTTGTTGTTGTTGCCTGCTTGCTTGTTTGCCCAACGGGTTTGGGAAAGAAGCAAAGTATCTGAGCACTACAAGTGAGGCATTTCAGTGGTGGTATCCTTAAATGTTCATAATTATTCTCAGTTCAACCCAGTGCTGGTTCTTGGTGTATGTAAAGAACCGAGAGCCTAGCACAGCCATAGAAATGTCAGTGGTGCCAAGAACCACATTATAAGCCTGTTTTAAAAGCTGGAAAGTCTCAGTGGTCTGTCTTTTTACAGATATTTAATTCGGCATCACTTAACTATTCCCCCGTTCTGAGTGCTGGGAAGATCCCCTCTCAATTGAATCTGTTGAAGCATGGATCTGTTTATGTAGGTGGAACTGTGCAAATTTAATATTAATTTAGAGGAAGGGGGAATAAAAAAAAAATAGAGGCTGTTATTCTGAGAATAGAAAGGATGCATGTTTGGGAGATATGTGAAGACAGCATAGGATAAGAGCGCTGACCTGGAGATACCCTATATGCCAGTGGGGGGCTCGCATTCAAATGTCCATTCACTTGGGAATTCAGGCCTGTATGTGGCATGAGTCTGTGCTGTGTTACATCCAAGGCTTTTTTTGTAGCAGGAATTCCTTTGCATATTAGGCCACACACCCCTGGTGCAGCCAATCCACCCAGAGCTTACAGGGCTGTTCTTACAGGGTCTACTGTAAGCTCCTGCAGGGTTGGCTACATCAGGGGTGTATGGCCTAATATGCAAAAGAGTTCCTGCTACATAAAAGCCCTGGTTACATCAGTGTTTGTGACATTCAGGTGCATATAATGGGTACATGCTGGGGAGCTTTGATTGGCTGAAGTTCCCTGGCACGTGCCCACTGCATAGAGTTGCTAACCTCCAAGTGAGCCCTGGAGTTCTCTTGAAGTTCTCCAGACTACAGAGATAAGTTTCCCTGGAGAAAATGGCATCTTTGGAGGGTAAGCTGAAGGGTAAGCCATAGATTCTAGGTGAGATCCCTCCCCAAATACTACTGCTGGCTCTCCAGAAATTTCCCAGGTTGGCATTGATTGCCCTACCATCCTTCCTGACCTGGAGGGCCTACGCTAGCCTAATCTTGACAGATCTCGGAAGCTAAGCAGGGTCAGCTCTGGTTAGTACTTGAATGGGAGACCACCAAGCAAGTCCCCAGTTTCTATGTAAAGGCAGGCAATAGCAAACAGTGTCTGTTCATTACTTGGCCTTGAAAACCCTACAGAATTGCCGTAAGTAATGTTCCCTCTAAGCTGCGGAGTCTTGTGAGCAGAAATCCTACTTTGTGAGCGACTGACATTAAAATTGTGAGCTACTGCATAAATTAGTTTGCTCTGGGGCCATCCTTCCCAAGCTAAGGAAAAATGTGTGAGCCAGAGGATAAAAAATTGTGGCTCATGCTAACTGAGCTCAGAGGGAACATTGTCCATAAGTCAGCTGCAACCTGACGGCACCTTTCAGTACTGCCACCACTCTGCCACTGCAAACTGACAAAACTATAGCTCTGATTCACAATTTCAGCAGCATGTCACCAGTGAACTTGCGTACAAATAAAATTTGTATTTATTACCGTTGTATGTCTCCCAGAGCCTGGCACTAGCTGGGATGGGGTGATTCATTAAGATGAATGAATGAATGAATATGTACAGCGAGAAATTCCAGCCCACCTAAAGGCTCAGTGAACCCATAGCAAGAAGCCTGGGTGGGGGGGGGGGGGGGAAATCACTGCCTTTCAAGCCTCAGTTCTCCATCTGTGAAGTCAAGGATAGTGTAGCAGGGTTGCACTCATTCTGGATCAGGTGGAAAATGGCAGCAGAAGAGGGACAGCAACCATCCCCATATTCATGTCCAACTTTTTTAGGGAACTGCACCTCTCTTCAGTGTTCCCTCTCCTCTAAGCTGAGTTAGTGTGAGCTAGCTCACAGCTTTTTAGCCTCTGGCTCGCACATTTTTGTCTCAGCTCAGGAAAAATGGCTCCAGAGCAAACTAATTTATGCAATAGCTTACAACTTTAATGCCAGTATCTCACAAAGCAGAATTTTTGCTCACAAGACTCCACAGTTTAGAGGGAGCATTGCCTCTATCTCCACCAGTGTGGAGGGCTTTGGAACCTCCCAGACAGCAGGCCTACAACTAGCTGAACTGCACCCAACAGATTCCCACTTCAGGCCTCTTTGAGGAATTCATCAGGGGGAACTTTTTCTCTTCTGGAGAAATACACCCATACCCACAAAACTGATAAGAAAAAAAATGCAGTAGGGAGGAGATGGTTTTAAGTACCCCATAAAAATCCTGCTGAGAGTCTGTAAAACGCCCAATTGACGTCAATGAGGGTTCTGTCCAAGGAGTGGATCAAGATCTCAGGGCGATGTGAGCAAACAGCAGTGTTTTTCAAATGCATTGGGCGCAATGCGAAGGAGCGGGCATGTGGCTGTAAAAAAACTGCCATGAGTGAAGCTCAGAATCTGAATAGGGCTGATGGAAGCTAAAGAGGAAAGGCCCTCAAGCTGGTCCCTTATTGATCTGGACAGTGAATATTTTCTAAACATTTATTTATCATATTTGTATTCCTCTCTTCCTTCAAAGAACTCAGTGTGGCACACATAGTTTTTTGTCTCTTCCATTTTACCTCCACGACAACCCTGTGAAGTTGGTTGGCTGAGAAAAACAGACTGGCCCAATAGGCTTCACAGATCTGAACCTGGCATTCCCTGGTCTAATGTACTCAGGGCTTTTTTTGTAGCAGGAACTCCTTTGCCTATTAGGCCACACACCCCTGTTGTAGACAATCCTCCAAGAGCTTACAGGGCTCTTAGTACAGGGCCTACTGTAAGCTCCAGGAGGATTGGCTACATCACAGGGGTGTGGCTTAATATGCAAAAGAGTTCCTGCTACAAAAAAAGCCCTGAATGTACTATTCACTATGTCATGTCGACTCTCTTTCAGATTGCCTTGGGGCATACAAAAAATTAGTATTCAATAACATTAGCATTTGTCATTGTCCCCCCCCCCCCCCCCCCCGTAACAGAGAATATCAGACAGTGGATGGTTCATATATAGCATTGGATCAGGGTATGCCCTCTTCCCCAACTTCATTTGTTTAATTAACCAGGAAACATCTCTTAACTGAGTGCAAAAACAAACCTGTTCATAAGAACATGAGAAGAGCCCTGCTGGATCCAACCAATAGTCCATCCAAGTTCAAAATCCTTCTTCACACAGTGGCCAGCCAGTTCCCCTGGACAGCCAACAGCAGGGCACAGAAGTTGAGGCCCTCCCACAATGCTACCCCCCCCCCCCGGCCTTGGGACTCTCATAGGACCAGTGCCTCTGAACATGGAGGTTCCCCTCAGTCACCGTAGCTAAGTAGCTATTGATAGGTTTATCCTCCATGAATCTATCTAATCCCCTTTTAAAGCTGTTTATTCCCGTTCAGATTTGAACGACTTCACTGTTCTTGGATAGCAGCATTCCTAAAAAGGGTGTGTCGCTCCACTGAGCAACTAAATCAATGGCAAAACGCAGCATCAATAAAGATGAATTCAGAAGTATTGGGAACAGATGTCCCAAAGAATTTATTTATGTCTCTCAGAGGCTCATCAAATTGTAAAATATAGCAGGCAGGGCTGCTGAACCACAAACATCAGGTCATTCGGCTCAAGTACAACATCCCCCAGGGGAAGACAGCAGGAATCAGAAATGCCATTTTGATTAATCTAATAGTACCATTTGGCCTTAATGCAGGTAATACAGCGCTCACTTGGCACAAGACTTTTCCATAAGAAGAAACAATAGTACCAAATGTTCTGTACTCTGGATTCAGTATAGAGACAAAGTAATCCAATGGCAGAGAAATTTTCCTGCCTGCATTTTGATTATATAATGGCATGAATAATTCAAGCCAATCAGTGATCTGAAGATGATGTTGCAATACTATCTGATGAATCAGATTGGGTTATATAAGGAAATCCCCACAGGCAATTGAGGGCGGTGGAGATTTAGGCCAAGTGAGGGTGATGTAAATGATTATTCACAAGAGGTGTTGAAAAAAAAATCCCCCCAAAGGAGGAAAAAAAATCCCCCCCCCCCAATGAAAACATTTTTTTTTAAAGGAGCAATTCCAGCTCTTCAAAACAAAGGCAACCATTTTTAGCAGTACACTTTGCTCGTTGACCATGTACGGACTTTGAGTTTACAAAATCCCAGATTCACTTCCTTGAATCTCTGTTTTATGACAGCAACAGCCGCAAAACCGGCCTTGGTGTCATTAGTAGCAAATGTTGCACATGCTGCAATAGCAGCACTCTTTAAAGGAAGCAAGATCTTTCCACATTCTCCCTTGCTCAGAGACCCAACAACTGAAGTTGGGAAGTTATAAATCCATACATCCAGAGATCTTTGAATAAATGAACTTGAGACCAGGGCTGTCTCTAGACTATCTGGCACCCTAGGCAAAGCTAACTACTGGTGCCTCCCCCATATTAATAAGATCACAAAGTCACATGGGGGCACCCAATTCTGTGTCCCCAGAAGGCCAGCACCCTAGGCGATCACCTAGTTTGCTTAGTGGCAGGGCCAGACCTACTTGAGACTTGATTGGGAGATGCTGGTGGGTTCCAGGAAAGGTGTCAATGGCTGCAATGGTGCCCAAGGGCAGCACGTTGGGGACCCCTGCTATACACATTTGCATCATTGAATACAATGGAACTCATCTGAGTAATCATTTATAGGATTTGCCTGTCAGGCAACTGAAGGTAAATGACATAGAGCAAACACACATGAACACAGGAAACTGCCTTACACTGAGTCAGATCTTTGGTCCATCATGGTCGAGCATATTTGTTGTGACTGGAGAGTCAGTTCGGGGTAGTGGTTAAGCCTGCAGACTCTTATCTGGGAGAACCAGATTTGATTCCCCACTCCTCCGCATGCACCTCAAGTCAGTCACAAGTTCTCTCAGAGCTGTTCTGCTGAAGACCAGTTCTGTCAGAGCTCTCTCAGCTCCTCCCTCACAGGGTGTCTGTTATAGAAAGGGAAAGGAGATTGTAAGCCGCTCTGAGACTCCTTTGGATAGCAAAGGGCGCGGTATAAATCCAATCTCCTCCTCCTCTCCAAGGCAGAGGTCTATCACCTCACCTGCTACTTGATCCTTTTAACTGGAGGTGCTGGGGACTGAACTCCCTCGTGGGAATCATGCATCTTGATTTTCATGCCATTTCCTGTCTCTTGACCTCACACTCATTTTTCAGTCTTACTTGTACATTCTACATAGGGTTGCCAGCTCTTGTTCAGGAAATACCTGGAGATTTTGGTGGTGAAGCCTGGGGAGGGCAGGATTTGGGAAGGGGGGTGGGGAACCTTATTGTAGCATTATGCCACTTTCCAAAGTAGCCGTTTCCTCCGGGGGAACTGATCTTGGTTGTCTGGAGATCAATTATAATAGCTGGAAATCTCTAGAGAAATGTCACCTAGAGGTTGGCAATCCTATCACACTGCGTACCCACGACTTGCAGAGTGTGGATCAATTGCATATCAAAACCATACAGTGCGTGGTGAACAACACGAGCAAAGCCAACAGCAGAAAAGCTGAGAGCCAGAAGTGTTGACCAAAACCTTGGCAAATAAATCAATAAACCAAAGCAGAAAGATCTGCTCATTGCTATTGAGAACACAGTATGGCATCCCCATGAAGTGATTTGCTTTCTGAGCACAAAGTCCATTGCCAGTCTGAGAGACTGAATGGAAAGTTGTGTCCTGACCCTTGAGTAGAACGGCCGTGTTTTCCCGCTGGCTTTGCCTGCTCACTTCAGTTGAAATGGATGTATTTTCTGGACTGGTAGAAAGTGAAATAAATCATAGGGAGAAGAAATGCAGCAGCAGCAGCTAGATAAAACTCTGAGAAGCATAAATCAGTAGGAAAGGGGGGGGGGGGGAGCCCTGAAATGGATGCTAAAAATGTGAGACCACTGCCAAATTCCTCTAGAGGATCCTGCCTCCATAGAAAAGGTTTGGATAGCTTGACTTGTTTTTGAAGCAACACAGAACACCGCCCTAGACTCCTCTGACTAGAACACCCTGCACTTGTGTTAGACTTTTAAGGATGTTTTCTAGTAATCGTCCACTGTCTGCAACATTAGAGAAAACTGTGCAAGAAACTTCTTGCTGCCCTGGATATCTTAATGTTCTTATTTCTATCGATTAGTTAGCACACCCGAAACTGTCTACACTGCTCCCATGTTGAGATTGACCATCTTTTGTCACAGTGATGCTTAGCTGGGCACTGCAGTTAGGTACCATCATATGGTTATGCATTCATCAAATGCAAAGCTGCAGCCTGCTCTTGGAAGCTCCCCTGCTGAGCTTATGAACTGGACTTCTAGATTTCTACCCCAAAGCAGGGCCAGTGACTCTGTCCCTGGCTATGAGTCTTGAAGGCATTTATACAGAACATGGGCTTCTTGGTCCTTAAGTGGTGTTAAGCTTTCTGGAGGTGAATCAGTAAGGACCATGTAGCATTTAACCTATCGCCTGAGGCTGCTGTCAAAACCACAGGGAAGGAATGCTCTCTAGAAGCAGCAAGCAACACACTAATTAGCTTTTATTTTATTTGTCTAGCCAATAAAACTGGGTTCTGTCACGTCACCAGGATTGGGAGTGGAAAATCTGGCTGTGAAGAAATGCATTTTTTTTCCCTTTGGCGGTTTGAAATGAGCAAAACTTGCTCTCTACATTTTAAAAGCGCCCCCCCCCCCCACACCCTCGGTCAGAAAACAGGCAGAAAGGTGAGTTCAGTTGGTTTCCAGACATACCTCAGTCCACCTTCATACAAATGCTAATAGATTTAGACAATGAGATGGTCAAGCTCCCCCTTCCTTCAAGCAGGAAACAGAGACCTGGAGGTGTAAGAATACTAGAGAATCTTCAGAAAAAGCTGTTTTCAGCTGGCCTGACCTGGTCAGTGGGTGGGGAAAAGAGAGGTAATAAAACTCCTGGAAGCAAGGGGGAAGTTCTCTTTGGTGCTGAGTCCATCAGAGCAGACAGAACTCTTAGCTAAAGTCTGGAGGAGGCGGCCATTTAACAACATGCTATCCTAGAGAGCTGGAGGAAGCTTCAAGGTAATGGTAACTTTATTGAGATCTGTAACATCCCAAGCTAAGAAGCCTGCCCTATATTTTAACATCTGACAGGGCATGCATAGAGAGCGGGACAGAGGAATTTCATTTTACCCATTTCTTTTGAATCTTGTGCTCAGTCTGGTGTTGTGCTAAAAGAATGCTTGTGAAAAAAAATTAATAATTTATAACTTTTGATAACTGGTAGTGGTTCTCTGTACCACATAGACCTTCACCATCTTGGACATTCTATTTTAAAAGGAGAGCCAGGGGGAGGGCAGTCAGTTGGTAAGTAGCTATTCCTCCAGGGCAGTAAACTGTCCCTGTGGTGACCAGGTGCTGGACAGCGGGCGACACAGAGGCAAGACCTCAGAACTTGGAAGGAATGCTGGGAGTTCTCCTGACCCTCCCAGTGGGGAATTCCTTATAAAGATCAGATGGTGGCAGTGGTCTCCTGAGAAAAAGAAAAACCTTTCCAGTCATTGGGAAAACTTGGAGGGCAGGGTGAAACAGGACCTGTAGGCTGAAGCAGGCCCATTCTGCCACGCTGGCAAATCTCAGATTCTGCCAGGCTCCATCTATAATCTGTCCAACTGTCACAGTCTTGACTCATATACTTACACCTATCAGATTCTGCTCAAGAAATCGCCAAGATTTCCCCTCTCACCTTGTGTAGGTGGCCAGTGTGTTTAAAACCAAATCATGTCCCAAGCAGGATTTTTTTTTGTAGCAGGAACTCCTTTGCATATTACACCACACCCCCTTGATGTAGCCAATCCTTCTGGAGCTTACAGTAGGCCCTGTACTATGAGCCCTGTAAGCTCTTGGAGGACTGGCTACATCAGGGGTGTGTGGCCTAATATGCAAAGGAGTTCCTGCTACAAAAAAAGCCCTGGTCCCAAGTATCAACGGATGTTGACGCAGAACGATGCTGGTTATACTATCCTTGTCAGACACTGATGAACTCTGCAGAGGCCTCCAGAGAAAAGAAGATTTTCTCTTGATTAATTAGGTCTAACTGGCCATGATTCATTTCCTAAATAATTGAGTTCTGTCATCATATGAATCATCATCCACCAATCAGAACTTGTATGTTTGTTCTTTGGTTCAGGCATCATGTCTGTTTTGTTTGGCCATTTTGACGAACAAACACTTAGGAGAGGATTGCTCGCAAATTAGAGATGACATTGAATCTAGGGGATTTCTTTGTTTGTTTTTAGCCATTTGAACTAGCTAAATTAAAACAGGATGAATGAATCTGTTCCTGGCAAGTATTTGGTTTGGCAAAAAGATGTTTTGGTCTCTTTTATCATGACCAAAACTTTTTTTTCAGCCATTTTTTTTGGGGGGGGGGGGGTGAAGTTAAACAGCTTAAAGGGTGGTCTGCCAATATGCTATTTGTGGATGCTGCACATTTTACCAACAGAAGCAAGGGAGAGATGTAGGGAAGCAGTTTCTCAAAGAAGATTCCGTGACTAGTTTGCAAATGGAACACACAAATGCTCTGGACACATTCTGTTATGTCATAGAGAAGGCTTGGCATACAGGCGCACTGTGGGATAGCATGAGGAAAGGTAAGGGAAATGACCAAGAGATGGAGATATGGCTAAATCAGAGGTGGAAGGGCAGGGCAAAGAGGGAGCAGGAAGGAAAGGAGTTTTCTGTTTCCTTGTGATGAATTTTCCTGGCAAAATGTATGCATTTTCCTATGTCGCATGTGTAGCAATTGTAAATAAACAGGGCATTACATATAAATGGCATAAAAATGGAAACAACAGCAATGGCAAAGGGGGGATGAAAAGGCCCACAAGGAAAATCTATGACAGCAAGAAGAAATGAAAAAGAGCACCCTTAGTTCCATGTCACCTTCTCTTCTCCCTGCACAGAACTTAAGTAATTCAGAGTATGTGATGTCATGGTGCTGTGAATGACCTAATTCCTGCTTCATTCCATTGGCCAAAGATCTGGAATAAGTCATGGCAGGATAATATCACATTATTGGGAGAGGGGAAGAAAGCATGAATGGCAAGGTTGTCATTTTCAGTGGCAGTCATGCATCTCCAATAAAAATCTAGTTCTGGCCTTAGATCTTTCTTTCTTTCTTTCTTTCTTTCTTTCTTTCTTTCTTTCTTTCTTTCTTTCTTTCTTTCTTTCTTTCTTTCTTTCTTTCTTTCTTTCTTTCTTTCTTTCTTTCTTTCTTTCTTTCTTTCTTTCTTTCCACTCCTTTTCCTGCCAAGTAGGACTCAGAGTTGCTTCTAACAATTAAATATATAAAATCAATATTACAGTTTTAAACCCCAAATTTACAATTAAAAAACCTAAACTATCAACTACTGTGTTGGATGTCGCCCAACAATCTATCACAGGTGGACAAAGGGGAGGGAGAGGGAGGTCAGCTGAGCTCTCTAACCATTCCTGTCCTCAACTATATGCCTGGTGGAACATCTCTGTCACAGGTTCTGCAGAACTGAACCAAATCTTGCAGGGCTTACATTTCATTAGACAGAACTCTAACTACTATCTTCCTAGTAGCAAATCCATTTGGAGCAGTGCCTTGTGCAGAGCTAATTACAGTGTGGTAAATTTTAATTGTATTAGCTGACTGGACCTTTTTCATGTGAGGAAGACCACCAGGAGAGGTGGCCTCCTTATATTTCACCATTGTCTTCATAGAGATGTCAAACATCTGGAAATTTTGAAGCCACAGGATGGGGAAATATTCTCCCCAGGTTTTCTTTGAGTGAGGGAAATGGAATTGGGGGGGGGGGGGGCGGAATTGTACCATGTATAACAGGTGGATATAAAGTAGAATATTTATTAAAATTTAAAAATATAAATGCTTCACTTTTCTACAATCAAGACCACAAATACACCCGGTATGACAGAAAGAGTTGCACGCTACTGCACCCTATGTTACCTTAGCACATGTATTTTAGTTTCAGTCATCTGAGAAGTAATAATAATAATAATAGATTTTATTTATATCCCGCCCTCCCCGCCAAGGCGGCTCAGGGCGGCTAACAACATTCCATACATTAACATAAATAGGTAAAACTTTAAATTTAACAATTAAAAAATTTAAACATATAAAAACCAGTTAATTGAGTTAAAATACATAATTTAAGTTACATTAAATGTATCTGGCAGCAATAAAACTGTTCTGGCGCTGGTTCTGCCAGTTTAGACAAAATACCACTGAAACTGAGAATACAAATTTTGTAGTAAAAAGAGAGTGTGTTATTTGCACAAAAGCAATCCTACACAGTCAAAACAAAGGGTTAGCAGCATCTTTGGATATCACGTTATACTTCCCAGACTTCAATCCCCGCCCCCCCCCCCGCCCCCACTGGTAAAATGGACAAAAAGGGTTCTCAGGAAATAAATGGTACAAACCTGGCTTTCCCCTCACTGATATTTGTCTGGGTTTTCTTAATCTACAGTACAACCAGAAACCAACAGTAGGGATTTCCCACCTAAAGAGGGGTCATTTAATAGAAAAAGAGGTGCCAGAGCTCCTTGCACAACTCATTTGCATGTGCTACACACTCCTGACATCACCGGAAGGTGTACTAAATCATATCAGCTCAGCATCCACCTTAAAATGCTTCTTGAATTATAATTGTCAAAATAAAACCTTACTCCCATCACACTTTTGAAATTACTTTCTCCTATGTGACCACAGTGGCATGATGAAGATTTCCATCTGTCTGCTTTATGTGTTTTGGTTATTTCCCCAATTTTTGTGGGGAAAACTATTACAAAGTTTGTTAAATCTTAGATTTCAGCAAAATTCTTACAAGGGGTTCGAATGATGGAGCCCAGAAGCAAGTACCTTTTTTGGGGGGGGGGGGGTAAGAAAGAAAGAGCACAATAAAATTTAGAGGTTCCAGAGCTCTGCTCCTGTGAGCTCCTGCCCAAAATGAAGCCTGCACCTAAACACTCCTTTAGGAAAGTCTGCTTCAGCTCTGCTCACAGTTCCAGGCAAAGGTTTCAGCAGGAGTCCTTGCAACCCAGTACGTTGTGCCCACTGTCCCAAGACAAACAAAGCCATTGTTACGCTGGATCTCTGCTTGGCAGTGTGTTGATGGCAGCATTTTCAACAGCCCCGTGTTCCCAGCATTATTCTGGCTGCCCAGAGATGAAGCCAAAAGATACAGTTACAATGGAATTCCAGCCAGGCCCAACAAGCCTAAAGACTTTAGCAGTAGGGTTGAAATTTGAGGCTAGCCCTGGGTTTGGATTTCACAAAAGAAGGATCAAGCGAAAGCTCAGCAGAGGCTAAAGTGGAAGGAGCTCCGTCAGCCTCTGCTTTACAAAAAACCTGTCCCTGCAACAGCTGCACCAAGCCGGGGAAAGGCAAATGAAATAATCTCCTTGAGTGTCTGATAAAAAGAAAGTGGGATTTCAGGAAATCCACACGCTCAGATCTCAGTCCAGCTGTGTTGTTTTTCGGAAAGTTACACTTCAGCGTTCTAAACCAACAAGATCAAAAGGAAAGTATTAAGAGCGGCTCAAAGAAGGTTGCCCAAGACAATCTACGCCAGATGAGGGACAAGGTGCAGTCCTACTCTGCCTGACGACAGGGTTACTAACTCCAGGTTGGGAAATTACTGGAGATATAGGGGTGGGGCCTCAGTAGAGGGGTTGGGGGAGGGGCCTCAGCAGGGTATAATGCCATAGAGTCCGCCCTCCAAAGCCACTATTTCCTCCTGGGGAACTGATCTCTCTGGTCTAGAGATCAATTGTAATTCCAGGAGATTCCAGACCTTGCCTGGCGGCTGGCAACCCTATTTGATCATGTGAAGAGGTTCGATGTCCTTTGAATTCTGAAATGCTGGAACAATGACATGAAAATGTAATGTAATCATAGCAAGTCAGCATGAGAACAAATAGAAGTGAGGTGGCTCACCAGCATGGCCATGAGACTTGAACTTAATTGACGGGGAAAGAAGCAGCTGCTTTTCCAAATGCCTTCCTTCCAGGCTATTCCTATCTTGTTTATCCATAGATAGCTTCATCTTCTTTGAACAGATAAAGTCCCAAGCTCAGCAGAACCTATTTCCAACTAGCCCTGCTCAGTCACCTGAGAACATGACGAGTTTTCTTGCCAACGTTTTACAACGTGGATGCGATTCTGCGTATCCTGAGCAGGTTTTCATCCAATGACAGGAACGTGGGATAGTTTTAAGTCCACTTGGAAAGAAGGAGGATGGAGCCCTACTTCACACTGCTGCTGCTTTGGGAAGGGTGTCTGAAGAACTGAGTCAGCAGGCAGAGTGGGCAGAGACCTGTTCTCCCTAGGACATGCTCAGCAAGAAGTCTGTTAGAGCTGCTTTGCTTTTAAGTGCCAATGTGATGTCGTGATTAGACACAGGGCTCCCCACCACTGCTCCCCTCTAAGCTGTGGAATCTTCTGAGCAAAAATTTTACATCGTGAGCTCGTGGCATTAAAGTTGTGACTGAGCAATTTGGCTACTGCCTAAATTAGGTTGCTCTGGGGCCATCCTTCCTGAGCTAAGACAAAAACATGTGAGCCAGGGGCTAAAAAACTGTGAGCTCACACTCATTCAGTTTAAACTTTAACTCAGCTTAGAACACTGCTGTCGTTGTCTCCCACTATTATAGTTGATCTCCAGATGATCAAGACCAACCCCCCTGTAGTAGAGGGCTGCTTTGGACTCTATGACATTGTACCTTGCTGAGGCCCCTCCCCTCCTCAAACCCTGCCCTCCCCAAGCTCCACCCCCAAAATCTCCAGGTATTTCCCAACTCAGAACTGGCAACCATCGATTAGAATGCTAACCTTTGGCTAGAGATCTGTGCTCAAGTACCTGCTAAGCAGGCATGAAAGTCATCGGTCTTAGTGACGGTTCTTGTAGTTTGTACATGTCTCTAAGTTGCCATCAGGATTCACCTGCAGTATAGATGTAGATGTTCCCTCTCGTGTGAAACTTCCAAAGGATACCGAAGGAATCCCAAGCGTTTTTTAAAAAAAAAAATTGCAAAATATCTCAAGGCGACTCTGCACGTCCTTGCTTCTCCTCTGCCTGAACTTCTTGACAATCTGTCTTTCTTAACTAACATGCACTTTTGGAAATGTCTGCCAAGCCTTTTTACTCCGAGTAAACAGTAAATATTCCAGCATGTTGCGGTTCCTCCTCTCCCAGTCCTCTAATGAAAACCTCTTCCCTGAAAGATAAGCATATCTGAGGGATCTTATTGGGACCATGTGGAAACAGAGCGGGGTGGAGGCGGCTGACTTGGCAGCCCCAGGGAGGTTGCACGCTGCTAGAAAGACAAAGAGAAGGCTAGATTTGGGTTTTGCAAGATTAGCAAATGTTGTGGCACTGTGTGCCAATATTTGTTTTACAAAAAAAACATCACTTGCCACAAGTGGGGACTGAAATGCATGATATTCCTTGAGGCTACATGGGGATGGGATGCACAACACAGAGGAACTTGATGGGAGCAGGGAGGAAAAGGCAACAAATCCATATTCGTTTTTGAGGGCATGGGTGTGTGGACCCGGAAATCATGGTGACCCCTGTTGACTGACCCCTACTGGAATCCTAGGGGATATTCAGAGTGGTGGCTGAACAAAGCCTGCGCCTGTCCTCCTGACTGCTGGTACTCCAAGGAGGTCTCCCATCCAAGTACTTGTCAGAGTTGGCCCTGCTTAGCTTCTGAGATCTGATGAGATCAGGCTTGCCTGGGGTATCCAGGCCAGGGAAATCTCTGTTAGTTTTTAACTGCAGTGTGATTCTGACTCTTCTCAGGTTGGGAAATACCTGGAGATTTCAGGGTGAAGCCTGAGGAGGGTGGGGTTTGGGGAGGGACTTCAGTGGCGTATAATGCCATGCAGTCCACCTTCCAGTGAGGCCATTTGCTTCAGATGAAGTGATCTCTGTCACTTGGCAACCAATTGTAATCCCAGGAGAGCCACAGCCACCACCTGGAGGTTGACAACCTATTTCCTTTCCTTACCTGGCCTAAGGGTTGACCTGGAGATTGTCAGTCCTACCTAGCCTGCCCCCCTCCCCAATGTAAAGCACTGTTATAGGAGATAGCAAGGCTGACAGCAGTGCCTGATGGAATTATATTATGGGAATTCTTGCCCATTTACACTGTAGCAAAGACTTTTTGCACTCTTGGGGTCCTGCCACACAGATTAATGGAAACAGATGACTAGGACTGTCAGCTCCTGGGAAATTAACCCCCCCCCCCGGGGGTGGAGCCTTGCGAAGAGGTTGGGGGGACCTCAGCATAACAGAGCCAGGTTATAACCAGCAACTCGGGAGGAATTGAGGGGCAGGCCCTGTCATACCAGCACTTTCAGTGTAAACTGAAAGTTACACAGGAGGACACTAGCATTTCACAAAAACTCTATGGCTTTATTGCCAGGACTCCAATCCAGGTGAATTGCTGGGAGGCCTCCTCCTGGCATCCTTACTTCATTGAGTAGGGTTGCTAGCTTGGTGTTGGGAAATACCTGGAGATTTGGGGGTGGAGTCTGAGGAGGGTGGGGTATGGGGAGAGGAGGGACTTCAGCAAGATAGAATGTAATAGAATCCACCTTCCAAAGTAGCCATTTTCTCCAGGAAAGCTGATCTTGTGGAAGAATGTCAAACAAATGTCCTCTTCAGTTGAAAAATTACCTATTGGAATTTATGAGGACATCAGATTTAATTGGGTTGAACATTATGTGGATGCTTACGCGAGGGAAGAAAGACTACATGATTACAGTATTTTGTGAAAATGCTTTATTTAAATAAATGTTCACCAAAACTTTATTACTTTTATACTGTAATCGTTTATATCTTATATAAATACAGAAATATTTTAATGGTCATTTATGTGATTTGTTGAATTTGTTGGCAAGGTGTGTTTTTTCTATTCGTTCATTCTGTACCCACCATGGTCCCAGTCTTTTGTATTGTTCACCTGGAGATTGGTAACCCTTGATCAGACGCTTCCAGTCATCTGATCACCCTGGTATGAGTATTTTTTTGCCTGTCTGATCTGCACAATTGACCAGGACCACAACAGGAGCTGATTCATGTTATAAAAAGGGTCATCTGGGTTGCCAGCCTCCAGGTGGGGCGTGGAGATCTCCCGCTTTTACAACTGATCTCCAGCTGGCACAGAGCAGCCAGATCCACCCCCAGGTCCCCAGGTATTTTCCAAGACACACCTGACAACTCTGTCTCTGTTTAGGGAGAAGCTTCAAGATTTAGAACCTCCTGTGCCTTTCCATCAGCTTCTTCTGCAGCCTCGTAATATATAATTTTGGCTCCACCAGAGATGAACCCTTTTGCAACAGAGAAGCTAAGCTAGGCCACAGTGCCAGGAGACTCCCATGCTCTCCACGGGAGAGTCCTGGAATGAGGTGGGGCCTTGCTGCTGACAAAACTGTAAAGCTGTCAGTGCTACTATAATTTGTCAGATTTAGCTGGTGCTAAATCACTCAGGTTCAAGCTATTCTGCTAGAGCAAATCTTCCATCTTCAGTAGCTGCAGGACATGTTTCTTCTGGCTCCTGCAATTAAAGCACATATTAAGCCCTTCAAAGGCCCGTTCCAGCATTTCCAGTCTACCACCCATCAGGGAATGACATAACCTGTCCCTCGGGGCACGAGGAGAGGACTTATCCTAGGAGAGAAGCACACGTGTGTTCAGAGACACTGACACAGTCTTTCTTGCCATGTAATTTTTCAGTTGGATTCAAATCCTTAGAGACCAATGAGAGTTGAAGGGTTAGCGATGCCCTAGTTTGGTTCTTGAAAGCTCAGACCCTGAAACTCTTGGCTTCTTAAGGGCTCCTGGACTGTTTTATGGCAGACCAACATGGCTACCCTCTGAAAATAAATTTTCAGGTGTTACTTTCAAAACCTGGCATAAACACTAAGGGCCCTCCCTTTGGCCTTCCTCTGACTTACAAAGCTTTCTGCATACTGCCTTTTGGCCCCCAAACTGGCATTTGTGTCTTTTGCATCTATTTCCTTCCCTATGTCTCTGTGTGCCAAATACAATAATAAGACAGCTTTCTGTCGGCTGTCTCACATCAGCTTGCCAACCTGCAGGTGCCACCTGGGGATCTACTGCTATTACAATTGATCTGGCATCAGGTTGCCAACCTGCAGGTGCCACCTGGAGATCCCCTGCTACTAACAATTGATCTACAGGCGATTGAGATCAGTTCTGGAGTGAACGGCTGCTTTGGAGGGTGGACTCTGTGACATTGTGCCCTACAGAGGGCCCTGCCCAGGCTCCACCCCACCCCCCAAATTCCCAAGTATTTTCCAGCCCAGAGATGGCAACCCCATGGAACCTGCACCTTTTCTATTGTTGCTCTCTGTGTAATGAGCTTGCTGAAGAGGTGAGGTGGGATTCCCTTTATGGGGATCTTCAGGTCCTGCAAGGCCTGCCCGTTTGTAGGGTTGCCGGGTCCAATTCAAGAAATATCTGGGGACCTTGGGGGTGGAGCCATGAGACTCTGGGGGTGGAGACAGGAGCAAGGACAAGCATAATTGGACTCCAAAGGGAGTTCTGGCCATCACATTTAAAGGGACCTCACACCTTTTAAATGCCTTCCCTCCATTGGAAATAATGAAGGGTAGGGGCACTTTCTTCCGGGGCTCACAGAACTGGACCCTCTGGCCCAATCTTTTTTAAACTTGGAGGGTGTCTTGAGGAGAGGACAGGATACTATGCTGAAACTTTGGTGCCTCTACCTCAAAAAACAGCCCCCCAGAGATCAATTCTCCATTATACCCTATGGGAATCGGTCTCCATAGGGAATAATGGAGTGCCCAGTAGACACCCCCCCCAGCAGACACTCCCCTCAACTGGGGATTGGCAACCCTACCTGTTTGCCAGGGCTTTTGAGAGGGGTTGAATTGCAGGCACCTTCTATGGGGGGAGGGGGAGGGATTTAGGGCTTGCTATTTTAATTTTTGATTTTAAACCTAATTTTTGAAACCATTATTGTAAATACCCTTGAGCCAGGATATGAACATCTTAATAACTAAAATAATAAGTAAAGGACCCCCCCCCCGGGGCATGAAACTCACCATGCACCATTTTCTGTTGGTAGCTGTGACTATAAAATGGAAGAAGGGAACACATTGTACATGGATCTGTTTCTTAAGGTGGCCAGCTCTGGGTTTGGGAATTCCTGCTGGAGCCTTGAGGAGGTGGGGTTTGAGCAGAGGAGGGCCTCAATATGCCATAGAGTCCACTCTCCAAAGCAACGAATTCGTACAGACAGGGCCAGCCCTAGACTGTCTGTCACCCTAGGCAAGGCTAATTTCTGGCACCTCCCACCCCCGCACTGATAACATCATCAAGTCACATGGGGAGGTGACCAATTTGGTACCCCCACAAGGCAGGCGCCCTAGGCAATCACCTAGTGTGCCTAGTGGCAGAGCTGGCCCTGCCTACAGGAATACTGATCCTTGAAGTCTGGAAATCAACTGTAATTCCTGGAGATCCCCAGACCCCAAAACTAGAGGAAGGCAGGCTGAAAATGTAATATGTTGATAATAATCAAAGTGGTTGCTACCCTGGAGAGACATCCCAGGGCCTCCTCCTCCCTCCCCTGTACTGTTCAGTAATATCACTGTATTGCAGATTTCCCTGCCCTCGCTCCATTTCATTGCTTGCCAGGCAGAGAAACTCACAAGCCAATGGTGCTGAATCAAGTTTCTTGCAGTACAAAAACATTAATGGGGAAGAGAAAACCAGGACATGCAGACAGATCCACGTGGGTAGATCCATGTGTTGGTCTGAAGCGACAGAACAAAATTAGAGTCCAGTGGCACCTTTAAGACCCAACAAAGTTGTATTTAAAGTATAAGCTTTCATATGCAAGCACTCTTCTTCAGATACTTTGAAATGGAAGTTACCCGTCCATACATATAGACAGATAGTGAGCAGCAAATTAGCATACGATGTAACCAGTGTTCCCTCTAAGCTGTGAAGTCATGTGAGTGAAAATTCTACTTCGTGAGCTACTGACATTAAAACTGTGAGCTACTGCATAAATTTGTTTGCTCGGGGGCCATTTTTCCTGAGCTAAGACAAAAATGTGTGAGCCATAGGCTAAAAAAAAAAGTGAGCTAGCTCACACTAACTCAACTTAGAGGGAACACTGCACGTAACAAAGATATTTAATAGAGGCAAGAAGCAAACAGGGTTAACAAGCTTAGCTTCTACTGTCACCATTTGTTTGGATTTAATTCCCTGGGGGGCGGGGGGGGGGGAACATAGTGAAGCAAATAAATGCAGTTACTCTTTTACCGCAACTGTCATTGTCCACTATCAAAGACTTAGTTATGCCGTGGAAATAGCACAACACCAAGAGAATGTGGGACCTATGAGATCCACAGAGCAAGGGACGCCTTCGTCTCTAGAGCAGGCCATAACAAATGTACTTACAAGCCATACGCTGTAATCGTGAGCACAGTCTTCCTTGACCCTCCTGCATTCCAAGGATATTGCACACATTTCAAATGGTCTCTTGGAATCTATATCGTTTTCTTAGTGGTCCCCAGTGGAACAGCTGCCTGTTGATTGCTCCTGGCTACAGGGGGTACCCAGAGCGTTATTTGACCCCTGTAAAATCATTCCTGACCAAGGAACCACCCGACTAAAGAATGCTTTCTTGCAGATATGAAGCAAATCTCTTTTAAAAGAAGTGTTTGGTACAAACCGGGTACTTGTGCCAAAAGAAATGACCTCAGACTGTCTTTCTGAGATCTTTGCTATTTAATATAAGGGTGCGTGTAGCAACCAGCTGGATTTTTCTTTCCTAGCAAGTGAAGAAAAATCCCAATTTGTGCTCACACGATACTTAATGTGGACATCAGCACTGATTTAATGGAAATCTCAATTGGTAAAGCAGCACTTGCTCTCCTGGTTTAGAATCAGGCCAGAAGAAACGGCCCACTCCCATTTATTCTGAGGGGGCATATTCGGCCCCTGCTTCAGGCCGTCCTGTAACACAGCCAACTCCTGAATTTCCAGCCTCCATAAAAGGAGAGGCATGGAGCTTTCGGTAGGTCATAGAGCCTGAAAATGGAATTGGCTGCTGCTAATTCTCACTTTCAACAGTTGCTTATTATGTGCAGGCTTCCACTTTGCCTTGGATCTGGACCAAAGAAAGCACAAACTCTCAAAGTGTTGCTTACAGATCCATAGATCATTAAAGAAGGTGTACATTTCTCTGCCTGGAGATGCCATGAAACTGGCTCTTTGTGTGGGGGTGTGGGGCGAATATTATTCCCTTGCTGTCCTTGCAAGTTTCAGTGCTCAGCACACAACACAAATGCGCCCACCTCTCTGAAGATTGATGTTTGTACATGCAGGGTCCATCAGTGTAGGTGTTGCAGATAGGACAGTTGCAGAAAGGGCAGCTTCCCTTCTTCTTATGCCCACTCCAACAAGAAAATCTCAGGCTGACGTGGGGCCCAGGGAAGGGACTTAGATGATGTTCAGTCTGAGGAGAAGGGCCCCTGGCCTTGGAATCCAGCCAAGAAGGCTTTGAAGCTTGACATCATGGAACTGGCAAAGGAGGCATTGCAGGATTGGAATGTACCAGTCATTCGCAGCTGGAGTTTGGATGCCATTTCTACCGATGGGGCAAACCACCATAAATCCATCACAGCCCACGGCACAACGAAAGTCGTTTTCATGAGCTGTCACGGAGAGGTTGACAGCCTACCCCAGTTTTCCGTGAACGGCTGCTTTTTGAACAGACGGGTTGAATGGTGCGTTGTTCTGGACACAGCGGCTCCTAGGCATGACATCATGGGTGCCCAAGGGCTGAGAGAAGGCTGGAAGGTGGTCAAGTCAAAGGAAAGAGCACAGGGGCACTCATCTTTGTTCTTCTGATCAGTCTGGCCTCTCAGTTCTTAGGGATGCCAACCTCTGAGGGGGGGGGAATCCCCCAGAAAAAGGAATAATTTTGTAGAAAAATAGGTGGTGGAACTCATCCAGGGATTGTTATGCAGCTGCATATACTATTCAATGGACAAGGAGGTGGAACTCTCAGGAGGAGGTGGAACTCTCAGAAAGGTTCAGGAGTTGTGCTCCTGTGAGCTCCCACTGAATCTGAGGCCTGCCCAGAATTATAGCTGATCTCCAGACTACAGAGATCACTTCCCCTGGAGAAAATGGCTGCTTTGGAGGGTGGACTCTATGACATTGTACCCCTCTGAGGCCCCTGTCCTCCCCAAGCTCCATCCTCAAATCTCCAGCTCTCCCCCCATTCTTACCATCTCCAACCAGGCAACCCTAGTTCCCTACCACAGAGATTAACATGGTGGTGGCCTGTTCCATGGATATCTTTATGATTGTGCCAGTGCTCTGGCTGCTTTTGGAGTCGCATACTGGTCTCTCCATCCATAGCCTTCTGAAGAACATGCAGCTGCCCTATTTAGAAGAGGGTTGGGTTTTTTCTTGGTTAAATCTTTTATGCAGTCAGCGTAAATTGCTGGTGTGGATGCAGATATTGTTTTAAAGCTGTTGTATCTGGAGGTGCCTCTACTAGTTTTATTAAGGTGTTTTTATAGGCAATAGCAAATGTTTTTATAGTCAATGGAAGGCAATGGCAAACCACCCCTTTAAAAAGTCTGCAATGAAAACGTCATAGAATCATAGAGTTGGAAGGGACTTCTATGGTCATCTAGTCCAACCCCCTGCACAATGCAGGAAACTCACAAACACCTCCTCCTAAATTCATAGGATCTTCATTGCTGTCAGATGGCTGTCTAGCCTCTGTTTAAAAACCTCCAAGGAAGGAGAGCCCACCACCTTCCGAGAAAGCCTGTTCCACTGAGGAATCGCTCTAACAGTCAGGAAGTTCTTCCTAATGTTGAAACTCTTTTGATTTAATTTCAACCCATTGGTTCTGGTCCTACCTTCTGGGGCCACAGAAAACAATTCCACGCCATCCTCTATATGACAGCACTTCAAGTGCTTGAAGATGGTGTTCATATCACCTCTTAGCCACCTCCTCTCCAGGCTAAACATCCCCAGCTCCTTCAACCTTTCCTCATAGGACTTGGTCTCCAGACCCCTCACCATCTTCATTGCCCTCCTCTGGACCCATTCCAGCTTGTCATGATGCGACATCACCGCAGAGCTGGAAATGACTGGTGCTTGCACAGGGGACTACCTTTACAATTTTTTTTACCTGTCATGTCTAGTTTGGTGCTGTGGCTCAACAGAGCATCTGCTTAGCATGCTGATGTAGGGGTGCCAGACTGCCCCCCCCCCGGGTGGAGGGTGGTCCCATGCTGCCAGGCCCACTACCTGCTGCCATTCAGCTAGCCAGCAGGGGGGAACTTACTCCAAAAAAGAGGAAGAACCATCCAATGTGCAATGACATCTCTGTGTCACTGCCCAAGTGACCCGGAAGTGATGTCATCACATCCAGGACATTGAGGCAATGCTCTGATATATGGGCAAAAACTCTGTGGTAAAAGCCAAGTTTACCATAGCATTTTGGCCCAATTCCACAGCATTGCCCCAACATCCCAGACATGATGACATCACTTCCAAGTCACCTGGGCAGTGATGTAGATTCATTGTTGTACATTGGCTGGGCCTCCCTGCTGCTCCTGGTTAGTCCCCTCCCCATCCCCAACTGGTTGCCAGATGGAAGGTTGAGTCTATCTTCCAAAGCAGCCTGTTGTAGTCCCAAGAGATCGCCACTTACCACTTACCACCTGGGGGTTGATAACCCTAGCATTAGCTCTATCAGCACTACACTGAAGAGAGTATCATGCTGCACAAAAATATCCACAAAAAGCGCTTCCCTTTTGTAAAGAAATGTGTTTTTTTAAATTCCTTTGGAGGTTTGAAATGAGCAAAACCTTCACTCTGAGTTTTAACAGCCCCCCCCCCCCTTTCGGGGCAGAGAACAGGCAGGAACGTGGAAAGTGAGTTCAGTTGCTTTCCGGATGTACCTCAGCCCACTTTCATATAAATGTGAATAGATCTAGCTTGGGACAGTTGGATGGGCCAGTTCTGCCTCCTAAGCAGGAAACAAAGACTTGGAGGAACTAAGACTAGAAAGACTTCAGGAAGAAATTTCTGGAGGCTTCAGGAAAAGTTTCCTTGACTTGGCTTGACCGGGTCAATGGGAAGGGAAAGGGAGAAGACAAAACTCCTGGAAGGAAGGAGGAAGGGCTCTTTGGTGTTGAGTCCATCAGAACAGACAGAACTCTTAACTAAGGTCTGGAGGAGGTAGTGATTGCCATGTGCTGGCCTGAAGAGCTGGAGGAAGCTGCAAAGTAATGGTACCTCTGTAGAGGTCTATAACATCCTAAGCTAAGGAGCCACTCCTATATTTCAACATCTGATAGGGCATGTATAGAGAGAAGGACAGAGAAATAGTGTTTTACTCATTTCTTTTGAATCCCTTGCTGAATCTGGAGTTGTGCTAAAAGTATACTTGTGAATGTTTTCTTTTTAATAAGTACTTTATAACTTTTGAAGTTGATAGTGGTTCTCTGTACTACATAGACCTCTTCTGTCTTGGACTTGCTGTTTTAAAAAGGAGGTCCAAGAGGAAGGCAGTCAGTTGGCAAATAGTTATTTCTCCAGGGTTGCGCAAGGCAGTAAACAGTCCCTGTTGTGACTAGGTGTTGAGCAGTGGGTGACACAGAGGCAGGGCCTCAGAACTTGGAAGGGAAGCTGGGAATCATGGCCCTCCCAGTGGGCAATTCCTTACAAAGGTGAGGTGGTGGCAGTGGTTACAGTGAGAGAGATAGAAAAGCCTCTCCAAGTTTTGGGAAAACCTTGGAAGGCAGGGTGGAACACGGCCTGCAGGCTGGCGTGGGCCTGTTCCGCCACAACTTTCTTCCTCCATCTCAAGATGCTTACCAGAGAATGGAACCTTCTGGTGATCTTTGCTGGGTGTGGGTGAATCTGACAATGTCATAACTGGTGCAGAGGGAATTCAGATTTGATATAAAATCTCCAAAAGAAAGCCAAAATAGAAACCATATGAAAAGGCAACACCAACATTATTTGGAAATCTGTAAAATAATAAAACATTGTTTAATATGTGAATATGAATAGCTCCTCTTGATGAGAACCAGAGGGAGGAAAAGAGGGTGGAGGGGAGGTGTTTGGTTGTTTCTGTAAAATTCCTTCCAGACAGAGACATGGCCTGGTTCTGGAGCACCTGGCTTGTTGGAATCTCACCCAGCTGAAAAGAGTTAAAAATTAAACGTGTTTTCAAGAATAGAAAACATATTGAAATTTCTTTCCCCTTTAAAGACCAACTGGGCATTTGCCATGAAAAGAAAAAGATTGTCTTCCAGTAATCTGCAGGAACTTTATAAGCTGTGTGCCATAACTGTGGATATTCCAGCATTTGAAAGAAGAAAATAGACACACATGATTTGAGTGAAGAAAAGTGAGAGGAGAGTCTGTGGCCCAGTGGTAGAGCATCTGCCTGAGGAGGAGGAGGAGGAGGAGGAGAAGGAGAAGAAGAAGGAGGATTTATACCCTGCCCTTCGCTCAGAGTCTCAGAGCAGCTTACAATCTCCTTTCCCTTCCTCTCCCCACAACAGACACCCTGTGAGGTAGGTGGGGCTGAGTGAGAGAACTGCTCTTCAGAGAACAGGTCTGAGAAAACTGTGACTGACCCAAGGTCACCCAGCTGGCTGCATATGGAAGAATGGGGAATCAAACCCGGTTCTCCAAATTAGAGCCTGCTGCTCTTAACCACGTTATAATGCTTGCCAGTTACAGAGGTTAAGTTTCACACTCTTATTTCCATCTGACAAATTTCTTTTAAATCTGAGGATAAAAAGTCTCTCGTTTCTCACTGAAATAGTCTCCGCTTCATTCATCTGGCTCGCACACGCCCATATTCCTGACATACAGCTTGGTTCAGTTTATCCATCCTATTCACTGGTCACAAGCAAGAAACCAAACATTTGGGAAGCTCTTTGGATTCATCTACACAAAGGTGGCTACAGTGTGCACAATAACACTGCCTTTGCTCAGTCATTCCCATACCAGTCTTCTGTTGCCTCCAATTTTTAACAGGCTCATAATAGAAGGAGGGGCGGGGAGAATCAGTTTTGGATTTTTGAGTTGAGACTTACTACTTACTACTGTGTGTTTACAGTGTCTGTCCATGAACCCAGCTCAACTTGGCCCTGGCACTTGCAGTCACTTTTCAAATAGATGTGTTATTCCCAGGCACAAAAAAGCAGACAATGCATTCTATCCACTTTCAGTGATTCAGAGGATGAATTTAACTTCACAGACACAAAACGGGGACTTATTTAGTTTCTGCAAGGTGTGCAAGGCCTAATTGTTTAGGTTGGCCTTTGGAGGGTAATCCACATGCTTGGGCTGTTCATATTAGTGGTATGATGACAGCCACATATTTAAATAGTTTAATATTATTTTATATTTGTTTTAATGTTGTTTTTACCTTATTGGTTTTAATGTTGTAAGTGGCCATGAGACCCTTTGGGTGAGCGGTGAATAAAAAAGATTAATTAATAAGAAATCTAATCTAATAAATAAATGTCTAGTCAATTTTTTCTAGGGAGCATCAAAGCAATCTGACTAGGCACCTTGCCTTGTGTGCAGTTGAAGGAGTTGAAGCTTGGTCGAATTCTCTTCATGACTAATGCTGTATTGTGTGGTGGGGGACAGTGATGTTAAATCTCAACCGACCTATGGTGACCTTATAGTGTTTTCAAGGCAATGAGGTGTTAAGCTAGCCTGGCCAGGTCTACCAACTCTATTAGAAGGCGGGCTTTATAACATAGAACCTAAGGGAATGCTCACACATTTGCTATTTTCTGCACAACCTTTTCTTCCAGTCAAGGTGTTTTTAGTCATTGGATGGGGGTCAAAGTACAGTTTCTTGTACATTTGGAAACTGGCGTCTTTTAAACACATGAGTCTGTTAGTGATGAGCTTGCAGCTGTGAACCAGGCTGTGTCTAGAGGGAAAATGGGGAAGAGGTAACAAGCAATCTCAGAACCATCCCAATGATTTAAGAGCTGGGCTGTGTGTGTTGATATGATCCCCCTAATTCCTTTTTTAAAATCAATTGTCTCCATAGCAAATAAATGTCTCCATCAATTCCTACATCAAGAATCCTTTCAGAGACCAAAAAAAAAAAAAAGAGTCTCTTTCCAAATGAAAAATAAATCTTGCCTGCAATTTTTGTTGGAGTGAAGTTTTACAAGAGCCTGAGTTTTGCTTAGCTGCTTTCTCTTCATAGACTATTTCACATTTTTCTCTTTATTAATGTGGCATCTTTCCCAGGGCACTTTTATGACGCCGGGTGTGTTTTCACTTATTGCATCGATTCAGGTTTGATAGTTTCTGTCCCCATGAAAAAAAAAGTCCTGGGGATCTTAAAAGGTTTTATTTCCCTCTCCCTCCTTACATGTCATTTGCCAAAGGGAAACTATATTTGCTATTTCTGCCCCAGCTTCCCGTAAGCCCCCATTCAGAAATGCCACATTCTTCCATTTCAATTAAACGCTAGAGTTTTATCCCAATAGGGATCATCAGCCAGGCTAAAAATAATGGGAGGGAGGAAGCAAAGATCAGAGAACCTTCACAGTGTTCATCCATTTTGAAACAGTGGGCTAGAAGAGCCTCCCTCTCTTGCTGTGGTCCAATACTCCCCAGTAATGCACAGGGTCTAGGGGACCCTCAGGAACAATACTGGACACAATATGTAGCTCTGCTGTTCAGAGAGGGAACTTCACAAAAATATCTCTCCTAGCCTCTGGGTTGGGAAATACCTAGAGACCCTTGGGGTGGAGCCTGAGGAAGGCCCGGTTTGCGGGAAGAGAGGGACTTCAATGGGGTATGATGCCAAAGAGTCCATTTTCCAAAACAGCCATTTTCTCTAGGTGCCATTGGAGCTGTTCAGGGGCGGGACTCCCTCAGCAGCCAATTCTATGCTGGCAGGTTGGAGGTCCTGAGATCGGGGAAAACCCGCCTCCAGCGGGAGGTTGGAAACCCTGTCTTTCTCAGATCTCATTGTTCCACTGCAGACCAACATGGCTGCCCTCTGAAACTATCCTCTGGAAGACCAAACTCAACCATTCCATCTCAAGGGCTGTTGCCCTGCCCATGAGCGTGGAAGACAGACCTGTTCACCATCTGTATTTTCTGGCCTCCTCTTCCTTTTTACAGTGAGTTGCTCCAAAGCCTGGGGGAATTTGTTCCACTACTATTCTGGGGAAATTTTCACAAGAAGGTGCTAAACTCGGAAGACTCTGCTGGATTGCTGTATCTCTGCAGTAGCGATTCCCATCTGCCTCTCTCTTCCACCGTCCAATAGGAGGAAATGATAGCTAAGGATCATATGGCAGAAAGAACCAGGGATTCTCCCCATCTCTCAGGTGTGAGAACTGAAGTTTATTTGGAATTTCCACCAGTCAAGAGGTCAAGTAAGAGTTCTCAAGGCAGCTGAGTTGCTGTGACTTCTGTCAGGTCCTTCACATCTGGCCTCCACATGGGCCTTGTTGCAGCACAGCCGGCTCCTCCTGCCTTCCAGATGGGAGAAAGAATGAAGTGTGGAGATTTTATTTTTAAAAAACCTCCTTAAAGGTCAAAGTGACATGACTCACAATCACAGGAAAGAGGAGGGGGCTGGGGAAAGACATATTTTCCATGGCACCAGCTTTCATGATGGCATTCTTAAGGAAGATTACACAGGCAATGGTAACAATCAGAAAAGGAAAAGATTTCCTTTCCCCTTGAGAGTGCAGGTCAGGGGCACCATTTCAATGTTCAATATGGAGGGGGGGGGGCGGGGAGACCAAATAATTTCAAGATGGAGCAAGATGTACATAAGATTCAAAGGCCAGCTTTTGAATGAATCCATGGTTATGTTACAAAAAACAGCAGAGGCAGCACACTTTAAGAGATTTTGCTTTTAGTAATGGCGCCTAATAACTACCACAGTGTCATCAGCATGGCTCAGTCAATGCCAAACTAAATGCACCTCATGAGATTTATAGTTCCCCACTTCCCCTTTTAATTTCATAGAAGCTACATGAAGCTGCTGCTTTGATTAAGGAAGTGAAGCTGGATGAGGGGCAATCCCATCCCTTCTCCTCAGGCCTCCCATTGTCCCCAGACCCAATTTACTACTCCCAAGGGAATGAGGAGAAAAAAAACGGGGCCCCCACTGTGATACTCTAGGAATTTTCCCTAGTCTCTGTGATATGGATCATGAAGACTAGGGAAGGCAGCCTAGAGTGTCAGCCAGAAGTGATAGAACATCCTCCCCAAACTGCACCTTCCCCAGGCACCACCACCAAAATCTCACATTTGTCAAGACAGCGTTGAGAACCCTGTTTTCCCCAGTGACATTCTCCTAATCTGAATCACCCTGAGAGCAGCTGTTATATCAATGCAGAGAGAGAGGAGGGTGAAGTTGTTGGTCTTTGGCGCTTTTGCACCAATGTGATACCAGAGTAGGGGTGGAGACAGGGGCAGGGGTGGAGACAGGGATAGGCGGGCATGCAGATGCCATCCTAGTTCACCTTCACCCTGTTCACTGCTGCATCCACAGCAGGGCTACCCATCTTTCCCCACCCCTATGTAGAAGCAATCTAGATTTGGCAATTCCATGTTTTTAAACTCTGCATTTCAGCCGCACAGTACTCTGATTTGGAACAAGGCTAAAGGGCTTCCATTTAATGCTTTCCCCTCTCCACCATTTTTTAAAATCCAAATCTAAGCAGTTGTGTATTACTGAAGAGGCATGGGAACCAAAGAAGCAGCCATGCAACAGCCACTGTGTTGCAAATATATGCCATAAATTGAGTCATAATTTACAACCAAACTGAAGAGAAAATATAATTCTAGGAGTTGGAAAGATTGTCGGGCTTTGAAATAATATTTTATATCTCCTAGAAATATTCGAAGAAGATAAATTCCATTTTATGTCAATTTAGGAAGTGTCACTTATTCCACCTCTGAGTTCCAGCTGGAAATGGTCTGGCTCATCCTAAGTCTGGACAAGGCAACTGCCCTCATGGTTTCAAATGTTGGGTTAGGGGTTGCTCTGTAGCATCCATGTTTGTTCAGTATTTCTGGCTGGCCTCATAGTACCTATTTTTGCAAGCCTAATTTAAGGAGCAAACCTTTATCTCAAACACATTCCACTGACAAACGCACAGAAGAGTTTTTCCAGGAGCTTCAGTTCAAAGCATTCCTTAGATAATCAAGATCATGTTGTGTGTGTTTTTGGGCGAAGCCCTGCACATTCCAGCTCAGCTCACTCTTCTCATCCTCAATTTGTCATCATCTATTTATTTAGAAAATGGAGATGCCACCCCTCCAAAGAAACTGCTTGGGATGGCTTACAACAATATCAAAAGTTATTCAAATTCAAATGAAAACAACTAGCCCAATTCAAACACTTCACAGCACTGTCAGCTAAGGCTGCAATGATGTCTCCTGAACTTCCTCCTTCTCACCCAGTCCTTCTCTTAGAGAGGAACCAAAATGAACATGAGATTCTAAGTTCTCCACAAACCTCCCTCTCCCTATAAACTGAAAACTGTACAAGTGGGCATATTTACGGTGCAGTCATGCAGGTCTCTGACAGACTTTTTTTTTTAGCATCATGTAGTAATGTTTACCTTCCTTTTACATGGGCTATCTCTGCCAATGGATGGTTTCTATTTTGAAGAAGAAGAAGAAGAAGACATAATTAAAAATCAAGCTGGCCCTTATTTATATAGTTTTGACTAAATTCTGTTTCCTAGGGCCAGGGCCAGATTAGGCTAGGCTAACTTCTGGCACCCCCTGCCCCGCACTGATAACATTACTGAGTCATGTGGGGGGCACCCAATTTACCACCTCTACAAGGCTGGCACCCTAGGCAATCACCTAGTTTGCCTAGTGGCAGGGCCAGCCCTGCCCAGGACTAAAAAAAGGCACAACGAAGAATGTGAATCTTTATGAGTTTGGTGTAGTTTGGAGAGTCAGTTTGGTGTAGTGGTTAAGTGTGTGGACTCTTATCTGGGAGAACCGGGTTTGATTCCCCACTCCTCCACTTGCACCTGCTAGCATGGCCTTGGGTCAGCCATAGCTCTGGCAGAGGTTGTCCTTGAAAGGGCAGCTACTGCGAGAGCCCTCTCCAGCCCCACCCACCTCACAGGGTGTCTGTTGTGGGGGAGGAAGGTAAAGGAGATTATGAGCCACTCTGAGACTCTTCGGAGTGGAGGGCGGGATATAAATCCAATATCATCATCTTCTTCTTCTTCTTCTTCTTATGAGTCTTTAAGAATAGGTCAATACCTACATGTAGCCACCATTTGAATAGAGGCTACATGAGAAAGGAAGATGGGAACCCTTCAACCCCTGTTCAGTTTCAGTAACAGAAACTGGGCTCCTAGCAGTTTTAAAGGGCAAAAGAACCCAGCTTTTCCCTTAAAAAATGGCAAATGTAGTTACTATTGTCATGTCTGTACTAGACCCAGGATTCAGAAGTTGAAACAAGACTATTCCGACTGTGGCTTGTTTGATTTTCAACAATGCCCTCTGAATTATTTTGCCTCCATAGTCATACTGGGGGTGCCAGCCTCCAGGTGGTGCCTTTAGTTCTCCCAGAATTACAACTGACCTCCAGGCAACAGAGATTAGTTCCTCTGGAGAAAATGGCTGCTTTGGAAAGTGGTTTCTATGGCATTATGGCAAAGAAACTGACACTGAGGACCCCTACCTTCCACAAGGACTGCCTTGCCCAGGCTCCTCCTCCTCCTAAATCTCCACATATTTCGCAACTCAGAATTGGAAACCCTAAATATGACAGTGTATTGGAGGAGCAGGGCAGAATGTTGCAAACTGGGATATACAGACCAACAGAAGCAGTCAGTGACCTTTCATACTTAGGTCTGTTTTGGAGCCAATCAACCACATTCAAGGGCTCTCACATGGAAGAGGACAAGGACTTATTCTCTGTTGCTTCAGAGGGCAAGACTAGATCTAATGGACTCAGTTAAAGGAAGGAAGATTTTATTTGGAAGTTAATAGGATCATTCTAATGATAAGAATGGCTCAACAGGAAAACCTGTTATTTAAATGCCGTCTTTCCTTGGCTGGAGGTCCTCAAGTGGAGCTTTGGGGATCTTCAAAGCGGGGCTTTGTCTAAACATTGGCTTTCTAGAATTCAGCAGGAGGTTGGACTAGATGACCCATGGCTACTTCCAACTCAAGGACTTGGGGACATCGGCCATTGTCTATCATCAGGGCTTTTTTTTTTTTAGCAGGAACGCAGTTCCGGCTGACTTGGTGTTAGGGGGTGTGGCCAAATATACAAATGAGGTCCTGCTGGGCCTTTTTTACAAAAAAGTCCTGTGTGAAACAGTGGTGACACCAGGGGATGTGGCCTAATATGCAAATGAGTTCCTGCTGGGCTTTTTCTACCAAAAAAGCCCTGTCTATTATGTTTTCTCTAGCAGAACAAAGAATGTTTTTGGAAAGTCTGGTAAGAAGAGCGGACAATGGAAGGTCTCTCTTTTTGTTCCTGGTTACATACTTTATAAATATATATATTTGCTGCCTTATAAAGTTAAAAGGATTCAGTTTTCCTCTTTAAAATGTCTTTATATATTTTTAAGTGAAGCCAAAGGCATATGAGGTACCTTTTACAGCACTGCACTGTGGAAAATATATTCCTAAGCAAGCAAGCTTTCTTATATTAGAATACAGCTATTTCAAATATAATTCCTCTGAATTAAAGCTGGCCACATGCATATGAATGTTATGCTTCTACAAACCTAATGCAGTACAGGTTAAGTAAGAATAATATTTTGGGTTTTTAGGTTCTCTTCTATCCAAAGAAATCAACAGGCTCAGATTCATAATGCCTCCTTTTTTCTGCATGCAAGCAGCTCCTTCATTAAAAAGAAAGAATGATTGTGTACCATCAGTGAACATGTCGGGAAAAGAAGACCAGTGGGTAGTTCATTATATCCCTAAATTGGCCCAACACAAAATCTCATCTCCTGGATGTGATTGGATTCACCAATAGACTAGGTATGCTCAAAGCTGAACCCAAACAGGGATTGTCTTTGGTGAATATGCTTTTTATTGCATTCTTTGACCACTTCATAATATCGGTGCATGTCATATAAAATGACAGATTTGTGTGTCACGATCTGTGTTCATTCATGGAACAGGTCATATATCTAACAGATATGAACACACATGAAACTGCCTTACACTGAAGATAGATCCAGGTAGGTTAGCTGTGTTGGTCTGAAGCAATGTGACAAAGTTAGAGTCCAATAGCACCTTTAAGACCAACCAAGTTTTATTCAAGCATGCACACAAAAGCTCACATCCTGAAGAAAATTTTGTTGGTCTTAAAGGTGCTATTGGACTCCAGGAGTCGTTTTGTAGAAAAATAGGTGGTGGAGCTCATCCAGGGATCGTTATGCAGCTGCACCTACTATTCAATGGATCAGGTGGGAAGGAGGAGGTGGAACTCTCAGAAAGGTTCAGGAGCTGAGCTCCTGTGAGCTCCCGCTGAATCCGAGGACTATTTGACTCTATCTTTGCCTTACATTGAATTAGACCAATAGTCCATCAAGGTCACTATTGTCTGCTCTGACTGGCAGAGGCTCTTCTGGGTCTCAGGTAAAGGTCTTACACATCACCTATTATCTGCTCTTTTGAACCTTGCATGCTAAGCAGATGCCCTACCTGTAGTGCTCGGCAGTACAGATGGGCTGTTGAAAGTCATTAGGCTCAAGTCATTTACAGTGCAATCAGAGTTATGCCCCTCTAAATCAGTCAGTCAGTGGGCTTAGAATGGCTGAACTCTGCTTGGGACTGTAGAGCTAGAAGGGTTGCAAAAATCCTCTTTTGGGCTCCAGTATGGTATATTGAAGTGGTTACAGCATAGACTCAGGAGGCCTGCATTCAAGTCCCCAGAACAGTCATGGGCTAGTCTCTGTGTCTCTCAGCTTAATCTACATCTCAATACTTGTTGAGAAGATAAAATATCGGAGAAGAGAACCGTGCCTACTATTTCCAGCTTCTTGATGTAAGAGCCAGAATTTTTTTTTTTAAAAAAAAGATTGATTTATCTATCCTGTTTTCAAAGGAGTTTGAAAAAGAACATCTTTGTTCCAGTGGAAATAAAAAGAGGTGGTGGAAACTCATGGTAAGAGCAGATCGTGTGGATCTAGGATGCTAGAACCGGAACACTTTAAAAAAAAAGCTCGCCTGATATATTTTTACCCAAATAAGTGTTGTCCATATAAACATATTCCTAAAGACATTTTCTCCTTCTCATTTGTGGTGTGTTGAAAAATCCCGCCTCCCCCCAGGGAATCAGCCCCTCTGATCTACCCCCAGGTGTTTTCGCTTGTCTGTTTGTGTATTAAAATGAGGCCTTAACCCAGCAGCTGTCCTTACTTAGGAGAGAGCCTGCTCATTTTCAGTTTTCGTTCTCCGCCTCTCCTGGGGCTGACACCATCACTCCTTTATTACTATTTTTATCAACAATTTACCCAGGGCTGCAATCCGCACCTGCCTGCATCTAACCCACCCCCATCTTTGTGGCCTCACTGTTTCTTCCACTGCCTCATTTCCCTGGATTTGGAGTTTTTGCTTTCCCTGAATGCTGGACTTGTGTTTCTTATTAGGTAGCTGGAGTGGAAAATAGGCCTCTACACCAACGAAGAAGAAGAAGAGTTGGGTTGTTTAACTCCTCTTTTCTCTACCTTGAGAAGTCTCAAAGGGGCTTACAATCGCCTTCCCTTCCCCTCCCCACAACAGGCATGTTGTGAGGTAGATGGGGCTGAGAGAGCTCCGAGAAAGCTGTGACTGACCCAAGGCAGGACCGTATCTACATGTTTTTGAGGGGGGCAAAATTAAAAAATGGCGCCCCCTTATGGGCCATTCTATCTTACGGTCCCATAGACTATAATAGACTCCATACCCAATTTGGCGCCGCCCCCTCCTTTGGCACCCGGGGTAAGCACCCCCCCCTCTGCCCCCCCCCAGATCCAGCCCTGACCCAAGGTCACCCTGCTGGCTTCATGTGGAGGAGCAGCAGGGGTCATTTCGTAGAAAAAAAGGTGCCGGAGCTCATTAGCACAACACATTCGCATAACTCATTTGCATATGCCACACACCCCTGACACCACTGGAAGGTGTACTAAATTATATCAGCTCAGCATCTACCTTAAAATGCTTCTTGAATTATAATTGTCATCATAAAACCATCCTACTTTTAAAACTACTTTCTCCTATGTGGCGACAGTGGCATGAGAAATATTTCCATCTGCCTGCTTTATATGTTTTGGTTATTTTCCCATTTTTTGTGGGGGGAAATATTAGAAAATTTGTCAAATCTTAGTGTTCAGGAAAATTCTCACAGGGGGTTTGAACAATGGATTCCAGAAGCCCGGGAAGGGGGAGGGCGTGTTCAGAAAGAAAGAGCACAATAAAATTTAGAGGTTCCGGAGCTCCGTTCCTCTGAGCTCTGCCCAAAATTAGGCCTGATGAGGAGTAGGGAATCAAACCTAGTTCTCCAGATTAGAGTCTGCTGCATTTAACCATCACAGCATGCTGGCTCTCTTCACCAATGTGGATCTTGTTTTCACACATGGCTGATGAGGGAACCAATGTGGATTTGACTGTACCATTTCGAACTGCAGGTGCATGCTCCTAGAATGGAATGCTCCTCTATCAATTTTTTTTTTAAAAAAACTTTTACAACAGGGCGTCAGGCAGAAATTCAGAAGACATAGCTTTCTACATCAGAGGGAGGGGAAAATACTTTGCCTGTTGAAACTCTGTCTTCTGAAAGAGATTGATTCAAGTCCAATAGCCCCTTAAAGGCCAACAGGATTTTTTGAGAATCAAAGCTCCCTCCATCGTACTTGTATTTGACGAAGGGACCTTTGCGGGAGTTTTTTTTTGTAGCAGGAACTTCTTTGCATATTAGGCCACACCCCCTGATGTAGCCAATCCTCCTGGAGCTTGCAGTAGGACCTGTACTAAGAGTCCTGTAAGCTCCTGGAGGATTGGCTACATCAGGGATGTGTGGCCTAATATGCAAAGGAGTCGCTGCTACAAAAAAAAGCCCTGGACATTGGACTCCCACAAGCTCATCCCCTCAGAATCTTGTGGGTCTCTAAAGTGCTTCTGAACTCAAATCTAGATTTTCTGCTGCAGAGCAGCACACCAGCAACCCTGAAGCTGTCTGCCCCAAACCACTTGAAATAGGGATGGACAAAACCATTCTGCCCCCCTATGCAGAAATCTCAATCAAAATTCATCATGTCCCTCTAGAAAATCCCACAACAAAACAATTTAAATGCTTCAATGATGTCATCATGCTCTGTAAAAGGGCAGGAATTCCTCTCAGAAAATACGTAGGAGAACAAGAGCAAAGACCCTAGCCATCCAACACCATCGTCACTAGGACAGAGATGCGGTGGCAGGAGAAGCAATGGGTGATAATCATGCTGCCTTTCTGTACCATCAACATGATCCTTCAAGAGCCCTCATAACTCAAACCAAATGTTCTTTCAAGAGCTAGCGCAGACTTATGATGATTGTAGTCTTGTGTCTCTAATGTGAGACAGTCAACTTGGCATTCATCACTTGAACAGGATCTTCCAAAATTAATGGTTTGATGTAGTGACTCAGGATTAACTGATAGCTAAACAAGCCCCAGACCACATGGTTGGGCCTTTCAGTGGTCAACAAAACCACAGATTTTGGGGCTTATTATTAAAGCAGCAAATTACCATTTGTTTATTTTACAACTCAAGCGCTTAAATGTCTTGTGGAACCAGTCAAGCTGTCACTACACCCTCATCTCAGGGCCAGGGAGCATTGGAGGGTTATAATGACCTCCTCAGGAAGCCATGGGACAATTTATTAGCCAGAACATCACTTGCCAGGACAGTCCAGATGTTTTTTTAGTTGCCCCCTAGACTAGCAAGTAGCTTCCCCCCACTAGCTAAACTACCAGTAAGAGACAAAAGGTCTGTTCTAATGCTCCTGAATCTCACTTATGGAACTCTTGACTCTGGTTTAGAAATTTATGGAGGAAATCACCCATTTCCATCAACTTGTTGAAGAGTTCCCATCAAAAACTCCTCAAGCTAGGACTACATCCGGCACTAAACAAGCTAGCCTGAAGTGCAACCCACAACTTTAAGGTTATCTTGTGATTCACTGATTTAATAACCAGACACACTGGCTGCTTGTTTCCATCATCAGTCAGCCAAGAACGGTAATTCAGTTTGCAGTTTTGGGACGGTTTCTACTAAACTCTGCATGTGATTGCAGTTCTGTTTTGTGCTTTTCCTCCCCTGAAAAGGAAGTGAGTCACTGCTCCCAGTTGGGAGCCACAGAAATTAGACACTTCCCTTCCAAACAGCCTCCATCTTCTTATGGGCTTCAGGGGACTATGTAGCAGCTGCACCCCTATATAAGACTCTTGAGGGAAAATGCTCATTTGCAAGAGGAGGAGGAGGCGGCGGCATCATTGTCCAGTTGAATCTAGGCACTGAAAAATAAAGAAGCCTGCAGTAAAATGCCACAAAGGCTGTGAGACTTGGAACTCTAAAAATGAAGCTATTTTTGAATTAATGCCATTCCAGCTGCCTCCTTGCCTGTTCACGGCAGTTATTATGACACAGTGTTGTGAGAGCTGGCCGTTCTTCTGTGACTAAACAGGGGCTTAACAGGCTGAGCCTATTTAAACAAAGAATAACAGAGGGTTTGTATCCGAGCCATGTGAGATATCTACCAAGTTTCACGCCAGTAATTAACATTGTGAGTCATACGTGGGCAGGCACACAGCTCTTTGGGAATGCCCTCTAGTGGCAACTCCAAGGTTTAGCATCTCTTAGTCCAGGAAATGCCTGTCAGATATAACCCAGAATTCTCAGCACAGGAAGTTAGGTGTGTCTGTGCCAGAGAAGCAGCAACATGGATTCATATGTGTCACTAGCCACATAAGTGACAATCTCAATCATGCAGAACACAGATTTGTTAATGGCATGTGACCAGATCGAGGACTGTAAATAAAAGAATTTATACATTTTCTTAACCTATACTCCTAAAACACTTTTGTACAGCGGTTCAGAAAACTCGGGAATCTCTGGTGTATATCCAGCCGTCACAGATTTCACACTGAAGTGTGTTCTAGTCTCTTGGAATTTGTATCGCTGATGGGAGCAATAATTGGTATCCCAGTATTAGTTTTCAGGCCTACCTGTGGAGGGCCATACCCCAATTTCGATTTCAAGTCTGGTTTCAGGGTCAGGCATTTCTGGGCAGCTGCAGAGGTCTCACGGATCTGGGAACAAGGGTCCAGAGATGGGGCAATGCCTAAGGTCCTCACAAGCTGAAGGCTCTCAATGTATTGCTTCATATTGTCTAAGGTTAGAAGACTAACAAGGCCCGTTGGACCATTGTCATTTAGCTTTCAGGGCAATGACTTAAACCAGGGGTCCCCAACTTTCTTGAGCCTGCAGGCACCTTTGGAATTTTGACAGAGGGCAGCTGGCACAATCACAAAATGGCTGCCTCAGGAGGCTTAGTCAACCATACCATGTCAGGGGGCAAGGTGATATCTCTATATCCATTTCTTAAGAGCAGATCTGCAGATCAGACCCACAGAGAAAAGAGATTTTTGTCTGAACTCTCCCTCCCAACTTTGCAGAAGAATCTTTTAAAAAATATTTTAAAAGCCCAGCAGGAACGTATTTACATATTAGGCCACACCCCCTTAGATCACCATTGTTTTCTGTAGAAAATGCCCAACAGAAACTCATTTGCATACTTGGCTATGCCCCCTGCTGCCTAGCCAGCTGGAACTGTGTTCCTGTGTGTTCCTGCTCAAAAAAAGCCCTGGTTATATGCGCATGCACAGCTTACTCACCTGTACATCCAATGCAGCGGCTCCCAGGGGCCCTGCCAGCTTCTGGTGGGCTTGAAAGCTAGATCAGTGAAGCATGACCATGTCTTAGCTGAACTGGTCTCAGAAAAGGTGGGAAGTTCTTCCATTTCAGAGTGTCAGCCGGTTCCCATTGGTCTACCTATACTAGTCTGGATCTTCTCAGCAGCCACCCATATAGCTCTGCTTTCTTTTACCTCAGGATCTGTCATGGAGTTGCTTACCTTCTTCATCAGTGTCCTTGTCTCTCCAGTCTTTCATTGTTACTCATTAACTATCCTGTTTGCCTAGACTGCTATTGGCAGTCCCTTCTGTACATTGCATTTCTCTAGACATCTAGCACATCATACCCTTCTTCCAAGGAATTCAGAATGGCATACACATCATTGGTGGAAAATGCCATCAAGTTGCAGCCAACTTATGGTGACCCCATAGAGTTTTCAAGCAAGAGGCAAGCAGAGGTGGTTTGCCATTGCCTGCCTCTGCATAGCAGCCATGGACTTCCTTGGTGTTCTCCCATCCAGAGCCAGTTAGGTGTAGAGGTTAAGTGTGCAGACTCTTATCTGGAAGAAACGGGTTTGATTCCCCACTCTCCACATGCACCTTCTGATGTGACCTTGAGTCAGTCACAAGTTCTTGCAGAGCTGTTCTTCTCAAGAGCAGTTTCTGTCAGAGCTCTCTCAGCTCCACCTACTGGGTTATCAGAAAGTATGGGGGGAAATGTCTGCTGGGCATTCCATTATACCCTATGGAGACTGGTTCCCATGGGGTATAACTGAGAATCAATCTACAGATATCTGGGGCTCTGGGGAGTGTTTTCTGAGGTAGAGGCACCAAATTTTCAGCATAGTATCCAGTGCCTCTCCACAAAACACCCCCCAGGTTTCAAAAAGATTGGGCCATGTGGTCCAATTCTATGAGCCCCCTCCTCCAAGGTGCTCCCATTCTTCATTATTTCTAATAAAGCGAAGGCATTTAAAAGGACCTGATGGCCAGAACTCCCTTTGGAGTTCAATTGTGCTTGTCACCCCCTTGTTCCTGGCTCCACCTCCAAAGTCCTGAGGTATTTCGTGAATTGGACCTGCCAACCCTACAACTGAGTTTTAGGTGTCAAGTAAAAAAGGTGTTTATTCAGGTCTTCCATGAACTTGGTTAGTCTGTTGACTGTATCTATTTTTCTTTCCTCTTCACCTTTGCATCTGTGTTAATGCAAATTTACTGCTACCTCTGTTATGATTTGTAATTTTTCTTATGGTTATTAGAGTAATCAAATTTATTGCCAATATGCTTGTTTTAATGGACTTGTATCTAGCAACACCTTTTAGTGAAGCAAACTTCATGGACTGGGTCTTTCCCAAATTCCCTCTCCTGCTGCAGTCCTGCTCCCCTGAAGTTTTGTTCAGTTGACCCTCAGAAAAAAACGGGGACAAAATGGCGGGGGGGGGGGGCTTCTGTGAGGATGGCTGAAATGGCCTCTTCTAAAGAGCCCTTCCATATTTGAAACCTTGTGGTAGGACCCAAGCCACCATACTTTCTTTGTGTTAAGAAGTGAGTGTCTGAAAAGCAGGTAGTAACGTATTGAATAAATACATAAAGGAGTTGGCTGGGGAGCTGCTGGAAGATGTTGGAAAGAAGTCAGCTTGTGCCTCTTTTTGTGAGGAACGTGATCTCTGGTTGATGTGGCTCAAACCAATCCATTAGGTCCAGTTTCCAGATATCTTCCCCAGAGAACAGCAGGAAGAAATAGCATACAAGAGTAAGGGCAAAAAGAGCTTGATCACACACAGATTCTCCTTTAATGACAAAAGAAGAGAAGCCTCTTTTGCACTGGACGCTGGTGATATCTCCTATTGAGTAGAATTGCACGTAATTGTTCTTTGTGGCTTCATTCCCTCCAAAATAGTTTCCAGTTGCCTTGGAACCTTTAAGAGTTCTCTTCTTATTACTGGCCTGCCAGGAAGGCATGTGTTTCATCTCAGACATGCAAGAATTGTGTCTTAAATCAGAGCCAGAGTCGAGCTATTAGCATAAAGTTCACACACTTTTGGCTCATAGGAAAGTTAGCTGGTGGAAGGAAGAACAAAACCAGGACGGTTTGAGCTTGCGAGGGAGGCAAATTCCACACGCCATTAGTGAAATCCCTCAGCAGCCCTAGACTCGGTTAATGAATCCTTCCCAAGCTTTCTCGAATCTGAAAACTAAATCCATCCTGGCCTCTAATCTGTTCTGTGCCAATGACTCTGAAGCGATGATTGGTGTACTTCAGATGTTTGGGATGAAGACTTTAGGATTGTTATATACCTTATCTAGAATTACATGAAACATTGTTAAGATATGATCTTAATGTTAAAAGATAAGTCATCATAGAAAACCCCCTCCTTGCTCACTTTGCAGCTGTTCTTCCCACCTCAGCCATTTCTTGGGTTACTTCCCATGGCGAGTGGGAACAGCAAAACAGGAAGTGGAACAAGCAGGATTCTGAACAAGAACTGCACAGCAGCCTGGAGGCCTGGTTGTGCTCTTGTTGTCTTGTTTGGGGTTTTTTTTGCCGTCAGATTGAAGGCAATTTATGGCAACTCCATGGAGTTTTCAACACAAGAGATGTTCAGAGGTGCTTGCCATTGCCTAGTTAGTGTCCCTGGACTTCCTGGGTGGTCTCCCATTCAGGGCTTTTTTTGTAGCAGGATCTGCTTTGCATATTAGGCCACATGCCTCTTATGCAGCCAATCCTTCAAGAGCTTACAGTGCTTTTATTACAGGGCCTACTGTAAGCTTTTGGAGGACTGGCTACACCAGGGGTGTGTGGCCTAATATGCAAACAAATTCCTGCTACAAAAAAAGCCCTGCTCCCATCCAAGTACCAACCAGAGTTGACCCTGCTTAGCTTCTAATGAGATTGGGCTAGCCTGGGCTATCTACGCCAGGGTTTCTTCACATGTCAGGTGGAAACCCTTAAGTGGGGCCTGGGGTTCTCCTAGAATTGCAACTGATATCTGGACCTTTTTGTTGAAAGGCAAAATAGAAATAAATTAAGTGGTCAACAATATGCGTTAGTTATTTTGATTTGGGTCATGCCCCCTCCCCGAACAAATCAACAAGAACATTTCTGCAATTTTGAAGAAAAAAAAAAACTGCTGAAAAGATGTGTCATTTTTTGATGCTGCGAAAAATGTTTAGAAAAAAAAATCTACAAATGGTTTCAACTCATGTTTGGGGAAATCCCACAGCAGAGAGGTGTGAAGACATCTTATGATGGTGGTGGTGACTGTCCACGTTCATAACTAGTAGAGGAAATAACCGCAAAATAAATGCAATTATGCTTAATTCAAGTCGCAGCTGTGAGGGTAGATTCTGGTTGGCATTGAATTTTGGTTCAGGGGGACATTCTCTCCTGCTCTGCTTCCAGGAAACCTACTGAGCTCCTTCTGCCTGTATTCCAGACACTAATGTTGACAGGCAACAGCAATATATTCCTATAGAAACCTGCCCTCTGCCGCAGAGGAATGTAGTTTGGGTGATGGAGGGCAGTGCTTACATAGTTGCTGTTCTCATGGAGACCTTACATCATTGCAAACTGCCTCAGACAGACTTTGACATTAACCAGAAGCCCAAAGCCTGGCAGCAGCAGATGCTTTGGGACTATACTACCAGGAGGATTGCTAAACTGAGCGTTGCTCTGTGCTTTCACCAAACTTTCTGAACCAAAATGGGACTTGATAGGGTGACCAGTTCTCTCAAGGATCAGGGAAAGGAGGAGTGAACTTTGGGGACAGAACTTTGGGGGTCTTTTTAAAACATCTTGAACCTCATTTTCACATTAGCCTGCAGTGCAAAATGGTTACCCTCCTTGCCATATGTTTTCAAAACGGGTCTTCAGGATTCACCTCCCAGTTCCACAGAGATGGGGAGAATAAGCTTGGAATGAGGTGGTTATAGTGGAGGCAGAGTCTAAGCTTTAGGTCAGACCCTGAGATCCGACAATCCCAGTGGTAGTTGAGAGTGCCATAAACTGAATTTAAATTGATGATCTTGACAGACTAGAAAATCAGGTTGAAACCAATGATGAATTTTAACAGGGATAAATGCAAAGTTATGAATGTAGGTAGGAAAAATCAAATGCAAAATTATAGATTGGGGTAGACTTATCTTGGCAGCAATGTTCCCTCTAAGCTACAGAGTCTTGTGCGCAAAAATGTGTAAGCTAGCTCACACTGACTCAACTTAGAGGGTTAGAGGGAACACTGCTTGGCAGTAGTATGTGCAAAAAGGAACTAGGGATCTTAGAGGACCTCACATTGAACATGAGTTCACAGTGTGATGCGGTAGCTACAAAGGCGAATGCGATTTTGGGCTGCATCAACAGAAGTATAGTGTCCAGATCATGCAAAACGATGGTATTGCTTTGCTCCAGTTAGACCTCACCTAGAGTATTGTGTTCAGTTTTGGGCACAAAATTTAAGAAGGATATAGAAAAGGATATAGAAAATCTGGAATGGGTCCAGAGGAGGGCAACAAAGATGGCGAGGAGTCTGGAGACCAAGTCCTATGAGAAAAGGCTGAAGGAGCTGGGTATGTTTAGCTTGGAAAGGAGACAACTGAGAGGTGATATAATCACCATCTTCAAGTAACTGAAGGGCTGTCATATGAAGGATGGTGCAGAGTTGTTTTCTGTTGTCCCAGAAGATTGGACCAGAACCAATGGGGTGAAATAAAATCAAAGGAGTTTTTGACTAAACATTAGGAAGAACTTCCTGACAGTTAGAACAGTTCCTTGGTGGAATGGGCTTCACCGAGAGGTAGTGGGCTCTTCTTTCTTGGAGGTCTGTAAACAGAGGCTAGATGGCCACCTGACAGCAATGTTGATTCTGTGAATTAGGCAGATCTTGAGAAGGAGAGCAGGAAGGGCTGTATCAGTTCTCATGGCCCTTTCTTACACACTCTTAGGAAAATCCTGATAGCAACTTTGGGGTCAGGCAGCAATTTTCTCCAGGCTAGTTTTGCCAGGGATCCTGAAGGGTTTTTTTTTTTTTTTTACCATCTTCTGGGCATGGAGCAACAGTGTGTGTGTGTGTGTGGGTGGAGGTATTTGTGAATTTCCTGCATTGTGCAGGGCATTGGACTAGATGACCTGGAGTTCCCTTCCAACTATGATTCTATGCATTATTCAAGAGGGCTTTTCTACACAGGTAATGGGGTTACATTATGCAAAATGGCTCACAAACTTACTTGGATAAATGGTTGAGACTGTGGCCCACACTGCTGTGTGTATAGCTTATTGTAAATAGGCTCCTGTTATGTAATTTCTGTACACCTTATTGTATCATTGTATTTTAATCACTGGATTTTATAGAAGCCCTAAGTTATAGCACCACAATGTTAATTTTAATACAAGTTGTTTTAATGATTTAATGAGGATTTTATATAATTGTAATTGTAATTATCATGTATGTTTTTTTTTATTGTACATTGTAGTTATGTGTTGTGAGCCACCCTGAGCCTGCCCCAGCGGGGAGGGCGGGTTATAAAGAAAAAGTATTATTATTATTATGATTATGATTATTATGTTAATAGTTATGCTGTGCTTCTGTTCTTCCTGGTGGTTCCTGAGCCCGAAAATGCTAATGCGCTGATGACTGAACATCCCATTTTATTGACTGCACCCTATGTTTAATCCACCTTGGCTCCCCATTAGAAAGTCAGACTATAAATAAAGCTGATTTACAGCAACCATGTAAGTTTTTCAAAGCAAGAGATAAGTAAAGGTAGGTTGCTGCTACCTGCCTCTGCAGAATGACCCTGGACTTCCCTGGTGGTCACCCATCAAAATGCTAACCACGGCTAACCCTGCTTAGCTTTTAAGATCTGATGAAATCAGGCTAGCCTGGGCCACCCAATTCAGAGCTGGCAATACTAGACCAGGGAAAAGCTGATGCTTGTGATTATGCATTGATGCTTGTATTTTGGACAGTGCTCTGTTCTGTGGCAAGCTCAAGGGCCTTCTGACAGCTAAGTAAACTGTGTCGGCTGGAGTTTACACAGTGCCAAGCCAGCAGCACTTTGCCGTGTTTATCGTTTCCTTCCCACCGAGTTAGCGAGAGTCATCACACTTCGTACACTGAAAAACTCAGCCTCTGCTGTGTCATCTGCCCCTTCTGACGAAATCCAGAAAGGCTGTTCTGGCAGAATCTGACAGGGTAAGGTATCTCACTGGTAGAGCTAAGATATGGAAAATGGTTTTTAAATAACTCTTAACAGATACAGTGAGAGAATCCGATTCTTTGAGAGGCCGATTCTTTTGCAGGACTTCAAAATTCAGCTCCTATCTTTCTTATAATTTAGCGGTCAAGTTGCACCTTTAAGACCAACCAAGTTTTATTCAGAACGTAAGCTTTCGTATGCTCTAAGCACATTTCATCAGACTTCATCCTCGTCTGATGACACGAAAGCTCACATTCTGAATAAAACTTTGTTGATCTTTAAGGTGCAGCTTGACTCCTATTTTGTTCTATTGCTTCAGACCAACACGACTGCCCACTTGGATTTACAATTTAGGGGTCAGCTAGATGTGGCTTGTGAAATGATTCCACTAAGTGCCCAAATACTGATTATCCTTTCCTCAGTGAAATTGTCTAAGCCATGAAAAAAAAGCCATCTAAGCTGATCAGAAGTTAATAGTGCGCTACCTGAATAAGTACTTCCTTTAATTTGGCTTCTGCTTACTCCCCATTCAAATCACCAAGTGCTCTTTGGCATTTTATAACTAATAAATGTGCTGCGGTATATACTTGTCAGATGCATAAAGTGGTTCATAATTTTATCAGTTCATCATCTTCTGTCCCAACTCAAAACTTTAACTGAAGTAAAGATGCTTTATACTGGAAAATAAACCTGTGGGCATTTGGTGAATTTAAGAACAGGTAACAGGTGCCACAACAAAATGGCTGCCATGAAGAGCTGGGTCCAATCACAACACATGGAGAAATTCCAGAACATGCGAGGGGGTTCTAAGCCAAGCATCATATTTTAATGAAGATGGCTGTTTCCAAATGGGTACTCATCTAGACTCTTCTAAAGCATCTTCTGTTACAATATGGTGGAGAGAATCCAGGATTGGTTCTCTGCTTTATGGTACCCCTGTAGCCCATCCTCCAAGAGCTTACAAAAAAACCCTTGTAAGCTCTTGTAGGATTGGCCACATCAGGGGTATGTGGCCTAATATGCAAAGGAGCTCCTGTTAGAATTGCACTCCTGGCTTCAGGTGTCCTTCTGCAGCAGGCTGGATGTCAGCCATCGTGGTGACACAGATTGTTCTAAATTTTTATAAACTGGAGGGAGGGGAACAAAATGATGCTTTATTTAACGTGTACTTTGTAGCGCTTGCTGAACCAGGACATGACAGTAGCTGCAAGCTTAAAACAAGGGTTGAAGAAAACCAGCCTTGTTGCCAGGATGGCCCTCCTCCAGAACTCTGGACCCACCTGGCAACCCTAGCTGGGTCACTGATCTGCTCCCACAAGGGTCTTCCTGTGTTCTAACATGAGAGGCAGTTTAATGTACAGTAGCTTAGAAAGATGATGTGTGTTCTTAGCCCCTCTCTTCACCACCTGTTTCTCCCTTGTCAGATCTCTGAGACTAGAAGTCAGAACAACCCAGAAAAAAAAAATAACTGCGGGCAGGATTGTTGCCAACTTTGGGTTTTGAGATACCTGGAGTTTTGGGAGCAGGTGGGCTAGAGAGGTGTGGTTTGGGGAAGGCTATAATACCAAAAGGCAGGGGTGGCCAACGGTAGCTCTCCAGATGTTTTTTTGCCTACAACTCCCATCAGCCCCAGCCAGCATGGCCAATGGCTGGGGCTGATGAGAGTTGTAGGCAAAAAACATCTGGAGAGCTACTGTTGGCCACCCCTGCCATAAGGTCTACCCTCCAGAGCAGCCATTTTCTCCAGGGGAAACTATCTCTCTCAGCTGGAGATCAATTGTGATTCTGGGAGATCTCCAGGCACCTCCTTAAGGTTCACCAACCCTAGAGGATATATCTACCTTTCTATCCACATATTTCATTTATTCCCACCTTTCTCCTCAATGGGGAGCCAAAGTGGCTTACATCATTCTGCGTTCCTGTTTTACCCTCACAACAACTCTGAGGTAGGTTAAGCTAACAGTGTGTGACTGGCCCAAGGTCACCCGTTAAGCATCCATGGCAGAATGGGAATTTGAACCCAGGTCTGTGAGATCCTAGCCTGACACTCAAACCACTACACTATGCTGGCTCTCAGTATTCCCCTTCCGCCTAGCCATGATGTACTTTAAATTATACCCAATTTATAGGAATTTGGAACACTCTGCCTCTGCAGGTACTGAATCTGCAACACTCCATAAAAAATCTCCTGCCTTCCGTACCTTTCTATCCCAGTTTATTTCAAAGTCCTGTCTCCCACAGTTAAATTCTGCACCACTTTGTTTACCAAATCAAATTAGAATCCAGAGGTCCAGACAGGTGTAGTGGGACAACATTACCCAATTTCATGTGGAGAAGGGTCTACGTTTTTTTCCAAACATCCGCTCAGGTCATGGTTGCTTTTGCTCTAGTTTTGGGGAAGGCAAAATGAGAGGATTTAAACCTCCTCCAAGATGCTTTCTGAACTCTTGTCATCCTTTAATACTGGAAGCCTGGAGGCAGAATGAACCATACAGAAAATCTTCTTTGCAAAACACACACACACAAACCCCTAAACCTAAAGCAGGGTCAATGGGAGAAACTGTTCCTCTGCGGCCGAACTGGCTACATCAATCCAGGTTTGCTTGACCTTATTCTCTGGCATGATAAATTCCAAAAGGTTTTCTCTCCCCCCCCCCTCAAAGACCCACTTGATCCCTTCAAGCTTCCTCTTCTTCCTTTCAGAGCCAAGGGGCTGGAAAGGGGTGGGGGGAGCCCTCTTGGAGGAACAACAAGAGTAGAGAAAGAAGCGCGGGAGGCTTTTTACTATGAATTTTTGATGAACAGAAGGAGAAACTGCCCCCTTCGAGTAGAACTGGGTGCAATGTCAATAGTGTTGGTTTAAGTAATTTAGCATGGTTCAGTGGCTCTCTGAGAGCGTCTTGTATTCAGTCTGGGCCTCTCTAACAAGCCTCTTTTGCTCCGGGCTCCCGCACGCCAAAGCCCTTAACAATAGTGGCTTTCAGGGGGCTGCGGTCTATGGAGCGCTTGTCTTTCTGTAGCCTAACCCTGCCGAGTCCGCCCAAGCAGGAGTGCAGCTTGCAGCCGGCCCTTTCCTCGCACTCTCCCGCTTGGCGGTGGCAAAAACTAATGGCCCTTTTAAGAGAGGACAGGTCAAGTTTACTCCCAGACAGGGCTCCCTCCCTCCCTTTTTCCTCCACTTACACAGGGCTTCGCTCCTGGCTTAATTGTCTCTGGAAATGAACTTGCAGCCAGCCTTCACCAGGGTGGCCTTTGAGAGAGCAAAAAGAAACCGGGCCTTTCACTCTTGCTGGAAAGCAAGTGCACTGGCTTGCCAGTGTTCCAGATGCTAATGTAAGCTAAATGCATCACTTGCGCATTGGGTGTGTGTGTGTGCTTCTTGAAGACAACTTTGTGCAAAGTCTCCTTTAAATGTTGGAAACAACTCGAGGCAGCTGGATGAAGAACTGGATATGCATGCAGCTGTGGGGTTTCACGCAGGGATGCCACCCTCCCGGTGGGACCCGGGGATCGCCTGGAATTACAGCTCATTTCCCAACTATGGAGATCAGTTCCCTGGGAGTAAACAGATGCTTTGGAGGATGGTCTCGGGCATTGTACCCTCCTCGGGCTCCCTCCCCAAATTTCCAGCAGTTTCCCAACTTGGATCTGGCAACCCTATCCCCCCTCCATTCCCAGCCAGTGGCAAGTGGGGATCTGGCAACCCAAGTTTCAAGCCTTGTTGGATCAGGCCAAAGGTCCAATAATAAGGATCTGGCACTAGCCAAGTAGATGCCCATAGACATTTACAAGCAGGGAATTAATGCTGCAGTCCACCACTGTCCTAAGGTTGCCATCCTCCAGATGGTGGCTGGGGAGTTCCTAGTATTACAACCAATCTCCTGGTGATAAGAGATCAATTCACCTGGAGAAAAGAGCAGCTATGGAAGATTAGGGTTGCCAATCCCCAGGTGGATGAGAAGTCTAGAGTTCCACAGAAAGTGACTCAAACAACAACAAAAAACTGTGGAAAAATAATGAAAAATTAATGAAAACTACTTCAAAATTGTAGTAGATAATTGAACACCTCAACTTCACACATTATTACATGTAATTACATATTATAGCATCTTGTCAAAAATACAAGGTATAAAGTACAAGGAATAAATATTCAAAAGAGCTTGCAGTTGATCATGTCCATATCCAGCTTGAAATACTTGAAGACTATTCACCCAACTCCGCGGGAGAATTAAAGTGCCAGTGTCAAATGTGTTGCAACTTGCAACACATTTGCAACACATTTGACACTGGCACTTTAATTGTCCCACGGAGTCGGGTGAATAGTCTTCAAGTATTTCAAGCTGGATATGGGCATGATCAACTGCAAGCACTTTTGAATATTTATTCCTTGTACTTTATACCTTGTATTTTTGACAAGATGCTATAATATGTAATTACATGTAATAATGTGTGAAGTTGAGGTGTTCAATTATCTACTACAATTTTGAAGTAGTTTTCATTATTTTTCCACGGTTTTTTGTTGTTGTTTGAATCCCCAGGTGGAGGCAGGGGATTGCCCGGTTTGGAGGCCCTCCCCCCTGCTTCAGGGTCATCAGAAAGTGTGTGGGGGAGGGAGATATCTGCTGGGCACTCCATTATTCTCTATGGAGACTGATTCCCATAGGGTACAACGGATAATTGATCTGCAGGTATCTGGGGCTCTGGGGAAGCTGTTTTTTGAAGTAGAGCCACCACATTGGCAGCATAGCATCTGATGCTTCTCCTCAAAACACCCTCCAAGTTTCAAAAAGATTGAACCATGGGGTCCAATTCTATGAGCCCCCCAAAAGGTGCTCCTATCCTTCATTATTTCCAGTGGAGGGAAGGCATTTGAAAGATGTGCTGTCCTTTTAAATGTGATGGTCAGAATTCTCTTTGGAGTTCAATTATGCTTGTCACAACCTTGCTTTTGGCTCCACCCCCAAAGTCTCCTGGCTCCACCCCCAAAGTCACCAGATATTTCTTTAATTGGACTTGGCAACCCTAAGATACGTATGGCATTATACCCCACTGAAATCACTCCCCTCCCCTGACTCTGTCCTCCTCAGGCTCCACCCCCCAAATCTCCAGGTATTTCTCAACCTGGAGCTGGCAACTCTACAACTGTCCCAAGGGCCCAGTTTTTAGAGGTATAATGTCTCTAAATATATGCAGGTACTACTTGTAATTCATAATAAAAAATCATGTTGGGGAAAAGTTGCTGTGAACATATCCTGATGCTGACTTAGACCACTGGTGCGAGATCTTGTGAGATCGGTTAAGGCTGAGTGTTAGTGACTCACCCAAACATACTCAGTGACCTTCATGGGGATCTGATTTGTTACAGCTTTTGGACAGATATTTCCCAGCCCTTCTACCAAATGGCATTTACCTGGAGGTACCCAGGACTGAATGTGGAATTTTTTGCATGTAACACCAATCTTCTTGAAATATATATTGAAATTTCTTGAAATTTTATTTTAAAAAAAAAATCTCCCTGGCCTGCTCATGGGACTTTAATAGGCTCTCTGCAGAAATCAGAGGAGACAAACAGGCTCACTTGCTGAAGTGTCAAGATCTAACCATAGGTAAAAGCACAAGAACAAGATCTTTGCAACATCGTGTGTTATGTTAGTCCCTGGAAAAGCAATAGACTTGATAAGCGTAGTTAGGTGAGACTTGTTAAAGTCTCTAAGAGCAGTTAAACTCCTCAGTAAAGCTATCTTTAGGAAGTCAGAACCTCAGAAAGGTTAAGAATCTATCTGGAGGGGGGGTCACCAACCTCCAGGTGGGGCCTTTGGGTAATATAAGAACATAAGAGAAGCCATGTTGGATCAGGCCAATGGTCCCTCCAGTCCAACACTCTGTGTCACACAGTGGCCAAAAAACCCCAGGTGCCATCAGCAGGTCCACCAGTGGGGCCAGGACACTAGAAGCCCTCCCACTGCTACTCCCCCCCCCCCCCCGCAAGCACCAAGAATACAGAGCATCACTGCCCCAGACGGAGAGTCCCAACAATACGCAGTGGCTAATAGCCACTGATGGACCTCTGCTTATGTTTCTCCAATCCCCTCTTGAAACCATCTATGCTTGTGGCTACCACCACCTCCTGTGGCAGTGAATTCCATGTGTTAATCATCTTTTGGGTGAAGAAGTATTTCCTTTTATTCGTTCTAACCCAATGACTCAGCCATTTCATTAAGTGCCCACAAGTTCTTGTATTGCAAGAAGGGGAGAAAAGTACTTCTTTCTCTGCCTTCTCTATCGCATGCATAATCTTGTAAACCTCTATCATGTCATATTTCCATAACAACTGATCTCCAGACTACAGAAACCATTTCTCCTGGATAAAAATGGCTCTTTTGGAGTGGGGTCTATGACCCTCTGCTGAAATTCCTCCCCTCCTCAAAAACCCCACCCCCCCCAGGGCCCTACCCCAAATCTGCAGGAAAGTCTCAACCTTGAGTTGGCAACCCTAGTCTGAAGGCCCATTCTGTTAAAGCTAAACAGGATTGAGAAGGATTCTGCATTGTAGTAGAGTTGTAATGAAGAGCCAATGAAGAAAAAGGCCTTTATTTGAACAGGAGTCCTAGGGCATGCTTGGCTCAAGGCAGCCCAGCAGCCCAACTTTTCTGGATGGTTAAAGGACCAGACCACTTAGAGATGCCAGCATTTAGGTGGGGGCTGAAGATGTTCCAGAATTACAACTGATCTCCAGACCACAGAGAATCAATTCCTGTGGAGAAAACGACTGCTTTGGAAGGTGTTATCTACCACCCAAACTCTCTCCTCCCCAGGCTCCAACCCCAAATCTCCAGGAATCTCCTCACCCTGAGTTGGCAACCCTAAACCCACCCTTCACTTGGAACTACTCAAGCAGAGCCAGTCCAGCCTCTCGACAGCTGCCCTGGTTGCTTTCTCTCACTCCAGCCTGCACATGATGAATCTCAGGAAAGTGGGCAATTAGGTCGCAGACAAAAGCCATGCACGTTTTGGAACTAAATTATTTGCTGAGAAAAACCAATCAGGATTTCAAACTAATGAGAGACTTTCCCTCCCCTTTGGCAGCCAGCGTGGCTGCTTTGCCAGCGACCCTTTGACCCATCGAACTCCAGAACACTCCATGATGCCCTTCCCCTGGGATTCCAACCAGCTCGGCCTGAAAGCATTAAGGAAATTTTCCAGCTCTATTCAAGGAGCACCTGCCAACAATTAGAACCTATCTTTCCTTCATTCCTTGCCATCCATCTCTTCCTTTAGGATTATTTTGCTTTCATCTTGAAGGTGCAAACAACGGTGGCGAAAGGTACAGAGCAATGAGTTTTTGTTCTTTATTTATCAAGGTTATTATAGTTGTGTTTTAATTTTTTTAGACTAAAATTCCATGGCACCAAGTCCTTGGGTGATTTTTACACTAACTGGCATTTTGGGATCTGGGAATCTGCCACATTTATCACTATACAATAAGCTTGGATTATCAAGTGGCAGTCTGGGTTCTTTGCCTGTGTTGCTTTCTTTCTTTAAAGATTTGTATCCCACTTTTCTCCCCAATAGCAACCAAAGCAGCTTTTAAGTCTGTTTCCCAGGGCTTTTTATGAGTAGGAACGCATAGGAACACAGTTCTGGCTAGCTTGGCATCAGGGGGTGTGGCCTAATATGCAAATAGGTTCCTGCTTGGCTTTTACTACAAAAAAAACCTTGTGTGAAACAATAGTGACATGGGGGAGGGGTGGCCTAATATGCAAATGCATTCCAGCTGGGCCTTTTTTACAAAAAAGCCCTGTGTGCAACAATGGTGACATTGGGGTGGGGCCGAATATGCAAATGAGTTCCAGCCAAGCTTTTTCTACAAAAAAAGCCCTGCTATTTTCCCTCCTCAGCTTTGTCCTCAAACTCACAGCCCTGTGAGGTATACATGAACACTCACATGAAGCTGCCTTTCTACTGAATCAGTTCCCAAAATCTCAGCTTTTAGAGTTAAAAGAACCCTGTAGCCCCTGTGTTTATGGAGGAGCTTGGGCAAAAATCAGAGAAACTTTGCTAAAAGATCACAGCCAATGTGAGGTAGGGTAGGAGGTACCCGGCAGTCAGTCTATGGGGACTACATAGCTATGCATCACTTCCTGTGTGTCATCATCTCACTCCAGGGATGCAAAGTCACAATCCAGAAAGGTTTCTTATACTTTTTCTAAAGCTAAGAAAACAGGATTATTCTGTGGCTTTTGTATTTAGCCCCTTCTTACAAATCTGCAAAAGCAAACAGGATTTCGAGTTTATTCAATAATCTTCTGTTGCTTGGCTTCCCAAATGCCAAGCCCCAATCTCCCACCCTCAAGAAACTGAGAAGCAGTAGAAAAAATGGTTCCCATAAAGATGCTGTAGGAAGTTCTCCTACAATGCGGTCAGATGTTACTCTAAAAGCGGATGCATCACGCTCCAATTTGAACCGCCCAATTTTGAATCAGCACATTTCCGATCAGACGACCACTCCTGAAAGAGAGCAGTCCTGCACTGGTCCTGTATTTGAATGATCAGACATTGCAGACCTGTATTGCTTCTTCCTGTGGGCATGTGCTTGAAATAACAAGTTCTGGCAAAATCTGGAGTGGAGAGAGAAGCAAACACGCACACACACATGGGGGCGGGGGATGAAGAGATCCCGATTGCCTCCTTCCCTAGGAACCATTAGTTGGATTGTACGTAGCACGCTCAGTTGAGCAGTTGAAAAACAGCTGTTATGGGAAGGGATCCTTGCGAGGGGAGGGGGGAGAGAAGCCCAGCCAGATGCATTCAAACTGCTGATCAGCAGAGAACTACTTTCAGGGAGAAATAGGACTTGATGCTGACACATGGAGATCCCACATAATGGGGATATTATATTCCATTTCCTCTAAAAAAGAAAGATTCTGCTCCCGTGTAGCCCGTATTGACAGGAAAAATGCAAAACGCTGCTAAACGGTTATGTGATCATGCGCACAGATGAATTCATCTATTGATAATGGCGCCAGAAACAGTTGTAGTTTGAGGAAAGTGCAAACTGGATGCATTGCGGATGAGCTGTTCAGACAGAAATAACCCAATTGTATGCCGCACCAAGTAGGAAGGACTGGACTTTCTCTGGGGTCAAATTGTGGTGAGATCAATCCAAGGCAAGTCGGGATGACTACGAGTTGCTGCCAAGTAACAGATGTGGAAGTCTGAACGTGCTATGTCGGAACTAAAGGAGTGTCTGAACGCACCCCGAGTGTTGTTGGTTTTTACCATAAAAATTGGGGGGGGGGGGAAATCACCTGCCCAAACTCCACCCGCCACCATCACCACATTGTCCCAGCACTTGCCTAGGTTGTGTTGGGATCCCTAGCTTCTTCAATCATAGAATCATAGAGTTGGAAGGGACCTCCAGGGTCATCTAATACGATGACCACGAATACCTACCCCAAATTCACAGGATCTTCATCGCTGTCATATGGCCATCTAGCCTCTGTTTAAAAACCTCCAAGGAAGGAGAGCCCACCAACTCCTGAGGAAGCCTGTTCCACTGAGGAATAGCTCTAACGATCAGGAAGTTTTTCCTAATGTTGAGCCAGAAACTCTTTTGATTTAATTTCAACCCATTGTTTCTGGTCCTACCTTCCAGGGCCACAGAAAACAATTCCACACCATCCTCTATATGACAGTCCTTCAAGTACTTGAAGATGGTGATCATATCACCTCTCAGCCGCCTCCTCTCCAGGCTAAACTTCCCCAGCTTCTTCAACCTTTCCTCATAGGACTCGATCTCCAGACCCCTCATCATCTTCATCACCCTCCTCTGGACCCGTTCCAGCTTGTCTATATCTTTCTTAAAATGTGGTGCCCAAAACTGAACACAATACTCCAGGTGAGGTCTTATCAGAGCAGAGTAAAGCGATACCATCACATCACATGATCTGGACACTATACTTCTGTTGACACAGCCCAAAATTGCATTTGCCTTTTTAGCCACCGCATCACACTGTTGACTCATGTTCAGCGTATGATCCACTAAGACCCCTAAATCCTTTTTGGACATACTACTGCTAAGACAAGTCTCTCCCATCCTATAACTATGCATGGGATTTTTCCTACCAAATTGCAGAACTTTACATTTATCCATCCTAAAATTCATTTTATTGGTTTTAGCCCAGTTTTCCACCCTGTCAAGGTCATCCTGTATCCTTTCTGTCTTCTACTGTATTTGCAACCCCTCCCAATTTAGTATCATCGGCAAATTCAATAAGCATTCCCTCTATTCCTTCATCCAAATCATTTATAAAGATGTTGAACGAAACAGGTCCCAGGACAGATCTTTGAGGCACTCCACTTGTCATTCCAGCAAGGTAGTCACTTTCTCAAAAAAAGAGATCAGGTTAGTTTGACATGACTTGTTCTTGAGAAACCCATACTGGCTCTTAGTAATCACATCCATTCTTTCTAAATGTTCCAGGACCAACTGTTTGATGATTTGTTCTAAAACTTTTCCAGGTGTAGATGTCAAGCTGACGGGTCGGTAGTTATCCGGATCCTCTTTTTCCCCCTTTTTGAAAGAAGGGACAACATTTGCCCACCTCCAATCTTCCAGCACCTCTCCTGTTCTCCAAGAATTCTCAAAAATAATAGTCAGAGGGGGACAGAGTGTCGCCAGCAATAATGGCGGACGTGTGAGAGGAGAGCTCTAACTCCCGTGGCCCTATTTCCATCCCGTTCCAGTGCTGGATCGTTCTCTTACAGTCCTAAACGATGCAAAAAGCTGGGGGAACAACCTCGCCTTCCCCCAAGAAGACAGAACAACTGGCTGAAGCCTCTCCCTGGGGAGAAAATCCTCGCAGAGTAACGACTGCAGCACAAGTGATTAAAAAAAATGGCAGCTTCCCCTGATGACAGGGAAGGGAGTGCAGCCTACAATGAGGCCTCTATGGAGGAATTCTTTCAAGCCACCTTACAAATGTCTCTTCAGGCCATGGAGATGTCTCTATTAGATAAAGTTGCTGCACAACTGGCTGGATTATTGAAACCCATTAATGATCAGCTACAGGACTTTACTAAATCTCTCTCACAAACTGCGCAGACTGCAGACACGGCCTTGAACTTAGGCATGGCTTTACAGGATGAAAACCTTCAGCAAAATGGTCGTATTCTTCAGCTTGAGGCCACGGTAAGGCAAAATGACTTTAAACTGCATGGTTTTGCAGAGGGGGTGGAAGCTTCTAATGATCTAATTGATTTCCTGATACCCTGGCTGTCCCAAGAATTAAACCTTCCTGATGACTCTCCATTAATTCTTCATTAAGCTTATTGCATTGGGAATGCCAAGTCTCCTAACAGAAGGCTCCCCAGAGATATTCTAATTACAATACCTGATCCATGATTCAAATCTTTGCTTCTGAACACAGCCAGAGAAAAAGGATACTTAAAATACCAAGACTGTAAAATTACCATTTATCCAGATCTTCCTCAGGATGTATTGTCATTCAGGAAAACAGTGAAGCCAATCACCACCAAACTGCAGCAGGCCAACATAAAATACAGATGGACAATGCTGTACAAATTACAAGTGCGACACCTTAGCAAACAATACGTAGCCCGAATATGGCCTCTGGAATTACTATGTTGAAGGCCCTACACTTGGAAGTCCCTGCAGACTTACTGAAGAAAACAGCTAAGAGGAAGCTCTCACCCTGCGAAGAAATGCAAGATTCCCATCCTGGAAAAGACCTGAAACCTATGAACTGAACATTTGCTGCTGACTTTCTAATTGAAGACATGGAAGCTGTCAGAACTGATTTCAATGAAGAATACCTGATTTATGAGTATAAAGGGGGGGCTGGGGCTGGGGGAGGGGGTGACGTTCTTCTTTCCTTGTCTTCTTTGCTGTGTCAATAGTGTTATAACTGCTGTTTTATTTTGTTGGTTAGAGTAGGTATAAGTGTGGAACTTAAGTGAAGCTTAGTATAAGAACTTACCAGTTAAGATTTCAATAACAGGAACTAGATAGATATTTTTGAAGTTAAATTTAGTAGTATAGACTTAAAATTTTACATTGGGTATTTGGTGACCTTAATACTTATAGGATACGATAGCACATTTCTAGAATTTTGTGACTAGATTATTAGTATATTTAGAGTGCTTAACTTGCAAAATGAATCCTTTAAAAGTTATGACTTATAATGTACGTGGCTTAAACAACAAAATCAAACAAAAATGTGTACTCTCTCAGATTTTGAAAGATAAGCCTGATTTTGTTCCTACAGGAGACACATCTGAAATCTAAAGATCACCAAGTCTTGAAATCCCCCTGGTTTGCTACTCAACTCCTTGCCCCTGGGAACTCAAAATCGAGGGGAGTAGCCATTTTGCTTGCCAAGCACATCCGCTTTGAACTACAAGACACCATCTTTGATCCTCAAGGTAGATTCCTTTTTGTAAAAGGCAGTTTGGAAGGCTTTCCTCTAGCACTAGCAACCTTATATGCTCTAAATATGAATCAGTTAGAATTTCTAAACCAGTCATTATTGCAGCTACAAGCCTTCCAAACTGATAATGTTATACTAGGAGGGGACTTTAATCTGATAGCCAATAAGGCTTTAGACAGAACACATAGGCAGCCCAATCCTCAAAATTTAGGTAACACAGATGCAGGTTTATCTTCCCTTCTTGAAAGCTATGGTCTATATGATGTATGGCATCATTCCCACCAAAATGAGAGAGATTATACATATTACTCAGCAAGACATAACATTTATACACAAATTGATTACATAATTCTATCCCAATCCTTAATGAAAATTTTATCAGACATACAAATTGGCATTAATATTTGGTCAGACCATACATCAGACCTTTGTACATTAAAACCATTTAGACAAATACAAACAGAAAGGCAGTGGAAATTTGAGGGGAAAAAATTATTGGATGACACCATGAAAAAACAAATTGCCCAAGGCATACAAAACTATTTTAAAGAAAATAACACACATGATATCTCATTAAATACATTATGGGATGCATCTAAAGCAGTTGTTAGAGGCTTGGTATCTTCTATGGCAATACGCCTGAAAAAAAATAAAAGAAATAATTAATATTGGAAACACAAGAAAAAATTAAACATTTGGAACTACTCCATAAACAAACTGTTAACTCACGTATTTATAGAAAAGTAGAGGCAGAAGGGAAACTTCTACAGGATAAGGAAACTGAAATAATTCAGAGACAGCTGATGTATAATAGGTACTGGAAAAAATCCCTGAGATCAATCAAATACCTAGCGTGGAAGGTTAAACAGAAGCCCCAAGCCTCTCACATATACTCACTTCTGGACAAGGAAGGATACAAACAAGTAGAAACTCAAAAAATTGCCAAAATTATGGCTGATTTCTACGCAAAGATATATTCCACCACAAAACTTGAGACACCTAAAATAAAAGCTTTCTTAAGTAAGCAAGGGTTGCTGCCTAAGCTAACTCCTATCCATGTTCACTTGCTGGAAAAAAATATTAAAACAACTTAAGTCACTGAATCTATTCAACAGCTGAAACGAAATACTGCACCTGGTAGGGATGGCCTCCCTCCCGAATATTATAACATTTTTAAAGCAAAGCTAGTTGGTCTCCTAACAACTCTATGCAACAATATTCTAGAGTTAGGGTCCATGCTAAACACTTGGTCAGAAGCCAATATCATTACAATTCCAAAACCAAATAAAGATCGTCCAGACCCGGCTTCATACCACCCAATTTCCCTCCTTAATGTGGACAACAAAATTTTCACAAAAATTTTGGCAAACAGATTAAAAGTTATATTACCTGATTATATTAAGCCCGACCAAACCGGCTTTATTTACAAAAGAAACATTGCTGATAATATATGTCGCATTTTAAGCATTATTTTGCATTGTAAATCTAATTAACATGAAGCCTTACTATTATCACTAGATGCCACAAAGGCTTTTGATAGTGTTGAAATCCACTATTTGAAAATGGTTTTAACTATTTGAAAAAGTTTAACAATGCAATCCACGCTTTATATGAGGAGCCCTCAGCTAAGCTATTAATAAACGGCTATTTTACTGAATCGATCTCACTGCAAAAAAGTACGAGGCAAGGATGTTACCTATCCCTGCTCCTCTTTGCAATAGCCATAGAACCTTTGGCTGAAACGATTCGTACAAATCCTCTAATTAAAGGAATAGACATAGGTGTTACTTCTCATAAGATATCTTTATATGCTGATAATATTGTCTTATGTCTCTCCAAACCCTCTGATTCTTTGCCGGAAGTACAATCGATATTACATAATTTTAGCCTAGTCTCTGGACTGTCTTTTAGTCAAACAAAATCAGATATATATCCAATTAATATGTCAAACTTTAATATCCAAAATATTAAACAATTTTTCCCTTACAGTTGGGTTTCAAAAAATTGGAAGTATTTAGGGGTGACTACACCTGTAAACCTGTTGCAGTTATTTTTCTGCCAATTTCGGCACCTTGCAGATAGAAATTAGAAATTCAATTAAAAACTGGAATGCTATGTCTCTATATTGGACGGATAGACTAGAGCTTATCAGACACTTTATCCTCTCCAAATTTCTTTACTTTTTTCGGACCATCCCAATTGAGATCCCCAGGAAATGCCTATATCTTTGGCAAAAAGAACTTTTACAATTTTTATGGGCAAAAAAAAAACGCACTAACCAAAAGTCTCTTTACATATCAATACAGTATGGAGGTCTTGAAATGCCAAATCTTGCACTGTACTATGAGTCATCCAATTTAGCCTCCTTATTGAGAGTTTTAGCTTCTCCCACCTTAGCTTGAGTACAAATAGAAACACATGATATTCGGCCTCTAAATTTATTTGACTATATATGGAACCTTCCTGCTAACAAGTTGAAACCAAAAGCTTCTCTTAAAAAAAGCTACTTACATACTGCCATTAAAATATGGAACAAATATAGAAATAGAATCACGCCTTTTCTATCCATTCAGTCCTCATACTTGAACCAAGAATGGTCACCCACACATACTGCAGATATTCTGATATCTTGCTATAAAGCTGGACTTACATCAATTATAGACTTCTTCAGCAAAGGAAGGCTTTTCGAAAAGAACAAATTAGAACAAAAAACTGGTCTTAAGTTATTTTGGCTACATTATTTTCAAATCAGAAGTTTTTTCTCCCTACCACTAATACAGAATGCCCTAGCCAGACCTCAAACAGAGATTGAAAATATATTACATACACTAGCTACTGACTATTCTAAACTCATATCTGGATTGCGTAAAGTTTTACTCAACTTAGACTATACCCCATCCTTAAAATATCAAAGATTATGGCAAACTGATTGTAACACAAAATTTTCTGACAACGACTGGAAAGAAATATGGTCTTCCCCATCTTATACCTCTAAAATTTCCACCATTAGGCTATAATCCTATAAACTGCTAATACGTTGGTACTTACCTCCAATAAAACAGTGTGGGGAAATTGGCAACTATTTTCATTGCTGGTGGTCATGCAAGCACATACAGAACTTCTGGGAAAACATCATTCAACATATAGCACTTACTACAAGTACAAACTTACCTTTAAAACCTGAAGTCTTCCTTCTTGGCAAATGGACTGGCCCTGGAAAAAATAAGACAAATTCAGAAAGAGTACATATATTAATATCTGCTGCACGCACCACCCTGGCAGCGCACTGGATTGATAAAAATCCCCAATCTATCCTAGCTTGGCAACAAAGACTGTGGGAATATTTCATAATGTCTAAGATTTCTGTTCAGACTCAAACCCCTTTGATGGAAAATTATGAAACATTTTTTATTGCTATATGGTACCCGGTGGTAACGTATTTATCTGAACAAAACATTTTGCCACGTCGAATGCTGTATAGAAAGATGTTATATTTTTAGTCCTTTTAAGTGTAAACACTTTAGCTATTCTGGAAAGGTTAAAACAAAAAATAATATAGATAATAATAATGGAAATGCCCATTGTGCTTTAGTTTTAATTATTGACAGCAATAATTGTTCTTTTTTCCCTTGTTTTGTTTTTATTTCTGAAAGGAATATGTAATTATAACTGTAACAAGAATTGTAGCTATTTCTGCTATGATTATTAGCTTTGAATATTGTAACCAAACTTTAAAGTTAAAATAAAATTTATGCTGTTGAAAAAAAATAATAATAGCCGGAGGCTCAGAAATTATATCTGCAAGCTCTTTTAGAACCCTTGGATGCAGTTAATCTGGCCCTGAGGACTTAGTTTCCTTTAAAGAAACTAGGTGTTTATGTACTGCCCCTATGCTGATCCTAGGTTGGAACTTCATACCCTCCTTATATGTTCTGGTTTTGCCATGTTGAGCACCATTTCTCTCTGAAGAGAAGACTGAGGAAAAGTAGGAAAAGAGGTAAAGCAATATACAGCATCTTTAGGTTGTCAAGAAAAATGACTTTCCCCTTTACTATAGGCTTAGTGGGATGTTAATTACCAGGGGATGTTATTTGCCTGTGTGCCATGATAAGCTTTGTTCTGCTGAATCCTAGAGTGGCATGGTATCACTTCCAGGTGCTCCCTGGAAATGATGTCATGTTGTTGATGTGATGGTGATTGTCCATATATTTTTACTGTCACTGAATGGCCGTGGAAGTCTGGGGTCTGTTGGCAATAGGTCTCCTTCAGTGGTGGGAGACCCAGCAACCGTACTTCTGTCCAAGGGAATGGGGCATTTTCCTCCAAGCCCATTGGCAATGCTGGCTGTAGTCTTCCCCTGCACATGAATTGTCACAACCAAACCCTTTGGTGCCCTTTCCCTCAAGTTGTCTTATCCCTAAATTGAAACAATGCTACATTTGCAACCTCAGGAACCTGCCAATTAAAGGGATCTTTGAGCCTTCTATGCCTAAAAAAACACTTTTATTGGTGCTATACCTATTTATCATCAGTGGCTTCTCCTAAGAAATCTGAGTATATTAATTTAGTAAACAATACTATAAATTATTTGCTGGAAATAGTGAGTCCCCCCTAATAAAACTACAGCTCCCAGGGAACCCTGGGCTGCAAGAATGACTATAAAGGTGGTTTAAGTCTGCAGTTCAAAAATGCCTTCTGCATAATTTATTCCAGCTGTAGAAATGTGTGTGTGTCTTGTTCCAGAATGTACTTCTACCCCCTTTCTGCCAGACTGTAGATCCTCTTAGCTTCTGAATCCACATTGTTTGTCCTATGTTTATCTGGGATTTTTCTGGTAGACTGAAAGCCAAGTCCTACATACATGTTCCCTTCCTTTGGAAAAAGGGAGAATGGAATCATGAAGGACTATTACACATGTAGGATATTATCATCATGAACCGTTCCCTCATTAATGAAAATAAAATAAACAGAGCATTTTTAAAAAGGAGAGGAAGTGGGGGGGGGGGGAGGAATGAACCATCCCAAAGATAACAATATAAATAGCGTCACTTAACACTAATCTGCAAATCCATTTTACAGATGTTTGGCATTTTGGTGGATGATTTTTAAGAAGCTTGTGAGAATTTACAATTGGAGGGGGGGGGGACACAAAAGCTTGCAGAGAACAGCTGGGGAGCAGGTGAGAATGGGGGCTTGCCAGCACTTGGAAAGCCATAAAACTCCCAGCAGGGAAAAGCTGCTGAGCTTCGCACTTGTTCTTTGAGAATTCTCATGCCACTAGGATGCATATGGAGGCTGGGAAGGCCGAGTTCAAATCGCCTCCCACCCTTCTTGTTCCTCTTGTCTGGGCAAAGGGATTTTGACAGCCGGTTGGAAAACTTGCCCCTTCTGATTAGTGGAACTCATTCTAAATAGCCTCTTATGCAGGGGTAATATGGCACATATACAGTTGCCAATGAGGCAGGAGAAAAAGTCAACCAGGCACATATTGGGTTGCTAGGTCACTGGGAAGAAAAATGTCCTGTTCCTTGAATAGAGGCTTATTGTGTGTAAATGGGAAACTGAAGGACAATTTCCTAGGATCCCCTTCCTGATACCCTCTTGGCCATAATATCTTATGCTGTAAAGACCATATGCATGGACAGTACTGTAGAAATCAATCATAAAAATACACACACAAACTGAATGCTAGCATGCTAGGTTGCCAACCAGCTTGGGAAAAGGTGGGCTGTCTCTGGAAGTGAGACAATGTAAAGTTGGCAACTTCCTGGTGGTGGCTGGAGATCTCCTGTTATTACAGCTGATTACCAGGCCACAGAGATCAATTCACCTGGAGAAAATGGTTGCTTTGTAAGGTAAACTCAGTGGCATTATACTCCACTGAAGTCCTTCACCCCACCCCACCCCCCAAACCTACCAGGTATTTCCCAACCGATAGCTGACAACCCTAGCTAAATATGTCACAATGGGCAACTGAAATAACATCAGCTAGTAAAATAAAATCACATTAAGTGTCTATTAAAGTGGGATGGCATTTTTTACTCCAGTTAGTTTGCAACCCTTCCCATGCTGTCTTCCAGTCATGACAAAGGCTCCTTGCCAGGGCTGCCAGGCCTGGTTTGGGAACCACTGAGAGACCAGTAGGGTAGTGATGTAGGGGGAATGGCCATCAGCAATGGTGTGATGTCACTTCCAGGTATACCCAGAAGTGCCATTGTGACTCTCTAGGAATTGCCAGAAACTCCATGATCTTATGGTCAGCAATTCCTAAAGTGGACTGACAACACCTCTGGGTTTCCCTGCAAGTGATGCCAGCCCTCTCTAGGAATCACCTAGTTTCCAGCACTTCATAGAGAGTCAGATTCATGACATCACTTCAGAGAGATCCCAGCAGTAATATGACACCATCACCAATGGCTATTCAATTTTCTTTCTTTCTCCTAATGGCTTCTGGAATGCTGATGGGCAAGACCCACTGGGGTGGGAGTAGGGATACCAGGTCCCTCCTGACAACTGGTGGGGGATGGGTTGGGAGAGACTTGCCAGGCGTGTGATGGAGGCCCAGTCAACATTGCAGCCGTATGTCTTCCAACGTGACCCAGAAGCGACATCATCACACAACACTATTGGGGCAACACATTGGCATCTGGGCAAAAACTCTATGGTAAATTTGGCTTCTACCATAGAGTTTTTGCCTAAATATCAGAGTGTTGCCCCAACATTGCTGATGTGATGATGTCACTTAATGGGTCACGTTGGAAGGCATGTTGCTGCAACTTTGTCCAAACCTTGCTCTTTTTCTGGGTAAGTCTCCCCTGCTGGCCAGCTGATCGGTAGCAGGGCAATAGGTCCTGAACCTAGGAGGGAGTAGGGTTGCATGTTTAGAAATACCTGGAGATTTGGTGGGTGGAGCCTGAGAAGAATGGGCCTTGGGAAGGGAAGGGACTTCAGTGGGGTATAATGCCATACAATCCACCTTCCAAAGCAGCTATTTTCTCCAGGTGAACTAAGCTGTCACCTGGAGATCAGTTGTAATCCCAGGAGATCTCCAGACACCCAACTGAGATTGGCAACCTTAGGTAGGAGATTTTCCACCCCCCACCCTCACTAGGCACGTAGTATCCCTAGTCCTTTAGTTGCTCAGGCCACTTCAAAGTGAGGGGAGGGTTGTCCCCTTCATTGCTGACCCAGCAGCTTTAATGACCACCCAATATGCAAAACAACATCAGGCAAAGGCTTGCTCAGCATTTTGTCTTCTCTCTAGGGGGGAAAAAAAGCATTCAACAGCTACATTTCTACATGTCAGTGCTATTAGGGGAGGGACAGTGGCTCAGTGGCAGAGCATCTGCTTGGCAAGCAGAAGGTCCCAGGTTCAATCCCTGGCATCTCCAGCTAAAAAGGGTTCAGGTAAATAGGTGTGGAAAACCTCAGCTTGAGACCCTGGAGAGCCGCTGCCAGTCTGAGTAGACAATACTGACTTTGATAGACCGAGGGTCTGATTCAGTATAAGGCAGCTTCAAACATTCATGTGTTCATATTCAAGGGAAAGGAGCAGGTAGGGTTTTTCTTTGAGTACAAATGCACAGGAATGCAGTTCCAGCAGGTTTGGCACCAGGGGGTGTGGCCTAATATGCAAATGAGTTCCTGCTGGGCTTTTTTAAAGAAAGGGCTCATGAAAAGCTGGTAACACAACTGTTGAGTCTTGAGGTCCAGTTAAGTCCTGTGAGGTCCCCAGAATAGATGCTTCAACCTTGCTCCCCTCAATCCAGGCAAGAGTATACCCTGAAAGATACTGGAGACTTTTAGTATGACAAAAAACCAGCATTCTAAAGCTGATACTCTGGTAGGGGCCATTTAGCACAATATTTGTCTTGCCAGCGCATGGCGGAAAAGCTGACTGTTTAATTCCTGAGCTGCCAGCCGTGTCTCCCACTCAGCTCATAAAATATATTCACACCAAAGGAAAACAGGCCCTTCCCAGTCAAAGGCTGCTCTTCCTGCTGTGTCTTTAGGCTTTAATTTCTCTTCCCACAGTATATCATGGAACTATAAGGACAAAGAGGTCTCAAAAGGTCATCTAGCCTACCTCCCTATGCTGCAAAACCATCTTTCCCATGTTTTGTCCACTGGTTCCTCCAGTTCCTCATTTTTGCCCCTTTTTCAAACTCATTTCTCTCATCTCTCCTACTTTTTGAATTGTATTTTTATTAAAGAGTTTTAATAATTAAAAAGAGAGAAAACATGGAAGAAATTTTAAAAGCAAGCAAGAAAGAAAGAGGCAGGAGAAGTATAAAGGAAAATCATGGAGATTTTCTCCATGACAAGAATTGGCAGAATTGGCACAAGAATAATTATAGAAGTCACAATTGAACCCCTGTCATCAAAGTAAAAGTTCTCATTTTCATATATTCCTCTTTCCCCTCTTAAGTCTTCAAAACCAGGTCATCAATTCATTTTTTCCAGTTTCTCACAGGAAATCAATAAAGGGTTTCCAGTTTACTATAAATGTGGACAATGTCTTCTCTCTCAATGCAGTAAATTAAGCCATCTTGGCTAACTTCGTCATCTTTACAATCCATTCCTCTATTGTAGGCAATATCCAACTTTCCACTTCTGAGCATTCTCCATCTCTTCTACAAAGGGCTCTTGAACACTTCCTCTTTCCAACTTGGATATGTTCTTTATCCCTTTGCCTCTCTTCCATCAGCCAACCAGTTGCTGTATATCTTCTCTTCTACAACTGGCCATGTCCCTCAGACTCCTGACCCCCTTCTACTAATCTTAGCCTTAGGCATTTTCATTGATACATTGTTGTTTGATACTGTTCCCTGAGCTTGCCAATTCTGGATTGTGAAATTCCTGGAGATTTTGGAGGTGAAGCATGGGGAGGGCAGGGACCTCAATGGGGTATAACGCCATACAGCCCACCTTCCAGAACTGCCATTTTCTCCTGGGGAACTGAACTTTGTAGTCTAGAGTTCAATTATACCTCTGGGAGATCTCCAGGCCCCACCTGAAGTTTGGCAAACCTATATTTCCCCATCTGCTGCTTCTTCTCAATACAATTTCCCTTCCGTTTGCCCTCGCTTTCCTTGCCCACATTTACCATGTAATCCTATTTGCTGGACTGACCCAAGTGATACTTGTTTACAAGCGTCCATGATAATCATCCAGTCAACTATAGCCCCACAACATAATTGACAGAATGACGAGGATTACCACAGCCTGAAGGATTAAAGAGCAGTGTGAGCTAATGAGGGCAAGGGCACCAAAGGAGGAGGAAAACGGTGCCAGGAAGCACCTCATCAACAATATGCAGCTGCTGTATCCCTCAAGTGCTGAATTTTGCTGATACAAGGAGAAATGCTTAAAAGAAAAAAAAGAAACAAATTATATGATGAGCAATTTTAGTTCAATCCCCTAGAAACAGTTGCCAGGTAAAACTTTTACCCAGCCTGAATAGGATTAGTCGCAGGACTTTTTTTGTAGCAGGAACTTCGTTGCATATTAGGCCACACCCCCTGATGTAGCCAGTCCTCCTGGAGCTTATGGTAGGCCCTGTATTAAGAGCCCTGTAAGCTCTTGGAGGATTGGCCACATCAGGGGTGTGTGGCCTAATATGCAAAGGAGTTCTTGCTACGAAAAAGCCCTGGTTAGTTGAGTTTATGAGGGTGAGGGGGAAACAAAGGAGACATGTGCCCAATGAGAACTAGAGCATTCAGGAAGTAAATCTGGCAGGTGTCTTGAATTCTGCCAATAAATCAGCTCTGTAGGAGAAACCATTTTGATTGAATGTTTATTTACATGTTTCAGTGTCCCTGCAACAGATTAGATCAGGTCCCAACACCTTCAAGGGCGTTTTGGGGAGACTCTCTAAAGTCACTTGTCTTTTTAGCACTCTGCCAAAAGGCTCTTCCCTCCCCATCCCTTCCTTGCGATGGATTTATAAGGAACTCCCTGTGGTTGGCAGCTCCCTTAATTGAAACCAAACTTGTGCGTCTTTTTTTGTGAACAAACATGGCACAGAAGAAAAAGAAAATGTTTTCTGTCGGCTGCCAAGGATTTAAGTGCCTACAGGTGTCTGAGGAATGCTAATGGGATGGGAGGGGGGATAGCAGGGGGTATCACTCTGCATTTGGTTCCCATTAAGTCCCCCCTTCCCCTGCTCTCTCTGCACCCCCAGCCCTTCCTGAACCCTCCAGCAAAATTCAGCTTTCACAAGCCAATTACCGTACCTTCTCCCCATGTCCCAAAATGAAGCTGTTGCTTTGTTAACAAAGAGCAGATGTGAATGAACATTGTCCCACACCCCCATGGGCCAGGATAACAAGCTACAGGGAAAAGCTGCTTCCAGATTGATTCTCCCCTACAGCCCCTACAAGATAGGAGAAAGGGATAACAATTGTATCCTACCTGTACTGTAGAGGTTATTTGTGGAAAGAAACTAACTTGATTCCCAATGGCTGGCCATGTGATCTCTAGCATCTCCATATTGGTGATGGCTGACTCCCAAACACCTATGAGAGACAGAGCTCCACTTGACAGACCTCCCGCATATCCAGGTCTTTTTTTGTAGCAGGAACTCATTAGGCCATACCCCCTGTAGTCAATCCTCCAAGAGCTTACAGGGCTCTTAGAACAGGACCCACTGTAAACTCCAGGAGGATTGGCTACAACAGGGGGATGTGGTCTAATATGCAAAGGAGTTCCTGCTACAAAAAAGCCCTGCTCATACCAAAAAACATTCCTAAAACCAGAAGGAAAAGAGGAAGCCACAAGATTTTCTTCCACTGTGTCTGGACCTAGACACATTAAGAGCTGCTTCTCTGAGCATCTTGGACTGTACTTTGTCCATATCTGTATTTTATTTATTGGCTTCATTAATACTGTTTGTCTCTACAAAACAATTCTGCTGTACTCCATTGTATTCTCACAACAACCTTGTAAGGTAGGTTGGACTAAGAGCATGTGACTGGCCCAAGGTCACCCAGCAAGCTTTCATGGCAGAGTGGGAATTTGAACATGGGTGTCCCAGATCCTAATCTGACACACTAACTACTGTATTGTACTGACCCCCATTATTATATATCTGACTGGGAGCCGATTTTTGGTGGAAAAGTAGAATCAAAATTTAAATGTTCAGTGAGGATTGTTTTAGAATGCTAGCAAGACATAATATTAGCAAGTTACCCTCTGCCTCTGAGGAAACAATATCTACAGATCTCCACAATGACTTCTCAGTCAAGGCTGCACCATGACAGGTCAGTGCTGTTTGGAACTGGACAGTTCTGATAATGTGAGAGTCTAGAAAAAGCCCCCAAACTTCTACAAATATCATTTTTGCTTTGCATCTTAGTAAAGAAAAATGGTATATAAAGTGGGTGTTAGAGAAGATGCTTAGTGTCGTGGCCCAAAGGTCAGAACAGAGTCATTTCTCCACTGCTTTCCTGCAGATATGAGTCTGTTTTGAGTCTGAGCCAGCATGGAAGAGAGGTTAGGATTTGGATATGGGCAACTCAGATTTCAATTGCCCATTTACCAATTACCATGGAAGCTTTGTGAATAACTTTGGGTCAGTCACTCTCTCAGCCTAACCTTGTTCAATTGTATGGGATACCTTTGGATTCTTGATAGTTTGAGACCTACCACCTTCTTTTATGACCCTTGCCCTACATGGCTGCTTAAATCTTCCAGTGTGGGGCTGGTGATTTGGGTCCGAGAGGCAGTGAAGGCCTCCCTGAGATAGAAGGTGGTCACTCCTGCTTTGAAGAGGACAGTGGTGCATTCACTCCTAAAGAAACCTACTCTGGATCCAGGGGAGTGGAATAACCACTGTTCAGACTCAAACATACCATTATTGAGCAAGGTGATTGAATGAGTGGGCACATTCAGGGATTCCTAAATGAAACAGATGGTTTGGATCCATTCCAGTTTGGTTTTAGTCTTGGTTATGGGACTGAACCAAAAATGGTTGATCTGGAGATCAACCAGGAGATGGACAGGGGAGTGGGACCCTGTTAATTCTCCTGGATGGTCTTGGTGGCTTCTAATACCATTGATTATGGTAGCCTGCTGGACCACCTTACAAGGCTGAGACTTGGCAGGCACTGTTTGGGTTTCAGTCCTAATTGAAAGCCAAGTTTCAGAATGTGGGGCTGGGAGACTTCTGCTCTGCCCCTTGGCCTCTGGTCGACATAGTCCTACAAGGTTTCATCTTGTCCCCCATGCTTTTTAACATCTATGTGAGGCTTCTGGAAGAAGTCAACTGGAGATCTAGGCTGAGTTGTCTCCAGACTCAGCTCTGTCTTGCACTTGCAACAGATTCCAGAGAGGCTGGCTGGAATGGGTCATAGAGACCACATCACTCCAGTGTTGTCCTTCCTCTTTGTGTTTTACATAGTTGTTGATATTTGAAATAGGGCTGCCAGGCCTATCGTGGTAGGCCTCCTTCCAGCAGCCTTCTACGTGTGCTGCCAGAGAAAAAAATTTAAAACACATACACACATACCAACATCATCTGCACTGCTATGTCACTTCTGGGGTTTACTTGAACATTATAATAAAGTAGCTTCAGGGATCGACAGAAGGTCTGTGGTTTTACCATAGATGTTATGGAGATGCCTATAGCTATCCAATGTCACTTCAGGCTTTCCCCAGAAGTGATGTAGTATCCCACAGGATGTCCCCACCCCAGAGTACAGTGCCAGGTAGGGGTCTTGCACATCCCCTTCTATCTGTTCCTTTTAACTGGAGATTTCAGGGATTGAACTTGGAACCTTCTGCAAACATCAGTCAGCCTCAGCTGCACCAAATGACAACCAACAGGGCTGCTGGGAGCCATGGACCTCCACCCACCAAGGATGAAAGATGTCATCTTATCTGGCTTTCTGAGTCTTGAAGGTGAGCATGGCCCCCCAGAATTTTATACTCCCAGTTCTTCCTTCTCAACAACCTGGACCATCAGCTGCTATTGCTCAGAAGTTCATCTGAGGCCCAGCTTCAACACCTGGTTCTTTCGTGTCTATTTTGGGACTGTGGGAAGAGTTACTTTCCCAAGCAGAAGTAAGTCTTTCCAAATGACTGCCAATATTCAGGATGATGAGATGGGATCAAGCACAGATGTGGTGAGAATAAGCCTCAAGATCTTTGAAGAACTGAGTTTTGAGGAGAGATGCCTCCCCCAAGCAGAAGAGGGGATGGGGTCACAAAGCTGCCGTTTGTTTCTTCCTAGAAGAAATGGCAGGGAAGAAATCAAATCAAACCAGTGAGCTGAACCAAATAGCAGAGGAAAAAGGTTCTGAACAATAGTCAGAACTCTGGACAGAACCCACAGGGAAGTTCTCCTCTGAAGCCCCATGAAGATGAACAGAAATGGCACAAGGGTATCATGGAACTTGCAGCAAAATGATACGACATAGATGGTTTGTTTCTCAGCGGCTTTAAAAGTGGTGAGGACATTTTTGTGTCCATGGATGTTAAATGCTGCTAAGCCAAAAGGATCCCGACAAGAAGGGCGGTTTGGAGAATTATTGCATTCAGATTTATTTTGATCCAGTCTCCAGCTGATTTTTCATTAGAAAGTCAAGCACAACTTCTGCAAAGGAAATAACACTTTCCACAGTCTGGCATCTCCTTTGCCCATGAACTTCTGTTGCTTAATTCAAATGCTTTGTTTCTGGTGCTTTAATAAGTCTGTCAGTGTTTCCAGAGAACAGGTTCAGGACTTCCCATGGGGCGGTGCTAATGTTAATGCTCTACTGCTGCCCTCCTCAGCACACACACACAGAGACACACACACAGAGACACACACAAGCACATGGACACACACAGATGGCCTCTGGCACATAAGCACATAATTAAAACAAGAGAAAGGATAATTAACACAAATAACAAAGGCACTTTAATAGCCCAAATAAAGGAAAGTGTTATGCATCAAGAGGCTCGTTTTTTATATGCATATGATGGCCATTAAAAGCAGAGACAACCCCCCCTCCGAAGAATATATTCCATTCAAGAACATACACAATAGGAAAACATTATTAGCTTATTATTCCTTGTTCATACCTTACCCCCCTAACCCTTGGCTATATCCTGTCAGGGTATATATCTTCGACTTGTGTATATTTTCTAAAAGTGTAGTGGTTAGAGTGTTGGACTGGGAAACCCTGGTTTGAATCCTCACTCTACCATGAAAGTTTGCTGGCTGACCTTGGGTATGTTACACTTATTCAGCCTAACCTACCTCACTGGGCTGTTGTGAAGATAAAGTGGAAGAGAGGAGAATGATGTAAGCTACTTTGGGTATCTATTGAGGAGAATGGTGGTGGCGGCGGCGGCGATGGGGTGTGTGTGTGTGCATTAATTCAAAAATATTTTAAGGCCAAGTTACAAAATATATACAAAAATATCTACAAACTATATATACAAATTATACAATACTATGTGTGTGTGTGTATACACATACATACACAATAACTTATATGTGTATATATACATACATACACATAATATGTATAATATTATATATATGTGTGTATACGCTACACACACACACACACACACAAATATACAAAATCCAAATCAACCATTCCATAGCGTAAAGTTAGTCACTCCAAGTCTATCCCTTTAATGTAAAGAAGTACATTTTAATCGTGCTTCTTTATGCATATGGGGGTACTCTCCCATGGATTATTTATTCCCTTATTTCTTTTCTATCCTCCCTTTCTTCTAGCATGGAATTCATCATAAGGTCTTTGGGAAAACAAGCATTTGCTTAATTTTATCAAGATGACGTTTGGTTGAGGACCGCAATGGAACAGAATAAAATCTGGCACTCTCATATCCCCTCCCCCCAGGTGGCCAGTGGAAGCTAAAAAAAATTCCACCATCTTGGGAAGTGTCCCATTTTATTTGCTGATAGGTGTTAGGTATTTTAGCTGGAATTATTTATTGTATTTGTTATGTTGTAAGCCACTCTGAGCCCTTCTTGCAAGGAAGGACAGCCAAATCTAACTTAATAAATTAAAAAAAAAAGCCCTATGCCATTTGCCTTCCAACTCTGAGATTGGTGCAACGCTCTTTGATGCAGCTCTCTTGTTCTTGTACAGTAGGTCTGTAAATAGAACTTACTAGGAAATCTGGTTTATGCTCCAGGAGGCAGCTAGTAAGACTGGCCACAAGTAACGTGATGAGAGGCATCTTGGTGTAGTGGTTACAGTGTTGGACTAGTAGAACCATAGCTAAGAGTAACAGGAGGAGGGGGCCACAGGGGGGCTGTAGGAGGGGGGGCCATGAGGGTGAGAGCAAGAAGCTGGAGAGGCTGGGTGCCACTCCTCTCCCTCCCCCCTCCAGTGTGATTAGATTGCATGTAAGCTCTGATTCCCTTTTACCTTCCCTGGAGCTCAGCCTGTAGTGATCAACCTCCAATTCTGAAGTTCAAAAGAAAGCTAATTTGTATCTCTGCACTCCCTCCCCATTTCCCTGCTTTCCTGTGCCCTTCCCCAACCGGGAGCAGCAGAGAACACTTGCAGCTCGTACATGCTGGCTGAGGAAGACATATCCTGGCCGCCCTCCTCCCTCTTTACCCACCCTGAAAGGACTCTAGCTGCCCTTGCAGCCTGTGCAATCTAGGGGCCTTCCTCCTACCCAAGAGCAGCACGTGAAGCTCTTCATGGCCGGACTAAGGGCTGCTAGGAGCAGGGGGTGGACCTGGCTACCCACCTACCCATCCAGCTTTCAGAATCTGCCTGCCCACCCACCCAACTCTGCTCAGAGTGCTTCAGGGGAGAGCTTACCCACTTCATGTGTTGAGGTGATCGGGGTGAGGGATCCTGAGAGGGAACCTGTAAAATCCACAAGGAGGCTGAGCCCTGTGGGCCCCATGGGGTGTGACGGGCCTGTGGGCTAGGCTCTGGGAGATCTAGGTTCAGACAGCGCTGGCTCTAGGGTGTGTGGCGCATCAGGCAGGCTCCCTGCCCACTGCTGCCACCCTCCCTCCCCCTGCAGTGCTGCAACACAGCACTGCGCTCTGTTGCCCCCCATCAGAGCATGCCGTGCCACGGCTGGGCCCTACTGGTGGGCGCTGCATCATCTAATCCTTTGAAGCACACGTGGGAGAAAGCTTCTTCCCCTCCTTCCTGGAACCGGAAGTGAGTGGGAGGGAAGCCTTCTCCTGCACGCGCTTCAAAGGATTAGATGCTGCGCCGGCCTCATCAAAGCCGGTAGGGCCCAGTCTTGGCATGCTGCTCTGATCGCGCCGGGCGGTGGGGGGGGGGTGCAAAACGCAAGGGAAGGGAAGAGTGGGCAGTGGCGGGGGGAGGCAGGCAGGCAGGCAAACTAGGTGGTTGTTGTGGGCACCGGGGGGGGGGACCCAATTTTGGTGCACCCTCCTTTTGGTGCCCTAGGCAACCACCTAGTTTGCCTAGTAAGCGAGCCGGCCCTGGGTTCAGTGCCTACTCTCACAATGGACTCTCCCTGGGTGACCATGGACCAGTCGCTCCCTCTTTGTCAAATCTACCTTGCATGGTTGTTTCTGTGAAGATAAAATAGAGGAGAAGAAGAAGGATGTTATAAGCTTTGGTTGAGGACAGTGATGGGACAGTATAAAACCTGGCACTCTTTCTCTCACCCCCCCCCCAACCCCTTCCCCTAGGCAGCTTGTAGAAACTACATTTTTCTTCCGCCATCTTGGGAAGTGCACTGTTTCATTCATTGTTATGGTACAGTTTACTTTAACGCTTGAATTATTTATTCTACTGTTTTAAGCTGCGCTGAGTCCTGTCTGCAGGAAAGGGTGTCCTAATAAATCCAAATAAATGAATGAATAAATGAATGAATGAATGAATAAATAAATAAGCTGCAGGGGAAAATGAAGTATAAATATCTAAATAAGCTTTAGGATTGGGGGAGGATGAAAATATGACTAGGAGTAGGGATGCCAGCCTCCAGGTGGGACCTGATAATCTCTCAGAATTACAGCTCATTTCCAGACTACAGAGATCAGTTCCCCTGGAGAAAATGGCTTCTTTGGAGGGTAGGATCTATGGCACTGTACCTCACTCTGTCTTCCCCAGGCTCCCCCCCCCCCAATCTCCAGGAGTTCCCCAACATGGAGTTTGCAACCTTACCTAACCCCCCATACTCCACTGCTGTCAATCCTAAAGGTTTGGCTCATGTAGCTGCAAGGGAGAGGCCCTGCGAGATAGGATGCTGGACTAGATGGACTATTGAGATTTCATTTTGTTTCCTCACAAAGAGAATGAAAGAAAATTGGCTTCAGTAGTCAGTGGTCAATCACAGGCTTCTAGTAAATTGACTAACTCTGCAAATAAGCAACCCTAGGTAGAAATAAATGTATAAAGGGGGAATGTGATTATTTTGAGGGGTATACGTAGACTTGCTGGGCTGCTCGCTATGGAGATGAACTTTTTGCTCTTGATGCAACTCAGTAGAGCAGGGGGAGCAAAATAGGGGTGGGGTACCAGTGTCACATGACCCCATTATGTCACTTTCAGTGTTATAGCCAGAAGTAATGTCATGGCTTCATCTGACAGACTAGGAATTTTCCATATCTCTACAGTAAAAACCATAGAGATCTGGGAAATTACTAGGGTTGCCAATCCCCAGATCGGGGCATGGGATCCCCTGGTTTGGAGCCCCTCCCATGACTTCAGAGTTATCAGAAAGTGTGGCAGAGGGGGAGGGATATGTCTGCTGGACACTCCATTATACCCTATGGAGACCAATTCCCAAAGGGTATAATGGACAATTGATCTGTGGATATCTGGGACTCTTGGAGGGGCTATTTTTTGAGGTAGGGGCACCAAATTTTCAGCATAGCATCTGGTGCTTCTCCTCAAAATACCCCCCAAGTCTCAAAAAGATTGGACCAGTGGGCCCCATTCTGTGAGCCACAAAAAAGGTCCCTCTATCCATTATTTACAAATGGAGCGAAGGCATTTAAAAGGCATGCAGTCCCTTTAAACGTGATGGCCAGAACTCCCTTCAGAGTTCAATCATGCTTGTCACACCCTTGCTCATTGCTCCACCCCCATAGTCTGACTCCACCCCCAAAGTCCCCAGATATTTATTGAGTTGGACCTGGCCACCCTAGAAATTGCTAAAGGATTGTGCGGCACCACTTCGGGATGTGATGTGGCATCATATGATGCTAGTTTTCTGAGTCTTCGCTCCCCTGAAGCTCCCTGGGGTCGCAAGCTTCTACCTGTGTGCTAATACAAAATGAAAAGCATGTCCATCTAAATGTAGGCACCTGAATAAGGCACTATCCTGCAGACTGTCTTCAACCTAACAAATGTTATCTTGGCTTTTAAATTAGTGGAACAATGGCTATTACACAGTAAATGAGTGCAGCCCACAGAGTTCTGCCTTCAGCAATGTGTGATTGAGGGCACCATGGTGAGGGGCTGTGGCTCAGTGGCAGAGCATCTGTTTTGTATGCAGAAGGTCAGGTTCAAATCTGTGGTATCTCCAGTTAAAAGGATCAAGTAGCAGGGGATATGAAAGACCTGGAGACCCAGGAAAGCTGCTGCCAGTCAGGGTAGATGATACAGCCCATAATAAGACCAAAGACTATATGTTTCCTGTGTTTTTGATGTGAAGCACATCAGTATACAGTGAGTATTGTGCTATGATATAATAAAACAATGGTTAGGTGCCACCAGGCTCTTTGTTGTTGCCGATGGCCTGGAGGTCCTGTGGCTTTTGTTCCTGGAGGTTTCAGAAAGTGTGAGACTTTACTAGCTCCTCCAGGTGTACAGGTGTAATTAAGCTGGTCAAAATGGCTGTTTATTGCCAGTCGTGGACTCATTTACAGTGGGCATTGGTCCAAATTTTGCAACCAGGCCCTTAGTTTTGTTAGCAGGCGAAATTGCAATAAACCCTATCAAAAGCACGCAGCGCTCTGATCCATCTCTTAATTGCAAAGCTGTTTGAAATTGCTGAGAACATGGCAGCGGGAATGGGGGAGAAGAGAAGTGAAAGGAGCCTCTGAAGCAGAGCCCGAACTCACCTGGCAAAGTCTCAGGGTGCCTGCATCCCCTCTCCTTGCAGAACCATCCAGAGAATATACGAGTACTTTAACAAGAGGAGCGAGTCAATCCGTAAAACAATGAATATAAAACAGCCAGAGTTTGCCCTCTGACCTCCATAATGACTTGTTTATTGTTGGAACAGCAGTATGTAATATAAGAAAATTTCAGAGTGGCACTAACAGGGACAACACCAGTAAATAGCACCATATAAATGCTAAGCCCCCGTTATCAAGGCTTGCTATTCTCCAAAGGAGAAAGGATAGGACACTGAGCACGGACACTGCCGGGAGAAGGAAGGCGGAGATACCTCTGCTGTGCAATTAGATGGTTCCCAATAAAGGGGAATGCTGGTGGCAGATTTTTAAAAAGAGAGAATGGAGAGTTTGCAGTTAGGGTTGGGAGGAGGCAAAAGAACAGCCCCCAAAGAAGCTGTTTGATGACCCATGTTTCCCAATGGCAACTCCTCCATCGTTCAGTAATGCCTTCTTACAAATGGTTGATCAATTGTACTCCTGGTATAGTGAATTTTATTTTGTATTGTATCTCAGTGGGTTCTTGTTGCCCGAACTTGAGATAGGTACTCCTTGCAAACCAGGATCCTGAAGCCAGGGAGAACTGCCCAATGAGGATGCTAGGCATGTAATAACTTGTAACAAAGAGATGCAAATGAAGGATTCTGGAGTGAGCCAATAGGAGTAACTGTTGCCTGCTAGGGGGGCATGGCTAACCATGGCCAGATTGTATATAGTTGCAGTTTTGCCTGTGTTCCTCTGTGACTGTTTCTTCTTGCAACAAAGTGTTCTTGGTTGTTTCAGAGCTGGCTGAACTCTTTATTTCAAATTTAATATCTGAAATGAAAAGGGACCAAGGAACCTGTAGCTTGGGTTCTGTTTATTCCCACCTCCAACCCCCAAAAGCAATGGCTAAACAAGTCTAATTTGTAAGTTTATAGCAAAGTGTAAACATTTCCAGCTGTCTCTGTGGAACAGTAGCCAAAGGAGTCTCCCATCCAAGTAAGTGTCTTTGGTGCTGAATGTTTGGATTCAGTTGGAGTTCCAGGCAAAGCAGATGAGTCAGTTGCTACCTGGCTTGTGGAATGATAACCAGGGCTTTTTTTTGAGCAGGAACACCCAGGAATGCAGTTCTGGCTGGCTTGGCATCAGGAGTGTGGCCTAATATGCAAATGAGTTCCTGCTGGGCTTCTCCTACAAAAATAGCTCTGTGCAACTCAATGGTGATGTCAGGAGGTATGGCCTAATATGCAAATAAGTCCCTGCTTTTCCTACCCAAAAAAGCCCTGATGGTAACAGTGGAGCAGTTAGGCAGAGCCAAGGTTCAACACAACTAGGAATGACACAGTTTGGTGTGGTTTATGGGATTTTGTGGCTTTATCATTTCAGGACTTCACTTTTAGACTAGAAATCAGTTCATTTTAAACTGCCTAATGATTTATGTTTCAATGTTCAATTTTAATTAACTGCTTTTAATGTTCTGTATTTTTATTATGCTTTAATATGTAAGATGCTGTGGGCAGGTTCCCTGGAGGGGCAGAATAAAAACATTAATAAAAACAAGAAACTGGCTTGTATAAGCTCCCTTGAAACCCTCATGAGGATGAAGAAGGCATAGGGTACATATTTTAATAGAAATCAGTATCCAAGAGCCCAAGCCTTCATTGCTATTACAACATTTACTTAAATGCAAGACTAGTTGTTTTGCAGGTATGTCATAAAAAAGAGGGAGTTGTCTTACATTTGCACATATTACATTCATGTTGAATATCTTGTGTGTAGAGATGAGAAGGCCCAGGAAAAATGCAAGAAAGGATGGTAAAATAGGAGTGTTTCTCACTGACCTAGGAGGGGAGAGAGTCCCCCCCCTCCAACTGGGTTTCTCTCCCTTTGTTTCTATTTTTACCCTAGGCCTTCCTGTCTGCAGTTATGTGTTCTTCCCATTTAGTGAAGGCACTTGATGACTTCCATTTGGTTACTGTGGACTGCAGGCATGCACATTTGTTGTCCATCCAGCATGGTATTACTGAATCAGAAGCCCACAAAACAAGCAGCTGATCTGGCCCTACCACTCTGGCCCCCTCAACAGATGGATCACCTAACATTGCCAGTCTCCAAGTGGGACCTGGAGATCTCCCAGACTTACAATTGCTTTCCAGATGAAAGAGGTCAGTTCTTGTGGAGACAATGGCTGCTTTCCAGAGTGAATGCTATAAAGACATTGTACCTCACTGAGCGCCTTCCCCTCCCTTAACCCCACCCTCCCCAGTCTCCACCCCAAATATCAAGGAATTTCCTCCTAACCTGGAATTGACTAGGAGCCTAGGCCCAAACATCAGGTTACTGGGTGTACGAGAGAGAGACCTTGTCAAGCTACAGGAGAGGCACATCTGAGCCAGTCGCATCATTATGCCAAAATCAGCCCAGGGTAAGGCATACTCTTAGTGAGGCCCATGGTGAGGCCTTAGAACCACAGTTAACCAATGTCCCTCCCTGGTGCCAAGCGAGGGGCAGCCCTCACTCCATGTGAGGTGAGTGTAAGCTGCTGGTGGAAGTCAGTTGCCCACAATACAGCAGACATAAGCCCTGAACTTCTTTTTTCTGGTTGTGAATCCTCTGGACTGACCAGGCCTGGTATAAATAGTGACCCCAGAGTGGCAATCAGCATTTCACTGAGGAACCGCTCCAACTGTCAGGAAGTTCTTCCTGATGTACAGCCAAAAACTCTTGACCTTCTGGGCAGCAGAAAACTACTCCACACCACCTCTATATGACAGCCCTTCAAGTACTTGAAGATGGTGATCATACCACCTCTCAATCATCTCCTCTCCAGGCTAAACATATCCAGCTCCTTCACCCTTTCGTCACAGAACTTGGTCTCCAGATCCCTCACCCTCTTCAATGCCCTCCTCTGGACACGTTCCAATTTGTCTGTATCCTTGTCTATATCCTTCTTAAACTGTGGTGCCCAAACTGAGCATAATACTTTAGGTGAGGTCTAACAAGGGCAGAGTCAAGCATAGACTTGCCAATCCCCAGGTCCCTGTGGGGGCTCTCCCACTTTTCCAGGCTCCTTCTCGCCCCCAGTCAGCTGGCTGGTGGGGGGAAACCCCGCCCCCACAGCTGCCATGTGGCTTTCCACCTCTGGAGGCTTCAGTCTCCGATTGAAAGGCTTCCTTTTGGGATGGTGTGTCTGTGTTACTTTGAAGAAGTTGGCAGCAAGTCATGAGTAGAGATAGAGATGCCAATCCCTCGCTTCAGAGTCGCCAGAAACCGGGGGGGGGGGGGGATGTCTGCTGGGCACTTCATTATTCCCTATGTGAAGATCGATTCTCATAGGGTATAATGGGGAAATGATCCGGAGGTATCGGGGGCTCTGGGGGGGCTGTTTTTTGAGGTAGAGGCACCAAATTTTCAGTATAGGATCTAGTGCCTCTCCCCAAAATACCCCGCAAGTTTTAAAACGATTGGACCAGGGGATCCAATTCTATGAGCCCCAAAAGAAGGTGCCCCTATCCTTCATTATTTCCTATGGAAGGAAGGTATTTTAAAAGGTGTGCTGTCCCTTTGAATGTGATGGCCAGAATACCCTTTGGAGTTCAATTATGCTTGTCACACCCTTGTTCCTGGCTCCTGGCTCCACCCCCAAAGTCTCCTGGCTCCACCCCCAAAGTCCCCAGATATTTCTTGAATTGGACTTGGCAACCCTAGTCAAGCAATACCATCATTTTGCATGATCTGAACACTAAACTTCTGTTGATGCAGCCCAAAATTGCATTTACAATTCAGCTGTAAAACTCCTGGTAGAAAATGGGATGACAGGGGTCTCAGCTATGGAAGATTCTACCCAAACCTGGACCTGATGCAAGATGTAATTGCTGTAAAAGAGCTGAGCTGGTGTGGTGTAATTGTTAGAGTGTGGGACTTATTTATGACATTTACAATATTTATACTGCTTTTCTGCGCAACCAGGGTTGCCAAGGTGGCTAAGGAAACACCAAGACCTAGGAGATCTGGGTTCGACTTCCCATTCAGTCATGAAGCTTACTGGATGACCATGGCCTTGTCACTGTGTGTCAATCTAGCCTACCATGGCATGAAGATAATATAGATAATATAGAAGAGGAGAGAAACATAGACACCATCCTGAGCTCCTTGGATGTGGGCAAAACTGGAGTGGTGGTGGTGGTGGTGGTGGTGGTGGTAGTAATCTGGATTTATTAAGCCACCCTTCCCAGCAAGCAGGGCTCAGGGCGACTTACAACAAAAACAGGTACAATAAATTTAAATTAAAACCAACATTAAAACAATCTAAGATTCTACTAGATTAGTAGAGCAGCACTGAAACTTCAGGATAGCAAATGTGTTATACACAGAAGAATTGGACCTTGGTCACATATAAAGAGTGGGGCTGTCTGTTTCCCATTTCTTTTTTTGATTAACCAGAAGCAGGTTTATTGATTTATTTGGATCTATTTATATTTATAGTTCATCTCTCCTCCATTTTATCCTCGCAACAGCCCTGTGAAATAGGTTGAGAGAAAATTATGGGTATAGTGACCCTGAGACAGAGCTTCCATGGCAGGGTAGGAATTTGAACCCGATTCTTCCAGATATCTAGGCTGATACTCTAACCCAAGGGTCCCCAATGTGATATCCATGGGCACAATGTGGCACCCATTAATACTGTTCATGGTGCCACCAAGTGTTTTAGAAAGTAGGCGGTGCGTAGGGTTGCCAATCCCTAATTGGGACCAGGCGGTCTCCTGGTTTGGAGCCCCTCCCTCAGCATCAGAGCTATTAGAAAGTGAGGGGAAATGGCCATGGGGCACTCCTCTCCATGACAGGACCCTCCCCAACAGGCAAGAAGCAGGAAATAAATGCAGTGTGCATATGTAATCAGGAAGTGATGTAGGCATGTCAGTGACATCAAGGGTGACACTCTGGTTTTTGGGCAAAACTCTATGGTAGAATTACCTTCAAGCCATAGAGTTTTGTCCCCAAACCAGAGCATCTCCCTCCCCCCATGCCACCGACGTGTCTACATCATTTCCTGGTGATTTAAGTGCATAGCATTTATTTCCTGCTTCTGCCTCCTTGCTTCCGGAAAGGTAAGGCCCATCTTCCACCCACTGATTCAACCAACCTGGCAGCCCTAGCAGTGCCAGGTGAGGCTTTTGCCCAGCATGGGTTTTGCTCACCATTGGAAATTTGATTGGCTCTGCATGTTTTTTTAAATGTTGCTTCGGCAGCAGTTGCCACTGCATCCCAAGGATCTTCAATGTGTGAGTAAAGGTAAGCTGCAGCAGCCATTTTTGTGCTGGCTCCACCTCCTTCAGCAGGCATTTTGTGGCAGCCATTTCGTGACTTCACTCAGCATGATGTGTCAGAATTCCAAATGCGCCCTCAGGCTCACAAAGGTTGGGGATGAGGACCCCTGCTTCAACCACTCTACCAGTCTGGCTACCTAAAAGCTAGCAACAATAAAAGCTCTGGTCCTTTCTTCATTTCTAACATTTTAATTACAGTAATTCTATACTTACATGGTATTCTATACATAGCTGGGGGGCCTGTGGGGGCATTGCCCCCTGACAGGTGAAGGGGCCCTGATTTCCAAGGGATCCTCTGGGGGGCAGGCTGCTCCCCCCTTTTTTGCCATGGCTGAGCCAGCAAAGCAGCAGCAGCAGTTGGAGCCATGAGAGCTGAGCAGGGCACAGTGCACTGCAGCAGCAAAAGCAGCAGGTGGAGAGGAGGGAGGCAGGGAAGCGGAAGGCAGAGGAAGTAACGTGGAATGGGCCGGGGAGGAGGGGGGGATGGATGGAGCTGCTGGCTGCAAAGTGCCAGGGTAGGGGAGAGGGAGATAGAAGGAAACCCCCTGCTTGCACGCAACATGCAGTGATGATGATATTGGATTTATATCCTGCCCTCCACTCCGAATCTCAGCGTCTCAGAGCGGCTCACAATTTCCTTTATCTTCCTCCCCCACAACAGACACCCTGTGAGGTGGGTGGGGCTGAGAGGACTCTCACAGAAGCTGCCCTTTCAAGGACAACCTCTGCCAGAGCTATGGCTGACCCAAGGCCATTCCAGCAGGTGCAAGTGGAGGAGTGGGGAATCAAACCCATTTCTCCCAGATAAGAGTCTGCACACTTTACCACTACAGCAAACTGGCTGTCTTCTTGACTCCAAAGTTTAGGGTTGGCTGCCTTGACTTGGCCGCTTTCAGAACCCCCAGCTTTTGCCCCCTACCCCAGAAAACTTCTTGAGAAGCAGCAAGCCCTGCAGTGGATGGGAAAAGGTGCCTCCCGAATTTTTGATAAGCCCCCCCACTTTTAAAATCCTGGCTACACCCGATTCTATAGCAGTCCCAAAAGACTGGATCTCATATGTGTCTACCACATGTGTACGGTTACAAAAGTCCAGCTTTGTTTTAGCTTCACAAAAGATGAAGGGGTGCTTAGGAAAGGTCTATTTTATTTTCAAAATCTCATGGAAGTCAAATCCAAGCAATATTTTCCATCTCTCTTGCACTGGAACCCTGGGGTGAGGAGGACTGCATGGTCTCTCTCCACATGTGGGTGTGAATTGCTAGTATACTGAACAGCTGGTCTTGATCTATTTTCTAAGAACAACAAAAACTCAACACCCCCAAATCCCCCAAATTATACCTCTGCTTTAAGAAAAAGAGAAAGAGAGCTCATCATTAGTTCCTTCATATAACTCGTCCTTGAAAGGAGCTAATACAATTTTGGTGGACACCAAATAAGAAGGAGGGGGAGATCTGTCAAGACGTTTTAAAAAGTCCTTATATATATTATACCTTTTATATATATTTCCTCCCCCCTGCCCCAGTACTGTCAAACCAGGAAGCCTGTGCTCTTTTATACAATGGGCTTCTATGAAGGTAGGTTCATAACCAAGAGAGTCACTTCTCAGTCAAGTAGAGAGTGAAATGATTGCTCTAACTAGGCCGGGGCCTATAATGAGGGGGAGAGGCAGCTGTTGGGAGCCCAAACTGGCCCTAAGTCCACATTAATGAGACGTCACACGGAGTGGTTGTCTCGTTCAGGAAGCCAGGATCTGAGGAACAGCTGGAGTCCTGCCCTCATCGGTGCTGTTTATTAAGAAACAAAGAAAAGAACTCTTGAGTGTTTAAGGTCAGACTCTAGGTATCCCCAGGAGACCTTGGGGGAATTTATGAAATGGTCGACAATGGTTCAGATCAAGTTCTTTCTTTCCAGCCGAGTAAGGCAATGAAATCCACCGTCCAGCAACTGAGCCTTTCTTCCATGCTGTCCGGCCAGCCTGCATTAATCACTGCTTACCTGGGCTTGTGCTTATTAAAATGGTTCCCCTCCGTTTTGGTATAAATCTCCTTGCTCATCAGACTTTCCTAGTTGCTTTTAAACCCAGCCTCTTTAACAGGGCACAAGACCTGGAACTCAGGGCTTTTTTTTGAGCAGGAACACACAGGAACACAGTTCCGGCTGGCTTGGCATCAACAGGTGTGGCCTGATATGTAAATGAGTTCCTGCTGGGGTTTTTCTACAAAAAAGCCCTGCTGGGGCTTATACTTCTGGGAGATTTCCACCCACCACTAGGAAGTTGTCAAACTAGGTTAACTTGTGTTAAGCAAGTTTGGCCACTCCTGGGCTAGTACTGACTTCTAATAGACCTGTTCTCCGTGCATCCACTAACTCATTTTTAAAAACTATTTAGGAAAGCTGTTATCACAACCTCCTGCATCAGTGGGTTTCATAAGGGAGATGTTGATCATTTGATTTCCCCAGTGTTTCCCTCAGTATCTGTTGCAGTCTTTTCTTTTGATTTAATAAACTTGTTTATTTTAACAAATAAAGTAAGGAGCAATATCAATGAGGAGTACATCAAGTGCTAACTGATTACAGGCATAACAAGTTTTTCATATCAATTTATATTAAACTTACAATCTATCAACCGTCTTTATTCATGGACAGTACTCATTTAGCAAACAGCCTCTAAAGTATTGAGCATTACTTAATTACATCATTTCCCTATAGTATGGGTTTGGGGGCAAGATGCCATTTTCTGTTAAACACCAAATCACTGGATACCAGATCACCACAAATTTAGAAGACTGTGTGTGTTTAAGGTATTGTGTTATGTTATCTTTCCTAATACTAAATATTTTTCTCTCCATGTTTTCTCCTCTCCTGCCATTATTTCCCCTACACTGGCCTGCTGTTTTTTGTTCAGGAGGTCTCTTACTAGATGCTGGACCTGAGCATGAAAAGTTTCTGCATCTTGTTCCAATTGAAAGGAAGTCAGTGCTTTGCCATGATAAAAGAAGGGTGGAGGAACTGCCCCCCCCCCCCCCCGAGCTTATTGAATTGGTTAATGTCATCCTTGGTCTAAAGGATGAGGAGGTGGATTGGGAATAGAATGGTATTTATTTCATTACTTTCCCCAAAAAATAAAATAATGGGCCATAGAGTGATATTCGTTCCATCTGAGCATCAAACACAGAAGCCTTTCAAAAGAAGCAGCCACAAGCCTGAAAAATGGGGAGGGCTGCCATCAATTCAGCCCATGTGGGGAGTGTTTGTTTTATAATACTTTTAAAAATATGAAGGACCTGGATTCTCTCTTCCCCCTTTTAACTTAAGACAGATAGAGCTGATGCTTCTGAAGCAGATTTACTAGCTTGAAGGTTCTTTGAGAACTAGCAGAGTTTATTCGCCCATCCCTCAGGGTTTCCGGGTCTCCTTAGTAACTGCTCTTCAGCTATAAAGAGAAGATGCTGGTGACTCAGCATTCCATCTCATCGTCCCCATAGGCTAGAACATGGCTGTCCCTCCTCCCACCATTCTTATTTATTTAGCATTAGCCAGTTGTTTGTTCATTTCATTGACCAGGTTTTCATCTGTGCCAACAGATTATTGTCTCTGTGGGACAATTTCACCTAAATCCCTTTCAATCTTCCCATCAAAGGGTTGTTTTCACCCTTAATCTGATGATCGCTTTCGATGAGCCTCTCCAAAGGAATCGCCTCCCCTCAACACACTGTGAGTGTCTGACACAGGCCAAGATAGGCTCAGTGTTTCAGTGGAGTGGCTGTTTTTCAAGATAATCCATGAAATGTCCTCTTTTAAGAGGCTACCTTGATGTTCCCTTGCACCCACTGGCTGCAAAATCTCATTATTAGATAAGAAGCAATGAAGGAAAAATCAGCGAGTGGCTAGTATTTTTTTTAAGTCAGGGGCAATGACATACCTTGTTAAATATGAACTCCCTGATTAGCCTGAAAGGGGTTAAGGAGGGAGGGTTATGGAGGGCAGGAATCACTCATTCTCAGCTCTTTTACAAGTCTGTTATGAGGAGAAAAGGGGAAGAGTTTCTTCTTTCAAAGAAGGTAGATAATAGAGGACCTGACCAGGATGGCCCCACCTAACCTGATCTCATCAGATATTAGAAAGTCAGCAGGGTTGACCCTGCTTAGTATTTGGAGACCACCAAGAATTGCAGGGATGCTGTGCAGAGGCAGGCAGTGACAAACCACTTCTGAACATCTCTTGCCTTGAAAACCCAATGGGGTCACTACAATCCAGCTGTGACCTGATGGCACTTTCCACCACCACTGGATAATAGAGAGAAATATCCCATTGCTATATTTCATTTGACTATGCAAATATAATCTTTAGATATACAAGCATGCCATTTGCCCATTGTCAGGGCTTTTTTTGTAGAAAAAGCCCAGCAGGGACTCATTTGCATATTAGGCCACACCCCCCTGATGCCACCATTGTTTCTCACAGTGCTTCTTTTTGGTAGAAAAACCTCAGAAGGAACTCATTGGGCCACACCCTCTGACACCAAGCCAGCTGGAACTGCATTCCTATGCATTCCTGCTCAAAAAAAGCCCTCCCCAACTGTAAGCATAAAACCAGTGTAAAGGAAGTCAGAACAAAAGGCCAGGTGCTTCAGTAAAGGACTGCCTACCCTTCAGGTCTCAAATCAGTAGAAACAAGCAGTCAAGCCAATAAATGAATCACCAGGGACTGGGCATATGACAGTAGTTTAGTCTTTATCTGAAGAGGAAGCTGCTCAGACTGAGAAGTAAGGCCATGGTTAGGAGTGTCATGGGCCAGGTGGAACCCCAGTGCTGGGTCCTTCTGTCAACTGAATGCTGTGGAAATATGTGGCACTGCCCTTCAGCCATCGGATATGAGGAGTGGCAAAGCACCACAGACAATAGGTTTTCATCTCCAGAGAAACCTTCTCTACTCTCTCATTGTGAGACAGACACACCACAGTGTTGTCAAGGTGAAAGGCCCCTGGCTCTGATTGCCAGAAGTTCTTGGGTGAGAACTTTGACATCTGATATCCTCCAGAGATCAAGCCACAACTTAAAACTGGGTGGTGCTGTACTGGACCTCTGTATTTGACATGCTGTGTGACTGGACCTCAGTTCTGGGATTTAGCATTGTTCAGTAGCTGGAATGAAATGGCATGATAGACAGGACACCAAGAAATAGCAACAAGCATTTGAATTTCAAAATCTGAGGTAAAATTTTGCATTCATAGTGTAAAACATACTTGAAGGACTGCCTCTGCCCATGCTACCCAGCCTGTCAGTTAAGATCCGCCTCTCAAGCCCTGCTCTATGTGCCCTGCCTGTAGAGGTGAAATGAGTAGCAACCAGGAACAGGGCTTTTCCAGTGGTGATCCCTTGTCTTTGAAACATCCTTCCCTTTGAGGTTTGCCTAGTGCCTAACTTACTTTCCTTTGCCATTTCTTTTTGCCCAGGCTTTTAACTGAGGGGCTCTGCTGTAAAAACCTGTTTTGCAGCCTGCTTTTAAGAGCCAAACTAGACACTACCTTTATTTATGTGGTGATCTCCTACAGTTCTACTGCATTTATTAGGTAGTGGCAGCTACTGTTAGATCTGTCGGCTGCGTTCGACATGGTCGACCATCGACTACTGGCCTGCCGGCTCGCCGACACAGGGATTAGGGGGTCAGACTTACAGTGGCTTTCCTCCTTCCTTGATGGACGGGGACAAAGGGTGGCAATTGGGAGAAAGCTGTCCCGGAGGCACCCACTAGTGTGTGGGGTGCCACAAGGTGCAGTTCTCTCTCCGATGTTATTTAACATCTACATGCGCCCCCTTAGGCTTCCCAACCCTCCCGCCCTGCCGGGGGACCCCCGGGGTTGCACCCTCTTCCCCCGCTGTCCCAAAAAACGGAAGCGGGGGAAGGGAAGAGGGGAACGGCGCAAAGGCCGCGAGTCCGGGTCCTTCAGAGGCTGCTGAGTCTCGGAGAAGCAGCAGCAAGTTGAAGAAGACGTGGCGGCAGCAGCGCACAGCAGCGGCGGCGGCCTGCTCCACTCCCCTCCCCTCTGAGGTCAGTCAGAGAAGGGGAGGGGGCAGGCCAGGACTCAGGCAGAAAGAGCGGGCAGCAGCGTGCAGCGGCGGCGGCAGCCTGCTCCGCTCTCCCGCTGAGCCCATCTCAGAGGAGCAGCTAGGATAAAGCGGACTCGGGGAAGAGGAGCCAGTCAGCTCTCCAACTGCAGAGCTGCTGCTTCTTTTTCCCAGCCAGCCGCTGGTCTCTTGTCTTTAGCACCGCTATTTCTCTGCTCCCTCCCCTGCCCGTCCCTCACCTGCTCCCTGCAACCTTCGAGCGGCCCCCTCCCTCCGGCCAAGCCGCACCTCTTGCCCAATTTGCTGCGAGCCGCGATTTGCAAAGGCTGGCCGGGAATGCAGGATTTGGGGGCCTCTCTAGGAGCACAGCTCAGTGCCTTTAACCCCTTCCCGCTTCTCCTGGGAAAGTTATCAATAACCGACTGAGGGCTCTTGGGTTGCGCCCTAGCAATTCCTATCCTCTGGCTGCAGGGAAACCTTCAGAAGGAGGACAGCAGCGCTGGACGAAAAAGCTGAACCAGCAGGATTTTGCCAAAGGAGGAAGGGCAAGAAATTCACTCTCCTCACCTTTCCAAAGTGGAACACAGTAGGAGTGAAGTAGTACCTTTAAGACCAGCAAAGTAACGGGGGGAGGGGTGGGAGAAAAGTAAGATATGGGGTAGAAAGTTTTTTTTTCTTTTACTTTAAGCTTTTATAAGTTGTAGATATAGTTTTGCTACCATATGGTACTAATAAAAATTGTTTATCCCCCCCCCCCAAAAAAAAAGACCAGCAAAGTTTTATTCAGAATGGCAGCTTTCCTATGCACACTTCTTCAGATGAGGGGATAGGGAGAGTACAATGGGCTGAAATACATGTGGCTGGTGGTTTAAGAGTGTAAACTGATACAGTTAGGATCAAAACAGGAGTCAAGTTTCACCTTTTAAGACTAGGGTTGCCAATCCCCAGGTGGGGGCAGGGGATCCCCTGGTTTGGAAGCCCTCCCCCCACTTCAGGGTCATCAGAAAGCAGGGGGAGGGAAATGTCTGCTGGGAACTCTGTTATCTCTATGGAGATTTATTCCCATAGAAAATAATGGAGAATTGATCCACAGATATTTGGGGCTCTGGGGGGGGCTGTTTTTTGAGGTAGAGGCACCAAATTTTCAGTACAGCATCTACTGCCTCTCCCCAAAATATCCACCAAGTTTCAAAACGATTGGACCAGGGGGTCCAATTCTATGAGCCCCCAAAGAAGGTGCCCCTATCCTTCATTATTTCCTATGGAAGGAAGGCATTGAAAAGGTGTGCCGTCCCTTTAAATGTGATGGCCAGAACTCCCTTTGGAGTTCAATTATGCTTGTTACAGCCTTGATCTTGGCTCCACCCCAATGTCTCCTGGCTCCACCCCCAAAGTCTCCTGGCTCCACCCCCAAAGTCCCCAGATATTTCTTAAATTGGATTTGGCAACCCTACGCCCCCTTGCCCAGATTGCTCGGAGGTTTGGGTTTGGGTGCCACCTAGGGTGGCCATAATATCTGCAGGCCAGCCAGGGACACCTTGAGGGGGGAAGGAATGTATGTGCGCCGCCGGTGACGGCATGCCACCGCCGGAAACAGGAAGTGACATCACTTCCTGTGACATCATTTCCCCGTGCCACATGCCGGAAACAGGAAGTGACTTCACAGCACTTCCTTTGACGCCCCCCAAAATCCCCCAAATATCACCGCCGGAAACACCAAGATTATTTATAGAGAGGGAAAGGGGGAAATAAAGTTAAATAAAACTCTTTTTTTACTTTTTTCAAAGTGAGAAGACTAGAGAGAACGGGTTCCACGCTGAGAAGCCAGTCAGATTCCAGTGAGACTGTGCTGCATAATGCAGCCTATTTATTTTGTCCTGTTTGCTCTGTTGGCTCTATCTGCGCCACCTTCTGGCTTTTGACGGTGTACTGCTGAAAGCAGCCCATAGGGTCAAGAGCCTGGGGGTTCTTCTGGAGCCTTCATTATCAATGGAGGCGCAGATAGCGGCTACTGCCAAGTCCGTGTTCTTTCATCTTCAACGGCGAAGCAGCTGGCCCCCTTCCTGGAGCGTCGGGACCTAGCAACGGTGATCCATGCTACAGTCACCTCGAGACTGGATTACTGTAATGCCCTCTATATGGGGCTGCCCTTGTGCCGAACTTGGCGACTGCAGGTGGTGCAGAACGCAGGGGCTAGGCTACTGTTGGGGCTCCCAAGATGGGAGCACATACAGCCGGGTCTGCGCGGGCTGCACTGGCTGCCGGTGGTGTACTGAGTCCGTTACAAAGTGCTGGTTATTACCTTTAAAGCCCTATATGGCCGAGGACCTGCCTACTTGAGGGACCGTCTTTCCCCATATGAACCCCAGAGAGCACTGAGGTCAGCTGGAAAGAACCAGCTGAATATCCCTGGGCCAAGGGAGGCCAGATTGAAGACCAGCCGGGATCGAGCCTTCTCCATTGCAGCCCCACTGCTGTGGAATCAACTCCCGGAGGAGGTACGGGCCCTGCGATGTTTAGATCAGTTCCGCAGGGCCTGTAAGACTTACCTCTTCAAACTAGCCTTCACCTAATACTGAGCCAAGAAAGTTTCGCTGGACATGTTTTAGCCACTGAATTTTATTAAGACCTAAGTTATAGCACCACAATGTTAATTTTAATATAGTTGTTAATGGTTTAATGATGATTTTATTATTGAAATTGTGATTTACTATGTATGGTTTTATTGTATTTTATACTCGTATGTTGTGAGCCGCCCTGAGCCTGCCCTGGCGGGGAGGGTGGGATATAAATAAAAAGTATTATTATTATTATTATTTCTCTGAAAAGCAAGCTAGCCACAAAACATCAGCAACTGCTTATGACCCTGTAGTTCTTGTACAAACAGAGTCTGGCAACCAAGGCCAGGAGAACAGTAGTAAATAAAAGCTAAAAATGGTGTGTCCCTTCCAATAAACCCCACAGCTGTGGCTCCAGGCTGACAGTGTGGTCAGCTGCCTTCCCATCCATGCAGAGCAAAAGGGCAACAGAAGGGCAAATAGCACAAGGCGCTTGGGAAGAGGGGGAGAACAGCAGCAGGACAGCTGGAGCTACAGAATAAGGAAGGATTCAATGAATTAGAACTTTGAACCCAAAATGCAGTTCAGATTTATTTATATATGGCTGTGGATGGGCATAATATAGTCCTGGGTGCTGATGGTTTGTGGGTTGCAATAAAAACAGCGGAGACTTTTTAAAAGTATATAACAAAACAACAACAACAGTTCTGTCTTGGTTTCGTTGCAACCCACAAATAGTTGACTCTGCCTGGAGTATATTATATTATTTTTGTTTAACATAATTTAATTTTTAATTGCATGGCATGCATAAGTGGTTAGTTTATTTAATTTTATTTATAGTCCAACTTTCTCACTGGGGCCTGAGTATGATTTTTTCTTTTTTCTTTTTTTTTTTAAAAATACAACCTTTTCAGGCAATCAGTAAACAGATCACACAATATGATAACATTTGAATCTAACAGCAAATGTTCCTAGAAAGACAAAAATAATTCAGGGCTGAGATTGTAGGACAGGAGGAAAAGCCAGAACAACACATGCAATCAGTGTAGGCAGGGCCTTTTTTTTGCCCAGCAGGAACTCATTTGCACATTAGGCCACACCCCCTGATATCACCATTGGTTCACACAGTTTTTTGTAGAAAAAGCCCAGCATGAACTAATTTGCATATTAAGCCACACCCCCTGACACTAAGCCAGCCGGAGCTGTGCTCCTGTTTGTTCCTGCTCAAAAAATGCCCTGAATGTAGGAAAGGCTTTATCCCTAATAAAAGTCACCTCCTGTGCTCCTGAACCATTTCACAATAGCTTTGCTCCTTTCTTCTACAGGGATGCCCTCCTGAACAATTTCCATTGAGCAGATGTTGTGAAATGACGGAAGCTGGGAGGTGGGGGGGAAGGCACTTCCTAATAGCCTTCAGCATACCATTTGTAATGTGGGAGCTGCCACAGAAAATGCTCATGATGAACTGGGTGTGCATGATGAAATGAATTACTGGTATTTGGTTATGGCTCCAAGAGTTATTTTGAATGTTCTGGTGAACTGGCTCTCGAAGCTGCGAAACCAAAGTCGAACATGCAGCTTGTGCTGAAAAGCAACCTGCTGGTTTTTTTTTTAAATAGAATCCTCTATGTTTTGTTTCATTAGCCAAGAAGGCCAGCAAAGGTCCGGGGGTTCTGCAAACAGTTAGTTTGGATGAAAGAGTGGTGCTCTGCAGTGGCAGGCCCATGGAGGAACGGGAGGGTAGGCGGAATACTGATGGCTTTGCTTCAAGAATGCTCCACCCCATTCAGCTGCAGGGAGGGAAGCTATAAGCAGTCAATGCTGAGGTCTAGTGGCAAAGAGCTTAAAACAAAAGTGGAGATTCATCAGGCCACCCAGTTGGATTACAGGTCACCTTACAGCACTGGTGGACCTTGATTCTTGAAACAGAATCAAAAGGCAACTGAAATCTGATGGGGAAAAGAATACATCCTTTAATAAGCCGCTCTGTTCGGCCGAGTATCCGAGCACGCCCCCGAAGACATGGCTGATGCTGAAAGATTACCATTGGCAGCAACTAGAGGCACACAGCTGCGGGTCGGAGGTCATGCTGTGTAAATTGCTTGCATTGTGCTAGGGGAGGTCAAGATCGCCAGGCTTAATTCTGGAGGCTGAAAGCAAGAAGCAGATTAATTTCTCAGCATTGCTTGGTAGTTGGCATCACGGAGATTTCTGGGTTGTTTAACAGGCTTCCCAAACATACAAGAGCTATCCATGCTGCAGACAGCTTTGGGAAATGTTATTAGAATGTGGAGTAAAAGGCAGTATTATTGAAAGTTGCCGGTGTTGGACCTGCATCCCCTAAGACAGGGGTGGGGAACCTCCGTCTCAAGGGCTGTGTGCGGTCACTTGGTGTGGCTCTTGGGGATTGCTGGGCTGAACTGAATCTTGTGGCAGCCTCCCTGGGGCCTGGCTGGCCAGCTTGGATTGTGGCACCCAGCCATGCTGTGCAGCAGCCTCCCCAGGGCCAGGCAGGGATCACAGGGCAGAATTGCTGCAGGGCCTGGAAAAGTCACTGTCACAGTTCAGTTTGTACTTGATTATCCCAGATGGTGTGGCCTAATATGCTAATGAGTGTGTGACCTAATATGCAAATATTAGGGGATGTGTTCTAATATGCTACTGAGTTCCTGCTGAGCGCTTTCTACCAAAATCCCTGGACCTAGGCATTTGCTTAGGGCGGTGGGCCGTGTGTGTATGTGCCAGATTAGGCTTTCCCCACATGATTTCAAATAGAAAAACAATTATTTGCATTGATTTTGCTGGCCTAAATCATTCTCCCTTGGTGGAGCACTGTTTTTTAAATCGATAATTTTTGATGGCCCGCGAATGATGTTATAAATATCCATATGGCCCTTGGCAGAAAAAAGGTTCCCCATCCCTGCCTTAAGAGCAGGTGTAGGCAAGATTTTTAGCTGGAGTGCCAAAAATATCACCATGTCTACCTACAAACAAAACTGGGAGAGAGAAGACTGTGGATGCCGGGGATCTCCTGGGAGGTGGGAGCTGGGGATCTCCTGGAATCCAGGGGTTTTTTTTGTAGCAGGAACTCTTTGCATATTAGGTCGCACACCCCTAATGTAGCCAATCCTCCTGGAGTTTACAGAGCTCTTAGTACAGGGTCTACTGTAAGCTCCAGGAGGATTGGCTACATCAGGGATGTGTGTCTTAATATGCAAAGGAGTTCCTGTTACAAAAAAGGTCCTGTTGGAATCAATGTTCCCTCTAATTTCTCCCCCCCCCCAAGCAGAGCAGTTCACACACTGAGCAGAATATAACTGCTATAATCTTAAAATGGACAGTAAGCAAAAAAACCTGTGATGCGCAGGTACTAGTTTCAAATGTTATTAAAAATCATATATCTTTATATTTCTGCAATAAAGTCTTAATATTACCATCACTTTTGTCTATTCCTTATTTCTACAGCAATCTTTTATAAATTCTCAATTCTAATAATTATATACATCAACAGTAATCAACTACAGCAGTGTATTAAGTAGACACAATCCGAAATCATGCTGACAATTTCTCCATCTAAGAATAATATCGAATGTCCTAAGAATTTAGAAAAGAACTGAGAATTTATCAAAGGTTTATTGCAGAAATATAAAGATATATGATTTTAAAATTACATTTAAAACTGGTACCTGTGCCTTGAATCGTGGGGGTGGGGGAAGTTTTTGCTTACTGTCCGTTATTTCGATTACTGTGATTATCCTTGTATTCTCTGTAATCTTAAAATAGGCAATGGGTAGTGAAAGACCCTGTGGGGCTCCAGATCGCTGCTGAGTGGGGCTTCCTGTGTTAATGAGCAGTCGCTCACACGCACAGCTTAGAGGGCAAGCTGTCTAGAATCACAGCTCATCTCCAGACAACAGAGATCAGTTCCCCTGGAGAAAATGGCTGCTGTGGAGGGTGGAATCTATGGCATTGTACCCCACTGAGGTCACTGTCCTCCCTGGGCTCTACCCCCAAATCTCCAGGAGTTTCACAACCTGGAGATGATAACTCTACCACAGAGCCGTTTGACAGCTGCCTCAGTCAGGAGGTTTGGTGAGGAGATTGAAATAAGGTTGCCAGCTCTGTGTTGGAACAAAGTTCAGTGTCACCTATAAGACCAAGACTTTCTTGTTCTGAAAGGTGTCTCTGTAGTCTGAAGATCATTTCTTTCTTTCTTTCTTTCTTTCTTTCTTTCTTTCTTTCTTTCTTTCTTTCTTTCTTTCTTTCTTTCTTTCTTTCTTTCTTTCTTTCTTTCTTTCTTTCTTTCTTTCTTTCTTTCTTTCTCTCTCTCTCTCTCTCTCTCTCTCTCTCTCTCTCACTTTATTTGGAATATTTTTATAGTGCCTTTCCACCCAATCAGGGCTACAAAGGCAATGAACATAAAAGTATTGAGATATTTGAGCAATTAAAAACACAGTTAAAAATATAAAATTCAATTCAAAACATACAAACATTAGATGGAGGGCCAACAACCGTTATTAGGGGTGCAACAGCCCATGGGAAGGGAGTTCTAAATTTTGGTGCCATGACAGAGAATGCTCATTTCTTGTATTGCCACCTGTCTAGCCTCAGATGGGAAGGGCAACCAAAGTAGGACCTCTGAGGATGACTGAAGTGGGCAGGTAGGTTCATATATGAGTCGGGCAGGGGTGGCCAAACTGTGGCTTGAGAGCCACATGTAGCTCTTTCACACATACTGTGTGACTGCTGAAGCCCTACCACCCCATCTCTCTTTAAAACACTTCTCCAAGCCAAGCCAGCCAGTTGCTTTCTTTCCATCTCTCTCCCTCGCCTTCTTCCTTTCTTCCTGTCTTGTGGCTTTCAAACATTTGACATTCATGTCTTTGTGGCTTTCTGACATTTATTCTGTGTGGCTCTTATGTTATGCAAGTTTGGCCACCCCTAATATAGGAGAAGGTGGCTCTTGTAATTTTGGGAGATCTCCAGGATCTGGAGATTGGCAACACTAGAATGAAGACTCAGCTCATAAGTGTTCACTGCTATATTTGTTTGCCAACCATGTTCACTGTAAAATGTGTGACATCCTTGGTTAGTGTGGGTTTTCCATTTCACTCCTCTCTGTTAACAGCGTTATCTTTGCCTTTCTCTTTCAACCTCTGTTCTCTTCCCGCCACCAATCAAAATCTAAATTGCAAGCTCTTGGGGGCAGGGTACTGTCTTTTTTCATGTTCCTTTGTGATAGTGCAATGCCAGTAATAGGTTCCTTTAGCATTTTCAAAATATAAATCTTCAATTGTATTGAGCGGCTTTTAATATACAATTGTCGGGAAGTTCTGGAGAACAAGTGCTAACTGCAGCCCTATTTTCTTCTGCTGCTTGCAGGTAGCATAGACGATTCCCTCCACCCCCCTCCCGCCGCCCAGGTCTTTAGAGCTTCATAAATCACAAACCCACACAGACAGACAACATAACTGGCAGCTTCAGGTAATTAGTGGGATATTCTCTGCACACGCTCAGCTCCCAGCAGCCTGTAAAGCTTGAACCATTAATCACCATTAAGAAGTAAGAACTATCCTTTTCTCTTGCTTTTATGAGTAGGTTTTCCTCACCCCATCCCTCAGCTCCCTGCCCATTTTCTGGTAATGAATGAACAGCTCATAAAATGCCTGGAAAAGCTGTTTGTCCACGGAGACCCAAACAGCAACCAACCTGTTCTCTAGAGTGCGTTGGTTCCTGCAGAAAATTTCTGCCAACAGAAGGGATTATTTTTGCCAGTTTCACTATCTCACTACATCGTTTTGCCTCCCCCTCCATGCAGCTCCTTGAGGTCCCCTGTCCCCCTGAAACAACATTCTGGAAATCATTTTGGACTTCAGCAGGAGGGAGAGGCAAGTAAGTTCTAGTTTCTGTTGGAAGTGGATGACTATGCTCTGTCTCCTGTCTCAGATTTGAGAGATGGCACCAAGAGAGGTCAGGATCAATGCTCCCACTAAACTGTGAAGTCTTGTGAGCAGGGCTTTTATTGTAGAAAAAGCCCAGCAGGAACTCATTTGCATATTAGGCCACAACTCCTGATGTCAGCATTGTTTCACACAGGGCTTTTTTGTAAAAGCCCAGCATGAATCTATTTGCATATTAGGTCACATCCCCTGACACAAAGCCAGCCGGAACTGCATTCCTGTGCGTTCCTGCTTTAAAAAAAAAAAACCCTGCTTGTGAGCAAAAACTCTATGTGAACTACTGGCATTAAAGTTGGGAGCTACTGCATAAATTAGTTTGTTTTGGAACCATGTGTGAGCATAAGGCTAAAAAACCTGGGAGCTAGCTCACATTAACTCAGCTTGGAGGGAACACTGATCAGGACACATAGAGCATCCTTTCTTTCTGCTATCTGATCCTTTCTTTTGAAGTAGAAGGCTACTTTCAGGGCAATTTCCTCTGTTTCTGCTCTCCGATACCTCTCTCACACATGCACACTAAAGAAGGTGCATGATCTCTCCATCTTGTGCCATGGAGGCTGGACATATGTTCAGCATCCAACACCATCCGACACAGGTAGCCTAACCCCAGGGGTGGAATTCTAGCAGGAACTCATTTGCATATTAGGCCACACACCTCTGGCGTAGCCAGGCCTCTAAGAGCTTACAAGGCTCTTTTTTGTAAGCTCTTGGATTGGCTACATCTGGGGTGCGTAGCCTAATATGCAAAGCAGCTCCTGCTAGAATTCTACCCCTGCCTAACCCTATTTTTAGGAGGAGAGAGACATGTCTCTGTGTTCTGGTGGCAGAAAGTTGCAGCTGGGTTACAGCATTTTCATGGCAAGAGACATTCAGAGGCGGTTTGCCATTGCCTGACTCTGCCTCATAACCTAGGTCTTCCTTGGTGGTTCCAAATACTAACCTGGGCCAGCCCTACTTCGTTTTCAAGATCTGACAAGTAGGGTTGCCAAGCCTCTCTGCCGTTGAGGCGGGGGACTCCTCTCATGCACGCTTCACGATGATGTCACCCAGAAGTGACATCATCATGCAGGCCACAGTGCACCAGGGATGCCCTAGGATTCGCAGTAAAAACTCTATGGTACCATAGAGTTTTACTGCAAATCCTAGAGTGTCCCCAGCATGATGACAGCACTTCTGAGTGACGGACTGGGCTGTTTGGGGGTGGGGATCACTCTGGCGGCCTGCCCCATGATGGCAGTTTGGGGGCCCCAAAACCAGGGGATCCCCAGCAGGAGCTTGGCAGTCCTACTGACGAGATCAGTCTAGCCTGGGCTATCCCGTTCAGGGCCTCTGTGTACTATGAGAAACAAAATAAAACCCTGATGGATCCAAGAAGCAACAAAGGACAATTGAAATGTGAAGCAGAAGGCCTGCTTATATTGTGAGTGCTTTTTTCCCCTGCCAAGCTAGTAGTGGTAATCAAAATAGATATAAAAAAGAACTCTACCAAAATCAAAGCTAGAGGAGAGCCAGCCGTTTGTATGGCACTTCATTGATCTGGCAGCCAAAGACAATCATAAGATACATCACAATGTATCAGAGATGGGAAGAGTGAATGGTATGCACCTGATCTCTGGGCCAGGAGAGTCCTGGGGTGACCTTGTACATTTATTGAAATGTCTCATTTTCCCATAGTTCACAGTGATGTTCAAACGATAAAAACAACAGTGTAGACCATAGTAAAACAACACCTACAAATGCCCTAAGATCATAGAGAACTCACCATCAAGCAGATCAAAGCCTGGTAAGATAATATAGTCCAGCTGCTTTTCCCACAGCCCTGCAGAACAGCTCTGTTTTGCAATCCTTGCAGAATGAGGAGGTCTTATGTACCTCCTTAAGCACTCCTATTATGCAGGACAGAAGCCACCACTGGGGGTGGGAAAATGCTTCTGCCCTGGTGTTGCTGAGTGAACCTGGTAGGTAGATGGTGTCATTGGTGGGGCTTCATGGGCAGAACTTAATTGGCATATGGACACATACAGGGAGAGGCAGTTTTTCAGGTATGTTGGTCTCACATTGTGAATGTATGTGTGCACGTTTTAAAGGCTGAAACTATCAGGCATCAAAATGAGAGCACAGCAACAAAAGAACAGCACAAAACATCATAAAAACTGGCCAAGAAGACCAGCCTAAAGCAAGGGGGTAGGCAGACTATAAAATCCATAAAATAGACTGACATATGTAGCAAGGGGAGCGATGAAGCTCCAATAAAAGCATGGGCATGGACAGACAAGAATGTTTTATCCTGGCACTTGCAAGGGCATTCCAAAGAGAGGGCAGGGGCTACCACTGAGAAAGCCCTGTCTCTAGTAGTCACATGCCTCACCTCTGTTGGTGGAGGCTCAGAGAGAAGGACTTGGGATACAGATCTTAAGTGGGAAGTAGAAAGGGGAGCTTATTGAAAGGGTTGGCCCTGTGGGAATAATTACATCCAGAACAGCTTGGCTTGGTGCTGAGCAGGAGGTCTCGAAAAATTGGATTTAAATTGTTTTTGCTCAGTAGAGGGAAACCCATAAGTTATTGGGAAATTTTTGATCAAAAAGCAAAGGAAAGAATTATTGTTCAGTTGGGATTTTACTGTAAGCTCAGTTTCCTGTTATTCATCTTCATTATGGTGAATATATATCTATAATGTTCTGCTAAAATAATCATTTGCCTCTAAGTATTCTTTGAAGGGAGTCTGCATTTGTCCTAGTGACATAAAAGGAGAAGGTTACAGAACCAGATTAATCTATTGGCAAGATCAGAGGTCAAGATTATATCCAGAGTTTTTGACCACTCCTGAACCTTGAGCCACAGTGATTCTCCATGGAGACTCAGAAACGAATGTATACATTAAGAGAATTGACTGCATTGAAATGAATACAAACACTGAATGAATACAAACATTGAAATGAAGACAAACACTGGAGTCCTATATATCTAGATACAGGATTAGGGCAAAAATCAATATACCTCATGGGGATGGGGTGTTTCTTGATCGACATACCTTTGAGAAAGTAAAGGACACAGAAAAGCTACAGGTATGAAAATCTGGTGACTGCCTAAGTTGATGATGCAATGTTTTCTGAAATGCCTCCTTGTTTCTTTGGACTTTGACTACCATAAATAAGAGACAGCTTCAAGGGGTTGTGCCTACAGAAAGTACAAGAGGGGCTGTGGCTCACAGATTCAGTCTCCAGTATTTCTAGTTTAGAGGACCAGTAGAAGGTGATGGGAAAGGCCTCTGCCTGAGACTCTGGAGAGCTGCTGCCAGTCTGAGTAGGCAATACTGATCTCAATAGACCAGAGATCTGTCTCAGAATGAGATGGCTTCATGTGTTCAACATTCACCCCCTTCCTTTCCAGTTTAATCTTGGAAATCCATTGATCTGTTCCACATCCAGGGCTTTTTTAATAGCAGGAACTCTGCTATTATATTAAGCCACACACCGTTGATGTAGCCAATCCTCCTGGAGTTTACAGTAGGTCCTGTACGAAGAGCCCTGTAAGCTCTTGGAGGATTGGCTACATCAGGGGCGTGTGATCTAATATGCGAAGAAGTTCCTGCAAAAAAAAAAGTTCTGACTGTAACAATAAACTTGAATTTGATTGGAAAACTCAGTAGTGTAAAGATCTCTGCTGTGCACTACTGACACTATACCTATGTGTGCAAGGAGAGGCAACTGACACAATTTGTTCAGATGCCTAATCTTGAAAAAGTACTCCTGCAAATCGCAGGCAAAATCCTTGCCAGAATACTCCTGAACAGACTGGTGCCCACCATTGCAGAAGAACTCCTCCCAGAGAGCCAGTGCGGCTTCAGAGCTAACAGGAGCACCACCGACATGGTATTTGTTCTCAGGCAGCTCCAAGAGAAATATCAGACTTTTCCCTGCAGCCGCTGTGGCCGGACCTGCCTGTCCCACATTGGTCTTGTCAGCCACCAGCGAGCCTGCAGCAAACGTGGACTATTGCACTCTTCTTAAATCTTCGTTCGCGAAGCCAAGCCGAGAGACTCCTGCAAATGTATAGGTCATGGAAGCTGCATGCGTACACACTGTCCATGTGGAGGGTATTTCCTACAATTAGCATCTCCATGTAATCCTGGTGGTGGAAAGTGCCATTGAGCAACCCCATAGGGTTTTTAAGCCAACAGATACTGAGAGTTGGTTTGCCATTGCCTGCCTCTGCATGTAGCAACTCTGGACTATCCAACTGCTAACCATGGCCAATCAGCTGAGCTTTTAAGATCTGAGGAGATCAGGCTACCTGGGACATCCAGGTCAGGGTTCATGTCAGGGCTTTTTTTGAGTAGGAGCACACATGAATGCAGTTCCAGCTGGCTTGGCACCAGGGGGAGTGGCCTAATATGCAAATGAGTTCCTGTTGGGCTTTTTCTACACACAAAAAGCCCTGGTTCATGTACTCCTAGGCAGATTGAAACCCTACCCCAGTCATGTGTTTTCAGAGGGGGCATAATATGGAGGCTGCTCCAACCATCCATAAGAGAGGAGAGACATGTTCTCAGTCACAAAGTTTGAAGTTGGATATTACTCACCTCCGCAGATTTTTGATGGGTTAATACTACTAGCTGTCGCAGTGAAAACACTCCACTCCAAACCACAGTGATGTTATTTACAGCTGCTGTCACTGAAGGAGACGCTTACATTCCTTTAAAACCACTCAAGCTTTTCTAAGCCTGTACTTTCCAGATGCCTCCATCTCTACCACTGCATGAGAGCCTCATTGCTGACTGCAGGGCTGTGCATTTAGATCCACCACCTAGCGCATGTTTTCACATTGTTATTGCACCCGTCAGCTTTTACATGCCGGAGGGTTATGTATGCAATAAAGCTTATGATTTCTTCTCTCTTTTCTTTTTCTTTTTTTAAAGTTCAAAGGCAGATTTAGCATTTTTACAAAATTGAGAGGACAAAAGACTAGAAGCAATACAGAAAACAGGACGCCTTGTATCATAAGAGTGGAAGGCAACCCCGGCGCATGAATGCGTTACCTAGCAGAGCGTTCATCATGACATTCCAATTATTCCATGATCTCATTCAGTGTAATTGAAGTAACTATTCATTGGGCTCCAGACGTTTGGGAAACATTCCAGCTTATGTTGTTTGGAGCATAAATCCGCTGAAATGCATATGTTGAAGTAAATCAAGTAGTGTGCATGGGGGCAGGGAGGTGTGTGCAAAAGGGTGAGAGACAGTTTGGCAAACATTTCCTTGCACAGAAAGGCATCATATTATTTGCAGGCTTAATTGGCGTAAATAAAGGGCTTTTCCCCCCTCATACCACATCTTTATCTTATTTATTTGTTCATTTAGGTATTTATACCCTGCTTTTTTCTCCAGTGGGGGCCCATTGTTCTCCTGTCCTCCATTTTATTCTCACAACAACAGCATGGTGAGGTAGGTCAGACTGTCATAGTGTGACTGGCCCAACAAAGTCAGAGCTAAGGTTGCAAATTCCAGCTTGGGAAATTCCGGGAGGTTGTGGGCAGTGCCTGGGGAAGACAGAGTTTAGGGCAAGGAGCTCAGAAGAGATGCCATGTCATTGAATCTGCTCTTGAAAGCATTCTGCAAATCACTTGAAATTCCAGGAGAACACGAGGCCCTACCTGGACGTTGGTAACCCAAGAGGTCACCCATCAAACAGGAGAGGAGATCTTGCATGACAAGACAGGAAATTCAAACCTGGGTCTCCCAGTCTGACACACTTACCACTACAGGAGAAGCTTTAATTCACTGAGATGGTGAACTGGTGCTTGGGTCAGTCACCTGAGTGAGAAGTAATTCCTACGTGCAAAGATGTACAAGAACCCTGGAGAACCAATACCTGAGCAGACAGCATAGATCTGGACAGAGACCAATGGTCTGTCTCAGTAGAAGGCAGCTTCATGTGTTCAGTATTCCTTTTGGGGAAGGACATGGCTTAACTTGTTTTTAAAAACCCATAACATCTCATCTGGCCCTCAGTGGTAGAGCATTTGCTTTGCATGCAGAAGGTCCCAGGTTTAATCCCCAGCATTTCCAACTGAAAGGATCTGGCAGTAGGTGTTGTGAAAGATCTCTGCCTGAGACCCTAGACAGCTGCTGCCCGTCTAAGTAGGCAATACGGGACCTTGATAGATCAACATTCTGATTCAGTATAAGACAGACACTTCATGTGTATGCAAATAAATAGTAGTTATACAAATCAACCATTTCAGGAGCAGATGCTAATGGCTACTGCCAGAATGAATATTTACAACGAAAGCTGCAAGCAAGGGGTGAGGACAGATGCCATTCTATCTGGTTTCTCAAGCTGGCCCCCTGCTGAGGGTGCTGAAAATTATTGTTAGATCTCTCTAGTCCTTCTCACTGAACCATATTTCCCAGTTTGCTGAAGAGAGAACAAGCAAAGCCATATTGGATCAGGCCAATGGCCCATCCAGTCTAATACTCTGTGTCATACAGTGGCCAAAAAACCCTGGTACCATCAGGAGGTCCATCAGTGGGACCAGGACACTAGAAGCCCTCCCACTGTGCCCCACAAGCACCAAGAATACAGAGCATTACTGCCCCAGACAGAGAGCTCCAACAATACACTGTAGCTAATAGCCACTGATGGACCACTGCTCCATATGTTGATCCAATCCCCTCTTGAAGCTATCTATGGTTGCAGCCGCCATCACCTCCTGTGGCAATGAATTCCATGTGTTAACCACCCTTTGGGTGAAGAAGTACTTCCTTTTATCCGTTCTAACCCGACTGCTCAGCAATTACAGATTATAAAATTTAAATTGCAAAACCCAGAGAGGAAACTGTTGTGGGGAGGTGTAGTGGTAGAGCAGCTGTGTGGTATGCAGAAGGACCAGCTGGTAGGTGATGGAAGATACTGCTGCCTGAGACCACGAAGAGCAGCTGCCAGTCAGAGTAATGAGAGACCTCTGCTTGAGACCCTGGAGAGCTGCTGCCAGTCTGAGTAGGCAATACTGACCTAGATGGAACAATGGTTTGATTCAGTAGAAGGCAGCTTCATGGGTTCATGCATTACTAAACACATTGAAATATGTAGTATGGATATGTCCGGCTTAACATGATCTGAAAACTTCTTTTCCTATAATGTGGCCATGGGGAACATCTTTCATCACATCTGTGCTACAGATGCAAAACCTGTTTCATAAATAATACCTGTGTACCATTTTGTAGACACTGTTTTTTATTGCCAATGATTATCACACAATTTCCTGCTTTCCAACACCTCCAGTTGGTTTCAGTAAGTTTTGATAGGCCAGATTGTTTTTGATGACACAAACTGGATGATATATTACAATGAATCTGTTAAACTAGATCACTCTGGAGATTAATATAACTGAATCTGGTATTCAGATGTGCTTTGACATAAGGGAATACTTGTCAAATTGAAGTACATTTCTGAGAAACCAAGCTGATGAGCAAGTTTCCTCATTAAGCCGAAAGTGTTTGCCAGCACCAGGTTTTGTAATTCATTTTAACAGACATATTTTCAGAAAACTCTCATTAGCCTACAAGATGCATTGCATTTTGATTTAACAATTAAATGCCATAAAGTGTAACTTGGAAGCCAGTGGATTTATGCCCAACTCTATTCTCATGAGGGGGACCACAGAATTTGGAGGCAGGCCCAGCCAAGTCCTTTGGAATTTGATTTTCATAACTTCTAGCTCTCTTGTGTCAACTGCTCTCCCAGATTTTGGCTCCATCCATACCCTTGATGTTGAAGCCAGAGGAGCCATATGTCTTTCCTGATTTCTCCATATTAATATTTTGGAAGAGACCTAATTAATTAATTACATTTATATACGGAGTTGTCATCATGTCCCCCAGACACTGATTCATAACACCGAGACCCAATTCAAGTATCATAGAAAAGCAAATCTCATGGGTTTCCAGTTTCACGGATCTCCATGGTGACCCTCTGGAGTTTCACCATCTTAGTCCTTCACTCCACTTGCTCAGCTAGGGTTGCCAAGTCCAATTCAAGACTTTGGGGGTGGAGCCAGGAGACACTAGGGGTGGAGCCAGGAGCAAGGGTGTGACAAGCATAATTGAACTCCAAAGGTTGTTCTGGCCATCACATCTAAAGGGACCACACACCTTTTAAATTCTTTCCTCCATTGGGAATAATGAAGGATAGGGGTACTTTTTGAGGGGGCTCATAGAATCAGACCCCCGGTCCAATCTTTTTGAAACTTGGATGGTGTTTTGAGGAGAGGAACTGGATGCTATGCTGCAAATTTGGTGCCTCTACCTCAAACAACAGCTGCCCAGAGCCCCATATACATGTGGATCAATTCTCCACTATATCCTATGGGAATCTCTCCATAGGGAATAATGGAGTGTCCAACAGACATTTCCCTCCCCCCTCACTTTCTGATGACCCTGAAGCAGGGGGAGGGTATCCAAACCGAGGGGTGCCATGCCCCACCTGGAGATTGGCAACCCTATTTTCAGCAGTTCTGTTTATAGCCTGCCTTTCTTTTGATGCAACTCCAAGTGGTTTACATGGCACTCCTAGATAGTCCATCCAGGTACTCAGCAGCACCAGACTCGCTTATCTTCCATAAGCATATGGGCTGGAACACTTTTCCTGTGAAGAAAAGTTAAAGTGCTTGGGGCTTTTTAGCTTGGAGAAATGTCAACTGAGGGGTGACATGATAGAGGTTTACAAGATTATGCATGGGATAGAGAAGGCAGAGAAAGAAGTACTTTTCTCCCTTTCTCACAGTACAAAAATTCGTGGGCACTCAATGAAATCGCTGAGCAGTTGAGTTAGAACAGATAAAAGGAAGTATTTCTTTACCCAAAGGATGATTAACACATGGAATTCACTGCTGCAGGATATGCAGTTTCAAGAAGGGATTGGATAAACGTATGGAGCAGAGGTCCATCAGTGACTGTTAGCCACAGGGTATAGATGGAACTCTCTGTCTGGGGCAGTGATGCTCTGTATTCTTGGTGCAACAGTAGGAGGGCTTCTAGTGTCCTGGCCCCGCCAGTGGACCTCCTGATGGCACCTGGTTTTTCTCGTCACTGTATGACACAAAGTGTTGGAATGGATGGGCCATTTGCCTGATCCAGCATGGCTTCTCTTATGTTTTCTTATGTACCCCTAACCATAGACATTAATGGCTTGTAAATGGTCTTTCAAATGTAGATTATTCTCCTTCATAATATGTAATAAAATTCTGCCATTGTACTGCGGATTTCTGTGCCCACATCAACACCAGCCAATTATATATTATAGAGTAAAGACAGGGTGAAGGATAGCATAGTGATAGTTTACTGTGCTCTATGGAGGGCTCTGTTTTCAAAGGCATCCCTGCATTTATTCTAACACACAGTTCATCCTGAAGAATCAACAGTGGAAGGCCCATTAACAAGCCACTAAATGTAAACCTTCACACCTCATATGAAATTGCTTTATGCCAAGTCACATCATGGACCAGCTATTCACAGTATTATTTGCTCTGACAGGCAATTGCTGTCTTGGGCCTCAGGGCAGAGAAAGGGCTTTCTCCATGCCTGCTTCCTGAGATCTTTAATCAGAGACCTTCTGCTCCGCAGTTGTGTTGAAGTCTTGATTGGCTTATGCTGCTAACCATGTAGCACCCATTTATATTCGTACAGACTATTCTGAAAACTATTGTTTGGTTTTAGAAAAGCTGAAGATTAGCTGCTGCTACTTTGCAGAATGCGTTCAAGGCTGCCCTGACCTGGCTAGCCCAGGCAAGCCCAGTCTCATCATAACTTGGAAGCTAAGTAGGGTGAACACTGGCAAGTGCTTGGATGGGAGACCTCCTTGGAAGACCAGCAGTTGGGAGGCAGGGGCAGGCTTTTTTTTGGTCATGGTACCTCACTTTTGGAACATCTTGCATCTTGAGGGTTGCCTGGCATCCGCCTTTCTTTTAGACATCAAACCAAGAGATTTCTTTTTACCCAGGTGTGGAAATTGACAACCTTAGTTTCCACACCTGGGTAAAATGAAATCTCTTAGTTTGATGTCTAATCTCTGGTTTGATGTCTAATCTTGGTTTGATGTTTGCTCTCTGGTAGCACCCAGAGATCTCCTGCTATTACACTTGATCTCAGATGACCAAGATCAGTTTCCCTGGAGAAAATGGCTGCTTTGGAGGGTGGATTCTATAGCATTATGCCCTGCTGAGGTACCCCCCACAACACTTCCCTTCCCAGGTTCCACCCCTCCAAATCTGCAAGTATTTCCCAACCTGGAGCTGGCAGCTCTACGGCTTCCAGTTTTTAAAACTGTTTTCAAACCACTGTGGTGGTGCAAACTGAGGTGGGCATCAGGGTCAGCATCAAGGAATGGTGCATCTGGCAGAGACTCCCCTGCCAATCAATGACACATGGCCCATCTGCTCTCATCAGGAATGGGAGGGTTGCCCTCAAGGCTTCTGCTATGACTCAACAGTGTCTGTGGCAGTCTCCCATTTCATGCTACTAGAAGTCCCTGCAGAGACAGTGGAGACAACTCTTGTTGGACCCAGTGGGGTTTAAAGACTAAGAGCTAGTCTCCATTCCCTGCTTCAGGTGCCATCTGTGTATGTATGTTCGTGTGTGCGCATGCACAAGGGGTGGTGTGCTTTGTAGGAGGGGAAGCAAGGCAACTTGCCCAGGCCTACTCCAAATCTGGAGCCAGTCATAGTGATATGGTGTGTGGTGGAAAGTGCCATCAAGTCACAGCTGGCTTATGCTGACCCTGTAGAATTTTCAAGGCAAGAGACATTCAGAGGTGGTTTGTCAATGCCTGCCTCTGTGTAATGATCCTAGACTTCCAAATACTAACCAAGGTCAATCCTACCTAGCTTCCAAGATCTGATTAGACTGGGCTAGATTCATCGCCTGGGCCATCCAGTTCAGGACAGTCCAAGTGATAGCCCTATGCAGGGCTTTTTTCTGAGCAGGAACACAGTTCCGTCTGGCTTGGCTTCAGGGGGTGTGGCCTAATATGAAAATGAGTCCCTGCTGAGCTTTTTCTAGGAAAAAAGCCCTGGCCCTATGTATGTGCTCCATATGGAAGTGCCCTTTCATAAATTTTACACTGATTTGCAGGCTTTGGGTGTCAAGTTACAGTATCCTGTTCTGCTTCACAAAGTAACAAAGCCAGAGGAAGTTTCCAAAATCCAGCATTGTGCAGTCCAAGGTCAGGGGTTCAGAACTCAAAGCAGTGTCCTTCAGGGTCCAAGTTTCAGGAAGCAGAGTCCTCAGGTCCAAGGTCAGGTTTCCAGAAATCAATCAAGCAGTGTTACAGTTCCGCTAACCTAAGTGTTGTGTCTCTCTCTAGAGGCTTTATAGCCATATGACCAAACACATGCCCTCAGCTAGCTGCTCAGGAGTAATTCTGCAAACACACATCTTCACTATCAGTGGGCAGCTGGCGGCAAGCTAAGAGGAGTGCACTTCATTGTCTAACCTGTAACTCAGCTCTCAGCCTTCATCTGTCATGTTCCAAAAGTGCAGGTGATCCCAGAGGGCTGGGAGTGATCAGCTGACTTTCACCTGCTGTATCAGAGCTGGAGGGTGGGGGTGGTTGTGCACCAGCCATTGGCTATAAGTTTTGGCATGCCTGCAGCTCATTTTCCTGCTGGTTGGCTTCTGTCAACTCTGAGCTGGCTACACAGGACCCCGTCTCCTTTGAGGAGACCTCACTATCACTGAGCCCTGGCTGACCCATGACAATTCCATTTACACATTTTTATCCCACTCTTTCTCCAAGGAGCTCAAAATGGGCTTCATGGTTTTTCTCCACCCTACTTTGTCCTCATAAATCAGTTGACCAACTAACACCAATGGGTCAATGAAGACCATGGATACTCCTATGGCTTCCTATGACAAACTGAGAGCCAGTTTGGTGTAGTGGTTAAGTGCCCGAACTCTTATCTGGGAGAACCAGGTTTGATTCCCTACTCCTCCACTTGCACCTGCTGAAATGGCCTTGGGTCAGCCATAGCTTTCACAGGAGCTGTCCTTGAAAGGGCAGCTGCTGTAAAAAGACTCTGAGATTCTGAATATAGGATGGAATATATATCCAATATCATCTTCTTCTTCTTCCTCTTCCTCTTCTACCTGCTGCTGCTCACTGAGCAGTTGAAGGAGGAGAATATGGCACTACAGACACAGCAACATTCCTAGGGTATTGGAGATGCAGTGACATCACTAACAGCTCATCATGCAGAAGTGACATCACCACATCAACATTGTTCTCACTCCCAGTCCTCCCCCGCCCACCCCCCTGAAGCTCTCAGAGGTTGTCAGCATAAGACTGGCAACTCTATTTGTATAGACCCCATAAAGAAAAGCCTCTTTGATAAATCAGTGCATGCTGCTGCAAATAATCACATGGATATAGGTCACCCACTTTGGGTTGGGAAATTTCTGGACATTTGGAGGGCAGAGGCTGAGAAGGGTATGGTGAGGGAGATAATCCTTACAGGGTATAATCCTTACAGGCCACCCTCCAAAGCAGCCATTTTCTCCAGGAGAACTGATCTCTGTCCTCTGGAGATCTGTTGTAATTCTGGGAGATCTCCAGGCCCCATCTAGAGGCTGGCAGCCCTAGACAGTTTAGGGTTGGCAGCCTCCAGGTGGGGCCTGGAGATCTCTATCATTTACGACTGATTTCCAGCTGGCAGAGATCAGCTTCCCTGGAGAAAATGGCTGCCTTGAAGGGCGTTGTACCATGCTAAGGCCCCTCCCCAAACCCCACCCTCTCCCGGATCCACCCCCAAAGTCTCCAGGTATTTTCCTGGCAGGCAAACCTACCTAAACTGAAGGCATCAACTCACAAATGGAAAATGGAGAAGATCACAATCCTGTTCTTAGCAGTGAGGAATCCTCATTCTTGGGAGAAATGGAGAGATTTGGCTGGACCATGCATATGTTTCAAATTTTACATACAAGCCAGTAGACCCCAATTACTGTAAGAACCAAAGACGTAACCCTCTGAAACCTTATGAGATCTGCCAGCTAATCCCAGCTAAAACTCCATCTAGACATGCAAAATCCTCCAGAAAATAAACTGCCTGTAGGAAAACCCAGCTGGCAGGGCGACTGGTGGGAGCCTCGTTCCAGTTTCCTCTGCCATGTGAAAGCGGGGGAAGGGGCCGGAGAGAGAAGCGGAGGGGAACCCAGGGAGGGAGTCAGACAGCAACACACAAAATTCAGACTAATTATCCCCAGAGCCACCATCTCTGAGCTTGGGAACAATGGAAAGTCCTTAATCCAGAATGATAAGCAAACAAGACCCAAGCGATTGTCTTCCTGCTTCCCTTAATCAAGGCTACAGGTCCCGCTCCTGTTTACAATAAAAATATTCAATTAAAAATTCCAAAAGGCTTCAGTAATTGGTTCTCAAGGGGGGGGGCGTGTTTCCTGGCTCTCTCCCTACCCCTCCAGCCTCCAAAAAGGAAAGAATGAAAAGGGCTTTGTTGCTTTCCTTTTGGCAAGTCCATTTTTTGCAAAGTAACCTACTATTAAAAATGCTGGGAATCTGCCTAGCCGTAAGGATGGTGGAAGCAGTCCAGAGAGGCCGCAGCTGGGTCAGCAATCTGCTTGCGCACAGGCACACAAACTGGCCTGACTCTGGTAACAAATAAAAGGAATTTCATCCACCAGAGCGTGCATTGTGCCGCGTTTCATCTCGATACAGACTTCCCATTCAGGAGAATGGCCCTTAATTGGGAGGAACTGAGGCAAGCAGGGCTTTTTTTGCAGAAAAAGCCCAGCAGGAACTCATTTGCATATTAGGCCACACCCCCTGACACCAAGCCAGCCGGAACTGCGTTCTTGTGCATTCCTGCTAAAAAAAAAAAAAAGCCCTAGAGGCAAGCCAAGATGGGGTTGCTGATTCCCCAATTTCCCCCGCTCTTGCAAGCAATGAAGAGGCAGTAGTTATTGTGGTTTCTCAAGGGTTTTGACTCATCATTAATATTATTTGGAGGTGAGATTCAGCTCAAGCAGAGAACTTCTTTTTAAAGACTGCTGGTTTTAATGGGAAAGATTGCAGCATGTGCTTCAAGCTTCCATTCTAAGTATGTTTCCTAGAGGCAAGCACACTGACGTCAGTGTGTCTTACTTCTGAGGAAATCTGATGAGGATTGCTTGCTCAGAAATCAATGGGAATTGAAAGTGACTTAAGTAATAGAGATGCCAACTCCAGCTTGGGAAATTCCTGGGCATGTGGGGATGGAATCTTAGAAGGACAGGATTTGGGAATGGAGTTCAGCAAGGCTTACAATCTCCTTCCCCTTCCCCTCCTCACAACAGACACCCTGTGAGGTAGGTGTAGGGTGACCATAATGTCTGAAGGCCAGCCAGGGACACCTGGGGGGGGGGGGAAGGTAGGGGTGCGTGCGCGCGAGCCGCCGGAAACAGGAAGTGACGTCACTTCCGGTGACGTCACTTCCGGTGATGTCATGCCACCGCCGGAAGCAGGAAGTGACACCACTTCCTGTGACATCATTTCCCCGCGTCACCTGCCGGAAACGGGAAGTGACATCACTTCCTCTAACATCACTTCCCCCAAATGACATCATTTCCCCCAAATGCCACTGCCGGAAACAGGAAGTGACTTCACAGCACTTCCTGTGACGTCCCCAAAAATCCCCCAAATATCACCGCCGGAAACAATTTTGTTCTCAAATCCTGTATATACTTCATCAGTATATGGGATAAGGCACTTTCTCAACTGTGCTGCATAATGCAGCCTATTTATTTTGTCCTGTTTGCTCTGTTGGCTCTATCTGCGCCACCTTCATCACTTTCGGGGTGTGGATCCCCCAGTGGGGTGGTCTCCCGACTCCCTCCGCCGGCTGTTTCTGATAGCCCTGCGCCCCCTCTTTCATTTGATATGTGTCCCGTGCGGGTGCCACCCTCCCGCCGGGAGATGCCGCAAAATGAGCCCCCTTGAGGCTTATGGCGGCAGGGCTCGGGGGAAGCGAGCTAGACTGCTGTTCTTTTGAGGGGTTATAGAGTGTTTCGAGCCCGTCCCTGTGGCATCAGTCTCATCGTTGTGGGACCCAGGGGGCCGGCGCAGCGGCCCGCCGAAGCAGCCTGTCACTAATAACACAGGTCGAGATGCAGGACAGGAACCCGGAAGTGACCGACAGGCTGCTTCAGCAGGCCGCTGCGCCGGCCCCCTGGGCCCTACAATGATGGGACCGGGATTGGGTGGCCAGAACCGGGAATGTCCCGGGAGACCGGGAGGTCTGGCCACCCTAGGTAGGTGGGGCTGAGAGAGCTCTGGCAGAAACTGCTCTGTCTTGAGAGAAAGAGCAGCTCTGAGAGAACCTGTGACTGACTTAAGGTCATGCTAGCAGCTACATGTGAAAGAGTGGGGAATCAAACCTGGTTCTCCCAGATGAGAGTCCACACTACATCAAACTGACATTATACTGTACCTCACTGAAGTCCTTCCTCTCTCCTCCTCAGGCTCCACCCCCAAAATCTCCAGGTATTTCCCAACCTGGAGCTAGCAACCTACTCCAACTGGAGGGTGGAAACCCTACTGGGTAATGTCCACAGTTTTTTGCTGAATTTTAAAGTACCCCCGACTGCCCCAGGTGTTTTTTCAAAGGCTTGGGGAAACTCTCATCTCCCCCAAGGACTTTAGGATACAATATGAAACAAGAAGAACCAGGAAATGGGAGGAAACAGAGAACAATAGCATGCAAATAAATATATATTTATATATAGGATGTTCAACATGATTTAGATGACAGTATGTAATTAATTTTTTAGAAACATCAATCAAGAGTAAAAGAAGAGGGAGGAAATTATTTAGGAGAGAAGAAAAGGTGCCTAAAATCCCTGGCATGTTATTAAAATTACTTACAATTTGTATTAATTAAATACCATTAACCCCAACCAATAATCATTTGAATTATTCAGAGTATCAAGACAAACGTACATTTAGAACATGGGCAGCCCAATCCAGACATGCGTGGCGGGCAGGCGCTTGGGCGTGGGTGGATCTACGGTGCCAATCGTTGGCTTCCAAAGGGGAGACGGAGCGCCATGCTGGGAGAGGGAAGAGGGGCCCGATGAGCAAGAGAGAGCCCGTCGCCATGGTGATTCCGCCCAGGCTCACACCATTGGCCCACTGCCGAGGTGGGGGTGGGGGAGGCGCAGGCTCGCGTGGGACCACGGTATTGCCCAGCCCGTTGCATGTGACCAGGCGAGGGGGTGAAAAGCCAGGGCCTGAGAGGCCGTCAATCCCCCCCACTCCCTCCCACTGTCAGAGACTCTGTCAATGGCAGGTTGGCAGCCAGGGGCATACACGGACAAGCAGGAAGTGCCAAGTGCAGGAGTTCCCTGTCCTAGACAGCAGCTGGAATGTGTGTCTGGGAGCGGCCAGACCAAGTCCAAAAGACACCACTACTCACCCCCCTCCCCGTGTTGCCCCACTGCCGCCCTCTGCTATTTGCAAGGAACACCTCTTTTGGGGGCCGCAGAACTCAGAGTGCGAGCTGCTGGGCATGCATCAACTTCAGCAACCCCCCCCCCAAGTGCCCAGCGCACAACAGCCCTGTGTGGTCGGGTAGGCTGTCAGCCCCCCTCCCCTGTCCAGCCACGTGTGGGGCAGCGTGGTGGCTCATAGCCCATTCCCCACCCCCAAGAACCAAGTCTGCCCACCCTCCCAGGCACTCCCTTGGAGAGGCCACTGACGGTGGGGGGGGGGGAGGTGTTGCCCCGGGAATGTGCAGCATATACCAAGCAAGAAGAAGAAGATATTGGATTTATATCCCGCCCTCTACTCCGAAGAGTCTCAGAGCGGCTCACAATCTCCTTTACCTTCCTCCCCCACAACAGTCACCCTGTGAGGTGGGTGGGGCCGGAGAGGGCTCTCACAGCAGCTGCCCTTTCAAGGACAACCTCTGCCAGAGCTATGGCTGACCCAAGGCCATGCTAGCAGGTGCAAGTGGAGGAGAGGGGAATCAAACCCAGTTCTCCCAGATAAGAGTCCACACACTTAACCACTACACCAAACCGGCTGAGACTTTATTTTTCAGGAACAGAGTGCAACAGTTTTCCTGGTGCACGCTGGGCAGTCTCGCCATGGGCAGGTCTCTGCTCTGACCAGCGGGCAGAAGCAGCTGAGGGAGTGGGGGGGGGTGAAGCGGCACACACAGAAGCCTCTGTGTTGGAGTCCCACCTGGAAAACGGAGACAGAAATCAAGAGCACCTGAAGGGGCGGTGGCTGGAAGAGCAGGCTGCGTTTCAGCCAAGGGCTCTCTTAAATGGACAGTCTCTGACCCACCTCCCCACAACGGGGCAGCTGCCACACACACACACCGTGCCCCGCCAGGGGTTGGGAACGCAGCAGAGGGCAGACCAAGGGAAGGGAGCAGGCAGCAGCACAGGGGAGCGAGGTCAGCAGATGCCCCCTGCCAGAGCCCACTGCCTGGTTCAAGCACCAGACATGCTCACACACCAAGCGGTCAAGAGCGAGGGGAGGAGGAGGCTGGGGGGGGCAGTGGAACTTACCCAGCCATGGGCAACAATCCTCACATGCAGAGCCTTCAGGAGCCCAGAACCTGCGGAGACCTGGAAACAAGAGCAGTTAGCCCCAGGGGAAAGAGCTCTCTCTCCTCCTCGCAAGGCAAAGATATTGTCAAAGCAACCACGAGGTGCAAAACCCGTCACCAACGTGCCTGCCTGACCCTCACTCTAAGTCCGTATGGCCAGGAGCTCGCCGGCAGAGCTTCCTGACAAACTCTCCTCTTCCTAACAACTGAGTTGTGCGAGGCCAGAGCGGAAGTATTTCTAGGAGGGGGGAGACCGCGATTGGCTGCTGGGGAGGGGACTCATCAGCCCAAGGTGCGAGGGGATTGGCGAGGCAATCACACCACTCCCTAAGGGGTTTGCGAGCTTCCGTAGTGGCAGAGGCGACCTTTGTTTTTGGTTTCAATGAATGCCTATGGGGCACGCTGCCATTTTTGCAGGCTTAAAGTTGTGCCTCTGGGAGGGGCGTGTCATGGGCCAAACTGCTCAGGAAGCCTCCTAAGCCTGGCCACGACCCCAACTCCACCCCCTCCTCCATCTGAATGCCGTGCTCCGCCTCACTTCCGCCTACACTCGGGCGAAACCTTCAGGCGCCGCTGCCCTCGGGTGGAGCAGCGATCGGGTGGCCCCCTGTCCACGTACCTCCCCTCCGGCACTTTGGCAGTGCCGGTCGTACCCTTCCTGTGCCCACGTACTGGCTTGTCTGCTTTCAAAAAACTTACTGCCCCCCCTCCCTCTGGATTGCGCTCTTAGATGCACTGAATTCATGTAGCAGCTGCTGCTTTACCATTCCAGGATTTTATTCAGTTGATTTCAATTCAACCCAGCTATTCCACTGGTGCAAGAAGGAGGAAGGGTCCTGTTGGACATGAGAAAAGGCTCTGCCAGGGATTGTGGGCAAACGGAACATTGTAGCTGGATAGCATTGCAATAAGGAGGGGAACTAGGCAAGATCACCCCTTCTTTCTCTTGCATCAGTGCACAAGTGGGTAGCATCCAACCCAGCATCTACAACAAGTGCGCTGTTTGCTGACATTTATTTAAATAAGACAGTTTAGTTTAGTTTAACTGTAACTGTGCATGCAACTGTAACTGTTCATGCAATTTTTGTATCCAGCTTTCAAAGCTTGGAGCAAGGTTTGTGTGTTTTGCATGTACTGGTGCTGCACTGGCCAGTTTCCCTCTCTTGTACTTTATTAGAATACTTTTTGAGCAATCAAGAAGTCTATACTCCATCTTAATCCTTCAATAGAATTGGTCTAAAAAGGTAACCAGTTATGTTCAAGACACCTACCCACCTGCTTTCCTCTCCATTCCTGCTGCCATGGTAAAGGGAGGGAGAAGAGGAACAGCCAGGTAGGAAGACACACAGCTGGGCAGGTAGGGGAGATGAGACAGCTTGCCAGTGCTGCCACATTTTGGCATGGCTCTGTGCATGGCTTTAGCAACTCAAAATGCTGCCTATCTTTATGGACAGTTTTGAAGTTTTACAGCCACCAAAAATTTTAGTGTTTGTAACAAATAATACACACACACCCCAAACCCCACTTTCCATCTGCAGGTAGCAAAGCTGGGAAACATGTGCCTTGTCCTCTTCAGACATAATGGTGAGCTCACAGATTGAGAGGAACAGGTGGCATGCACTCCTCCTTTAGGTGAGGTTTCAGCATCATAATGTCTGAATAAGGAACAGACAGTGAAGTTGACTCCCCCACAAGCCAGTGAAGTTGACAAGACTGGATATTGTTGGCTTGGATAGCTGATCTTTACACCAGCATCTTTTAAGGAGCTTCTAATGCATTTACTCCTTGTGTTCTCCATCATGTTTTCTGTCAGATATTTTGGTGGGCAGAGAAGCTTCATTTCTGCCTCCTGTTCTTAATCTCTTCTAATACCTTCAGTTACTTAAATCCTTCCTTAGGAGTTTATTCTGTGACAAGATTGTTAATTTTTATTTAGACATTCTGAGTTCACCAAATTAATTGGACTTGTATTATTTCATACCTTTCCAGTTATTTGATTCGGCAAAGGAGATTCAGGTAGGCAGCTGCGTTGGTCTGAAGCAAAAGAACAAAGTTTGAGTCCAGGGGCACCTTTAAGACCAGCAAAGTTTAAGAGAGAAGACGTAGAAGTGAAGAGATTGGATTTATACCCTGCCACTCACTACCCAATGGAGTCTTAGAGCGGCTTACAATCTCCTTTCCCTTCCCCTCCTCATAACAGGCACTCTGTGAGGTAGGTGGAGCTGACAGAGCTCTAACAGAAACTGCCCTTGAGCAGATCAGCTTTGAGAGAACTTATGGCTGATGCAAGGTCACATCAGCAGGTGCATGTAGAGGAGTGGGGAATCAAATCTGATTCTCCCAGACAGGCCTGGCACTAGGAGTTCTGGCGCTCCTAGGCCGAGGCTGGTTTTCCTCCCCCCCCCCCCTCGCCAGGTGTCTTCTCATGTGCTCTTTGCACAGGCAGCCCTCCCCTGCTTCAAAGGGAGCCAGCCAGCTCCCTTTGAATCAGGGGCAGGCCAGCCTGAGCACTTGCAGGAAGCATCATCGGCCGCATGTGCTTTGGGCATAGGGAGGCAGCGGGCGCGGAGAGGCAGTGGGCGCGGGGAGACAGAGGGCAGCTGGTGCAGGGAGACAGTGGGCACGGAAAGACGAAGAGCAGTGGGGGTGGGGAGATGGAGGGTAGTGGGGGGAGATGGAGGGCAACTGGCACTGGGAGACAGGGCAGCGGGTGCGGGGAGGTGGGTGGCAGCAGGCGTGGGGAGAGGGGGCGCCTTATGGCTCCCATAGGCCAAGTGGCACCCGAGGCAGCCGCCTGCTTGGCCTACTCCTACACGCCAGCCCTGCTCCCAGATAAGAGTCCGGGCACTTAATCACCACATCAGACTGGCTTTAATACTGGGTATAAGCTTTCGGGTGCATGCACGGAATGGGGGAGAGCCAGTTTGGTGTAGTGGTTAAGTGTGCGGACTCTTATCTGGGAGCACCGGGTTTGATTCCCCACTCCTCCACTTGCACCTGCTGGAATGGCCTTGGGTCAGCCATAGCTCTGGCAGAGGTTGTCCTTGAAAGGGCAGCTACTGTGAGAGCTCTCTCTAGCCCCACCCACCTCACAGGGTGTCTGTTGTGGGGGAGGAAGGTCAAGGAGATTGTGAGCCGCTCTGAGACTCTTCGGAGTGGAGGGTGGGATATAAATCCAATATCATCTTCTTCTTCTTCTTCTTCTTCTTCTTCTTCTTCTTCTTCTTCTTCTTCTTCTTCTTCTTCTTCTTCTTCTTCTATCGGAAGAAGTGTGCATGCACATGAACACTTATGCTCAGAATTAAACTTTATTGGTCTTAAAGGTGCCCCTGGACTCAAACTTTGTTTTGATTCAGCAAGTTTCAGATGGGTAGCCACACTGTTCCGTAGTAGAAAAGCAAGATGCACCTTACATGACTAACAAGATTTCCGGAGTATAAGCTTTTAAGAGCCAATACTCCCTTTGTCAGATACAAATAAAAATGGATATTCCCCAACCCCAAGAGTGGAACCCAAGCTTTAAGCTTTCAAGAGTCAATACTCCCTTTGTTAGATACAAGTAGTAATGGAGATCCTCATATCCAAGAGCGGAGTCCAAAGCCTTGGGGAATCTCCATTCCTACTTGCATCTAATCAGGGCTCTATGCAAAGGAACTTCTTTGTATACTAGGCTACACCCCCCCTGATGTAGCCAATCCTCCAAGAGCTTACAGTAGGCCCTGTAAGAAGAGCCCTGGAAGCTCTTGGAGGATTGGCTACATCAGGGGGGTGTAGCCTAATATGCAAAGGAGTTCCTGCTACAAAAAAAAGCCCTGCATCTAATGAAAGAAGCATTGATCTTGAAAAAGTATACCTTGCAAATCTTGTGGGTCCTTAAGGTGCTACTGGCCTCAAACCTTATTCAGCAAGTTTTGAGCTTTCTCCTAGGCTCTTTCACACTCCTTGTGGCCCGATACAGGTGCGTTATATTGATTGTTTAGCCACGATACAGAATGCTTAAAAATGGTAGTCATGTCCCTTGACAAGCCAGAGTTTGCTGGCTCCAAATCAAACTGGCTACTTTTGAAAAAACAAAACAAAAATTAAATGAAGCCTTCTTGGGCATTTTTATGGGCCCTCCTTGTTTCCAACCAGCTGGAATAGCAGAAAGGCAGTCAAGTGAATGAGGAGCCGGCAGGTCCTTCAAGCGGGTAAGCATAAGCTTTCTTGACATTCCAGCCACCCTTCTTAGGCTCTCCTCTCGGTCCAGTGCTAACAGTTCCTGGCAGCTACTTGCTCATTACCCTCCAAAAAGCAATTAGCAAGCAGGCTGGAGGGAACACCAGAAATGCACTCGCTAATGCAGGCACTGACCTGGACCTCAACATGAGAGCCAAGGACTAGGCTTTCGCGAGCAGTATGGAGGTCACCCCCCGTGAAGCTCTACTTCGAAATTCATGAGGGAGCGAACTGTAAAAAGCATCCTACCAGGGAAATGGGTGCTGCATTCACAAGTCCTTTGCTGGCTCAGGCTGGGCTGATGAGTCTCCACTTTTGAGTTGAGGCAAAGAACAAACAGACAAAAATCCCTATTGACTTTGGTCTGGGGGAACTTTGCCAAAGAGAGTCATAGAGACTGTGTGCACAGTCATTTTTGCAAGCCTCTTTGGTGCTGTTGATTCCCCAGCTGCTCCTCTTTCAGCATTCCTGGCAGAATCATGATTGATGATAGTGATCTCACCAATCAGGGATCACAGCGAGATGAAGATGACATCGCAAAACTGTGCAGCCAATCCAATGTGGCTAGAGAGTGAAAGTTCTGGGGGACAGGGATGGGCAACTGTGAACAAGGGCAGTTTAAATGACTGAGCAAATCTTTCATTTGCAAAAAGTACCCGAATAGTGTAAAAGGGAGATTTTTTTGACAGTCTCAAAAATAATTATAGGAAGTAACAAGTAGTTTCAGATCTGCCCGAGCCGTTATAACAAAATAGCCACAGGGTATTGATGGAACTCTCTGTCTGGGGCAGTGATGCTTTGTATTGGTGCTTGTGGGGGGGGGGGCAACAGTGGAAGGGCTTCTAGTGTCCTGGCCCCACTGATGGACCTCCTGATGGCACCTGGGATTTTTGGCCACTGTGTGACACAGAGTGTTGGACTGGATCCAACACAACTTCTCTTATGTTCTTATATTCTTAACATTTCTCATAAAACAAAGAGCAGTTGTCTGAGGAATCAACAGTTCTCAGAGTGGCCAACCCACTGTCCTACCTAGGAAAAGATTTGTGAATGTGGTTAGTCAGGCCATGCTAAGGGTAGCTTCTGCCTTGTCCCAGGAATGGGATATCCAGTCACAGGATACAATCAGAGAACAAAGTCCCACTCACTGAGCAAAACTGATAAGAACGTGGACTCTAGTTGTCCCAGACTTGGAAACAAAATTGGAAAGAAATTTGGAAGCAAAAAGAGTTTTGATGCTTGTTTGTTTTGTAGCAAAAGAGCTCAGTTTCCTAGGTTTCCTTTTTGATCCATTAAAAACAAAACAGAAGATGCTATCAGTAAGAGTCATGGCATACGGGCCAACCTGAAACATGCCAGGATACCGTGCCCTGAAACATACAATGCAGTGATGCAAAACAAAGTCCTAACAATAAAAGTGAAAAATGCTGCCTTCTTTTCTCTTCACACACACACACACACTCACTCCTCTCTCAAATCCAGATCTATCACTTGTAGAAAGCACTTAGCATTTCCTAGAATAGACTGCTTTTTCACTTGTTTACAGTGGCCTGCATTCAGGCCACCCACAAAGTGCTGTACATTGTATGTAGCAGAACTGGAGACATGGCCGGATCCCTTCTTTTCAAGAATTCATTACTTTAAAAGTCCGTTGTTTTTAGTTTTCCTTCCCTTTCCCATTCCAGAGTTATTTTCTCCCAGCTTAGTCCAAAGAGCTTTCTTTGCTCAGTAGGCATTTCATTCAAGGCGAGTTCCACTTAGCAGTTTTAAAATGATGCCTTGAAAATGGGCTGTCTCAGGAAAGGACTTTCAATCCATCCCTATCACAAGAGTTTCCATATGGGCAGTTGTTTGTGTGTGTGTGCAATACCTTGCTATACTGAACAATCGGAGAAAGGTTTGAGGGGCAGAGGAGAGGTCCCCTTGCCTTGAAGGTGAATGGCTTGTCACTGTTCTGCCCAAGGCTGAGGTCTCAGAGTCAAGACAGGAGTGTTTGCTGGAGTCAGTGGTGCCGTGAACACAGGCACTGTGTCAGCAAAGGCTGTGGTGAACTGAGGCCTTCAGGACTCCTTCAGGGAGGTGAAGATGGAAACCACACCTCTCCAGGGACAGGCTACAACTCTTATGGTCATTGTGCCTCATTGTGGCAGCAAGTGCTGGGATACGTTGGGATGTTTCTTGGCTTTGTGATGCTTGAATGATTAAGGAGAGACCTGTAAGGGCTGTATTGGGCTCTGGCAGGGGAAATTGTAGTCTGAGTTCAAGGGGCAAGGCAGGGCTGTGTCCCAGGGCAAGAGAATGGATCCAGTCTCTCGGAACTCCTGCTGGGATTCAAAAGAGGCATCTGGGGTGTTCCCCCTTTGGTGGCCTCATCTACTTCACCTGATGAGGAGGCATTAGTGTCCTGGTCTGTGACAGCCACAAGGATTTTGAAATGGCCTATATGGAATAGGTTGTTCCAATGCACTCATTTTAGCAGTCTGCAAAGGGTGGCATTTTATCCACAGATTCATGGTCAGAAGTCAGGACTCATCTCTGGACTGAATGTTGTTGGTTGTTGTTCTGTTGTATTGGGACTCTTTAGCAAGCTTAGAAATCCCACCAAACTTTGCAGCAGATATCCATGGTTCTCTGATAGGGAGGCCGCAGATATAGGTCTCTGGCTAGCTCTTTATCTGTGCCTGCCCTCTGGAATTCTGCTTGTATGCCAAATGATCTTGAACCACCTAACCTGTTTCCTTATCTTTGGGTCTATTCTGTAGAGCTAGAACTTCCTGAACTTCGTAGGATACCATTCCGCAAGGACTGCCAGATGTGCTGGGAGATTGTATAGGTTTCCTTTGAGCTTTGTTCCTGGGGAAAGCTCTAGAGTCTAGACTGAGTCCTGACCTTGATTACATCCCTCTCAGGCTAAGGACAAGAAAGAACAATGAGATTATTGCAAATTTTCATTTGTAAGATTTGAAACATGTACCCACTTCAGAAAACTAGCTACATTGTGGTGGAGTAGATGACACCTTGGAGAGATTGAGGACAAGATCTTTCACAGGCAACAATGTACAAATGATCTGTAGGGACCCAATTAACTAGACCCAAAGGCAAATTGCTTCTGGTCTAATCAATTTAACTCCTGAAAACACTATTCAGAGCAAAAACGAATAGTCTTTCATGAATTAGTCCTCTAATGTGGCTGTATGAATATTCATGCTGATGTATGGAGAAGAAATCTATGAGTGGGGAGAAATCTAACCCAGTGAAAGAACAGCCCACAGATGCTTTCATAAGCAAATGAAAATTAGAGAAGAGAAAGTGACACATTCCCGTGAGATTGTTCCGTACTTTCTGCTGTACTTTAGTACTACTTCCCCACTGGGAAGCAATGTTTGCAAGAAGTGACATGATTTCCTATCAGAATCATGTGCTCGTTTCAGCTTCAGTGTAGTTTCAGCGTTACATGGAAATGGATCAAGATAGGTAGTCATGTGAGTCTGACTGCAGCAGTAGAAAAGAATGAGAGTCCAGTAGCACTTTAAAGGCTAACAAAAATTTGTAGCAGGGGATGAGCTTTCGAAACTTCTGGCTCTTTTCTAAGAAGCATTTCAGTTATGGAGGGGGGTGGGAACCAAACATACTCAATCCAGGCATCCATTTCTGAAGCTAACCTACTTGTGCACACATCTATCCCACAGCCCATTTCATCCAAGTATTATTCCAAAGAGAAAGCACATGAACACGTGAAGATGCCTGCCCCTGAATAAGAAGATGAAATCGGATTTGCGGTAAGATAAACCACAACATTATGAACTGTATCCTTTAAGAACTGTTTTGATCACTAAGCAGCTGTGGCACGCAGAGAGATAGACTTTATAAATGACACATACAAACACAATTAAAGATTTTTTTTAAAAAAAAAAACATGTTCAAAACATTAGCACTTGTTGGTCTTAAAAGTGTTTTTTTTTTTTTTTTTTAATTCTTCCATGGGATCCAGGGAACTGGGCAAAGGAAGCTCTGGCTCTTTCCTTCCTTCCCCAGGGAACCAGGAGAGGGAGGAGCCTCAGCTAATACCAGGAAGAGAGGCTTGGCTCAGTAGCTCTGCTGCGCGATTGAGAAAGCCTGGCAAAGCAAGCTATCCCTCCCCACCCTTCCTCCCCAAGGGAAGAGTCTCAGCCAATGGAGAAAATAGAGGCTTTGCTCTGTAGCTCCTGTGTGATTGAGCAAGCCTGGCAAAGTAAGTTGTTATGCAAAAGGAAGCAAGAGAGATGACAGCCAGTTGCTCGGGGGGCTGATAGGAGCCCTCTGGGGACCTGATTTGCCCCCTGGGCTACATGTTTGACACCCCTGACCTATTTGATTCTTTTTTAGACTGGAGATCCTGGGGATTTTAGACTGGAGATCCTGTGATCTTCTGCATGCAATGCAAACCCTCTATCTCTGAGCCATGGCGCCTCCCCGATTGTATAGCATTGGTGTTGTGATTCACAAATATTTCTCATTGGCCCAGTTTTTTCCTGCTTTGCAATAACAAAAACAACACCCCACCCCCCCAAAAAAATGGTTAGATGAAGATGGAAACCAGAGAAAGAAAAGCACGAGGTATCTAAATGCTTGACCCAAATTTCAGGGTTTTTGTGAATTCTCTTAACCAATCCCAGATGTGAGCAATCAGGACTTAGCTAAAATTAGCCGCTTTAATTGAAGCAACTGTAACAAGCTTGGAAAAGTGTAAAGCAATTAAAAAAGGCAGGCCACACGAAGATCTCATGTGCGCTTCCCACAATCTCCCACCCCCCCAACAGCTGAAGTAACATCTGCCGTTCTCTGACATTTACAAGCCAGCGCGCTGGCAATAGCGCTTCATGCTTCTCTGTCATTGAACTGTCCTCGGGGAAGGGAAGTGAATGGGAAGAAGCAGATTGGATTGATCGCTCAGGACGGGACTTTGTGGGACTGGTGTACTCACTTTCCCTTGCTGTCGTAGAGGCAGGAAACCCTCAAAGTACTTGTTTGGTTAATGCACAACTAAGCATCTGGAGCCAGAAATCTTGATTCCAGTTAAACCAGCAGTGTATCCGCTGAGATCATAATTTGGATTTAGATGCTTAGGCAACTTTCCTCTCGGCTCATTTGAATAGCTTTCACTTAGGAACCAAACAACAATGAAAAGACCTTCTGGAAGAGTCCCAGCATTTCCAAACTCAGAGCATGCTGAGAGCATTTTGCCAGGCAATTGTCCAATTTTTTAAAAAGGTGCTGGAACTCTGGAGTCTTCCTGGAAGAGATGTCCTTGAGCCTACAAGATCCATCCCCACTCCTCATTCCAGTTGTTAATGTTTGCAATCAAAATCCTAGCTCTTTTAAGGCTGTTATTCAGGGAATACGTCACACATTACACAGAGGCGTAAGTCCTTTTCAGTCGTTACTGTTCTGGCGAGCTTCTTGATATGCATGGCTACCATTTTGTGTGAACATGACAATGCCTATTTTCCAGGTCTGGTATGCACTGCTGGAAGCACAGATCATCTGCAGGTACAGGTTTATGCAATGTGCTGAAGCTCACAAATATTAGCATTGCTCTGTTCCGCACATATTGAAAGGATCGTAGGTCGAGCAATGGCCAATGCAGTAATGGCTGAAAAGGCCTAAAGCTGGGTTTGGCATAAGGAACATTGGGAGCCAAATTTGGGAAGGGGCTACGGCTCAGTGGCAGAGCATCTGCTTGGCATGCGGAAGGTCCCAGGTTCAATCTCCAGCATCTCTAAGTAAAAGGGCCAGGCAGCAGGTGATGTGAAAGACCTCAGCGTAAGACTGTGGAGAACCTCTGCCAGTTGGAGTAGACAATACTGACCCTGATGGGCTAATGGTCTGATTCAGTATAGGCAGGGCTTTTTTTGTAGCAGGAACTCCTTTGCATATTAGGCCACACACCCCTGATGTAGCCAGTCTTGGAGCTTACAGTAGGCCATGTACTAAGAAACCTGTAAGCTCTTGGAGGATTGGCTACATCAGGGGGGTGCGGCCTAATATGCAAAGAAGTTCCTGCTACAAAAAAAAGCCCTGAGGATAAGGCAGTTTAATGTGTTCATGTGTACGGTCCCTCGTAAATGTACTTGTGTAATATCCATGATAAGGTTTATGATTCAAAGGCATTTGGATAAGCACGTGATGATCATCTACACTGTCACCATTTTCAGTGTTCACTTAAAGCTATAATGTGCGAAGTGGTCCTGCATCTTTGAGGTGTTTTCACATGACTTTGGGAGAACATATCCCATGGAATACCTATACCATTCAATGACTTAAAAATCAATAAAGTGAACTTAAATGTACCCTTATGACTCTCCTTTCCCTTGATTCTACCTCTTTCCAAAGGAGGGGCTTGCACAGGGCCAGCCCTGCCACTAGGCAAACTAGGCAATAGCCTAGGGCGCTGGCCTTCTGGGGGCACCAAATTGGCTGCCCCATGTGACTCAGTGACTATCAATGTGGGGAGAGGGGGAGGTGCCAGAAGTTAGCCTTGCCTAGGATGCCAGAGAGTCTAGGGCCAGCCTGCTGCTTGGGTGGTCTTAGTGATTCAGGGACCCTGGGCAAAAGTCTGAGATGGGACTCCAGAATCACTGTCCCTCACTGGCTCTCCACTCCCCATTCTAGGGCCAAACAAGGAGCATACAAGGTGGGACAGTGCCCCATACAAGGTGGGTAGATACCTCTGCCACCAGAGGTCAGCTTCCTGAGCCCAAGATGGGGCAGGTATGAATGGTAGTGTTGCCAGCTCTGGGTTGGGAAATACCTGGAGGTTTTAAGGAGGGGTTTGTTGAGGGGCAGGGCCTCCAGTGAGTCCCCCCTTCAAAGCAGCCATTTTCTCCAAAGAAACTGATCCTCTTAGCCCGCAGACCTATTGTAATTCTAAGAAAGTCTCCCCCACCTGGAGATTGGCAACCCTAGGAGCTGCCATTGCTACAAGCAGGCGGCTTTAGCTTCAAATGGGGCAGGTGCAAGCAACAGCAAAAGCCTGCTCTTCTTCCTTTTTTCCAGGGGATTGGGGCCAGGGCCCACCCAGCACAGAACCCAGGGCAGCTGCCCTTGTTTCCCATTGGTGAAGGCCATCCCTGGAGGGGCTGTCAATTTAAAGACAGGTTGCCCAGGGATTTGGAGAGGATGCCTTTTCCCTTGACAAAGCATATATGCCTCAATCAGTCTGTGGGGCTCCTTACATGGAAATGTCCTGTTTCTGTGTATCTGGTGCTACTGCAAGACCACAGTTGACGTCCAATAAGCAATAACTTTCCAGTGGAATTTTCAAAATCAAAACAATGGAAACATTCTGGTTGGTGATAATGCTTGGGCAAGTTTTATTTAATAAACCCCATGCAAGGCTTGGCTTTGGCAACAGGACATATATAAAGCTAGACTGGCTTGATTCATAGCTCCGTAGGCAACTTCCCGTTGCTTGCAAAAGGCATGCAGAGCTAAAATGCTGTGGTTGAAATCATTTTCATCTGTCCAAGGAGAATGTATATGTTGGGCTCCTCCCCCCCCTCCCCCGCCACTTGCAGCGAGAGAAGTCCTTCTCTCTTTTTTTTGTCCCACCAAGGGTTGCTCTGCTCATCAAAGAAACATGAATATGCAACAATTGTTTTTCTTCCTCTAGGCTCTTTAGTTCGTTAGCTCATAAGAACATAAGAGAAGCCATGTTGGATCAGGCCAATGGCCCATCCAGTCCAACACTATGTGTCACACAGTGGCCAAAAAACCCCAAGTGCCATCAGTGGGACTAGGATACTAGAAGCCCTCCCACTGTTTGGGAGCCAGTTTGGTGTAGTGGTTAAGTGTGCGGACTCTTATCTGGGAGAACCAGGTTTGATTCCCCACTCCTCCACTTGCACCTGCTAGCATGGCCTTGGGTCAGCCATAGCTCTGGCAGAGGTTGTCCTTGAAAGGGCAGCTGCTGTGAGAGCCCTCTCCAGCCCCACCCACCTCACAGGGTGTCTGTTGTGGGGGAGGAAGGTAAAGGAGATTGTGAGCCGCTCTGAGACTCTTCGGAGTGGAGAGCGGGATATAAATCCAATATCATCTTCTTCTTCTTCTTCTTCTTCTTCTTCTTCTTCTTCTTCTTCTTCTTCTTCTTCTTCTTCTTCTTCTTCTTCTTCTTCTACTGTTGCCCCCCCCCAGCACCTAGAATACAGAGCATCACTGCCCCAGACAGAGTTCCATCTATAAAGGTAAAGGTAGTCCCCTGTGCAAGCACTAGTCATTTCCAAATCTGGGGTGGCCTTGTGGTTAATAGCCACTAGTGGACTTCTGCTCCATATATTTATCCAGCCCCCTCTTGAAGCTGTCTATGCTTGTAGCTGCCACCACTTCCTGTGGCAGCTCATGAGTTTCATCAATGTGTTCCATCTACGTGGAGCATGGTGGTCATAGATGCTGACTTGATGGAATGCCAACAGCCTTTGTTGACTGGTGACTTTGAGCTGTTACATCTTGCACCTTTTAAGGTCGGATTGGGAGCCAGAGGAAACAGTCGGACTTCTGGTCTAATTCACTAGTTATGCAGATATTCAGAGCTTTTGGAGCTAGCTATTAGGAATCAGCATACCTCTCCTGATTGCAAGCCTTCCCAACAACTGTGCACAGTTGCCTGTACAAACTGCACACATCCTTTCCCCAGCAACACTGTCTAATGCATGCAGTTGGGGAGTGCTGCTGCCATAGCCACTGGGAGTGCTTCTGCTGTGCACAAACCATACATGCCTTTCCTTAATGACACAGGACAGTGGGGTTCACAGATGGTGGAGCACTTCATGCAAACAAACTGGGAAGGGCATGCAGACAGGTGGCAGGGGAAGTGTGTAGGTAGGGGTCAGTGGCAGTGGTTCCACCAGAAGCCCTGGACCCTGGCAACCATTATACCTCAGAGTATGCTGATGCTGGCCCTGTCCTAGATAAAGGTGATTTATTTATTTATGGAGAGCCAGTTTGGTGTAGTGGCTAAGTGTGCCCTTGAAAGGGCAGCTTCTGAGAGTGTCTCAGCCCCACCTACCTCACAGGGTGTTTGTTGTAGGAGAGGAAGGTAAAGGAGATTGTAAACAACTCTGAGACTCAGAGTGAAGGGCAGGGTATAAATCCAATTTCTTCTTCTTTTCATTCATTCATTCATTCGGTTTATATCCCGCCCTCCCCGCTGAAGCAGGCTCAGGGCAGCTTACATATTCATAAAAAGTCACATAAAACCCAGTAATCAATACATTCCGTAAACATAACATATAAAAATACATTAATATAAAAAAAATAAAATAGTTTAAGGTTCTCTATTGATCTTAAATGATGGTGTGTTTAATCATAGCTGATAGCTGCCTATTCATTCTGTGTCAATATTGCTATTCAGCTGTTCCTGCTAGATGTTCTATATATATTGTTGCCTTCTATGCATGCATCTGTTGTTGCCTTCGATCTTAATTAGCAAATGCTTGGGGGGGAAGAGCACCATCTTGCATGGCCTGTGGAACTGTGGAAGCCCTCGCAGGGCCCTAACCTCTCCAGGGAGCTCATTCCATCTTGGGGGAAAATATTTTAAACCGTGCAGCCCCTTTTGGATTGTCCAGGCTAGCCTGGTCTTATCAGATCTCAGAAGCTAAGCAGGGTCGGCCCTGGTTAGTGTTTGGAAGGAAGGCTGCCAAGGAATACCAAGGTCACTACGCAGAGGCAGGCAGTGGCAAACCACCTCTGAACATTTCCTACCTTGAAAACTCGATGGGCTTGCCAGAAATCAACTATGACTTGATGGCAAAAAAAGGTCTCCCTTTTGGCAGGATTTTGGGTCTAGTGATTTTGGTCTAGTGGACTCTAATCTGGGAGAACCGGGTTTGATTCCCCACTCTTCTACATGCAGTTGGGTGCATGTAGAAGTTCTCTACAGTTCTCTCAGAGCAGTTCTCTCAGAGCTGTTCTCTCAAGAGCAGTTCTCTGAGAGCTCTCTCAGCCCCTCACCTACCTCACAGGGTGTCTGTTGTGAGAAGAGGAAGAGAAAAGAGATTGTTAAACTGCCCTGAGACTCCAAGTGAGGGGCGGAGGCTAAATCTAATCTCTTCTCTTCATCTATTATGTAGTTATATTGTTAAATTTTAGATTTGACATTGTATGATTTTATAGGGCCATTCTAAGCTTCCTTGAGGAGCTGTTATGTCAAAACTGGCAGAAGAACATTTCAAATAAATACAAACGTAAATTTATTAAGGAGGACTTTGTATCCTAAGTGCCATGTACCACACGGATTTTCAATCAATCAATTATTTTTGTTTAGATTTGCCTTATGTGTTGATCTTATCTTTATCCCCTTGCTATTCTTTGCATATATTTATATGCCAATTTATGTAATTTTGTTCAATATATACCTATAAGAAAATGCATGGAAAGCCATTTATTTCTTCATAATTCTGAATGCTTCGTAGATTCTCCTGTTAAATTATGACATTTATTGGTCAAGGATGGAAATGAGGGTGAAAGTTATTTCTTTCTTTAAAGCACTTTGAGATTTACCAGTAAGTGTCAGAGATAATTGTATCCAGAAGCTTGTTTTCCATATATCTACCTATTGTATGGTAAATGTTATTCTCTGCTGACAAATGATTCAAATGAGGATCCAGTTGAGACTTTGTTGGCCTTGAGATGTGCCAATAAGTCTCAGCGTATTTGGATGCTTCTTCCTGTGGGCTTCTTTTAAAACCTTAAGACTTACAAGCAAATATTTACATATGTCGGGAGGGGATGTAGCTCAGAACACAAGCTACACATGCCAGGTTTAATCACTGGTGTCTCCAGTTGAAGGATCACAAGTAGCAGCCATTAGGAAAGATCTTTCTCTGACAATCTGAGTAGATTATGTGAAGAAAGATAAACCAAAAGTCTGAGTCTGTATGAAGCTACTTCATATGTTCTGTTTTTTAACATGATTTCTGATAGATTTATCCATATGTGTTCTTTTGATAAGCTGCAGGTTTGGTGGCTGTGCCATTTCCAAGGTACACAATAACTACTATAAACTGAGAAGATCTGAACCTCCCTGACCAATACTCCCTCTAAGCTGTGGAGTCTTCTGAGCAAAAATTCTACTTTGCGAGCTACTGGCATTAAAGTTGTGACTTCCTGCATAAATTAGTTTGCTCTGGGGCCATTTTTCCTGTGGTAAAATGTGTGAGCCCGAGGCTAAAAAACAATGAGCTAGCTCACACTAACTCAGCTTAGATAGAACACTGCCCCCGACAGTGTTTCTTCAACTATTTCTCACTGGCTGAGAAGTCTGCTGCAGCCTGCAGGCCACCAGCTTCTACCAATCAATAGGTATGCCAATCTTTAGGTGGTGGCTGGAGATCTTCCCGCATTACAGTTGGTCTCCAGGTTACAGAGATCAGACAGCCAGTTTGGTGTAGTGGTTAAGAGTATGGGCTGTATTGAGGGAGAACCGGATTTGATTCCCCACTTCTCCACAATCAGCTGCTGGTGTGACCTTGGGTCACAAGTTCTCTCAAAGCTGTTCTCTCAAGAGCAGTTTTTGAATGAGCTCTCAGCTCCACCTACCTCACAGGGTGTCTGTTGTGGGGAGGGGAAGGGAAGGAGGTTGTAAGCCGCTCAGAAACTCTGGGTAAAGGGTGGGGTATAAATCCAATCTCCTCCTCCTTCTCCTGTGGAGAAAATGGCTGCTTTAGAAGGTGGACTCTATGGCATTGTACCTTACTGAGGTCCCTCCCCCCAAATCTCTAGTTATTTCCCAACCTAGCAACACTACCAATCGATGCTGCTTTAGCATTGCCAGGGAATGAAATATCCTTATTTATAGAAGCATTAAGCTTTCCAAGATCCATTAGGGCAGAGTATCTGAATAAATCAAGCTTAAACTCAGCCAGTTTGTATCACGGGAGCAAGCCCTTGAGAAGATGATTCATCTTATGCAGCTTTGACAGCTTTCTGATCTGGCAGTGCTCTCTGTAAAAGATGATTATCGAAAGCAAAAGCCGACCCAACCTAGAGACACATTCAACCTGGAGTCGGACATCAGAGAGGCAAGATGCTGAGCCGATTTGGCTCCCTGTTATGAGACTCTATCTAGTTCTGTAGCATCTGTTAGAAAAATAAGTGGTTTTCCAGGAGCACTCAGGGAGAACGTTGCTTTTCCAAATGGCAACAGTGACCATGCCAAGTCATGCCTGGCAGTGACCTACTGTATTTACTGTACCTCCCTCACGGTATGAATCTGAAAATGAGCCACGTTTTTTGTCAGTCCCTCAACTCCATCATTGTACTGCTTTTCAGAAAAATGCCAAAAGAGTCTTACTAACTTGAATGAATGTGGACATTAAATCCTCATGACTGCTTTTTGACAGTGATTAATGTCTCAAGAGGGAAAGGGAGGATAGGACTACATTTGCATCACATTTACCAACATTTTTGCTAGCTAGAATAAACTACCTTTCTTTGTGCATTTCTTCAGAGAGCAGCCTGAACCTCCTAGGTCTGATCTAAGGCCACCCATAGGGTGAGTTGCTCCCACATGGCAATTCTCTACAGTCCATAGGGTTGCCAACTCCAGGTTTGGAAATTCCTGGAGATTTTGTAGGTAGAGCCTAGGGATGGCAGGGGTTAGGAAGGGGAGGGAGATCAGCGGGGTAATGCCATAGTGTCCACACTCAAAAGGAGCCGTAATCTCCAGGGGAACTGAATTCTGTAATATGGAGATCAGTTGTAACCAGGGCCGATTCGCCACTAGCCTTGTCCTGGTCTCACGCTCCTCTTCTCCACGGGGCTTCCATCTGATTTCACAGAAGCTACTGTGGGGCTGCGGCTCACTCTGCCTCTTTCCTGCGGCAAGCCAGATCCTCCAAAACCCAGTTTCTGCTTGATGTGGGAAAGAGGCGGGGTGAGTTGCAGCCCCGTGGCAGCTTGTGTGAAATCAGATGGAAGAACTGCAGAGAAGAGGAGTGCGAGACCAGGACAAGGCTAGTGGGGAATCAGTCCAGGGCTTTTTTTGTAGCAGGAACTCTTTGTATTGCATATTAGGCCACACTAGGCTTCCCAATCCCCAGGTCCCAGAGGGGGATCCCCGTTTTGCAGGCTTCCCCCCTCCCCCAGCCAGCTGGCCAGCAAGGGAGGCCCCGCCCCCAGAGCCATCATGCACCTCTATGAACGATTCCCATAGGGAATGATGGGGAATTGATCCGCGGGTATCGGGGGCTCTGGGGGGGCTGTTTTTTGAGATAGAGGCACCAAATTTTTAGTATAGCATCTAGTGCCTCTCCCCAAAATACCTCCCAAGTTTCAAAAAGATTGGACCAGAGGGTCCAATTCTATGAGCCCCAAAAGAAGGTGCCCCTATCCTTCATTATTTCCTATGGAAGGAAGGCATTTAAAAATTGTGCAGTCCCTTTAAATGTGATGGCCAGAACTCCCTTGAAGTTCAATTATGCTTGTCACACCCTTGCTCTCGGCTCCGCCCCCAATGTCTCCTGGCTCCACCCCCAAAGACTCCTGGCTCCACCCCCAAAGTCCCCAGATATTTCTTAAATTGGACTTGGCAACCCTAGGCCACACACCCCTGATGTATCCAATTGTCCTGGAGCTTAGAGTAGGCCCTTTTGTAACACCAGGAGCTCTTCAGTCCACACCTGGATGTTGGTGTCAGGATGGGCTCATGACAATGGTCCTGATAAAGGCCCTGTATGATAATAGTGAAGGTGTATCTGTTTGAGTAACTGGGTATTCTCTGTAGTGTTTCATTGCTTATACATTATATTCTTGCTTGTATTTTCTTTGCTTATGAGTTATTCATATCTTCCTGTTGTATTTTTATATAGTATAATCTGATGTGGATCATGAGCAATGGATATCTATTTAACCAACTGTTATGTTTTATACCTAATTCTTTTGAGTAATTAATTTAGAGATTGTTTTAAGTGAAAGACCCCAAAGAGGGAAGTGTGATCATGAGAGAACTGCAGGTTATCAACATCTCCTAGGAAATAGAGACACGGGAGGATAGCTTTGGACTGGAATGTGCAACCTTGACTTACCCAAAACATTATAGACCTGAGAGCTCTTTTAAATATATTTTGGCACTTGATTTGCGCACCCAGATTTCTGACTTGTAAGTCTGGGGCCATTGGGTTATCTGTCTATAAATAATAATTATGTTTTCAGTTCTGGCAAGGAAAGGCTTCCTTGACATAAGTGTTTGCTTTGCTGATTTATCTCAATAAACACTTCTTCTGCATTCACCTGAGACGTCCATTTGAGTGATACCCAGGGCAAAACCTTACAATTGGCAGTTTTGTCTCTGTAGGAAGGTGCTGTGTCAAGCAACTAAGTCACAATCAAGTTCCAAAGCAGGCTTATTATATTAAAAAATGCTACATTGCTCAGGAAGTCAAACTGGGCTCAGGCCAGATCCCTCGCTCTTCCTGTGTCCTGTTCCATCAGACAACATATATACCAATTCCTCACTAGCAGTTGCTCTGCCCCAGGGCTTCTGCTTTCCACAGCTCAAGCAATCAATTCCCCACCAGTTGCTGCATGGGTGCCTTTTGATCCGTGGCTCCCTCCAATTTCCCTTGCGGCTTCCTGCCCTTGTTTTTTTGGAGATCCGGAAGCTGCAAAGGAAACTGGAGGGAGCCGTGGATCCAAGGGTGCCCATGCTTTCCTGAGCTTTCCCCTCAAGGGCCATCCTAAACTTCCATTCATGCCAGTTTGGTGTAGTGGTTAAGTGTGTGGACTCTTCTCTGGGAGAACCGGGTTTGATTCCCCACTCCTCCACTTGCAGCTGCTGGAACGGCCTTGGGTCAGCCATAGCTCTGGCAGAGGTTGTCCTTGAAAGGGCAGCTGCTGTGAGAGCCCTCTCAGCCCCACCCACCTCACAGGGTGTCTGTTGTGGGGGGAGAAGATATAGGAGATTGTAAGCCACTCTAAGTCTCTGATTCAGAGAGAAGGGTGGAGGAAAAACTGCATTCTTCTTCTTCTATCTTGATAAATTACAGAATTCTTTTAAAGTCATCTGCTGACAAAACCTCAAACAATCTGATCTTCCTGTTGAAAGACAGCCTGCATAATCCTCATCTGTCAGGGAATGTTCAGCTCTAGAAAAGAAAAGGATGAGAGGGTTGCTCATGAGTAAGAAAAAACAGGATCTTTCCCAGGACAATATCTTTTTAAAAGCATCAGTCACTGTTGAGTTTCCAATCCAGATTCACTCTGAGGCTGTAGCTTCAATGGAAAACACAGTCTTATGCCAAGCTGCTCATCCAGAAGCAATATTTGAAAAGATTCCCTATACCGCATTCTGTTCAATTTATTTTTCCTCCGTACTGTATAGAAGGAATGCAATACAGGGAGCATCGCATCTGAGTATAAACCAACTAGGATCTTCATCGGCTACCCCAGGAGATAAAAAGTTCAGAATGGAAAAGAAAACAATTAAGAGCCACAGTTGAACGCTGTTGACTTTAATGGAGGAACCAGGACACCCATTTAACTCCTTATTATATCTTACTGCCATATATGTATGCATGTGTGTTATTTTCATTACTACAAGTGTATTTTTTTTACATGCTGTGAAAGAAAGGATTCTTTTAATCCACTGTTTAATCCACTGTTGGGAGCAGTTGGCAGGCAGATGATTCTTATTTTATTATTTACTTTAGTTATATTCATAGTCTGCCTTTTGCACTGGGACTCAAGATGGATTACACAGGGTAAGTCAACGATGTCAAAGAGGACGAGACATTTAATAAGCATTAAGGACTAGTGTTACAGAAATCTGACGTGATATATTAAACAGTGTCGAATTTAAGAATGTTAGAAGAGTTCTGATGGATGAGGGAAGTAGCCTGTCTAATTCCGCATTGTGTTTCACACAGTGGCCAAACAGTTAGCATGGAGAACTAATATAACAAACTGCATAAAACTCCAGGAGAACTGTATGGCCACTGTGTGAAAGAGGATGCTGGACTAGATAAACCAGTGCAGGACGTCTTTGATATTCTTATATTCTTAAATGTTCTTTAAAATCTGCACTAAAGTTATGTCATTTTTAAATATTATTTTGGTATACAGAATCATTGTATACAGAATCGTACACCAGGAAGGGGCCAATGGAGGCTATCTAGTCCGACCCCCTGCTCAATGCAAGTTCAGCCTAAAGCAGGGGTGTCGAACTTATTTGTTATGAAGGCCGGATCTGACATAAATGAGACCTTGTTGGGCCGGGTCATGTCGGGTTGGGCTGAGCCATGTTGGACCGGGCCATGTGTGTACCTATTTAAGATTAGGTAGCAGAGATATACATTTTATAAAGAACACAGTCAAACACAAATATATATTTTTTAAAAAATTAAAACATGCTTAAAACGTTAGTACTCATTGGTCTTAAAGGTGCTTTCTTTGTATTTCTCCCATGGGATCCAGGGAACTAGGCAAAGGAAGCTCTGGCTCTTTCCTTCCTTCCCCAGAGGACGAGGAGGGAAAGCCGCCTCAGCCAATGGAGAAAATAGAGGTTTCGCTCTGTAGCTCCTGTGCAATTGAGCAAGCCTTGCAAAGCAGAATATAGCGAGAAGGAAGCAGATGACAGCCAGTTGCTCGGGGGCCTGATAGGAGCTCTCTGGCGGCCTGATTCAGCCCCTGGACTGCATGTTTAACACCCCTGGCTTAGAGCATCCCTGACCAGCGTTTGTCCAGCTGCTGCTTGAAAATTGCCAGTGTGGGGGAGCTCATCACCTCCATAGGCACCTTCCTAGGCAGTATATAAATACTGGAGAAACAACATTAAATTACGTAAAATGAAATAGGCATGGCATAAAAGAAACAAATAACAGCAGCAAGAGGGTGATGCAAAATTAGCCTTATGGGATAGTGTTTAGAGAGTGAAGCTAAGATCTGGGTTCAAATCCCCAACCAAAGCTCAGTGGGTCACTTCGGCTAGAGGATGCTATCATACACAAAGAAGCTGATGAGAACAGGAAGGCTATCCCCCCTTTTGCTTCCCTCCTTTGCCAAACTGATGGAGGCAAACCAATCTGACCAGCGTGGAGCACAGGAGAAGCAAAGAGAACATGCACATCACACCCAAGTGACAGATTGCTTGTAACACCTTCAACTCTGAAAAAAACAATTGTCCACCCCCAACCTGGATTTTCGTTGGTGCCAAATAATCTGGCCAGCCTCAAAGCTTGCAAAGAAAATCAGGCTTGAATTGCAGATGCCAAAACCTCAATCTGGGCCATTTAAATTGGCCCGCCACTCATGGAAAAGAAAGCACAGCACAGGAAGTGATGTATAAAGGGCCTTGCAACTGCCAAGAGGCCAGGCTGGAGTACTCCAGTTGGCTCACCTCCCCCTTGGATCCTCCTCAATGTCAGACAGGGAGATGAGCCAGTTCAGCACACTTAGCCTCCTGTGCCTGGCTTTATAAAAATGAACTTGTCTGGCTCTGGTGTTGACTTCTTCCAAGCCCTTCCCACGCAGAGGATTAGTGCTGGGTTTGCATTTCTTAAAAAGAAGGCCATGGAATGCAAGTGGTTGGCAAGCACTGCAGATTGGTCGCTGCAAAGGGGCCTTGGCTATATTAAGAGTCATCCACTGTGAAACTCTTAGCAGGTGGTGGGAGCACGATCACATGAAGCTGACATACTGAGAGAGCACATTGGTCTATCAAGGTCAGTCTTCTCTGCTCTGACTGGCAGTGGCTCTCCAGGTAGAGGTCTTTTCCATCACGACCATTTCTGTAGTAATGAAGTTCCCTGTATTGACATTTGAAAAATTGCACGCTCTGTGAAATTCCTGCAGTAGATTTTTCCTCACCAGGCGCAAACGCGAAGTTTTCTCCTTCTTACCCCACATTTTTAGAACTTCCTAAAACTGGAGATTCCAGAAAATGCAGGGTATGGAAAAAACTTCAGGTTTGCATCTGATGGGGAAAAATCTACTGCAAAAAATTTCACATAGCATGCACTTTGTAAAAAGTCAATGCAGGGAATTTCGCTACTGAGGAAATGGTCCACCTCCTGACTGAGATTTATTATGTGGAGATGCTGGGAATTGAACCTAGGACTTTCTGCATGCAAATCAGATATTCTAACTCATAGCCACAATTCTGCTGGACCGTTCATTTGCCCCAGACAAACAACACCGCAGGCTTCCTGTGCCATTTAGTGGACTTATATCCCGCCCTTCTCACCGAAGTGTCTCATTTACTCCATTTACAAGCATGCGACCTTCTCTGTGTCTGAGCCTTCCCTGGGCTCTTTCATGACCCTGCTTCTCTTCCACCCCTCTCTACATCTCCTCTCCCTCCTCCTCCTCTACTTTCTGTCAGGCAGTACCTACCAATTCTAGTCCCCAGGTGTTACCAAATTACCTACTATGTGGAGAATTTCACTAGCTCCACACTTGCAATGAATACCCAGAATTGGTAGGAACTGGATGACATCTCTAGCATAATGCAATGAACCAACTGCATAAATATTTCCCCAAGTTCCTATTATTCAAATCTCTCCCCAGAACCGATATTCTAAATTACCTTATCTTGTTTCAAAAGTAGAAATGAGGCACTGGGAGTCCTCCATTAGTCTTTTATTTATTCCAAAATTCTTTACAGAATTGTGCATTTATGCCCCCACCCAATATTTACCAATGCAGGCACACACAGTGATGAAACACTAAAAAAAGGACTTCTTTTTTATGTTTTACTATAAACATAGAAAAAGACTACAAAAACATAACAAATATAAAAATAATAAATACATAAACACAGCATCGTATCACTACAAATACATCAGTCTTTTTAGACCTTTCTCTCCCTGTGACCCTGGGGAGGCACTGCCAGTAACATCAAACCATACTAAGTTAAACTGACCAATGGCCAAGCTAGATATAAGGCATATGCATAAACACAGTGCCCTTAGCAGCACCTACCACATCTACCATTTGTTCTCACAGGAAGCATATTTGAGAATATTTATTTATTTAATTTGAAACCTGGAGGGGGTTTTTTGTCATCTTTTGGGCATGGAGCAGGTATCACTGAGGGTGCGTAGGGAAGATATTTGTGAGTTTCCTGCATTGTGCAGAGGGTTGGACTAGATGACCCTGGAGGTCCTTTCCAACTCTATGATTCTATGAAGACTTACCTTTCAATAAATCCATCTTCCACATGGCTTACAGTTATGCAGAGTCTAATTTTATTGTCAATATTAAAACAATAAAATAACTTCTTTTTTTTGCAGAGCATGGCTTGTTTCTTAGTGGTGGAAGAGCCAAAAGAGATGTTGGGTCTTTCTGGTGTTCCCAAGTGTTGTTTCTGCTGCTACTGGAGCCCAGTGAGCCCAGGGGGAAAGAGTCACTCTAGGTTGTAAGCTGTCAAGAACCATTGATTGACACTTCTTCTAGAGGGCAAGACCTGCTCCCACCTGGGTGGAATGTGGTTCCCAGCTTGTCGACTGGTGGTAAAAAGACATTGGGGGAAGCGATTACAAAGCATTCCCCAGCTCTCAGAGGTTCCCATTGCTACCGTGGTGGTGGATACCACTGTCCTTTCAAGCACCATTCATGGTAACTGCCTCTAGGGGACCAGGTTTCTCACTTACCTGAGGGGAACATGACTCCTGCCTCTTCTTTTGGTGGCAAACAGAGAGTGATATTTTTCCCAGCTCTCTGTGTCCATATACACAACCATCACATACTTCTTAAGAAAGTGAGCTGCAGTGAGGACAGTCCCGGTCGAAGTCTCTCATCAGAGTTCAGATAGCTGTTAGCTTGACAGGGGTTTTTTTGTAGCAGGAACTCCTTTGCCTATTAGGCCACACACACCCCTGATGTAGCCAATCCTCCAGTAGGCCCTGTACAAAGAGCCCTGTAAGCTCCTGGAGGATTGGCTACATCAGGAGTGTGTGGCCTAATATGCAAAGGAGTTCCTGCTATAAAAAAAAAGCCCTGGTCACCATATATGGAGTAATAATACAGGCCTACCCAGAGGACTGAATACATGTGGAGCGCTCAGGAAATATACAACATAAATGCTAGTTATGATTGATCTTATGAAGGGCTCTACTAGAATGGAATGATTGTCTCTATCTAGTTTAGCATCCTATTTCCAACAGCAGCCAGCTAGATACTTTTGGAAAGCAAGGCATGAAGGCAACAGCCTTCCCTGCTTGGCTGATCCCAGCCTCTGGTGTTCCAAGGTACCTCTGAACTTGGAGCTTCCAATTAGATATTCTGGCTCACAATAATCAACAACCCTATCCCTTCTGAATTTGTCCAGTCCCTTTTCATAGCCATCTGGGATCTGGTTAGCACACACAACAGAATGAGTTAGTGCAGCTTTTGCATGGTACTGTTGGCTGTACTGTATCAGATTGTATGTGTCATTTTCTAGCTCTCCCCCATGTAAGCACTCTATCCAAGTTAAAACAAAGTCATTAGGGATAACGATCCTAGCCAAGCCCACTCTGTATTATGCTAGCTTTCTATTTTCAGTAAACTTTTCGGTTTAAATCGAGCACTCCAATCTCCTGCCTCCATTCTGGAGTGTTAGAGTCCATTCTACCATCTCAGGATCTCATTTTTACCTTCTGCTATCACAGACCAGTTGGCATAAGTTTATTGGAATGAACTGGGCAACCTGTACATGCTAGAGGTGGATCTTTGGGGAGACTTGGACAAATATTTTGTTTCCTTGGTTGGGAGGAGCTCATGATGGCATTTGAGAACCTCTGAATGGCAGCAAAGAAACCAGACCATTATATTTGGGGAAACAGCCTCCCACTTCCTACCTCTGAATGTCTGGGGAAAGGATGAATGGTCTGTTGTTGCTGTCCCCCCTCCCCAATTTCCAACTCAGTTGAGCTCTGGGAGCTTAAAATGCGAACATCAGCAGCAGTTGGGGATGCAATCTGAGCACTTGGTTGTGGTAAGCATTTGTCCCCACCAAGTGGAAGTGCTCTGAGAGAAAACACTGAGGAAGTGAGCCAAATGGAAGAACTGAGCCAGCTGGGCTGGGAGAAAACCCAGGAGAGAGCTGTTAGGGAGGTGAGAGGGATTTTTGGGGGGGTGGCGGGGTGGGCTTTCCTAATCCAAGCAAGCCAGCTGTTGTCATTCACCAACTATTGCCATTCAACATCTGAAATCACCTTTATAACGTTTATATCTGGTATTTTGTGTTGCATTTTATGGCATGCATGGCCTGGCCCAACGAAGTAACATTTACGTATATCAGATCTGGCCCTTGTAACAAATGAGTTCAACGCCTCTGTGATAGAGGCTTATAAAATTATGCATGGGGTGGCAAAAAGTTGACAAAGAAAACTTTTTCTCCCTCTCTCGAAATACTGGAACTCAAAGGCATCTGTGAGGCTGAAGGGCAGTAGGTTCAGGATGGGCAAAAGGAGACGCTACTTCATGCAGACAGTGATTAAAATGTGGAATTTGCTGCCAAAGTGTGTAGTGATGGCTACAGAATAAAGAGCTTTAAAAGAGGATTAGAAAGATTAAAGGTAAAAGTAGTCCCCTATGCAAGCACCATGTTGCTTTCACAACTTTTTCACGGCAGACTTTTTACGGGGTGGTTTGCCATTGCCTTCCCCATTAGATAGATTAGTGGAGGATAAATCTTTCAATGGCTACTAGCCATGGTGACTGAAAGAAACCTCCACATTCAGAGGCATTAATCTGAGTCCCAGAGCCAGGAGGCAACATCAGGCCTCTATGCCCTGTTGCTGGCTGTCCAGAGGAGCTGGTTGGCCACTGTGTGAAACAGGATGCTGGATTATTGGTCTGATCCAGCAGGGCTCTTCTGATGTTCTTACGATTCTTTTTTTTTTTTAATGTGGCTTCACTTATCAGAATTTTATGACCTCTTTTCCCTCACTCCTTTTCTCTCCACAAGTAAGGTTTTTTTTTTCTTGGTAGATTAAAAGCTTGTTTTGACTCCGGAAATGAAGCGTTTCTGCCAAGACCTCCGGCTGAGAAAATCTGAAAAAGATGCCTTGTGCTTCCAAGACCCTGCTGCTGAACTCCCTGCTAGTGCCTTGGAATGAGATAGACTGTCGGCTCGAGGACTGTTACATGCAGCTTTTGCAGCCATCACAGAAGCATAGGGAATATGAGGCAGCAGAGTGGGGGTTTTGCAGGACTACTGGATGGCTTTGCTCTTCAGCTAACAAGTCAAAGTGACCACCATTTCATCCGAGTATCTAGTGTTACCAATCTTCAGGTGGAGGCTGGAGATCTTCTGGAATTACAATTGCTTTCCATAAGAACATAAGAGAAGCCATGTTGGATCAGACCAATGGCCTATCCAGTCCAACACTCTGGGCGTTTTCGCACTCACCTTCAGCCGGCGCGACCCCCCTCTTCACCGCGCAGGATCTGCGCGGATTTCGCACTAAACGCCGCGGAGCAGCCGGAAGAGCCGGAAACTCCCAGCGCAAAAGCCGCTCAAACGGAAACTGCTTTTTGTTTCCTTGGTTGGGAGGAGCTCATGATGGCATTTGAGAACCGGAAGAGTTTCCGGCTCTTCCGGCTGCTCCGCAGCGTTTAGTGTGAAATCCGCGCAGATCCTGCGCGGTGAAGAGGGGGGTCGTGCCGGCTGAAGGTGAGTGTGAAAACGCCCTCTGTGTCACACAGTGGCCAAAAAAACCAAGTGCCATCAAGAGGTCCACCAGTGGGGCTAGAAGCCCTTCCATTGTGTTCCCACCCCCCACAAGCACAAGAATACAGAACATCACTGCCCCAGACAGAGAGTTCCAACAATAAGCTGTGGCTAATAGCCACTGATGGACCTCTGCTCCATATGCTTATCCATTCCCCTCTTGAAGCTGTCTGTGCTTGTAGCCACCACCACCTCCTGTGGCAGTGAATTCCATGCGTTAATCACCCTTTGGGTGAAGAAGTACTTCCTTTTATCAGTTCTAACCCGACTGCTCAGCAATTTCATTGAATGCCCACGAGTTCTTGTATGGTAAGAAAGGGAGAAAAGTACTTCTTTCTCTACCTTCTCTATCCCATGCATAATCTCGTAATCTCTATCATATCACCCCACAGTCAATGTTTCTCTAAGCTAAAGAGCCCCAAGCATTTAAACCTTTCTCCATAGGGAAAGTGTTCCAACCCTTTAATCATTTTCCAGACTTCAAAGATCCGTTCCCTTGAAGGAAATGGCTGCTTTGGAAGATGTACTATATGGCATTATCTCCCACTGAGATCACTCCCCTCCCCAAACCCCAAGCTGCACCCCCAAAAACTCACCAAATATCACAGCCTAGAGTTGGAAAACCTAGGGATGACAGCTGTGGGTGTAGGATAACTACTTAAATCAGTGGTGTACCTGGAAATGTTCTCCTGTGGTTGAGCATCAAAAATGGCACGTTTTATTCCTAAGGAAGAGATGCTGGTGTCCACATCTACTGATGTTGCTGCCATCGATGAGAAACACCACTGAGGTTCAGGGCAGGGATTGGATGCAGAATGTGTGAGTGCAGAGAAGGAAGACAGTAGAGCAGTGACCCCAGTGTAATACCCGTGGGCACCATGGTGCTTGCTGATGTATTTCCTGACCCTTATATGTTTCTTTCACAAAGTGCCTCTTCCCCAAAGCAACAAGCCAATCCTGGGTTTCCTCCACCTTAGTGAAATATGAAACTCCAAGAGATATGGCATTTTGGTTTTCAGGGAGCGGCTGCTCTAGCATAGCTACCCCGTCATAGGAAGATGCTTTGAAAGAAACCTCATTGCTTTTAGTGGTTTTTATTTCCAAGAAAGTATACTTAGAATTGTGACCTCAGGCCACCAGTATGGTACAGTGATCAACAAATTACATAGCTGCAAGGTTTTACTATCTTTTCCTTTTTTTAAGGGAGAGAATCTACAGAATATGAATTGCTGCAGGGCCCTGTTTCAAATCCAAAGGTCTGAGATCTGTTGCAAGCCCCCTGGCTGAAAGAACTATTTGCATTTCCAGTCAACCCCCTGGTAATAAACCAGCGATGATTTGATCTTTGCAAATAAAAACAATGGAAAATTGACTTACCTCCCTTTACTGCAACGTCTGTTTCCTCTCAAGCAGAAAGCCCCACACGATTGCATGGGTGATTTGTTCTGAATTTAAAATGGGCAGCATTTCAAGCAGGTTTGCATCCGCGCAGTAGGCAGGATTCAGCAAGACCACTGGCTAAGCAGCCGTTGTCGAAGCATCCTCACAACTTGCTTTGTTGCCGGGATTGTGGATGCCCCAAGGTTGTTATGAACATGCCATGCATCATTGAGAATTAGCTGTATTTAGAGTTTATGGGTTGCTTTTGCCCCTGTGCAGCTAGCAGCAGTAATCAGCCAGAGGCATTCATTGCACTTCTACATGGTCAGAATGTACAGGACCAAATCACTGTTCCCAGAAGGCAGTGCAAGAGCGTGCCAAGTATTTGAGATCCTGTTTAGAACACTTAGTACAATACCTACTCCTTAAAATTAAAGCTTCAAAATTATAAACTCTTCTCACGATGGTACCTAACGCCTAAAAAGCTCTTCCTGTCTCATATAAAACCTACCCCTGAGTGCTGGAAACAATGTAAACAGGAAGGGTCTTTTTTACACTGTTGGTGGCTATGCCCGGAAATAAATAATTTTTGGAAAGAGATTAAGCAAATGGTAGACAATATCGTAGAGGGTAATATTCCCTTTACCCCGGAATCAGTCCTCCTGAATTACTGGCCAAATTTAAAACTTTCTTTAGTGAAAAAAGAGGTGGCAGCCCACTACTACTCATGGCAGCCAAAATTCTGATAGCCCAATATTGGAAGAGAGAGGTGTCTCCGAATAAACAACAATGGATATCTAAGGTGTGGGAAATAGTGGCATTAGATAAACTAGCCATACAAATAAGGAAGGGTAAATGACTTACCGCAGAAAGACAATAATTTTATTGAAAAATGGCTCCCTTTTTAAATTATATTAATTCAGAAGCAGAATTTGAAAGCTGTATACCAAAAAAATACATTAACTTTTCGTATTATTGAAACTTTTTAAATTTAAAAATATAATATCGAACAGTGAAACACAACTTATCTGAAATATGGACGGTAAATGCATAATAATGAACAAATAGAAGACTAAGAGTGTTCTTATTAATATTAATATTGTTTTGTATATACTCAATGTATTTATTTGTTTTGGTGTTTATGGTGTTTAATGTTTGTAAATGTTTTTCAAAAAATTAATAAAAATTTAAGTATAAAAAAAATTAAAAAAGAACACTTAGTAGAAAAGGCAAGAATACTCGAAAGACAAGCTTCCTTCTCCCTTCACCCAGGCAACCAAGGAAGACACCATTTTTGGAAATTTATTTATCCACTTATCTATCAATTTATTTTATTTACATTCCATTTATATCCCACCCTCCTTGCAAGTGAGCTTAGGGCACGTTACGAGTCACACAAGTCGTGACATAAAAGCAATAGAACATCATAGATATTACAAAAGTTAAAATTAAGAGTTAAAACAGTGTTAAGAGTTAAAACATTGTTTAGCTGTCTTTCTGCCTTATGGAACTCAAGGCTTGTTGCAATGGAGATAAAATATGCACAACAGAATGCATATAATACATAACCTCAGATATGCAGATGACACTACTCTAATGGAAGAAAGTGAGGAGGACCTAAGGAACCTCTTGTTGAGGGTGAAAGAGGAGAGCACAAAAGTTGAAACTCAACATCAAAAAACCTAAGATCATGGCATCCGGCCACATCACACCTTGACAAATAGAAGGGGAAGACATGGAAGTAGTGACAGACGTCACATTTCTGGGATCCAAGATCACTGCAGATGGTGACTGTAGCCATGAAATTAAAAGACGTTTGCTCCTTGGGAGGACAGCTATAGTGAACCTGGGCAGTATAATAAAAAGTAGAGACATCACCCTGCCAACAAAAGTCCAAATAGTCAAAGCGATGGTATTCCCAGTAGTAATGTATGGCTGTGAGAGCTGGACCATAAGGAAGGCTGAGCGCAGAAGAATAGATGCTTTTGAAATGTGGTGCTGGAGAAGACTCTTGAGAGTCCCTTGGACTGCGAGAAGATCCAATCAGTTAGTCCTAAGGGAAATCAACTCAGACTGTTCCCTGGAAGGTCAGATGCTGAAGCTGAAGCTGAAATACTTTGGCCACCAAATGAGAAGGGAGCACTCCCTGGAGAAGATCCTGATGCTAGGAAAGACAGAAGGCAAAAGAAGAAGGGGACGGCAGAAGATGAGATGGCTGGACAGTGTTACTGATGTAACAAACAAGAATTTGAGCAGACTTTGGAGGATGGTGGAAGGCAGGAGGGCCTGACGTGACTTTGCCCATGGGGTCGCAAAGAGTTGGACTCGACTGTGCGACTGAACAACAGCAATACATAAAAGCCAAAATTTAAAATCACAGTGTCGGGCTGGCAGTAAATTAATCCTATATGGTCCTAAATAAAAGCATCAACTGCCTCCTAAAGATCAAAAGCAAAGTCAGCTGCACCTCCCTGGGAATGTTGTTCTATTATTTATTTATTTATTTTTATTTTCGTAGATTTATAGGCTGCCCTTTCCCATAGTGGGCTCAGGGCGGCTTCCAACATATTAAAACAATCCGATCAATCAAAAACAGTTAAAACCGTTTAAAATTAAAAGAATTAAGCCACACTCACAATTAGGTGGGGCGGCAAGGATGGTATTAACAGATCGATTTGGCTTGCTTGTCCCAACCTAGATGTTCAAATCCCGACTATCTTGGTTTCAACGAATCAGTACAGTGCAGTCAGTGCAGGAGGGCCCGTTTAAATGATAGGACGCCCATCTGCCACAGCCATAGGCCCGGTGGAACAGCTCTGTCTTACAGGCCCTCCGGAATGGTAACAGATCCTGGAGGGTCCGGACCTCCACCTGGAGCTGATTCCACCCTGGTCGAGGCAAGCCGGACGTTCTTTGGGTCAGGGATGGTCAGAAGATGTTGGCTGGCCGATTGTAGTGACCTCCGGGGCTCATATGGGGAGAGATGGTCCCACAGGTATGCCGGTCCCAGGCCGCGCAAGGATTGAATGTCAATACTAAAATCTTAAGCCCTTATCACGGGGCTGTCACTGAAAAGGCCCTCTCTCATGCACCAACCGATGAGCTTTTTTGGTTGATGCGACACTCAAGAGGGTCTCTCCCTGTGATCTTAATTCCTGGGCAAAAACACATAGGAGAAGACTGTCTTTCAGACACCCCTGTCCTAAGTCATGTAGGGCCTTAAAGGACAAAACTAACACCTTGAGCTGGTCTTGGGAGTGGATCAGTAACCACAGTAATTGCTGTAGTATTGGGGTCATACGATCCTGATAGCTGGCCCCAACCAGTAGTCTAGCCACCACATTCTATAGGTTGAGTTTGACATGTTGAGTTGATTGAGCTGGTGGAAGATCAGGCATGCAAGAGAATAAGAAGAGATTGGATTTATACCCCACCCTTCACTCAGAGTCTCAGAGCAGCTTACAACTCTTCCCTTCCCCTTCCCACAACAGATACCCTGTGAGGTGGGGCTGAGAGAGCTCTTTCGAGAACTGCTCTTGAGAGAACAGCTCTGAGTGTTCACCCAGCAGCTGCATGTGGGAGAGTAGGGAATCAAACCTGGTCCCCCCAGATTAGAGTCCTCACCACTTCACCAAACTGGCTCTGGAGACTACACCAAAGCAGCTCTGGAGATCAGTGCAGCTGAGTAAAAAACACTGCAAAAAAGGCAGATGCCCAGAACATCTGTAATACTTTTTAGAACAATTTCTAGCATCATGAACATTTTCTTGTGGTTAAAGTGCTGTTTGCAGTTTGCTTAAAAGAGAGAGGCGCCCTTCCCTGACTTAAATACCTGGGAGACAAATTCCATCACGCCCTTAGACAAGATGACTTTACCTTCATCAAAGCATCCGAGTTTTCACATCAGTATTAATACATTAGATATGCAATGGACAGTTCAAGCAGAACAGACTGGCTGTAGTTTCCTCCCTGACTCATTTCAGTGGTCAGGCTCATATTTTCTCCTAAATGAAGATGCCATATTGTGGTCCATCTGTTCTCCAGTTCCATGTACCCTCCTAGCACGGCACACCAGTCTTATATATTTGCCTATTAATCTCAACTGCATATGAAACCCCCCGGGGGGGGGGAACCTCTGTACCAGATGGGACATGCGGGAAATCCATTGTGGGGCTATATTTTGCTGCTTGATCTGTTTCCAAATTGTCTCGGCTCAGTTTCTCACCACCTCTCCTCCTCCAGCCCAAACCAGAGGCATAATTGAGCCCAGCTATTGCCAGGAATGTTAAACAGTGCCCAACAGGGTGCCTGTTATATGACACTTAAGATGAAATGTGTATCTGCTTGGTATGGTATCCTCGCCTTGAAACCATAAACCCTGTAGATAACCACTTGACTGCTTGATGTGTTGAGATAGGTTTAGTGGCTCTGCTGTATTTATGTGTCATGGGGAGACAGCAAAACCACATTGTAAGCCACCAGTGTATTACTCTGGTCGAGAAGCATATCGGTTTGCTCTTTCCCCAATATATCACAGATGCATGGTGCTTTGCTTTCATGAAAACCCTGGTGTCAATGCACAATAGGTGAGTTACAACTGTGCCGAAATTTATGTGAAATGTTGTTAATCCTAGCAAAATTCTCTTAATTCCCCCTGATGACTTCCACAGATGGTACACTCAGCCCAATATCTCGAAATCTGTCATGCAATTGGTTTGAGGTGAAATTTGCTAGGGCAATTTAAGCCAGTAGTGGACATTATGCCAGCCTCCAGGTGGGACCTGGGAATCCCCAGAATTACAGCTCATCTCCAGACAACAGAGATCAGTTCCCCTGCAGAAAATGGCTGCTTTGGAAGGTGGACTCGATGCCATTGTACCTCAGTGAGGTCCCTGGCCTCCATAGGCTCCATCTCCAAATCTCCAGGAGTTTTCCAACCTGAATCTAGCAACCTAGCCCTTCCATACCCCACCAGTGGCCAGGGAGGCCCTGGTAAGTCAACTTTAACATTGCTGAAAGTAGCAGCATCGCCTCTTGTGCTCCTTTCTTTCCTCAAAATAAAAGTGTACACTACTAAAAAAAACCTCACATGAAGCGATGTCAGCACATAGCAAGTTTGAGTTGAATGGGGCCTGGGATTTCACACATGTAACAACACCATACCACACTCTTTTTAAAAATCAGGTATTACTGGGAGAGACAAAAATGAGAAGAGGAACTGGGTTTTTTACCTCACTTTTCTCTACCCAGAGAGTCAGTTTGTGTAGTGGTTAGGAGCACGAACTCTAATCTGGGATAACTGGGTTTGATTCCCCACTTCTCCACATATATCTGCTGATGTGATCTTGGGTCAGCCTCAAGTTCTCTCAAGGCTGTTCTCTCAAGAGCAGTTCTGGAAGAGCTCTCCCAGCCCCACCTACCTCACAGGGTGTCTGTTGTGGGGAGGCAAAGGGAAGGAGATTTGTAAGCCGCTCTGAGACTCCTTTGGCTAATGAATCGGAGGGTATAAATCCAATCTCTTCTTCTCCTTCTTCCCCCACTCCTCCACATGCAGCCAGCTGAGTGACTTTGGGTCAGTCACTAGTTCTTTAGAGTTGTTCTTTCAAGAGCAGTTATCTGATAGCTCTCAGTCCCACCTACCTACCTCACAGGGTGTCTGTTGTGGTGAGGGGAAGGGAATTCCAGCTGGCTTGGTGTCAGGGGGTGTGGTCTAATATGCAAATGAGTTCCTGCTGGGCTTTTCCTACAAAAAAAGCCCTGGCAAGAGCTATGGCTGACCCAAGACCATTCCAGCAGGTGCAAGTGGAGGAGTGGGGAACCAAACCTGATTCTCCCAGATAAGAGTCCACACACTTAACCACTGCACCAAACTGACTCTCTTTAAATTGCTTCTACTTTGGGACTAATTTGGTGGAAATCTAAACAGATGGCTCATGGTAGTTATCCTTGGGTCAGACGCATTTGCAGGGTATAAATGGCGCAGAGGCCATGCTGGAACTAAGGTTAACACAAGAGCTCCAACAGAAGACTCTCAGTTTCTGGAGAACACAATAGGATTATTTCAGCTTTCATAAATCAAGGCCTTTAAAAGTGGGAAACAGCAGGGCACATACCCTGAGCTCATGTTATTTCATCCTCAAAAATTCCAGCCCTGACTGTATCTCACAGCCAACCGCTAGACAGCTGACCTTTTTACCCAAAAGTAGCAAGCCAAGGAGATATCTCACTGTCCTCCCAACAGAGAATCTTTCAAGAAACTGATATACAGCCGCTGACGTCAGCCAATAGTGATAGATGATGCGCCATCAGGCACGATAGCAATAAATCAGGTGTGGAGCATAAGCAGGGGGCAGTCCAGCTATTGCTCATTGGACAGAGTCAGAGATAAGCCAGACACGAGCAAGCTGGACTCGTGTTATCTCAACCGTTCCAGAGCCAAGCACCATGACCAGGCAATTAGGATTAACTCCCATTTCAAGAATGTCCTCAACAGCTTGTCATCTTCCTGCAAGGAAGGCAATGCTTCTCTTGTTCTGCCTCAGGCAAGCTCGTTGCACCCCTACAAAATCTGTTCAATTCTTTTTGCCAAACCCCCTCCATGACAGCTTACTACCGGAGCCAGCCCCTCTCATGAATGAAAGCTATGATTATCCCCCAGTCTTGTGGTTCTACAAGCATACTGTTTGTGAGAATGCTGTCCAAAGCTGTACCGGTTGTTTCAGTGAATAGACAGCAAGTGCTGCTCCATTCCTGAGGCCAGAAGGAAATTGGGGAAAGGGGATTATTTTGGAAGGAGGAGAAAAGGAACAAAGAAGAAGCGAAGATAATGAGGTAGTCTTTTGGTGATCTCGCAACCAGCCTGTGTGTGCACTCAAAGTCTAGGTCCAGTTCTGCTGACCAATCCAAGAGCAGCAGTGTACCCTGTTCTCTTCATCAGGGGGACATGCAGAAGAAGAAGAAGATATTGGATTTATATCCCACCCTCCACTCCAAATCTCAGAGTGGCTCACAATCTCCTTTATCTTCCTCCCCCACAACAGACACCCTGTGAGGTAGGTGGGGCTGAGAGGACTCTCACAGCAGCTGCCCTTTCAAGGACAACCTCTGCCAGAGCTATGGCTGACCCAAGGCCATTCCAGCAGGTGCAAGTGGAGGAGTAGTAGGGGCAGCCATATCTGAATTCAGACCTGAATCCCAAGGACTTTCAGGGTTTGTAGCTGGTGTTGAGAGCAAAGAGCAGGCAGATGACCTATTTTTGCTTCAGCATACAAGAAGATTCCTAGCAGTGATACTGGGCCTGACCAACCATTCTGCTAATTATGGGGGAGAATATAGCACACACTATATGCTGGGAACCCTACCAGGGATTGTTATGTTCTACAACTAGGGCCAAGACTTGGCCACTTTTCAAGTGGTTTGCTAAGGCCTTAGCAAAAAAAATCCCAAGCTTAGGTCCTAGTTGTAGAACATAACAATCCTGGTAGGGTTGCCATTCTCCAGGTAGTGGTTGGAGATCTCACGGATTTCCAATAGATCTCAAGGTTACAAAGAGCAGCTTACCCTGGAGAAAATGGATGCTTTAGAAGATAAACACTATGGCATTATGCCCCATCGAGGCTACTCCTCTTTCCCAACCATGCCCTCCCCAGCTCGCCCCCCCCCCCGATCTCCAGGTATTTCTCAATCCAGAGCTGGCAACCGTATGAGTTCCTGAAACTTTTCCTTCACTATAATGCTCAGTTTTAGAATAGATCCAAACGTTGGTTAATTCTTGAAGATCATTCTGGCTAATGGAAGGAGAAGTGAGCCACTGATCCCCCATCCTGCTGTAGACCTCCAGTGTCTCTTGTGCTGTTCTTGGAGGTTTCTTTTTCCCCTGGAGCAGCTCTCCAGCCATCTGAAATGATCAGGACCCAAAATTCATTATTCACACGTTAAGGCGAATTGTTTTTCTACAACATACCCACAAGATTCCTTCATGTTCTCTGTCCCGCTGCAACCTCTCAAAGCAGCCAATACCATCTCATTGAAAAATTCCACCCACATAGCATGATGAAAGCACACATTGAGAAAGCCTGAATTATTGGACCACAATTGTAATATTCTGGTCTCTTGGAGACTGATCGGGTTGAATTTGGATGCTTCCCACAGTGATGTGGAACCTTTCTATTTAAACTGGCTTCTGATTGCTGAAAGCTGACTGCATTGTATGCTAATTATTTCAATAGATTCTTCAGTTTACAGATTTCATTTGGCTTTATTGTTGATTAATTTGGCAACCACAGGTGAGCCCAGCGTGATGACGACAGTTCCTAAACAATAGGACTTCTGTAGGATATCCCTGTCCACTGTAGGTAAATGGACTATTTCTTTTTGCAAAAGCAGCACAACAGCAAAAAGAACAGAAGGAATCCATGTTTGTATGTGACTTCATTGACCACAACTTTCATTGTTTAGAAAAAAATGAGCAATGTAGTCTTGCACATAGGAATCATCTGTTAACTATTACAGCAACACAGACTTGAGGCTTAATGGGATGGAATTAATCATAAATGGGTCATTTTGTAGAAAAAGAGGCACCAGAGCTCATTAGCACAACTCATTAGCACAACTCATTTGCATATGCCACACACCACTGACATCACCGGAAGGTGTACAAAATTACATCAGCTCAGCATTTCAATTCAAATGCTTCTTGAATTATAATTGTCATCATAAAACCTTACTCCTATCATACTTTTTAAATTCCTTTCTCCTATGTGGCCACAGTGGTATGATGAAAATTTCCATCTGTCTGCTTTGTATGTTTTGGTTATTTCCCCATTTTTTGTGGGGAAAAGTATTAGAAAGTTTGTCAGATCTTAAGAGTTCAGATAAAATTCTCACACAGGGTTTGAACAATGGAGCCCAGAAGCAAGTATTTTTTTTTGGGGGGGGGGGTAAGAAAGAAATAGCACAATAAAATTTAGAGGTTCCGGAGCTCTGCTCCTGTGAGCTCCTGCCCAAAATGAGGCCTGGTCATAAGGACACAAGAGCCTTGCCGGATCAGGAGGGTCAAAGTCTCATCTAGTCCCGCATCTGATTTCCAGAAGAGGTTAGCCAGATCCTTTTGGGAAATACAGCTTGAAGTCTGTGACTCTTAGGGTTGCCAAGTCCAATCCCAGAAATATCTGGAGACTTTGGGGGTGGAGCCAGGAGATTTTGGGGGTGGAGCCAGGAGACACTGGGGTGGAGCTAGGGGGAGGGGGGAACGGCGCCGGGGAGCGTGGCAAGCCGCCCCATCTCAGAGCGGGCGACGCCACTGCGCGGCTGCTGCCTCTTCTCCGCTCGCCGTGGCTGCTCCTCCGAGATGGGCTCAGGCTGAGCCCATCTCGGAGGAGCAGCTGCGGTGGGGCGGGGGGGGGGGGCGGCAGCGGCGCGGCGGCCTCACCCGCTCCGCCTCTGGGGTGGAATCGGAGGGGGGGTGGAGGCGGGCTGGGGGCATGGCGAGCCGCGAGTCCGGGTCCTAGAAGGGCCCGGATTCACGGCTCGCCATGCTCCTGAACTGCCTCTGCCCTCTCCTTCTCTGGTTTTGCCTGCACTGCTGCCGCCTCTTGGCTGCTCCTCCAAGATGGGCTCAGCCTGGGCCCATCTCAGAGGAGCAGCTGCGGTGGGCGGGGAGGGGGCGGCACAGCGCGGCTCGCTATGCTCCCTGGCGCCGTTTCCCCTCCACCCGCTTCCGTTTTGTTGGGGAGCGGGCAAAGAGGGTGGAAATCCTGGGGTCCCCCGCCAGGGCGGAAGGGTTGGGAAGCCTAGTGACTCTCCCCCCTCCATTGCCCCCCTCAACCAAACCCCTTGATCATTTGAGTTGTCATTTTCTGCACCTTTTACCAGCTCTCTGATATTCCTTTCAGGGAAGAGAACCTGGCCTCCTATTTCCTGCTGATGCCAACACAATTGGACAAATGCTGTTCTGTGTTCTCCCCCCCCCCCCACTATCACTGTAGAGTGTAAAAGGTCTAGACCACCATTCTCTTCCTTTAAATTTTGTCTTGTGAAACCTGAATACACAATGTTTTCAGGAGGCTGGACAGTTGTTCAGCAGGTGGCATTAACTAGGACAGTTGCTTGCTCCTCTGGTCGAAAGTGCCCTTCCTCACTTTAATGTATCCACCTGTTGCTTCTGCTGTCAGCTCTAGGCTAGGCCTAGCCCAGTAACTCAGTCCTCAGTAGCAGTGGTTGCCAACCACTGAAGGATATCTAACACCCACAGCTGCATCCAGCCCTGTAAGAGGAGGGTGATCCTAGCCCAGCTGAAGAAGTCGTGCCTGTCAGCGTACAAACAGCCTGCTGCCCCATTACTGCTGAAGACAGCAATCTTATTTCAATTATTCTTTGGAGGCTCTTTGCAAGCGAGAGGGTTTATTTACTGTGAAATCCCTCAAAGTGTCTTTCCAAAAATGCTGCCAAAAAGGAGGGGTGGGGGTAAGAAATTTTTTTTTATCAAAGCTTGCAATCCCGGGAGAGGGAGAATGGGAGAGAGTTTGCAGCCAATCAAGTGCCCGCTGCTGCTCCCATGAAGCCTGCAAGCTGTCCTGGGCTCTGTTTATTTTACATTGACTCAGCAGTGTAGTTAGGTTAACCGCAGCTTACTCAGTGCAGCCAGCGTGACCGGGCAGCTTCCCTCTCTCTGGGCGCAGAGTGGTCTCCCCCTCTTCCTTTCTCTCTCAGCTCCGCAGACACGATTCTCGGTTCTCACCTTTGGCACCGTAATCTGCAGAACGGTGGTGCAAAACCTGCACAGGAGTCAAAAGGCCTGCTCTCTAGCCATACAGGGAACATAAGCCCCACAGTTACTTCTTATGCTTTGCTCTCAAATCAAAGATAGCAGCCTGAAGGAGGATTTCACAGCTGGGTGCCTATGCTAGCCTTCCTCTCCCCCCTCCCCTGCTGTCAAGATGCCACTGACTTTATGGTGACCCTGTGGGGGTTTCAGCAAGAGACATTCAGAGATGGTTTGTCATCGCCTGCCTTGGCATAGCGGCCCAAGGCTTCCACGGTGGTCTCACCTCCAAATACTAACCAGGGCCGACCCTGCTTAGCTTGTGAGAACTGACAAGATTGGGTGCAAATGGTCAAAGCGTATGCTTAAACAGCCAGTGTGGTATTTTATTTATTTATTTAGACAATTTATATTCCGCCCAATTTATATTCGTCTGTAAGACCGAATATTCAAACTCCTCGCCTTCAACAGTTATTACCTTACAGCACCAACAATCTCACTGAACTAACATAATGGAAATTAAAAATTTGCCATCTTGGACTTTTAATGAATGGATTGATGACTGTTAATATGTATGGGAATGTTTTATTATATATTCTATTTTTAATATGCTATGTTTGTTAATTGTTAAGGTTTTTAAACTGTTGTTAGCCACCCTGAGCCTCTTAGGAGAGGGTGGGATATAAATCTGATAATGAATGAATGAATGAATGAATGAATGAACGAATGAACGGGCTCAGGGCGAACAACAACATTTTTAAAACAATATAAAACAACAGTTAAAACCAGATCAATATGAATAGTGACTAAGAGCAGCAGAATCTAATCTGTAAGGGTTAACACTATCTGGAGAACCAAGTTTGATTCCCCATTCCTCCCCCACCTACTTCTCAGGGTGTCTGTTGTGGGTAAAGGAAGGTAAGATGATTGTACGCTGCTTTGAGACTCCTTCAGGTAGAGAAAAAGGTGTAAAAACCAAATCCTCCTCCTCCTCCTCCTGTAGGACCCATGTTATGGAAAAGCCTCCTCATGAGGAAATCCCCCTTGTGACAGCTTTCAGGGAATGCTGTAAGGACAGGCCATAGTTTTCATATATTTTTTTTTAAAAAAATGCCTTCAGTCTAGAATTTTGAACAGACACTGTCTTTATCTTTTCTACTTTTAGGCTTTTAGATTAACTTGTTGCTGCTTTGATTCAGGTTGTTACCCACTTCAGGCTTCAACATTGAGGAGAAATGCACACTTATAAATAAATAAATGCTCAATGGCCTTGTTTTGTCACCTGTCTGGGGTCACAATGAGACTGAGGGGCTCTCACTCACACACCCACAAAAATCTGGAGCTGATGGCCAATCACCTTCAAGAGAAATGGCATTCCCACCCCACCCCCTGGCCACTGTAGCCCCGCATTGGCAATTGAGTTCACTCCCCCTGGGTGTACGCTTCAGCGGAGCTCAGGTTTCAGTGAAGGGTCATTGCTCACCTCCTCCAGAGAGGTGTTTATTGTATCCTACCCTTGAAAGTTCTCAGGCCACAGAAGAAACTTGAGTTCCTTGGGAAAAAAATTCATCCAGCAATACAACAGCAGTTTCCACAGATACAGGGATGAAAAGGAACATGGCTGCTCTCAACAGTTGTCTCAAAGTTAACACTTATACATAATAACACCTTGAATACATTTACTAGTCCTTTGGATTTTGGGGTGTGTGTGTGTGTGTGTGTGTGTGAGAGAGAGAGAGAGTCAATTAGATGAACAGCAAGATCCAAGTCATAGGATTGCCAGCCTCCAGGTGGGGCCTGAAGATCTCCTGCTTTTACAACTGATCTTCAGGTGGCAGAGATCAGTTCCCCTGGAGAAAATGACTGCTTCAAAGGGTGGACTCTGTGGCATTGTACCATGCTGAGGCCCCTCCCCTCCCCAAACCCTCCCCTCTCTTGAATCCTTCCCCAAAATCTCCAGGTATTTTTAGGGTTGCCAGCCTCCAGATGGTGCCTGGAGAGCTCCTGCTTTTACAACTGATGTCCAGCTGTCAAAGATCAGCTTTCCTGGAGAAAGTGGCTGCTTTGAAGGGTGAACTCTGTGGCATTGTACCATGCTGAGGCCCCTCCCCATCCCAAACCCCTCCCTCTCCCAGCTCTGCCTCCTTCATCATACATCCTGGAAATCTTTTTTTTTTTTAACTCTAAGGTGCTCCAATCTAGCTCTTCTGTTACAAATGAATACAGCTGCCCTGAAATTATCAGCTAAATGAAATTTTTGCACAGTTGGCCAACCAGGCTGAAGCTAGAGCATGTTGAAAATCCATTCAGATGAATGGTTAAAATGTGTCTTTCCATGTTATGAATCCAGCTCTCCTTGGCACAGCAATGCCTTTCAACCCCTGTATGCAGATCAGGGGTAGAATTCTAGCAGGAGCTCCTTTGCATATTAGACCACACCCCTTGATGTAGCCAATCCTCCAAGAGCTTACAAAAAAGAGCCTTGTAAGATCTTGGAGGACTGGCTATATGAGGGGTGTGTGGCCTAATATGCAAAGGAGCTCCTGCTAGAATTCCACCCCTGATGCAGATGAACAACGATTGCCCATTCATGGGCTTTTCTGGAGGGCATTCTTAGGCCATGGAACAGCCTACCACTGGATAATGCAACAATGCTCATCCCTCCAGCAGTTTCAGAGAAGGCTGAACACTGGGAAGGGCTTTGAGTTCATCTGGATGAATGTTTGTAACACTGCTTGGGCCCTATTTTAAAAGTGTTGCTTTTTAATGGTCATTCTTAGATGCTTTATTGCGGTTACTTGTCTTGGGGTCCCATTTTGTGGGAGAAAGGCAGGTCTCTACATCTCTTAAATAAACAAATAAACCAAGGAACCCCCCTTTGTAAGGAGACAGACAAGGTCTTTCTTTCAAAATATCCAATCAACAGATTGAGAGCTCTTTCTCGATCCCATGGGATGTGGTACATGGCTGGTCTTAGTTGGTGTAGTGATTTGTCTGGTTAATTCTTTGCTCAGTTGTCAAAGGAAGAAGCTTCAAGGGAAAATTACAAGGGGAGATTGCTGAACTTGAGTTCATTGAGTTCAGAACAATGAACCTCCCAGGGCTGAATAGAGACATAGGATTTTTATCTCACTAGAGATGCTGGTTATCTCACTAGAGATGCACAACAGCCTTGAGAGAACTTGTGGCTGACCCAAGGTCACATCAGCAGGTGTATGTGGAGGAGTGGGGAATCAAACCCGGTTCCCCCAGATAAGAGTCCACGCACTTAACTACTACACCAAACTGGCTCTTTCTGGGAGATACTGGGAGAAGGGTGATCAGATTCTTTTAAGCTTTTCTTCAAGCTTTCCTCTACATGCTCCATTGTACAAATTTCTGGTTCTGCTATAGTGGAGCCAACATCCTGGTGGCATCTAGAGATGTCCCTCTATTACAGTTTATCTTCAGAATACCAAGATCAGTTCCCCTGGCTACTCTTGAAGGTGAACTTTATGCCATTATACCTTGTTGAGGTTCCTCTCTCCCCAAATCTCCCCAGGCTACATCCTCAAAATATCCAGGTATTTCCCATCCCAGAGCTGGCAACCCCAATCCCTGCAGTCAAGTTCAGAATTAGATCCAGAGATCCATATATGTGTAAATGATGTACTAATACATTACGTACAAAACCATACAGAATGCAAACAAAATCATCAGAAATGAAACCTCTTATCCTCTGTAATCCTCGGATTTATATTGTCCCTGGCTTGGAATTTTAGTCCACAAATTCCAACTCTGGACAGGGAGAATAGCAGATCTTTCAAATTACTTTCTATATATCCCCATCATCCTTCAGGCCTAATTTTGACTAAGGCCCAGGAGTTTGCTCCATCCATCAGCTCCAGTGGCTGTTTCTCCTTTAAATGGCTGGCTTTCCTATCCCACTATGAGAGCAGCTTTTGTTTGCAAAGAAAGTAGCTGCTCTTTCCCTGCCACTGACAACCATGGTACACTTCAGGCAGATGTCAGAGGTCCCCAATTCATCTATTCTTCATCGCCAGCATCTCTGCAGATCACATAATAGCAGACTTTCAAGCCCCTTTCATCCCAATGAGGCTGCCGTTAGACCCTGCAGCTTGGCACTGGGAAACAACCCTGCCTGAAGAGCTTTGAAACAGAATCACAGCCACAGAGCAAAATGTGGGTGAATTAAACAGTCCTTAAAAGCCAGGCTGTGATAAGCCATTAGCCAGTGTTGCCAAGCCTTCTGTGGGTTTTTGTAAAAGCCAGCTGCCCTTCTTTGGGAAACGAAGACATACTTGCCCTGTGCTCTTGAGAGGCCCAAATGAAGGCACTGGGAAATGGATATAGATAGGGCAGAAGAAGACTGCAGATTTATACCCCGCCTTTCTCTCTGAATCAGGGGCTCAGAGTGGCTTACAATCTCCTATATCTTCTCTCCCCACAACAGACACTCTGTGAGGTGGGTGGGCTGAGAGGGCTCTCACAGGAGCTGCTCTTTCAAGGACAACTCCTACGACAGCTATGGCTAACCCAAGGCCAATTAAGCAGTTGTAAGTAGAGAAGTGGGGAATCAAACCTGGTTCTCCCAGATAAGAGTCCGCACACTTAACCACTACACCAAACTGGTGAGTCACCAGCTCCAGATTGGGAAATTCCTGGAGATTTGGGGGATGGAGCCTGTGGAGGGTGGGCTTTGGGGAGAGGAGGGACCATAGAGCCCATCTTATTGTAGAGAAAGAGACAGGCACGATATTTGTCTTTTTTGTGGTTGGGATTCAAGCAATAAAGCAGGAAACATTTTTGAGCCAAGAAATGGTTTATTGTTATTTGAACCGTTTGGGAGCATAAACCATAACTGAGAGAGTGTCTTTGGAGACTTCAGGTCCCTACGAATTTTGTCTGAGAACTGTAATATTAATTATTGCAAACATTGTGGAATATCCCTAGTTTACAAAAGCTTTGAAACAGGTGCAGCAGACGTCAACGACCTGTCCAGGGAATTCCAAGGAGTGCTTTATTCTACATATGAGAATTGAATGCTTCTGCATCAACTGGAAGACATTGGTATTGGGTCCTTTTTGGGAACAAGAAATTGACGCTTTTCAAGTGAACTTTATTAGGGACCTGTTTCTCTTTATTGTATTGTTCCTGTTATAATATATTAGTTAATTGTCACGACACTAGGGCTTTTTGTTTTGAGCAGGAACGCAGTTCCGGCTGGCTCGGTGTCAGGGGGTGTGGCATAATGTGCAAATGAGTTCCTGCCAGGATTTTTCTACCAAAAGCCCCCTGATCATCACTATAACCTTTGGGTTGTGTCTATGTATGTACTTCTGGAGTGACTTCTCCCAATTGTAATTTTCCCACTTGGAAGTCGGAAGCCCCACTTGGGCTGGGCTTGCTATCCCTTCCAATGTGGTCTTCACTCATAAAGCAAACAAATTCCTCCTTCAGAACTCTCTTTGCTCAGCTGCCAAGTTCAGGTGAGGCCTTTAAATGTAATCACGCCCCTCACTGGTGTTCTGCTACAGCTAAGGTACCTCAGCATACTCAAAATAAATTTAAAAAATAATGTCTCTTTTCTTGAGTCACTGCTGCCTAGGTGGAGGGAGCTTGGAGGGGGAGGGGAAGGCCTGGTGATTTCCCCAGATTTTGATGGCTGCTGGAGGCCTGAGAATGCTTTCACCCCTCCCACCCCTGCTGCTGGAGGCTTCAATCACCCTTCTGACAGCTGCAGCAGGGCTGCAGCCTCCTTGCCTGGGCTGGCCCACTGTGGGAATGAACACATCATGCCTCTTGGTTTTTTAATGGACACCTATGCATGTGTGAAGCTGGTTAACTCCTTGCATGCCAAAGGTTGGAAGCCCTCCAGACATTTGTCAACAGGGGCGGCAGCCCTCAAATGTAGCATCTCCCCAACTCTGATTCAGGGAACTGTAAAAATGAACTAGGAAGAAAGACAGGTTCTATGCGCTAGCAAAAACAGTTTGCGTGCATTGATCAATAAGTTTAGAACCCTGGTAGAACATCATACAGGGCCGGCACTAGGGCCCGCAGCACCCCAGGCAGTCTTGCCGCCCCCCACCACTGCCGCCCCCACCACTCTCCCTGCCACCCCTTCACAGCAACTGAGGAAGACAGCAGCGATCAGGGCAGGGAAAGAGGGGAAGGAGGTGGGGGAGAATGGGCGGCAAGGCAACGGAGGAAAATAGCAGCGATTGGGGTGGGGAGGGAGGAGGAGGAGGTGTGGAGAAGCGGCAGCAAGGCAACGGAGAAAGACAACGATTGGGACAGGGAAGGAATTTTTTGAAACAAAAAGGTGGGGGTGCCCAATTTGGTGCCCCTCCAGGGCTGATGCTCTAGGCAAGTGCCTAGTTTGCCTAGTGGAAGAGCTGGCCCTGACATTATAGGAGTGCTATGGGGGTGGGGGGGGGAGGAATCTAACCCAGTTGCATCACTGAGTGTGGAGGATCCCAATGGACCATTTCATTGCAGTACAACAGAACATTTGTCTGCCATATGAGGATCATCTAGGGATTCTAGGTGTCCCTCATTTGAAACGGTAATTCCTTATTCCAGAGCTGCTTTTCAAATTGCATTTCCTTTAGCCTGCAAGTAGGCTAAGCATGCACCACCCCCCCCCCCAACTCCCATTCCCCAAATCTACAGAAAGTTTCGAACTCAGAGCTGGCAATCCGAAATTTGGTATTGCATAAGTTATGCAGGGATGGTTGATCTTGCAGATCATTGCAAGGTAATGGAGGAGGAGGTAGAGGAGGAGAAAACAATGTTGTAAGCAGCTTTGGGTCCCCATTGGGGGGAAAGCAGGGTATAAGTATCTAAGTAAATAAATAAAACAAAATTATGATACTGCTGTTTACAAATCAAGATTAAAAATTATTTCCAAGTTCCCAAAAGGCACTGCTATTTTAATAAAACAGAAGTCCAATGACAACTTTAAGATTTACATTTATTTAAGGTGCCACCAGACTTCAGTTTTAGTTTGCTTCTGTCGACAAATATGGCTATCCCTCAAGAAATGGCATTTTAAATTCATTCATTGTTTTGCCCCTTTCCCTCAGATTATTGAAAACTAATAAATATACCTACTTCCTAAACTATTTTATGGATATAACACTAATCAGCAAACCTGAGTTAACAGGTCCTCCCCAAGAGATAAGAGCAAGGGCATTTCTATATAAATTGGGAAGAGGGAATCTAGGAAAAAGTACAGACACTTGTAACAGAGCCAGTGAGTGATAACATGCAAGTGGCTAAGTTCAATGTCAAGGGAGAGGAGAAGATGACTGCCCTGGTCAGAATTCCTTCCCAGTTCTGATCTCTCCTTCTCCCCCTTCCCACCAAGATGCTTCCCTCTGTCCTCTCCTGCCTTTTCATGAGGCCTGTTGTCGGTTTTTAATCCGACAATGCAGCGCTCCAAAGCTGCGGTGGGTCTCTTGGAGAGGCTTATGCAGCTCATAAAACTCCCAGATAAAAGCCGAGATGGACAGCGGGGGTCAGAGTTCACACAATGTACCCCGCCCTCTGTTTCATTTAAACTGGAAGTCACCTCATTAAACACACAGCACTGCACGGGGACAGTCTCCCCTCCCCCTCTCCCCCACACCCCTCGCCTTTGCTCGCCCTGTTCCCGGATTGCTAATCAGGGAGGGGCCACAGAGTTTGGCTCCATTTCCAGTGGCCTTGCTCCTGTCTCACTGGCCCACTTACTGGCATGGGCATGTGGATAGATAGATGGTTGGTAGTATACAGGCAGAAAGGTAGGTAGGTAGATCATCAATTCTGGTCTAATAACAAATGCAAATAATGCCTGAAGCTAAAATGACTGTTGTACTTTGGTCACATTATGAGAAGACCAGAGTTCATGGAAAAGGCAATAATGCTAGGAAAAGTTGACAGCAGCAGGAAAAGAGGAGATGGACTGACTGACTCCATCAAGGAAGCCAGAGCCCTCAGTTTGCAAGACCTGAGCAAGGCTGTGAATGAAAATTCCTGAGGATGTAGGGGGGAAAGCAGTGCTGGGGAAAGGCAGAGTTTGAGGAGTGGAGGATCTTGGAAGTAAGGACAGACACCCCAGCATCACATTGGTGTATGACATCACTTCTGGCAAGAAACAGGAAGTGATGTCATGATGTTGAAGGCCACAGCGAGCTTTCGTATATGAGTTGCTTCATCTGCTAGTCAGCCAATGGAGAAAATAGAGGTTTTGCTCTGTAGCTCCTGTGCAATTGAGCAAGCCTGGCAAAGCAGGCTGTGATGCAGAAAGAAGCAAGAGAGAGAGAAGGAAGCAGATGACACTGAGTTGCTAATGGGCCTGATTATAGGGTTGCCAAGGCAAGTCCAATTCAAGAAATATCTGAGGACTTTGAGGGTGGAGCCAGGAGACTTTGGGGTGGAGCCAGAAGCAAGGTTGTGACAAGCAGGATTGAACTCCAAAAGGAGTTCTGGCTAGGCTTGCCAATCCCCAGGTCCCAGCAGGGGTTCTCCCGCTTTCCCTGGCTCCTTCCCACCCCCAGTCAGCTGGCTGACGGGGGGAAGCCCCACCCCCACAGTCTCCATGTGACTTTCCACCTCTGGAGGCTTCAGTCTCCGATTGAAAGGCTTCCTCTTGGGATGGTGTGTCTGCGTTACTTTGAAGAAGTTGGCAGCAACTCGTGAGTAGAGATGCCAATCCCTTGCTTCAGAATAGTCAGAAACCAGGGGGGGAAGGGGGCGGGGAGGGAAATGTCTGCTGGGCACTTCATTATTTCCTATGTGAAGATCGATTCTCATAGGGTATAATGGGGGATTGGTCTGGAGGTATCGAGGGCTCTGGGGGCACTATTGTTTGAGGTAGAGGCACCAAATTTTCAGTATAGCATCTAGTGCCTCTCCCCAAAATACCCCCAAGTTTCAAAATGATTGGACCAGGGGGTCCAATTCTGTGAGCCCCAAAAGAAGGTGCCCTTATCCTTCATTATTTCGTATGGGAGGAAGGCATTTAAAAAGATGTGCTGTCCCTTTAACTGTTATGGCCAGAACTCCCTTGGAGTTCAATTATGCTTGTCACACCCTTGTTCCTGGCTCTGCCCCCAATGTCTCCATGTTCCACCCCCAAAGTCTCCTGGCTCTATCCCCAAAGTTCCCAGATATTTCTTGAATTGGACTTGGCAACCCTAGGCAGGATTAAGAATTCAGGTCCCAGATAGGGTTGCCAGCTCTGGGTTGGAAGTTCCTGTAGATCTGGGGGAGCAGGGCCTGGGGATGGCAGAGTTTGGGAAGGCGACGGGGCTCAGCAAATGGATTGGATTATCATATGGAGCAGAGGTCCATCACTGGTGCTATTAGCCACGACGTATAGATGGAACACTATGTTTGGGGCAGTGATGCTCTGTATTATTGGTGTTTGGTGGGGGCAACAGTGGGAGCGCTTCTGGAGTTCTAGCCCCACTGGTGGACCTCCTAGTGGCACCTGGGATTTGGCCACTGAGCAGGGCCGTAGCCCTGGATTTTACAAGTTGGGGGGATTTTTAAAAAGTCAGGGGGCACCCTTTTCTATCCATTGCAGGGCTTGCTGCTTCTCAGAAGTTTTCTGGGGTAGGGGCAAAAGCTGGAGGCTCTGAATGTAGCCAAATTGAGGCAGCCAACCCTAAAACTTTGGAGTGAAGAAGGGACTGCATCTTGTGTGCTACCTTCCTTCCACTCCCACTCTGGCACTTTGCAGCCAGCAGCTCCATCCATCCATTCCCTCTCCCCAGCCCATTCCACATGATTTCCTCTGCCTCCCTCCTGTCTACCTCTTGCTTTTGCTGCCACAATGAACTATGCCCTGCTCAGCTCTCCTGGCTCTGGTTGCCACTGATGATGCTTCGCTGGCTCAGCTATTGGAAAAAGAAAATGTAAAAAGCAGACTGCGTGCTGGAGGCCCGCTGAAATTTGGGGGCCCCTGCCTGGATGTCAGGGGGAAATGCCCCCACAGGCCTCCCTGTGGCTACAGGCCTGCCACTGAGTGACACAGAGTGTTGGCCTGGATGGATCGTTGGCCTGATCCAACATGGCTTCTCTTATGTTCTTATGTTCTCTTGACTTGTTAGAAAGACTACTGAAGAATAATAAAGTAGTAAATGGTCTGGGCCCTGCATTCTTAATAACCACTATGTTATTAAGAGAGCCAGTTTGGTGCAGTGGTTAAGTGCGAAGACTCTTATCTAGGAGAACCGGGTTTGATTCCCCACTCCTCCACTTGCACCTACTGGAATGGCCTTGGGTCAGCCATAGCTCTTGTAGGAGATGTCCGTGAAAGGGCAGCTGCTGTGAGAGCCCTCTCAGCCCACCCACCTCACAGGGTGTCTGTTGTGGGGGAGGAAGATAAAGGAGATTGTAAGCCTCTGAGACTCTGATACAGAGAGAAGTGCGGGGTATAAATCTGCGGTCTTTTTCTTCTTCTACTACTACTACTACTACATTTGTGTTCTAAAATAAACTCTGTTGGAAACATCCCAACAATGCATTAATCAGGCCCACAGGAGGTGATATAGAGAGGCATTCTCAGGTCAACCCCATAGCTGTTGAATGGAAATGCCAAGGCTAGAACCAGTATCTTACAGATCCATTTAACAAGGCACTGTGCTCACAGTTCCAAACATTTCCTGGGTCATGTTCTTAGCTTCTGGAGTGCCTCTGGTAGGAGTGACAGCCTTCAGGTGGGACCTGGAGTTCTCCTGGAATCACAACTGATCTCCAGACAACAGAGATCAGTTCCCCTGGAGGACCTGGCAGACCCTGAGGGCAGGCTCTATGGCATCACGTCTGTGCTGAGTTCCTTCCCTAAACTATCACCCTCCCCAGGCACTCCAGGAATTTCCCAAGCTGGAGTTGTCAGCCCTAGGCTCTGCCCACCAAGACTGGCCATTGGCTATCTCTGACCTGGAAGGAATATAAAATCATTTCCAGTTCCTTCTTATTGTACTTACTTCAAGACAAAGCCCTAATGAATACTGGACCAAGTTAATCCACCCTACACTTCCTAGAAACTTTATAGACTACATGTTTACAAGCAAAGAGCTTTAACAATGAATAATGCCACAAAAGACATCGGAACTCAGCCTGAGAACATGTCACAAATGTCATACTGTTTCCTTGGAACCCTGTCTAAGCCCCGAGCAACTGCACAGGAATCCTGAAGAGACTCCAGCTCAGGGGTCATCCACTCCATTCCCTGCACATCATATAAAGTTGCAGGATCCCAGATGGAGTCCTATGAGGCTTGGTGCAATATGTCCATTTGTGGTTGACTTCATGGAACCCTGCTTCCTTCCTCCACTTGCTTTCTGTCCCCGCTCTTCCCAAAAACAGCCCATGCAGGTGCATTTTCTGTTCAGAACCCAGGATGACAACCTGAGCCAGCAATCTGTGCCTGTAATGACAGACTCAGAGGAGCACACAATGATGTTCTGAGAAACATGCTGCCATCTGCAGGGGAGAAGAATGGCGCGCACAGTTTCCTTGATGTGAAAACAAACGCAGTGAGGGTGCTTCGCACAGCATGCTTTGGTACACAAGCTTCATTTAGAAAGACTCCACACACTACTGTATAAGGTGAAGGACGCAAAAGATTTGCTTTGTATTTCTGCAGGCCAGGTGAAATAATACCAGGTGGGGAGTGAACATTGGAGAGTGAACGCTGAAATAACACAAAGTGGGGAGTGAACGTTGCTCCTGCCTGCCCCTTCGACTTGACATGTTTGTCCTACCTCTGAACAACCCATGATGATGAGGATATACTGGGCGCTTTTTTGTACCAGGAACTCCTTTGCATCAGGGCCATACCCCCTGATCCCTCAAGAGCTTACAATAGGCCCTGTAAGAAGAGCCCTGTAAGCTCTTGGATGGTTGGTTCCATAAGAGGGGTGTGGCCTAATATGCAAAGGAGTTCCTACTACAAAAAAGAAGCTTACTACAAAAAAAGCCCCAAGGATATACATGCCTCCAGATCTCATGGACAGCTCTTGTTTTTCATCTGAGATACTGTTTCGTGGTCTTTACAAACATGCCTCAGTTGAATGACAAGTCTCCGGATGGATATTCAGAGACCGGGCAGATGCACCAGGTGCTCCCTAATAAACGTGGAGGAGCCAACTGTTTGAGTGCTGCCCAGTCTGGCCCTATGATTTCACCTGCTGTGATTTCACATTCAGATATTAGCCAGAGCCAGTTGAACAGCATCAGAAGTACGTCTTCTATGTGGAGGAGCTATGGCTCAATGGTAGAGTATTTGCCTCGCACACAGGAGGTCCTAAGTTCAATTCTTGGCATCTCCAGTTATATGGTTAAGAAACAGGTGGTATGAAAGACTTCAGTGCAACATCCTAGAGACCCACTACCTATCAGGGCAGACAGTACTGACTTAGATAGATCAATGGGCTTGTTCAGAATAGGCCCAGAGTTACCAACTCTGGACCAGGAAATTCCCGCAGATTTGGGGGCTGGGTTTCTGAGGAGGGTGGAATTTGCAGAGGGGAGGGATGCACGCAGGGATGTAATCAGGGCTGTCCCTAGACTGCCTGGCTACCGAGGCAAGGCTATCTTCTGATGCTCTCCCACCGCCCACACAGATAACATCATCAAGTCACATGGGGGCACTTAATTTGGCACTCCCAGAAGGCTGGCACCCTAAGCAATTGCCTAGTTTGCCTAGTGGCAGGGCCGGCCCTGGCTGTAATGTCACTCTAGGACTTCCATTTCTCCTAGTCTTTATAAGATACCGTATGTTATACTACATCATCAGCATTGCTTTTTTTGCTCCATTTAGCAATGACTTTCCTATAAATGCCAAGGTGAGCTGATGCGATGATGAGCCAGATTCCACTGAGCCCGTCTTGGCGGGGAGGGTGGGGTATAAATCGAATTAAACATAAACATTAAACAACACTGGCCAATCCATTTGTTCCTTTCTGCTTGTAAATAAGAATTATTAAAACCTGGACACATTCAAGTTTTGTGCGTGAACAAAAAGGGATGGGATCTGGGAGACAGAGGGGCAGAAGAGGCAACTGTAGCCTCTCTGGTTAGTGGCTATTTAACACCCTGCATGTGACATGGTATTAACCTTTTGTAACTATGACACTTGTCATGTGACCTGGGTCAAGAGGGAAAGAAAAAGCTCCCAGGACATCAAGCATGCCCCCCCTTTATAACAAGGAAAGTGCTGAGTCAGACAGAACAACACATCTAACTTGATTATACTCCCTCACTCTCCAATCAGAACTAGGAGGCCCTTGATCACAGTGCATTTTGGAAAGCATGCTAAAAATATATCTCTGACAATGATGCTAGGTTTTATGTTGCTTTGCTATGGCTTTGTTATATGGCTATGTTACATGCAACATGGGGGCATGAGGAGTCACTACGGAGGCCATTTCCCAGCCATTTTTTCCCTTCTGCTCCTCAGTTTCTTGAGGTTTTGGGCCCAGGGGCTGGTCTCCACTCCCCAAAACTCCAGGAATTTCCAAACTAGGGTTGCCAGGTCTGTGTTAGAAAATACCTGGAGTCTTTGGGATTGGATCCAGGAGAGGGTGGGGTTTGGGGAGGCGAGGGGCCTCAGCAGGGTGCAATACCTTAGAGCAGGGGTGGCCAACGGTAGCTCTCCAGATGTTTTTTGCCTACAACTCCCATCAGCCCCAGCCATTGGCCATGCTGATGGGAGTTGTAGGCAAAAAACATCTGGAGAGCTACCATTGGCCACCCCTGCCTTAGAGTCCACCCTTCAAAGTAGCTATTTTCTCCAGGGGAGCTGATCTCTGCATTTTGGAGATCAGTTGTAAAAGCACAAGATCTCCAGGCCCCACCTGGAGGCTGGCAATCATATCAACCCACAGCTTGTACCCCTGGTTTGGTTATTTAATGACCACCATATTGACCGATGTATGTGTGAGGCAGCCATGACAGCTCTGTGGAATGACTCCATCTCTAGAGCAGATTTGAAACTGTCCAGAGAGTGTTCCTGGAACCCATCCTCCTGGAAGTGAGAGGTTAGAGTGTTCTGACTTAGGCAGCTAAATGGAATATATTATGGTTCAAGACAGAAAGGAAGAGAAAGGATACCGCATCATTCAAATAGCCCGGAGATTGTCAGGGCTGTGTCTAATCCCTAAAGGATGAAGTGGGTCTTACAATGGCTGGCAAAATGGCTGGCTGCTCTGTACCAACTCCATAAGGCACCAACAAAAGGAAACACCTTCAGGGGTCGCCCTTGTGAAAAGCGGAGGCTGTGGCCAAGAATGTCTTTTCTCATGCAGATTTACTGCTCACTTGTTCTCTTGCTCTTTCAGGCACGCAGGCATATTCCAGCCACTGCCATCCATCGTCCTTACCCTGGATGGTATTCGATTGTACCCCCTGCCAGCTCAAAAGTGAAGAGAAAGCAAATCCCTCTCCCTGCCTGTATACTCTCTAACTCCCTCCCTCCCCCCCCCACTCCAAACCAGACCCGATGAAAAACAAGGGGATTATGGCCTGAGATGACTTCAGGAAAACAGCTTTCAGTCTGTTGGGGAAAGCTGAGGGCTGCTCTATCAGCAAGTGTGCCAGAAAGGCTTACAAAATAATTAAGAACTCTTAGTCTGTTAATAAGAATGAAAGACAAGGGAGCAGGAGAGTGAGAAGAGGGGGGAGACAGAAAAGGGCACAAGAAGAATGGGGGAGGGGGAGGGCAGCCCCGTTGTTTCTGGAGAGGCTTCTTGGCTTTCAATAGCTGCAGACCCTTCAGCTTTTTGCAAATGAACACAGGAACACTCCAGCATATAGCAGGAGTGCACAGGGACGTAGTTCCAGCTTGCTTGGCATCAGTGGGTGTGGCCTAATATGCAAATATGTTCCTGCTGGTCTTTTTCTACCCAAAAGCCCTGTGCAAAACAATGGTGCCATGTTGTAGATGTGTATGGCAGTGATTCCCAAGTGTTGGTAGCTGAGATTCAGTTTTCTTTTCTGAAGTAAAACTAGTGCATGTGTGTAACATTGAGAATAACTGCTCCCCTATACAGAGGAGCCCCACCCCTCCGATTCTGCAAGAAACAATGATCTGGATGTGCTTCACACCAACCTGTTGCAATAATTCCTGAAGAGATGCAATGGGTGAAATCCTTTGGGACCAGGTAATTCTGTTGTGTGTTTGCACTGACAACAAATGAATGATTCAGTCAGACTTAGTTAAAAATTGCTACAATTCCCAAGAGATTTCCACTCTTTTTCATTTTTCAGTTTCAGTTTGCTTTATTACGGTCCATGACCAAATACACAGCACAATGCAGGCCAACAACAACCACATAAAAATTGTAAAAATCAAGATGGACCTAAATAGGTGAAACGTAAGATATTTAAAAAATAAATGTGAAAATAAAATATAGGACATTAGTATGAATAATGAGATATGACAAATAATACAGTAGTGGTCAAACATCTTCTAGCTTAATAAATATAGTACATATAATAAAAAAATTAAAAATTATACAGCTCCAGAAAAAATATTAACTAGAATACACTGGTTAAAATTACAATCTGTTACCTCGACATTAACTTGTAAGAACCATAAAATGCAATTTGATTGCATGGGAACAAAATTTGGCAACTTTATGCATGGTCTCTGTATTTATATCAGTTTCAGTAGCATTTGTGATGGTATACAGAGTACTCAGGCATTTAAGAAAAGATAAAATACAAGCTTGGAAATATTCAAAAACAGTCAGTTCAGGACCCCTTCTTTACATAATCCTCACGAATTCTCCTAGCTGCCACCATAAATTTGGCACAATTAATTGTGAATTGGGGGTTAAAATCTGATAACAGCGTATTTCTGATTTTGAAATCAGAAAACCCGAGACATCCCTCCAACAAAGAATAAATGTACCTGGCTCGTATGCCAGCGTATAGGTCACACCCAAACAAAACATGGTCAATCGTTTCAACTATCTGCACCACAAGGACAAACCCGCTCAGCCATAGGCAGCTTTCTAAAGCGGCCCTCAACGACTGCTGAAGGAAAGATATTGCAACGGGCCATAGAAAAGGCCCTTCTGTGGGATGGTATTGTTAGAGTTGAGAGATAGGGGGCTGGAGCTAACACATATCTCCTTTGAGGGGGAGCTAGATAATCCGGGACCTTGGCAATATCATTCTGTCTCTCAATGTCTTGTAGTCTCTGTTTGACTATGGCCCTGGCTTGATCCAGGGCCATTATCTGGAGAGATTCAGGTGAAAAGCCAAGCGTAGACAATTTCTGATGGATGGTTCTTACCCAAGAGGAACAATAACTATCCTTTAAAATCAACGATGTGATATTCGTGGCGCAATGGCTGAGATTAAGCCAAGTGGTGATTGAAAGTAGGCTCACCCTAGCCTCTATCCTTAGCAAGCCAGTTTCTAGGCTTCCCAACCCTCCCGCCCTGGCTGGGGACTCCTGAATTTTCAACCTCCTCCCCCGCTCTTAAAAAGTCTGGGGGCGGGGGAGAGAGAACATACCTGTAGGCATCATGTTTTACAGCTTGGGATCCATTTTTAAGGCTGCACAGGAAACAGGAACGGCCCCTCCCTTTCTTTTCCTGCGCAGTCTTACTTTCGTTTTCACAGGCAGCAAATTCTGCTTGAAGAAGACCAAGTACGGTAAGTGTTTGTGTGTGTGTGAGAGAGGGAGGGGGCAGGGAGGGGGGAATTCGTTGGTATGGAGGCCCATCCACCCCCTTTAGAAAGCGTGGGGGTGGGAAAGGAAATGTCTACTAGGCACTCTATTATTCCCTATGGAGAACGATTCCCATAGAGATTAATAGGGAATTGATCCATGGGTATTGGGGGCTCTGGGGGGGCTATTTTTTGAGGTAGAGGCACCAGATTTTTAGTATAGCTGCTAGTGCCTCTCCCCAAAATACCCCCCAAGTTTCAAAAATATTGGAACAGAGGGTCCAATCTATGAGCCCCAAAAGATGGTGCCCCTATCCTTAATTATTTCCTATGGAAGAAACGCATTTAAAAAGGCATGCTGTCCCTTTAAATGTGATGGCCAGAACTCCCTTGGAGTTCAATTATGCTTGTCACATCCTTGTTCCTGGCTCCACCTCCAATGTTTCCTGGCTCCACCCCCAAAGTCTCCTGGCTCCACCCCCAAATTCCCCAGATTTTTCTTTAATTGGACTTGGCAACCCTACCAGTTTCCAAGCGTAGTACTGCATTGGAAATGCAGGTTGGAAAGTGGATAATGGCTCTCAAGAATTTGGACTGAATTTTCTCAAGGGGATCAAAACTTGATAAGGATGGACCCAACATAGTTCCGTAAGTGAGTTGGGGTATTGTTTTGGCCAAGTAGAGTTTTAATGCAACTGGTATAAAATGCCCCCCTTTCGTGAGAAAAAACCTAATGGTGGCCTGGGTTGATTTGCGACCAGAATTGGCAGCATATTCGTGGTGAGCCTTCTTTGACCTGGAGGACTGAATCATAACCCCCAAATATTTGTAAATTGTTACCTGTCGTAGACTATGGCCATTTATATTCCATCTCCTTAGCCTGGGTTTTGGGCCAAAAGCCATTACTTTTGTTTTCTGATACTTGTTCATTTTATTGCTGTTATGTATATGCAAGGGTTGTTTTGTAGAAAAATAGGTGGTGGAGCTCATTAGCATAACTCATTAGCATATGCCACCCTCCCACCAGCCAAAAGCAACCCAACGCAAGAAAGGAGAGCCCTGGGCAAGCAAAGCCTGCTTAGGCTATCTAGAGATCCAGCCAACCCAAGCAGGCCTCGCTCACCTCAGGCTCTCCTTGCCCACCCCCCACCCCACAGTCAAAAGGCAGCAAGCCACCCACCACCAAAAATCACAAAAGAAGTGGAGAAAGGGGGGGGGCTTCTCCATGTGTTAATGAGGGCTGCTGGGGGTGTGATGAAGCTCCTGGGGACTGGCTGGCTGCCCGCTCTCCTAATGCAGGGATTGTTACGCAGCTGTACCTACTATTCAATGGGCAAGGTTGGTGGGGAGGAAGAGGGGGAACCTTCAGAAAGGCTTTTGTATATGCATTGTTTCTAAGTGGATTTTAATGTCTTTTTAATTGCTTGCCACCTTGAGGGCCCTGATTGGGTGGAAAGATGGGAGACAAATGTTTTAATTAAAATCACAGAGCAGGTGATGCAAAAAAGCTCTCTACCTGAGACTCTGGAGCTCTGTCAAAAGAGCAGAAGATACTGACCTTGATAGACCAAAGGTCTGATCCTGTACAAGGCAGCTTCACTTCATGTGTGTTTTCAAACTCAGGAGATCTGGTTTTTCCAGTGAATATCCAAGCTTCATGGATTGGAGCGAGAGAGAGAGAGAGCACACTGCAAGAAAGTGGCAGGCAAATAACCAAAAAGGGAACATCATGAAACATCAATGTCAATCCACCTAACACGGACCACTGGTTTGGTGAAAACTTGCCTGTAACAACCAGAGTTTTCTTGTAATAGTGCAGTTGGAATGAAACTGAAGGCAATGCTTCCGTTTTGTTCTTTCATTGGCCTGTACCTCTACCCACTGTGTTTCATATAAACATAAAGAACTTGGACCATCATCTGTTCTTTTTGAGAGCCTCGAGTCTTGTTCTCCAATAAGTATTCCTTCTGGCTTCTGCTACCAGAATAGTTATAATCCCAGTCTACTGGCTGCTCTTAGTGACCACTAGTACCCCATTACTGGGTGCCATTTTAAAAAATGATATTACATCTGCACAGCAGGAAAACACTACCAGCCCAACATTATTATAAGGTATAATATCTCCCCACACCACACTGGTGGTCACCAACAGCACCAAGCGAATTTAGACAGATCACAACACAAATGCAATAGCTTGTGGATGGGGCTGCGCTTCCTGACACTGGTTTAATGGGTTCTTCTGAATTTCTGCCTTACCTAAGTTGCACCAGCAACCTTGCTTAATATTGCTGGTGGCTGTCAAAAATGGAGGGGGGGGAAGAGAGAGAACAATTGGATTTTTTCATGCCACTTTCAAAGCACAGGTTATGCTTCTGGGGAAAATAATGAGGCAATTAGAGGCAGCTAAAGAAACTGTTCCAGATGTGCAATTTTACTGCTGAGATAATGCCTATATAATTCAAATAAATAAGAACTTCAGTAGGAAAGCAGGAGACTGGCGGCTGCAGCTGTTGGAACTTTTTTTTTTTTCCGCCTTGAGCTTCTGCTGTTACTCCAATCATTATTTTAAAGATTTTTTCCCCCAGCACCGGAAGTGAATGGCTTGAATCCGTTCCAACATGAACCAGCAGAGGGAGGCTAGTGGTTATCATTGAAAATGGAAGCTGATAGGAGTCATTATGATTTGTTATGCCCCTGATCTTGAAGGTCAAAAGACTGTGCTGGTCCTTTGAGCTTGGAACAATTGGGAACCTGTTTCTCTGTCTGGAATGGAACAGCTGGGTCGCAGCGGAAGAGAATTCTGCCAGCTAGGGATGATTTCCAGTTTCTCATCCCTGTGACATCAGACAATATCGATACGCGATTCTTATGCAACTGAGGAAAATAAATAACATCTACATAAAATCATAGAGTTGGAAAGGACCTTCAGGGTCATCTAGTCCAACCCCCTGCACAATGCAGGAAATTCATAAATACCTCCCCCTACATTCACAGGATCAGCATTGCTGTCAGATGGCCATCTAGCCTCTGTTTAAAAACTTCCAAGGAAGGAGAGCCCACCACCTCCTGAGGAAGCCTGTTCTGCTGAGGAACCACTCTAACAATCAGAAAGTTCTTCCTAATGTTGAGCTGGAAACTCTTTTGATTTAATTTCAACCAATTGGTTCCGGTCCTACCTTCTGGGGCTGCAGAAAACAATTCCACACCATCCGCTATATGACAGCCCTTCAAGTACTTGAAGATAGTAATCATATCACCTCTCAGCCACCTCCTCTCCAGACTAAACATGCCCAGCTCCTTCAACTTTTCTTTATAGGACTTGGTCTCCAGACCCCTCACCATCTTCATCACCCTCCTCTGGACCCGTTCTAGTGAATATGTCTATATCCTTCTTAAAATGTGGTGCCCAAAACTGAGCACAGTTTTGCTTGCGTTTAGCAGTAAATTGATCTGCATGAGGAAACAAAAGTTGAGCTAAAAAAGTAAAAACTGACAAGGTCAAATTAAGCTGAGAAGGGGATCTTTCAGTAAAAACATTGGAGTTGTGAAATTTGGTAGCATCCCCCATGAATGAGGTGACAGGAAGAGGAGAAAGAGGAGAGGATGAACCAACTGATAATCTGACAGGATACCTTCCAACCAGAAGAGTTAACAGATGTTTCAGCCAAAGAGGATCATCCCCATAGGAGTTTCTATGTATAACATTGCCACTTTCCATCAATCATTGCACTGGCCGGAAAAGGCGTTCGTGATTAGCATGGAATCATTTGCTTGGTGTTCCATTCTCAGCTTTTGTCCAGTGCTCCATTAGAGGCAGCAGTTTTGCTTGGCAATTTCTGGAAATAGAGATAGAAGCATGGAGGACAGAGATAGAAGCATGGAGGGAAATGCTAGTCATGTTCCCCTTCCCAAACTGGCAGGGGACCAAGGCTAATGTATTTTGTACCCCATCGCAGGCAACCAGGAACTTAGGCTGCTTCAGAGTCCTGATGGGAGCCAATAGAGAATGTTTTCCCTTCCCCCAAAAGACAGAACCAATGCAGATAAGTGACAAGATATTTGTAATTAACAAGAACCGTAGTACTCTCTTCCCAGTCTCTCCTGATAGATCAGCGAGGAACAATTTTCAGAGAAGTCTTAAATTTTATGTAAAAATAGCCACACACACACACCCCAACTGTTGTGCAGGAAGGGGGAAAGACAGGCAACCTCACACTTACATGAAAAAGGTGGAGCCAGGATGAGTTAGTTTAAATCAATCTAGAGTGTGAAGAAAAGGGATGTTAGGCTGGCCCCCTGCCACACCTTACTTGAAATATTTTTCCTCTGCCCTGGCTCTGATATTTCAAGTTAATTTGGAAGAAAGGGATGCAGAAAACCACTGAAAATAGAAAAGTAAGAGAAGCAGGGGTTAATTCACTTGGCAACGATTCCGTGCTAATTCACACTCCATTTTTAAAAATAGACCCCCCCCCCCCCAACTTGGACATTTTAGGAAAGGAGAAAAATCTTACATGCTCCTGTTGCCACTCACCCCCGCACCTGCTCTGCAAGTAAGAATTTAAATTGCCTAGAAAATGGAGGCATAAAAACCTGCTGTATAAATCTGCAAAAGATGTGCTGGACATAAACTGATGTAATATCAAATTGACCACAAGAGGGAGTAAAACACACTGTGGACCAGGGGTAGCCCTGGAAGCAAAAGGAACACATAAGAGGAAAATGGATCAAACTGACAAGTTCCACCAGTACTTCCTTCCCAGTGTATCCACCATTCCTCAGGACCCCCAATTCCCCAGAAGCAGCGTTTTGTGGAGCTCAGTGGGCTGCAATGGGAAGGGGGAAGCAGGAAAGTTCCATTTTGCCACTGGAAAATTTAGTCTGGATCCAACCCCTTCTCTCATCTATCTGAAATCTTCAGGTGAAAGGATCCTTTGCTCAAAATACAGTCCTTAAGATTTTCATTCCAATGGACTGGTAGACAAGAAGAAAAAAAATGTACAGGAAGAAATACGCTTCCCACTGAAACCAGTGGGAATGAAACTAGAATGTAACAGCTAAAGATAATAATAACACCTTTAATCTCAAACTTTTAACCCCAAACAAGTTTCTAAAAACTGAACAAAAATGCAACAACAAATACAATCCTCTGTACATTTTGTTTGTAGTGGTTAAATGCACGGACTCTGATCTGGGAGAACCAGGTTTGATTCCCCACTCCCCACATGCACCAGCAGCTGAGTGACCTTGGAGCAGTCACAGTTCTTGAAGGAGCTGCTCTCTCAAGAGCAGTTCTCAAAAGAGCTCTCTCAGCCCCACCTACCTCACAGGGTGTCTGTTGTGGGGAAGGAAGGGAAAGGAGATTGTCAGCCACTCTGAAACTCCGAGTGAAGGGCGGGGTATAAATCCAATCTCCTCCTCCCCCTCCTCCTCTTCTTCTCATGCTTCCCTCCAGCACCATCATTCCGCAAAGCATTTGATCTGTCAACTGCCGTTGGATAAATCTGTTGTAAAAGGGTGGGCAACAGGGCCAGCAGAGGAACTTGGTGATACTTATAACAGCTGTATCCTCTCCACTGACAAAAATTTTAAAGATATAGATATCGTTTGGTTTAATCTGGGAACCCTTGGTGAGGCAGCGCCTACCTATACAACCATACTTAAAAAAAAAAAAAATCAGTGGTATAGTTTGACTATTAACATAAGGCCAAGACAAATAATCTCTGGTCCAGGATTTTTAGTTTTCATTGTGCTCCCTCCTGTCTCCTCCCAGTCTCTCTTGGCAACAGCCTGTGAAGAAGCAGCCAGAGCAGTGTTTTGAAATGCTAAGAATGGAGAGGAGAATTAAGAAGCCCTTTTGGCCAGGAGTTCTAACAACCCCAGAGATTGTTGTTTATGCTTATAAGAGCAATTTCTGGCAACTTCTGGACTGAATCAAATTATTTGAGCCACCAAGACAAAACAATCCAGTTAATTATTTTCTTCATATACAAGGAGACACAAAACTTTTAAATATGGAATAAGAGAGAAAAAAGAGGGTGAGGAAGAGGGAAAAAAGAGGGAAGACCTGTTTCATAGACACCTTCATACACCAGGTTTCTAGCTCTGGGAAATTCCTGGAGATTCTGGGGGTGGATCCTGGGGAAGGTAGGTTTGGGGGAACGGAAGGATATCTGTGGAGAATAATGCCATAGAATTCACCTTCTATAACATGGGGACCAGTTGTAATTCCAGGAGCTCTCCAGCCACCACCTGCAGACTGGCAGTGCCCTGATTTGAGGGGGAAACTCTATAGTTTGAAGCAGGTTTTGGCATAGAGTTTTGCCCCAAAACCAGAGTGTTGCTGCACAATGTCCCTGATGTGATGATGTCACTTCCAGGTGACATAATCTCATTGGAGACATCCTGGAATGTCCCCCCAATCCCTCCTGCTGGTGCAACTAAGGGACCTGGCAACCCTACTGTTAGTGTTGCCAAGGAGATATCTGGGGACTTTGGGGTGGAGCCAGGAGACTTTCCCATTCCCTAAAAAATAAATAAACAGCACTGCAGTTCCCCTGAATACAGTCTTCATTTCCTCATCCTATTTTTTTGCTTACCTTGGCAGCTGCACTTCCACTAAACTAAAGTGAGATCTGTCATGCCCCCACAAGTTCCCTTGTCAGGCTTTGGAAGCATTTCCAAGTATGGCTTTTTAAAGGGGCATGAACACACACTCACAAAGCAGACAAAATAAACAGAGATTGCAATCCCACACTTTTATGATCTCATCAGGACAATTTACTCTTGGGAGTTTCTAAATGTAACAATCTGCTGTATTTCAACCAGCTTCTTCAGACAGGAACACGAAAGGAGAGCAGCCTAGGGGGTGGAGCTTTCCTCCATCCCATAATCAGGTTCTAGGTAACGCTTTCCTATCCATTTTACTGTAGAAATGACTTCTGAAGCAAATGCGAAATAGAGGGACTCTCCACTCTGCCTTTCTCACAGCTTCACAAACTCGTGGCTCTGCTTTTCTGCTGCTGAGATTTAAAGGTACACACACATTCCAAAACACAAACAGTTGCAAGCATATTCTAAGCCTGCTGAGGTTTAAAGGTACATGGTGGCTATTTGGGTGAGGCTTCTCCCCACCAGCCAGCTGGCTGGCGGAGAGTAGGGGCCTGCAAAACTGGGGGATCCCCCACTGGGATGTGGGGACTGGCAAGCCTACCTACTCTAGCACACAACTGCATTTTTTTAGATACCATGTTTGGGGTCCAGAGATACCATGTTTAGGGTCCAGTACCGCTTGTTCAGAGTATTGCAGTTCCGCCTAGAAGTATCCAGCACATTTATAAGACAATAACAGTGAGGCCTAGCTTGACTAAGGTCTATGTGCCTCCTCAGTCCTCACTCTACAGATAATGCTGGTTTTTGGCCTCCAGAACATCTAATCTGATCTCCTTATCAGTCTTTGTTCCCAAGGGCTTGGCTGTTCCTAAGAGGCCTACTTGATGCAGACTCCTCTCTCATCCCTCCTTGCAAGATAGTCCACTGCTGACAGCTCTTGTCATGGCTGAAGACTTGTCGTTGCCTCATTAGCCTGCACTGGGGCTGAGAGAACAACACAATTCATCACCTGTTGAGATTCCCAGCTTAATGAACTGGTTTTGGCCATGCATCAGGGATTTTAATGTGCTACTTAACCAATGTATTAATACATAGGCAGTGTTTAGGAGCTGCAACATGGCAGTCACCATGTCTATTCTATGCTTTGAGTATTGCTTTAGTACCTTTCCCTCTCTCTGTTCTTTTTCTTCCCCCATGTTTGGGCTGTGAGACACTACTGTGACCCAGGGAGATGACCAAAACAAAGGGCCCAGTGTATCATCCTGATCACGTGACATTTTCTTGTCCTTTGCTTTAAAAGCCAAGTCTCTTCTCTTCACCTCCCCCTTTAACAGAATTGTATGGTATGATGGCAACTAAATTACTCAGAGATGAGTGATACAAAGCCACAAGGAAGCCTTCCCTATTGTAAGCGCTGACACAAAACTGCCAGATCTGGCCCTCTTTTGTGGAGTACATCTTCTACTTTTCAGGCTTCTTATCAGTGATGGGCCTATTCTGTGTTCTTACTACTAGGAAGTCATGGGTTGCCAACTTTAGTTTAGGAAATTCCAGAACATTTGGGGATGAAGCCTAGGGAGGGTCCTTTGCAGGGTGTAGCACCATACAGTCCACTTCCAACACAGCCATTTTATCCAGGGAAACTGATCTCTGTATCCTGGAGACCACTCGTAACTCTAGGAGATCTCCAGACCCACCTGGAGGTTGGCAACCCTAAGTCTGATAAGTCAGAAACTTTAGAACATCTTCATATTGCTTCTTCAAGGGAATATCTTGTCAGATCTTGGAAGTTAAGCAGGGTCAGTACTTGGAAGGGAGACTCTGTGGAGGAAGGCAATGGCAGACCACCTCTGCCATAGAGTTCACCATCCAAAGTAGCCATTTTCTCCAGGGCAACTGATCTCTGTAGTCTGGAAATCAGTTGTAATTCTGGGAGATCTCCAGGCTCACCTAAAGACTTCAACCCTAGAAGTTCAAATAGAGCCTGGCCTTTACTGAAGACCTCTTGTCAGTTGGGTAAATTCATATTGTAGCGTTGCCAGTCCCCAGTTGGGGGCAGTAGATCTCCTGGGCTGGTGCCCCTCCCCCAGCTTCAGGACTATCAGAAAGCGGTGAGAATAGCTACTGGGCACTCCATTATTCCCTATGGAGACCAGTCTGTGGGTATCTGGGGCTCTACGTGGGCAAGGCCAGATTAACAATTAAGCCAAAGTTTCTGACTTATCAGCACTGGCCTATGGGCCACCATGCCTTTAGGGGCTCCAGGCTGGCTTCCCCCCCCCCAGTTTCTCCCCTGCTTGCAGCCCTTGGAGCCTGCACACGCAGCCAGCAACTGAGCCACTCTTTGCTCAATTTGCCTGGTGAGGCATGCTGCTACCGTCATCGCCAAGCTTGCCTTTCTCTGCCTCTCCCCCGCAGCTTTGTCAATGGGGCTTTTGAGAAGGTGCTTGTAGGCTGCAGCAGGGTCCACCAGCAGTGGGGCAGACACTCTGACTCTGAGATAATTTGCAAGGAGCCCCCCAAGATTTTGACTGCCTAGGAGCCTCCACTGGGTTTAATCTGGCACTGTGTGGCGTGGGCTGTTTTTTTTTTTTTTTTTAGGTAGAGGCACCAAATTTCAGCATAGCTTCTGGTGCCTCACCTCAAAACATCCCCCCCCCCAAGTTTCAAAAAGAGTGGACCAGGGTGTCCAGTTCTATGAGTCCCAAAAGAAAGTGCCTCCATTCTTGCTTTGGAGTTTCCTCTCCCAGAACTTCCCTTCTCTCTTCTAGAATCTCCTGGTAAATTCCCTTCCTGCTTGTCAACCTCACATGGGGTCAGGTGATTGTTCAGAAATCCTGGTTCCAGACATCTATTCGATCCATTTGATCCAGAAATGTGATTTCCTTCCCTTTCAGATAAGAGATATCTCTCAAAATATCTTAAGGGTTTGCGAACAGCACACAATCTGGTTTGTCGTTTATGATTTTTACCATATGCACAATGCACCCTTGCATGCAGCCAGGATGTGCTAATTGAAACTTCTTGATGTGTTGGGAAAAAGTACATGAAGGGCTTTAAAAAGACAGCAGCCAGGATCCCCTACTGAAGGTGTGACACCTATTTTATTAAAAGCCACACCTGTAAGAATGCCAAATGCTCATGTGTGAACATGGTATGAGCCAAAATAGAACCTTTTGACTGATGCCGTGAACTAAAAAGTAAGTGGTGCTGTAATATTTAGATTAATTGGTTTAAAATTCATTTGATCAGCTAAAAAGTTATTCCCAAGTAATTGGGCACTGGATTTTTTAAAAAGCAAATTCTTTCCAACACACAAAGTCACAGAAATGGCAAGTGGGAAGAAGGGATAAGTAAACGTTTCCTAATTCATTTTTGAAATGTTCATATTTGGCCAATAGTTTCAGCTCTGCTTTTGGCTGATGGTTTTGCAGAATTCTACAGGCCTTTTTTTTTTTAGCAGGAATGCAGTTCCGGCTGACTTGGTGCCAGGAGGTGTGGCCTAATATGCAAATGAGTTCCTGCTGGGCTTTTTCTACAAAAAAGCCCTTCTTTGTACTATTTACACCAGGTAGTATGGTTTTAGATGATTTTTTATGTTATTTATATAAACAATATACATCATTGCTGACTTATGGATACCCAAATAACCTTGAACGTTGCATAAAAATTCCTCAGTTAGTGAGGAATGGAAGAAGAATGGGTTTGATTCATACAAGGGGGAAGTGTGTGAAACAGGGGTGGGGTGAAAGAGCAAGGATGAGAAATTCTAAATCATCCCCAGAAGAAATACAAAGCATCATGTTAGAGGGGGTATCGTCTCTTCTCTTGTGTATAAGAGAGCATAACTAGCCTAGAATGATTCCTGTTATTAGTGGTGAGTTAAAAACAAAGTAGGCTTTCTTCTCAAAACTATTTATATGCAAATATATGGAGATTTAATAGCTTAATCAAGGATGCAATTAAAACTCATTCAATTAATTAGGAACGATTTCTTAATTGGGTGACAACCCTAAAAAAAGACATTCAGATGGCCTAATGAATGCAGATGAGAAAATTCTTAGAGAGGCGCTAATATTTGGAAGACATGGTCTCCCCAGGAATTTCCTGGCTTTACCCTCTATCACGGCCATTCACTTTGATATAAATTATCCAAATTCTGGGTCTAAATTTATTCCCACAAAGGACATACAATGAAAACAAGGTGAGCCAACGAACGAAAGCAAACAGCTTCCAAATTACCCACTCTGGGGCACAAAGCTAAAACACCAATTGACAAGGAGGATCTTGGGAAGTCCTTATATTCACAGTAGGGAATTCTCCTCAAGCATTCAGTGGACCTGCTTGTTGTGCCTCCTGTCATCACTTAACCAGGGAAAGGAATAATGGCTCGTTTTCTACTCTTCTTCATTGCTCTGCCTGCAGCTTTTTGTTCTTCCCGTTTCTTTTTTTGTTCTGGTCAAGACTGCTTTCCAAATCCTGTCCTACTGTATCCTTTCATGACTATTGAAGAAGGTAGCAAAGCTATTTACAGCACTCAACAGTAGTCTATTGTGATGCTAAATTCCTAGCTATTTGTACCTCACACTAATGAGATGAAAACCGTTATGAAATTATACAGTAATTCATGGCCCTGATGTCCACTTCCAGTCCACCTGGATCATAAATTTGGAGATGGAAGGACTGGAGAAGGGTGTTTTTGACTGCCTTTTGGGTGTGTTCTTTGAGAAAGCACAAACCTCTCGGAGTGGCAGTATATAGCACAGAGCCATGCAGTATGTTAAAGAAGGATGAATGTAGGGAAAGCAGCCTCCAGGTGGGACCTGGAGACAGTTTTTGTTGTTGCAGGAACTCCTTTGCATATTAGGCCACATACCCCTGATGTAGCCAATCTTCCAAGAGCTTACAGGGGTCTTAGTACAGCGCCTGCTGCGAGCTCTAGGAGGATTGGCTACATCCGGGGTGTTTGGTCTAATATGCAAAGGAGTTCCTGCTACAAAAAAAGCCCTGCCTGGAGATCACTTGGAATTACACCTGATCTCCAGACTACAGAGATTGGTTATCCTAAAGAAAATAGCTGCTTTGGAGAGTAGTCTCTATGGCATTGTACCCCACCAAGGTCCCTGTCATTCCCAGGCTCCATCCCCAAATCTTCAGGGGTTTCCTAACCTGGATCTGGCAACCCTCTCCTCCCCATCCCCTGCCAGTGGCCAAGGAGGACCTAGCAAACCTAAATGAATGACTACACTCCTTTACAGAAGGAGTACAGGCATCCTCACTTTAGGCTTCCCAACCCTCCCGCCCTGGCGGGGGACCCCAGGATTTCCAGCCTCTTCCCCCGCTCCCCAAAAAAACGGAAGCGGGGGGAGGGGGAAACGGCGCCAAGGAGCCTCTTCTCCGTAGCTGCTCCTCCGAGATGGGCTCAGCCTGAGCCCATCTCGGAGGAGCAGCTATGGAGAAGTGTGGCGAGCCCCGGATCTGGGTCCTTCTAGGACCCCGAGCAGCAACGCTGGAGGAGCGAGAGCAGGCCGGACTTGCGCCCTGCCCCTACACTCCCTGCAGGGGCGAAGGCGGCCTGCGTGGGCAAGGAGGGCGCGCTTCGCTTCTCCGCCCGGCCCCTCTGCTGGGCCTATGGCTGCGCGGGCGGCAAGGGGGCATGCTGGGCCGGCCTCGAAGGAGAAGGAGGCGGCGGCGGTGATGAGCTGAGCTGTGGCAGGAGGAGGAGGCGGTATGGCCGGAGGGAGAGGCCCTCCTTGCCTTCCCTGCTGGCCGGTAGGGTTGCCAATCCCCAGGTGGGGGCAGGGGATCCCCCGGTTTGGAGGCCCTCCCCCTTTCAGGGTCGTCACAGCCTTGATCTTGGCTCCACCCCTAATGTCTCCTGGCTCCACCCCAAAGTCTCCTGGCTCCATCCCCAAAGTCCACAGATATTTCTTTAATTGGATTTGGCAACCCTACCTCACTTGTTAATAACATCCGTGGAAGCATCTTTCTGACCTGGATGGTCCAGGCTAGCCAGATCTCAGAAGCTAAGCAGGGTTGGCCTGTGTTAATATTTGGATGGAAGATTGCTAAGGAAGACCAGCATTATATGGAGACAGGCAATAGGAAACCACAGGGCTTTTTTTTATTTAGCAGGAACTTCTTTGCATATTTGGCCACACACCCCTGATGTAGCCAATCCTCCTGGAGCTTACAGTAGTCCATGTACTAAGAGCCCTGTAAGCTCTTAGATGATTGGCTGCATCAGACGTGTGTGGCCTAATATGCAAAGGAGTTTCTGCTACGAAAAAAGGCCCTGGGAAACCACCTTTGAATGTCCCTTGCCTTGAAAATCCTGTGAGATCGCCATAGCCGCCGTGAGCCTGCTTCGGTGGGGAGGGCGGGATAGAAATCCAATAAATAAATAAATAAATAAATAGTCAGCTGGGACTTCCTATCACTGTAGACATACCGAACACTTATTATCATGTGACCAAAGCCCAGTTCCGCTGGGCCTGTAAGACCGAACTGTTTAATCTCTCCTTCAGCAGTTAAGGGGAGGTAGCAAATGTCCCACAGCACTGACAAACCCGCTGGACAAAAATAGATATTCAGCAACATTGATTTTATGGTTAAATGTGTGGAACCGATTTTACTGTATATTGTTTTTAATATTCTATGTGGTTTTTAACTGTTGTTAGCCTAGGGGGGGAGGGGTGGGCTCCCTCTTGGGTATCCTGCCCCCCCCCCCCAGGGATAGTGTATGCGCAATACATAGCCTCTCCTTCCCGGTGTAGTGAATGCCGCGTGGTCACTGTCCGGCTATGCCTGGCAGATGGTCACTGCAATGGCCTCTCCTGCATTACTGCATCCATGGCAACACCTTCCCGCTGGTCCCCCCCCCCCCCGTTTCTCACAGAGTTTGCCACGTCATGGTGCGACCGAATCTCCGGCGGTATAACCGGATGGGCAGGCTGGGCCCACCAACCTCGCCAGCCAAGAGAAGGAAAACTCTAACATCAAACCCGGGCAGATAGAGCTCGTTAATGTAACACCTACCACCTGGAGGACTCGCTGCCGGCGTCCCGGCTTACTGGGCCATGGCAGATGACCCCAAGGTGAAAGGGTGGAGCCAGTACTGCGCACACTGTGCTTCACCTAAAAATTCCTCTGCGCAGGCCTGAAGGGCATATCCACATCCACAACCCACAACACACCAAGTCCTGCAGCGATGGGCAAGGGGCGAAACGGCAGGTGGAAGATGCCACTGGAAGCCGCAGTCCCGATCCTGCATGTAGGCGGTTCAGGGTATTGGTCGCCTGATGCTGACCCGGAGACGAAAGCATCTTTCGGCAGCACCCTGAATGACCAAGCAGCCTTATCTAGGGACAGCACTGCTTGCTCCACACAGAGGGGGCCTAGAAAAGGTGGCCTAAACAAAGCTCATCTCCCCCACCCCAGTTGGCTAGCCGCGGTCAACGGGCATCCTTACTTGCGGTCAAAAAATAACAACAAAGAAAAGGCATGCACCTGCCTCACAAAGTGTGCAAAGACTTAAGCTTGCGTGTTGGTACATCAGAACCATGCTTGACACAGTAGACAGTGGTCGCCCTGAATGACGCTCTGCTCTAGTTGCCCACGAACTTCTCAGGTTGAATATTGACATAGCAGCTCTCAGTGAGGTCCGTTTCCCTGAGGAAGGTAGTCTTCAAGAACATGGTGCTGGCTATACCCTCTACTGGTCGGGTAAGTCAAAGGCTGAGAGCCGCCTTTCTGGCGTTGGCTTCATGGTCAGGAACTCCATTGCCTCCAAACTCGAAAACCTGCCAACAGGTCACTCAGATCGCATCATGTCCATGCGCCTCCCACTTCAAAACAAGCAGCATGCAACACTCATCAGTGTGTATGCCCCAACCCTTCAAGCAGATCCTGCAGAAAAGAACACGTTCTATGCTGATCTACGCAACGTCATACGGAAGACCCCTACAGAGGACAAGGTGATCATCCTTGGCGACTTCAATGCCAGAGTAGGTAAAGACTCAGAAGCCTGGAAAGGAGTACTTGGCAAACACGGCATTGGCAACTGCAATGATAACGGGCGCCTCCTGCTAGAATTCTGCACAGAGCACCAGCTCACCATCACCAACACTATCTTTCAGCAGAAGAACAGCCTGAAGACAACCTGGATGCACCCACGGCACCTTATCGACTACATTCTGGTGCGCCAGAGAGACCTTCGAGATGTCTTACATACCCGAGTAATGCCCAGTGCGGAATGTCATACGGATCATCGTCTTGTACGCTGCAATCTCCGTCTTCACTTTAAACCCACACCCAGGAGAGGAGGTATCCCTCGGAGGAAGCTTCAGGTTGGCAGCCTTCAGTCAGCCGAAGTTAAAGCTGCCTTCCAGGCAAAACTCCAGTCAAGAATTGAGGACCCCAGTTGCCCCACAGACCCTTCTCCAGAAGCACTCTGGGAACACCTAAAAACTACCATCCTGTCGATCTCTGAAGAAGTCCTCGGGTTCTCCACAAGGAAAAACAAGGACTGGTTTGACGAGAACAATCAAGAGATCCAAGAATTACTAGCGAAAAAGAAATCTGCCTACCAAGCACATCTTGCTCAGCCCTCCTGTCCCGGGAAAAAAGCAATCTTTCGCGCTGCATGTAGCATCCTCCAGCGCAAGCTTCGAGACATTCAGAACGAGTGGTGGACCAAGCTTGCAGAGAGAACCCAGCTGTGTGCAGACACTGGTGATTTAAGAGGGTTCTATGAAGCCCTGAAGGCAGTATATGGCCCATCATATCAGGCTCAGAGTCCTTTGCGTAGTGCAGACGGCCAAGTGCTCCTCACAGACAAGGCATCCATACTGAATCGGTGGTCGGAGTATTTTCAGGCTCTCTTCAGTGCCAACCGCGTAGTTCAAGATTCAGCAATCCACCTCACCGCACTTCAACCAGTGAAAACAGAGTTGGATGAGATCCCCACCCTAGAAGAGACTGTTAAAGCCATCAAGCAACTGAAAAGTGGCAAGGCAGCGGGAGTTGATGGAATCCCACCAGAGATCTGGAAGCATGGGGGCACAGTACTACATAGCGCACTTCACAAAGTACTTGTCACCTGCTGGGAACAAGGCAAACTTCCTCAGGACTTTCGCGATGCAATCATCATCACTCTACACAAGAACAAAGGAGAAAAGTCAGACTGCTCCAACTACCGGGGGATAACCCTACTCTCCATCGCAGGCAAAATCCTTGCCAGAATACTCCTGAACAGACTGGTGCCCACCATTGCAGAAAAACTCCTCCCAGAGAGCCAGTGCGGCTTCAGAGCTAACAGGAGCACCACCGACATGGTATTTGTTCTCAGGCAGCTCCAAGAGAAATGCAGGGAACAGAACAAGGGTCTATATGTGACTTTTGTCGACCTTACCAAAGCTTTCGATACTGTTAGCAGGAAAGGCCTGTGGCAAATCTTGGAACGTTTAGGATGTCCCCCAAGGTTCCTCAGCATGATCATTCAGCTACATGAAGACCAGCGAGGCCAAGTCAGACACTGCAACGACCTCTCGGAGCCCTTCCCAATAGGCACAGGTGTAAAGCAAGGCTGCGTTCTCGCGCCAACGCTCTTTACGATCTTCTTTAGCATGATGCTTCAAAGAGCCGCAGTAGATCTAGATGATGACGATGGTGTCTACATCCGCTATCGCACTGATGGCAGCCTGTTCAACCTGAGGCGACTAAAGGCTCACTCCAAGACAATGGAAAAACTCATCCGAGAGCTGCTATTTGCTGATGATGCTGCACTCGTCTCCCACTCGGTATCAGCTCTGCAGCATATGACGTCCTGCTTTGCAGAGGCTGCCAAGCTATTCGGCCTAGAAGTTAGTCTGAAGAAGACAGAAGTTCTCCACCAGCCTGCACCCCAGGAAGATTATCACCCTCCCTGCATCACTGTGGGTGAATCAGTTCTGAAGACAGTCCAGCAGTTCAGCTACCTAGGCTGCATCATCTCCTCAGATGCCAAGATCGACAAGGAGATTGACAACAGGCTGGCAAAGGCAAATCGTGCATTTGGCCGACTGCACAAAAGAGTGTGGAGCAACAAGCATCTGAAAAAAGGCACAAAGATCAATGTTTACAAAGCGGTTGTGATGACAACCCGCATCTACGGCTCCGAATCGTGGGTTTTATACCGTCATCACCTGCGACTCCTTGAGCGCTTCCATCAGCGCTGCCTTCGCACCATCCTCAACATCCACTGGAGTGACTTTGTGACCAACACTGAAGTCCTCAAGAGGGCGGAGGTTACAAGCATCGAAGCACTGCTGTTGAAGACGCAGCTGCGCTGGGCAGGGCATATTTCTAGGATGGAAAACCACCGCCTTCCCAAGATTGCTCTGTATGGCGAACTTTCCACCGGCCATCGAAATAGAGGTGCACCAAAGAAGAGGTACAAGGACTCCTTGAAGAAATCCCTTGGCACCTGTCGCATCAACCATCACCAGTGGTCTGACCTAGCCTCAGATCGCAAAGCATGGAGGCACACCATCCACCAAGCTGTCTCTTCCTTTGAGAACGCACGCATAGCTGGTCTTGAGGACAAAAGGAGATTGAGGAAGAATCGCACTGCTACAGCACCAACCCCAAATCAGACTTTTCCCTGCAGCCACTGTGGCCGGATCTGCCTGTCCCGCATTGGTCTTGTCAGCCACCAGCGAGCCTGCAGCAGACGTGGACTACTGCACCCTTCTTAAATCTTCGTTCGCGAAGTCAAGCCGAGAGAGAGCCGCCCTGAGACCGTTAGGGGAGGGCGGGATATAAATTTGGTAAAATAAATAAAATAAGAAACGTGTTACGGTCTCCATAGAGATACCTCCTCTCTGTTTTGCTGTGATAAGTAATCCACTTGCAACCATTAATACCTTCAAGCATGTGCCAAGTGACTTACCCTGGCAATTTTAATATATCTTCTAGCAACCATTGAGCAAGGATAAGGAAATATAAGAACATAAGAAACGCCATGTTGGATCAGGCCAATGGCCCATCCAGTCCAACACTCTGTGTCACACAGTGGCCAAAATATATATATACACACTGTGGCTAATAGCCACTGACGGACCTCTGCTCCATATTTTTATCTAACCCCCTCTTGAAGCTGTCTATGCTTGTAGCTGCCACCACCTCCTGTGGCAGTGAATTCCACATGTTAATCACCCTTTGGGTGAAGAAGTACTTCCTTTTATCTGTTTTAACCTGACTGCTCAGCAATTTATAATATAACTTGTTGGAGGAAAGTCACTGGATAAGTACTTGGAAATATTATAGGCTGGGCAGTGATTCTCACTCATCTCATGTGACTAACACATTTAGATGCCTAGGGCTGATTTCAAGTCTATAGATGTGACACTAGAATATGTGCTGGAACATGGGTTGCAACAAGCCCAAAGATTCCCCAATGACAATCTGGGTTGGCATTAAACTTGTGGGTTTTTTGAAGGGGACTGTGACATCCCCTATGCAGATTTTGGTTTTTCCCTCATCTTGGATGCTGGACCTCAGTTGGGTTCACATCTCAGGTAATAGCAAGTTTAGAGAAATAGCACCTTTCGGGTGGGAATAGCTTTGCTCAGGCAATGCATTGCCATATTGTGAGATATAGTGGTTAGGGCATCAGACTATGATCTCAGAGCCCTCACACCACCATATGAACATATGAAACTGCCTTATACTGAGTCAGACCATTGGTCCATCAAAGTCAGTATTGTCTACTCAGAATGGCAGCTGAGGTTTTTCACACCTATTTGCTTGGACCCTTTTAGTTGGAGATGCTGGGGATTGAACCTGGGACCTTCTGCTTCCCAAGCAGATGCTCTACCACTGAGCCACCATCCCTCCCCTGAAGTTCAACCATAGAAGTTCACTAGATGATCTTGGGCCAGTTTCTCTCTCTCTCCTCCCCCACCCTCTCAAAACTAAAATATTTCATGAAGTTATTTTCTTGGATGGCAGACCTCAGCTGGCTTCACAACTCAGGTAATGACCAGTTCACAGAAACAGTGCCTTTCAAAGTGGGAATAGCTTTGCTCAGGCAGTGCGTCACACTATGAGAGCCAGCATGAAATAGTGGCTAGAGCATCAGACTGCAATCTCAGAGACCCAGGTTCAGATCCTCACACCACCATGGAAGTTCACTGGGTGATCTTGGGCCAGTCACTCTCTCTCTCTGTGCCTAAAATACTTCACAGCTTCATTTTCAGGTGGGTAGCCCCGTTGGTCTGCAGTACAAGAGCAAGATTCAAGTCCAACAAGATTAGTGAGCTATAAGCCTTCAAGAGTCAAAGCTCTGATGCCTCGACCTGGATAGCCCAGTCAAGCCCAATCTCATCAGATTTTGGAAGCAAAGAAGGGTTAACTCTGGCAAGTACTTGGACAGGAGACGTCCTCGGAATACCAGCAGTCGGGAGGATAGAGGCAGGCTTTATTCAGTCACCTCTCTGAATATCCTCCATGACCAGTAGGGGTCAGTCACCAGAGATCACCATGACTTCCAGGTGCTGACACCCACACACGCACACACAAAATACAAAAATACCAGAGAGAGTGTGTCAAAGCTCCGTTAAAGAGAGATTTGGCTTACAAAAGCTGATACCCTGAAAATCTTGTTAGTCTCTAAGGTGCTCCTTGACATGAATCTAATTCTTCACAGAGTTATTGCGAAGATAAAATGGAGGCGGGGATAAAGACATAAAATGGAGAAGGGGGTAATGAATTTCTGCAAGAAAAAGTCAGATAAAAACACACTCAATAAGCAAAAAAGTAAAAGGCACACTATTAACAGGCCGTGCCAGTAGAGATTTGATCAATACACTCCTCAGTTCTCATGTGAAGGTTTCAGATGCATCCTCCGAACATGAGTTAATGGCAAACGCCATTGGTGCTTAGGGAACTTGTTAGAGACAGGACTCCAAATGGGTGGCCTGGGCCTACAATTCCCCCCCTTCGCATTTCTGAGTTGTCAATTACATGACAGTCCACCTGCAGGCTTTAGCAGCGCCCTTGGAATGCAACCTCTGTGCCCTCTCCTTCCTCTTGTAAAGGATCTGGCTTCATTCCACAATGTATAGCCCATGGCAGGAATCTGAAGAGGTGAAAGGGGTGGCAGAAGGACTGATTTAAAACTGAGCAAAGCAGAAAGTCCCTTTCTGCAGCTCGAGAAGGCCCACCAGGAATGAAGACTATTAACAGCTGTGGACAGACACCTGGCCTTGCACAGCCCGTCCTTCGCTCCGTGCCTCCAAATCATGCCCCTCCCAAGACAAAGCCCAACAAAACAGCCTCTGTCCTTTCCACTGTAAAAAAACACGAAGGTGTTGTGAAGGTTGTCCTCTTGCAGTGAACTGGGCCCAAGCAGATCTAGGGCTCTTTTGTCAAGATTCTAAACAGTGTGAGGGTTCATTTCAGTTGAGAAAGAATTCCCATTGTACAGAATGCAGTTGCATTAGTAATCAGGGCTGCAAGCCAATTAAATGCATCTAATTTGATGCATCTAATCTTAGGGCATTGCATCCCATTGAAAAGATCGCACACTAATGAGGGCCAATTCTCCCCTCTGACAGCAGCCCTCTAGCCACCCCTTCACATTGCCTCTGGGGGTCCCACGTCCTTAGGAGGTACTGTTTTCTGGGGATAGGAATGCCAGCCTCCAAGTGGGACCTGGGGGACCCCTGGAATTACAGCTCAGCTTCAGAGTACAGAGATCTGTTTGCCTGGAGAAAATGGATGCTCTGCAGGGTGGACTCTATGGTGCTGCATTCCGCTGAGGTCCCTGGCTTCTCCATGCCACCCCCAATTGTCCAGGAGTTTCCTAACCTGAAACTGGTAACCCTACCCCCCCCCATCCCCCACCAGTGACCAGGGGGGACATGGCAGCCCTATTTTGGAGAGGGGAGAGAGTTATGTTTCTTTGTATGCAATCTGGACTGGATCCAGCTCCTGGGTTTTAGTGGTTTAATGTATTAAGTCTGGATATATTGCATTGGAGATAAAAGAAACGTTTAAAAAACTATTTTGTTTTTGGATCATCTGCCAATATATTGCATTGGAGATAAAAGAAACGTTTAAAAAACTATTTTGTTTTTGGATCATCTGCCTATTTGATAAGAGACATTTGATAATCACACACACACCCAGCAGGAATGCCTCTGGTGGGTATTTGCAACCTTAAATTTGCATGAGCATGCGTATACAAATAGGAATATTGTAAATCCGCTAATTATTAATGAAGGCATCTTTTTACTTGATTTAAAAACAATTAATGTAACCAGGTAATCATATAAACACAGCCTTCACAATAATACTTGGCATAGTGCATACCACATCTTTTGTGTGTTCAAAGTGCCATTCATTCATGAAACCTAATCCTTTCAATTTGTGGTGTTAGCTTGTGATTTCTCAGATTGTGGTGTCAGGGGCAGGAAGTGGAGCTTGACAGGAGTGAAGGTAATATGGAGGTAATTGGAAAAATAATTCATTATGTTCAGTGTGGAAAATATGATTAGGGTTGTCAGGTCAGGAAATATTTGGGGACTTTGGGGGTGGAGCCTGCAGGCTTTAGGGGTGGAGCCAGGAGACTTTCCCATTCCAAATAAATAATAAAAATACAGCAGTGCAGTTCCCCCTGAACACAGTCATTTCCTCCTACGGTTTTTTTTTAACCTTCAAAAGGTTTCTCAGCAGTTGCACTTCTACTAAATGAAAGTGAACACACAAACACACAAATCAGCCAAAGTGAACAGTTTGCAAGCCCACACTTTTGTGATCTCACTGGGGCAATTTACTCATGGAAGTTGCTACATGTAGCAATCTGCAGTATTTCAACCAAGTTCTTCAGACTAACACAAGAAAATGAAAGTACTGTGCAGAGCAGTCTAGGGGGTGGAGTTTTCCTCCATCCCATAATCAAGTTCTAGTTAACTCTTTACTATCCCTTTTACTATGCAAATGAATTCTGAAAGCAATGCAAAACAAACAGAGGGACTGGGCTCTCTCTCTTCTCTCACACGCTCACTAGGAAGAGCCAGGTGGCTCTGACTGCTCACCCCACCCCCCTGCAAAACCAGGAGATCTTCCACCAGGACCTGGGTGCTGGCAAGCCTAGATATGATGCTTTCATTGTGAGACCAATGCTGCTTTCATAGCAATTTTCTGCAAAATGTGTGTGCTGCTGAGGTACATTTTGAATACTTTCATGTCAGCTTTGATAAAAATGATTTAGTAGGCCTGGAGCAGAAAACAGCATGCTTGTATGCAAATCCATCTGGGTTCTGAGGCAACAGCAAAGGATTATTGAATATTCTTTAGGACAATCCTTCTCTCCTGCCTGTGAGACATGCCAGTTGTAAACACTTGTTTGGGATTATTAGCCACCACCAGATGCTTAAGAAAGATTAACCAAGGTAAACATTCAGAATACTTTCATTTTCTCCCCATAAACAGTTGAATTAAAAGAGACAGGAACTGTACAACTATATTTAGCCTTTTCCATGGCCTTGCTGACAAACAAGGTACTCCTTTCCAAAACAAATAGCTTCTTTCCTTGATTCCTAAGCACTTTCATTAGAGGAGTAAATATATAGTGATCTTTTTTTTAAGAGGAAGAAGAAAATCTTCTGGAAAATTCCAAAACTGTAGACAAGAAAAAGACCAGACTCCCATCGCTATTCTGACTTGGCATCAGTTCAGCAGTGAGTTCAGAGGGGCCTTCGGTGCTTTCATTGGGAAGAAAGAAATTCAGCCTGGTCAGTGTTAGTCAAATTCTGCCCCCCCCCAAACCCCCATTGTCAAGACATGAGTCTTAGGTCTGTCTTTTGCCTTATTATTCTGGCTATGACATCATTGCCAGATGCATCCAGTTCAGCTTCAAAACGAGAAAAATGATGTCTAGTGAAGGGTTGCCAGGCTCCAGACAGAACCTGGAGATAGAGTTGCTAGCCTCCAGGTGGTGGCTGAAAAATTCTCGCTATCATAACTGATCTTCAGGTGACGGAGATCAGTTCCCCTGGAGAAAGTCCGCCTTCCAAAGTCTACTTTGGAAGGTGGACTTCATGGCATTCCACCCTACTGAAGTCTATACCCTCCCCAAACCACACCTTCCTCAGGCTCCACCTCTAAAATCTTCAGGTATTTCCTGACTTGCAGATCTCCCAGAATTAAACTGATCTCCAGATGTCAGAGATGAGTTCCCATAGAGAAAATGGCTGCTCTAGAGAGTGGCATGCAGGGCTTCTTCTTCTTTTTAAAGAAAAGGCCCAGCAGGAACTCATTTGCATATTAGGTCACACCCCCTGACATCACGATTGTTTCACACAGGGCTTTTTTGCCGAAAAAACCTAGCAGGGTTTATTTGCATATTAGGTCACACCCCCTGACAGCAAGCCAGCCGGAACTGCATTCCTGTTAAAAAAAAAAAAAGCCCTGTCTTTATGGCATTATACCCCACTAAAGTCTCTCACCTCCCCAAACCCTGCCCTTGCTTGACTCCACCTCCAATTATCCAGAAATTTCTCAAATGTGGGGGCTAACTAGCTCTGAGGATTTGGCACTCAGTTGCTTATGAGGTGTAAGTCCCTGCAGCCCACTCCACCCCCCACACTTACGTCCTCTCACTGCATATGTGGTGGGTGCTTTCTTTTTTGTTTAGCCATGTTTTGAGGTAAAGTGTTTGCATGAGGAAAAGTAACATGTTTGGGATGGGGTTGCCAGTTCCGGGTTGGGAAATTGTTGGAGATTTGGGGAGTGGAGCCTGGAAAGAACAAGGTTTGGGTTGGGGGGGACCTCAGTGGGTTATAATGCTATAGAATCCACCCTCCAAAGCAGCCATTTTTCTCCAGGGAAACTGAGCTCTATAACCTGGAGACCAGTTGTGATTCTGGGAGATCTCCAGCCATCACCTGAAGACTGGCAACCCTAGTTTGGAAGCAGGGTTAGTTGCAAACCATGACAAGGAGTTCACCTGGTCCAGCAAGAAACAGCAAGGTGTTACCTGCCACATTCACCATTGGCATTATGGAGGAAAGCCACATTAGGAGCCTTTAAGCTGAAAATGCTGGGTAAAAAGTCTTCAATTTAGGATCTGATATAGAAGAAGAAGAATTGCAGATTTATACCTCGTCCTTCTCCCTGAATCAGAGACTCAGAGCAGCTTCTCCCATATCTTCTCCTTCAACAACAGATACTCTGTGAGGGGTGGGGTGGGGGGGGGGGCTGAGAGAACTCTTACAGCAGCTGCCCTTTCAAGGACAACCTCTGCCAGAGCTATGGCTGACCCAAGGCCATTCCGCCAGGTGCAAGTGGAGAAGTGGGGAATCAAACCTGGTTCTCCCAGATAAGAGCCCATACACTTAACCACTACACCAAACTGCCTGTGAGCGCTTATGTGTGTGTGTGCATGCAGAGTGTGTGTTAATCTCAATTAAACTCTGCACATACAAGAGTAGCATCCTTTTGTTCCAAGAGATGCCTGTGCCTCCAACAGTCGCATGACTGGCAAGGGAAGCAGTGGTTCTCTACATAATGCCATGCAGCCCACCTTCCAGAATTAGCTGAGAGCCAGTTTGATGTAGTGGCTAAGAGTGGTGGACTCTAAACTGGAGAACCGGGTTTGATTCCTCAGTTTTACTGTTTATTATTTTCCTTTATTGGAAATTGCCTTGAGCTTTGGAGAAGTGGGGCATAAATAATATTTAAATGAATGAATTATGGGAAAAAATGTGGCTTTTGTCTTCCTCTGGGATGTCAGTTTTCCATGGGTTTTGAGCAAGAATGTGCAGACAAAGGTACACCCTTGAAAAACGCTGCTAGTCCTATCTATCTGTCTGTCCGTCCACCCGCCTGCCTGCATTATTTATAGTCTGCCTTTCTCACAGGGACTCAAGGGGGATTACACAAAGTGAGTGAGTACAGTCAAGAACAACAAGCCCTTGAATCATAGCATAAGTATTAACATGACACATTAAGCAGACCAAAATTGACATTATAGGATCTTATTTATAATTAGCTAAATACAGCAGTCCCTAATCAATAAAGTTGTCATCATGGCAGAGCATAGGGGGGGAAAGGTGGCCCCACACATAAAATGGTCAAGGCCATTAAAGGGCTTTGTATGTGATCACCAATAGCCTTAGTGAAAATCTTTTTACTTTCCTCTGAATTCTTGGCATGTCTCTTCCAAGCATGATTGTACTGATTCAAATTGAAATTTCATCTCAGGTGAAATTTCAGTAGCAACTCTAGTCCTGAGTTTTAACAGCTTTGTCCTCTGCCCTGAAAATTTTCTTGCCCTAGTCAAAGGTGCTGCATGGCTTTTGATTCCCTCATAATTGTCTTTTAAACCTCCAATCATCTCTGAAACCTTCAAATTCGTCTCTGAATTTTGCTACAGGCAACATTCTGTGGCAACTCTAGCATCTAATGGTAGCAACCCTGCTTTATTTTATTTTATTTTTTTTGCTTTTATCTTGATAAAAGTTTCAATAAATGGACTAAAAAGTCTTCCGTCGCTAAGCTAGCGCAAACGTTTTCCTGCATCTTTGCGATTTCCGTTTGCGCTGGCTTAGCGACGGAAGTAGCCGGCGCTTCTGGGTGCGCCGGCGCTTCTGGTGCGAAATCCATGCAGATTCGCCGGCGTGAGGAGGGTCGTGGCGCCAGTAAAACGTGAGTGCGAAAACGGCCTGTGACTTCACTGACTCTTCCCCTCCCCTTCCCCAAATGTTGTCAAATTCAAATAGGCAGGAAACACTCAGCTGTGATGCTTGGCAGGTTCATTCAAATGCTAGCCATTTAAGCAAGACTGGATCAATTATCATGTAACTTGTTAAAACTTAAGAGGCAGAATGGAATAATAACAAAAAGAGAGAGACAGAAAGTTCAGTCAGCCGTCAGATTTGGTGACACAAAGCACTTTTATGGTTGTATTTGAAATGTAACTTTAGGAATTTTATGAATATAAATACCTGAGCTGTTTATTTGCTTCACTTTCAGCATGAATCAGGAGGTAGGAACATTTGGGTCTAGGGATGGAACAAAATCCTGGTCATTTACAGAGGATGGCAGGTGTTCACTCCCTTGGTGCAGCTCTCCTTGAGGTAGCCAAAGGACTCACATGCTCCACCTGACCACTGGTGGGGGATACAGGGTAGAGTTTCCAGGTTTCAAGGTCCAAGGAAACTCCTGGAGATTTGGGGATGGAGTCTGGGAAGCACAGGGAACTCAGTGGGGTACAGTGCTATAGAGTCCACCCTCCAAAGCAGCCATTTTCTCCAGGGGAACTTATCTCTGTTGTTTGAAGATGAATTGTAATTCTGGCGGATCCCCACTTCCCACCTGGAGGCTGGCATCCCAAGACTGATGAACTACATCATTTAAATTACTACTGACATGTGTGGCTAAGAGCAGGGCTTTTTTTGAGCAGAAACACACAGGAATGCAGTTCTGGCTGGCTTGGTGTCAGGGGTGTGGCCTAATATGCAAATTAGTCCCTGCTGGGCTTTTTCTACCCAAAAGCCTTATGTAAAACAATGGTGATATCAAGGAGTGTGGCCTAATAGGCAAATGAGATCCTTCTGGGCTTGTTCTACAAACAAAGCCCTTGGCTAAGAGCATCAGAAGTGCATTTGAAATGAGATCCCCACTGCTGCTGTAGCAAGGTGTTGGGCTAAAAATTCCATGGCCATCATGGACACCAAGAAGTGATGTGCAATGAGCTCCAGTGATGAGGAGGAGATAGAAGAGAGCATCTAGATTTTGATCCTCTTCGCCACATGAGCTACATGCATGCACAATATGTGCAACTGCATATTCTCTCATTTATATTCTAGCGTGACACCTGGAGGTTTCCGGCTATTACAATTGACCTCCAGATGACCAAGATCCAGGGCCGGCCCTAGACTGTCTGGCACCCTAGGCAAGGCGCCCCCCCCCTGCACTGATAACGTCACCGAGTCACATGGGGGTGCCCAATTTGGCAACCCCTGAAGCTTGGCACCTTAGGCAATTGCCTAGTTTGCCTAATGGCAGGGCCAGCCTTGCCAAGATCCATTCCTCTGGGAAAAATGGCTGTTTTGGAGCATGGACTCTATGGCATTATACTCTCCTGAAATCCTTCCCTTCCAAATCCCACCTTCTGCATGCTCCACCCCCAAAATCTCTAGGTATTTCCCAACCCAAGGTCAGCAAGTCTATTTTCACATGGGTGGCACGTGCATAGTCCATATGAGTATTTTACACATTACATAGACGGTATCTATAGGCCGCCGGTTTTTATTCTATCTTGTTTTTACTAAATTATGGTTTAATGGTATTTTAATTGTTTAAACTGAAATTGTTTTAATTATTGTGTTGTAAGCCGCCCTGAGACACCTAGGTGAGAAGGGCGGGGTATAAATCTTAATATAAATAAATAAATAAAATAAATAAATAGAATTGATGAAGAGTGGGGCAGATTAAATTTCTTTACTTTCTGCTTTTCCTCCCCTAATATGGACACTACACATTTGTGCATACACCAAGCCATCATTCCTGCACACAGTGTATTATATAGTTGAATCCAGTCTCATTTCAGCTCCCCATGTGCTATTCCCTCTCTGTGAGTTTGCTTTCCAAACTTATTACTGGGTTGCTTGGATTTAGTCCATTTGGACGGTATCCTCTCCTCTCGAGAACCTTTGTTCCACAGTTTTGGATTTGAGGTCTGACACGTAGAGTGTAGCCCTTATGAAATCAATTGAGCCACACCCTTGGATTCCCGAGAGAGAATTCAGGTCTCGGTTAGCCTGAGAACTGATGAATCAGGAAAACTACAGTTATCGAAGCCTTAAAACAGATGAGTGAAACCGAAGACACCTCCTTGATCTCCATTTCTTTGTTCAAGTTCCCATCATCCCACATCTGGGCTTTGGCAAGCGGAGTACAAAGGATTAAAAAACAAAACAAAAAACAAAGGCTATTAGTCCACCTCACTGTGTGAGATGGAATGGTTGGGAGAGTCTATCTGGCAGCCACTCAACCGGGGTCAGCTTGTATTTCCAAGAACCTATTGCACATGGAGACGAAATGTTGTTTTTCATTTACAGCGCTCACCATCCCCTGCTAAGAGAGAAAAGAAAAAGAAAATGCATGATGGCGAGATCTCAAACACCTTCCCTATCCATCTGAGACCCAAACCAAACAAAACACAAAACCGAAGAGTGCAATTTGGACTTGAAATCTGCCCACAGGCGGGATTAATGCACTTTACTTCATTACAAGTACACCAGGGACTTTCACAGATTTGGGGAGCGGGGGGTAGGGTGTCTTTTGTTTTTTCCCCTCTCTAATGCAGCAATACACCACTTTAACCCTTGCACCCTTCATTTGGGGTTGCCAACTGTGAGTTGGGGAAAATTCCCAAAGATTGGAGGGGGGGCTGGGTCAAGGGAGGGAGGGGTTTGGGAAGGGGAGAGACCAAAAGGTCATAGACTTCACCCTCCAAAGCAGCTGTTTTCTTCAGGGGAACTGATCTCTGTAGTCTAGAGAACAACTGTAATTTCAGGAGATGTCTAGGCCCTAACTAGAGGCTGGCAACCCTACTTTAGTGTAATTGCTTCTCTTAATGTTTGCTTCTCTTGGTAATAGCAGGCTGCCCCACCTCCTTTTCCTGATAACTGAAACTCAGAATTCTAGGCCAAACCTAGGGTTGCCAGGCCTGTGTTGGAAAATAGCTGGAGACTTTGGGGATGGATCTGGAAAGGGGTGGGAGTTGGGGGGGGGAGGGGCCTCAGCATGGGACAACCCCATAGAGTCCACCTTCCAAATCAGCCATTTTCTGCAGGGGAGCTGATCTCTGCCAGCTGGAGGTCAGTTGTAAAAGTGGGAGATCTCCAGGCCCCACCTGGAGACTGGTACCCCTACGGGAGCCAAACCCTTCATTAAAAATGCTTTGAATCTGGCATTTCTGAAGGAAAGTTTATGGCCTAGCTACATGAGCACTCCTTTGTACCGGTCCGTGTCTGAACCTTGATGAAATGTGGTTTTAATTCTCTGTCTCTCCCCCTTTATCCCCCCAAACTGGAATGAGCTATATACAGCAATAACCATTTTTTCCTCTGTCAAACATGTCTGTTCCTCAGGCTATGAATCATATTTTCTGGCATGAACCCCTCAGGATTCTTTTAGGACTCATCTCGAAACATAGTCCTTTCTCTTCTGGTGATAGGTCATGGCTTCCTTCCTCGCAGGCTCTTTTATTATTCCGTTAACTCCAGAAAGAATGCATGAGAAACAATTTGAAGAGAGAAAATCTCCACTGAATAAAGCTGGAATTGATCTCACAGCAGACAGGAAGCAGGATACATTTTGTGGAGATGCATGTTGTGCTGAAATCAATAGGGTTGATTTCCAAAATGTGAGGAAGGGAATTAGAAAGGCCCCTTTAGCCACAGCCAGATGGGAAAGACCTATTCCTCTAATCTGCCTGCTTCTCCTCCAATGCACCTCACTCCCTCACCGGCCACGACAAGCCATAAGGCTTCTGTCTTCTCAGGTTCTTCTTTCCTTCTATACGTAGCTTTCTAGCCACACTAAATTTCTTGGATTGTTAGAAGTTTTTATTCCTGAACAGATCTTTACTCACAAGGAGACTATTCCTCACAAGAAAGCCTCTCTCAGTGAAGGGAGCCATCTGACAGTGAAGAATCAACTGCCCACTGACTGACTCCATGTCCAGGTTGCTGGTCTCTAGATAGTGGTTGAAGATATCTCCCAGCTAAAACTGGTCTCCAGGTTACAGAGATCAGTTTCTCTGAAGAAAATGGCTGCTTCAGAAGGTGGACTTTATGGCACTATATAGGGTTGCCAATCCCCAGGTGGGGGCAGGGGATCCCCCGGTTTGGAGGCCCTCCCCCCGGTTTAGGGTCGTCAGAAAGCGGGGGAGGGGAGGGAAATGTCTGCTGGGAACTCTGTTATTCCCTATGGAGATTTATTCCCATAGAAAATCATGGAGAATTGATCTGCGGGTATCTGAGGCTCGGAGGGGGGACTGTTATTTGGGGTAGAGGCAACAAATTTTCAGTATAGCATCCAGTGCCTCTCCCCAAAATATCCCCCAAGTTTCAAAATGATTGGACCAGGGGGTCCAATTCTATGAACCCCAAAAGAAGGTGCCCCTATCCTTCATTGTTTCCTATGGAAGGAAGGAATTGAAAAGGTGTACCGTCCCTTTAAATGTGATGGCCAGAAGTCCCTTTGGAGTTCAATGATGCTTGTCACAGCCTTGATATTGGCTCCACCCCTAATGTCTCCTGGCTCCACCCCCAAAGTCCCCAGATATTTCTTGAATTGGACTTGGCAACCCTAGCACTATATCACCCTGCCTTCCCCAGGCTCTGCCCAAAATTTTCAGATATTTCCCAACCCAAAGCTGGCAACTCATCTCTGCTCTTTTTTTATCTATCCTATCTTTGCAGAATGTGCACCTCAGACACTCCATCACAATTTATCTCAGGGGTAGCTAGTTATAAGTAGCGTCAAGCACTGGCAGGCCAATATAGAAATATCAGTTTGTCCTCTTTCACAGCTGTGTTTGGTCACATGACAGGGGAATGCGGTTTGGGCAGTAATCCTCAATTAATCCCAAAATCAATACATGCTACTATCATGAGCCCAGAGGCAGAGGACTTAGTGTGTGTGTAGGGGATTCCTGCCAAAAAGTATGCTAATGTTCACTTTTGCCACTCCAACTCATTACAGCTACCTTACAGAACCACCTCTGTAGACTGAAGAAATGGAGGACTGAGGGCAGGATTTCCATGTCACTAAAAAGTTTGACCCTCTGTAGGACTACATATGGGCTGATGCCATGATGGCCTGAGAGAGGGCCAACCTGGAAGACTGTGTGGAAAGATAAACATGAAGCGTAGCCATGGGGTGGCAGCCAAAGAGTTTTGGCACCTCTGCTCTTTCACAGGGATTATAGATTATATACTGCTTGCCTAGACAGTCTGGGCAGAGAAGAGGCCTACAAAAGAGAGGCCCACTTTGACTGGATCAAGAGTGGGAATGAGGTGATGAACAGGTCAGAGAACAGAGGCAGACAATGTCCCTGTTTAAAGAGATAGAACAGAGACTGACTTTCTGTTTCCCCCACTCCCATCCTTGCTATTCTCCTGACCTCTGTAATTTAGATCAAAGAGGGGAATGCACCCCAAGCAGTCCCTGGAACCGTCATTCCAGGCTCTCAGGGGCCTTGCTGACTGACAAATGAATCTAAATAAAGCTAAATAACCCTGAGTGATGAAACATGACACAAGTGTTTGGTCTGGGGATGGAATTTTCCCTGAAGTTTAGGGTGAGGCTACAGAGGGAAAAAGAGTCTAGGGTAGCTTACTATTCCTTTGAGATGTTCAAGAAGATGCATCCTAGGGGTGCCAACTCCAGGCTGGGAAATTCCAGGCAATTTGGGAGTGAAGGCTGGAGAGGATGGGGTTTGGGCAGGGACCTCAGTGGGGCATAATGTTGTACAGACCACTTTTCAAAGCAGTCATTTTCACCAGGTACAATAATCTGTGCAGTATGGAGATCATTTGTAATTCCAGGAGGTCTCCAGGCTCCACCTGGAGATTGTAAACCCTCATCCTGATGTCACATTGGGACCATACTTTGCAAATATTCTGCATTTGGTGAACACTTGCTGCATTTTGTGACCAGATAAGAGGAAGGGACAAAGTGGTAATCATCTTGGGGAATGGTAAATGTCTCCTTGGGGAGACAGCTACATAATGTTAAAAATAAGAACTGGATTAATTCATTACTTATCTCGGTTTAATTTCCCACTCCTCCACATACACCTGCTGATGTGGCCTTGAGTCAGTCACCAGTTCTGGCAGAGTTGTTCCTCTCAAGAGCAGTTTCTGTCAGAACTCTGTCAGCTCCACCTACCACTCAGGGTATCTGTTGTGAGGAGGGGAAGGGAAAGGAGATTGTAAGCTACCCTAAGACTCCTTCGGGTAGTGAAGGATGGGGTATAGATCCAGTCTCCTCCTCCTCCTCCTCCTCCTCCTCCTCTTCTTCTTCTTCTTCTTCTTCTTCTTCTTCTTCTTCTTCTTCTTCTTCTTCTTCTTCTTCTTCTTCTTCTTTCATTTATACCCCCACTTTCCTCCCCAAATGAGGACCCAAAGTGGCTTACAACATTTTCCTCTTCCACATTTTATCCTCACAACAACCCTGTGAGGTAGGTTAGGGTAAAATATATAATTATACCAACAAACTTCCAGGACATAGCGGTCATTCAAATTGAGTCCAGCATTCTAACCACTACACCACACTATTCACAAAGATACCAGCAATCAAAGTTTTCTGTACAATTCAACTAAGGATAAGTGGCTGGGCTGAGGAACAGATCTAGGAGGTGGGGGAGGAGAAGGAAAAGGAGGAGACTGGATTTATACCCCACCCTTTACTTGGAGTCTCAGAGTGGCTTACAAATCTCCTTCCCTTCTCCACAGCAAACAGCCTGTGATGTAGGTGGGGCTGAGAGAGCTCTTTGAAAACTGTTCTTGAGAGAACAGCTCTGAGAGAACTGTGACTGACCCAAGGTCCCCCAGCTGTGGAGAAGTGGGGAATCACCACTCTTAACCACTACACCAAACTGGCTCTACCTGAGTATTACTGTTATGCCTTGGTTTCATCTGTGGAATGTTGGAGGATATTCATTTTTGTCTCCTGATATCAATACATAGTTTAGGGCTTGGTTCAAATGCAATGCAAAACCATGGTGTAGTCTGACAGAGGAAGTTTTGACTTTTAAATATATATTTGTGGGAGTGGGTGTGTTTGCACCTGGAAGTCATGTCAGCCTCTGGTGACTGACCACTACTGGGGGCCTGGAGGTTATTCAGAGGTGGCTGGCAGTCCTCAACCAGGGCCAGGGCCAGGGCCTTTTCAGCCCTGGCCCCACCTGGTGGAACTCTCTGCCAGAGAACCTTCATGCCCTGCAGTATCTATTACCTTTCCACAGGGCCTGCAAGGCAGAGATGTTCTTCCAGGGCTTTGGCTGAGAACAGCGACAGGACAGTAAGCAATCTCACACTCTCAGGTTTCCCACCCCACCCCCCTTACCTGCCGCTTAGAGACCTTGGGAAGTTGCAATTTCAGTTAAGTTATTCAACATCTGGAACTGTTTTATCTGGAACTGCATTGCATTTTAATGTTAATTTCATTCAACTGGATCTCCATGATTGTGGGTTTTTTTATTCTGATGTAAGCTGCCTTCAGCCCTACTTAAAGGGAAGGGTGGTGGCCTAAAAGTCCAAACAATTAAAAAAAACAAAACAAAAAGAGGCCCACTGGCATTTACATATTTCAAGTTAAAAAACCAACAGAAGACAGTATCTTTTCTCATCCAGTACACATATAATACAGGAAACGGGACGCAGTCAATGCCAAATAATAGGTTTTCTCCCCAAAGTACAAACCAGATTGTCCAATTTAAATTATTATAAATGTCCATATTGAGGGGGTGAACTTGAATGATCCAAACGAACAAAAACTAACTGTGCTTTTCTGGGGTCTCTCTATGCATTTAGTTGATATATGTCTGTAATTGGAACTTGGTTCCCAGGCACATGGAACACATGCTCACAACTGCAGTGTACATGCAGAACCATTCTTTTAGTACTCCCCCTAGCTAGAATTCCTGGGATTCTTTCAGGGAAGCTGTGAGAGGTGAACATATATAAAACTGTAAGAGATCTACCCTAAATCGGAATCAAGTTTGAAGTGAAGGTGGGGAATTAGATGCCCTGGAATCCAGATTTTGTCAAATAGAAGTTGGGAGTTCCACATAAGAGTGCACAAAAAGCAAAGATGCAAAACACTGATTTATGTCAAAACTTAACCTCTATGTTGCAAACCTTAAGACATAAAAGAGACACTAAAGTTTCATATCTAAACTTCTCACAAGGTCAGCATCAGCGATAGAGGGGAAAGTCTGGTAGGTTCAGCCTCAGTATGTGGGACTATTGGCTATTCTGCAATATCTAACAGGGGCAACCCCTGACTTGGTAGTACAAGATGTGGCATGTCGGCACTGGATGGAAACAGCTTGTTTCCTTTTAAAGCTCTCCAGTCCATCCTGGGTGGGCTGCAAACAACAACGGTGTTTCTTTTTATATTTTCAGAATATTTTCAGCTGCCAACAAACTGTCTTTATAATTGCATAGAGGTCGTAATGACCCATCCTACCTGGAGCTGCCTGCATATTTTATGTCAAGAATTTGGAAATCTTTTCACAGATATGCTGGTTCTAATGGTAAAACAATCCTACCTAGAGTAGCTACATCGAGGCTGCTTACAGACTGGCACTTTGGGTTGGCTCAGAGACACCTCTGAAGTCGACCCCCCAAAACTGTACAGACAGCAACATCTGCCGGCTGTCCTCCTCCTGTCCTCACCCTGTCCTCTAGGTGCTTGAGACTGGCTCAAATCTTTGAGCCGGCCATCAGTTGCCTCCCTGCCGTCTGAATGGGGAATGGCACAAGTGAGGCGACTTGGTGGTGTGGAACTCCCAAGCCACCCCAAGCTGTTCCCAGGATTTATTTTTTTTAAGAAACCATTCAGAGTGCTAGAGCACTTGTGCACATGAGCACTTGCCCCCCCCCCCCGAGGAAAACAAACAGAATCCAGCTTCTGGGCTGCCTTCTTGTGTGACAGTGCTCAGCCGCCGCACAGACAGGATGCAGGTGGCAAGCAGGTGAGCATGTGGAGGCATTGGGACAGCTCTTTTTGAGCCATCCCAATTCGGAATGCCTCCAAGCTGCCCCAGAATGCCCGTCTGTTCTCAGCCCTAGTGTAGCAGAGATAGTGGTAAGGGTTTGGGGAGAGAATATCCAGACAGATTTTCAGGGACAAGTTGTTGATAGTGGTTCCACCATCAACTTGGCTTCGCTAATCCTGTAGATTCTTCATTTTTACTATGCCAGAACCATCCCTGACCATGCTGCAGCTTTAAATACTGCAGATGTTCTCAATCTGAAGATAATTATTTCTAACATTCCGGAGCTGTCCAAAATCCTCTGATATGGCAGTTATTCCAGTGACACACTGTTTTCTTTCCCATGAATAATAAGAGGGGGCACAGCAAAGGGAGAGAATTAGCAGATATTTGCCCAACAGAGAGGGACATTGTCCAACCAGATCACTAAGCTGATCTTCCCACCAAAGAGGAACATCCTGGTTGGCATTTTTGTGCACAGTGTTCCCACTTTCAGCTAATTATTACACCATTTCAGTGGCTTTGGGGGAAGTGGACTTCTGATTTTATAGAAGCATGTGTCCCATATTGTTCTGAGATAGTTTTGCTTTGCTTGTACCTGCTGGCATGCCGGCAGGACTGTACAATTCAATGAAGAGATAGAGGCAGAGGTTCAGACTTTTGATACTGGCTTTGATACTGAAGGGAAAATAAAGTCAGAGGCTCACATGGGGGGGCAGGTTACTGAGACTATGACTCTCCCATCCTAGCTTCCTGGCCTATAGGCTACAGGGGAAACGGCTCTGTTTGGATATGGGCAGGAAGGAATCTGTTGGATCCCGATGCTGATCTACATGGAACCGAGCCAACTCATTTTCTTGCCAGCATTTCAGCTCAGTGCAGGGTCCTGCAGGAACTTCTACAATCCTCCTGGATTAAGGGGAGTGCAAGAAAAGCTGGTCTACATCAGGCACTGCCTTCAGCAGCCAAAGTTAGAGTTGATATCACACATGTACATATCTGAACCATTGATGATTGTCATTGCTGACTCCACAACAAGGAATGAAGGGAATTTATTTGTTGCCATCTCCCTTTCAAAAGGCCTCTGTGCAGTAAACTTCTTATTGATTTTAAATCATGTATCAAACAGTTTGGTACTCTTTTAATACTTGCTAATTATCATTGTTGTGATTGTGTTCCTATTTTATTATTTCATCAGCGAATGAGGGCTTTTCTTGCAGGGGGAAACCTTGATAAATAAATAGAAAAATAATTTTCTAATAGCAAATGTCTATTGCTTTAATAGAGCACACGGCTGTTAGAGAATGTCTTCACAGTCACAAAGCAAGGGATGCTGTGTCAACAGCAAGGGAAGACTAGAAAGATGCAGGGAGAGCTGGAATGGGAAATGTGGTTCTAGCCTTGGCAATTGCCAGTTGGGTTACGCAGTCCAAATGTCCAAAACATTGTGTAAAGAATCTATATAATTGAATCAATATGTAAGTATGATATGTTTTTTCACTGGAAGAGGGTTGGTGGTGTCTGAATGTCCTTCTGATATTTTTGTATAATATTTTCTTTCGTTAGTGGTCCCAGGTCTGATGAAGACTGCAAAGAAACAAGTACTTAATCGATTGGCTTGTCACCACACTACTTTGTGACTTGAATATACATGTTTTGGACATTTGGACTGATTTCTATCTACTTCTTAGTAAATTGGTCACTAGCTTGCATTTTTTGTTGTGTAATCCATTATAGTGACCTCTCTCAGAATGTATTCAATTGCCAGTTGGGGGCAGGGAATCCCCTGGTTTGGAGGCCCTCCTCCCACTTTAGGGTTATCAGAAAGTGGGGAGGGGGTTGAGTGTCTGCTGGGCACTCTCCTAAAAAAAACAAGTTTCAAAAAGATTGGACCAGGGGGTCCAATTCTATGAGCCCCCCAAAAACATGCCTCCATCCTCCATTAGTTCCAGTGAAGGGAAGGCATTTAAAAGGAGCTCAGTCCCTTTAAATGTGATGGCCAGAACTCCCTTCAGAGTTCAATTGTGCTTGTCACAACCGTGCTCCTGGCTCCACCCCCAAAGTCCCCAGATACTTCCAGAGTTGGACCTGGCAACCCTATCTACCACAGCTATATGAGGAGCAGAACTGTATGTGTGCAGTCTGGCCCTACCGTCTAAGCTGGGTGGCAAGGTTCATGGTAATGCAAAGGACTGCTTCCCCAACAGCTGGCCTTGGAGTTGCTTGGGAAAAATGGGAAGGGGGCACTTGGGAAGCCCAGTGGTGAATATAATCAGTTCTAACCATATAGAGCTGTATTCTGTAAAGTTTTACTGCTGCAACAGGCCAGCAAAGAGCATTAACTAACCAGAGCCCTTCCAGTATCAGAGGGACTTTCAGGATATAAGAAGTTGCAAGCAGAGTGAAAAAGGAAAATGAGAGAAGCTTTCACCAGCAGATGGCATAAACTGTAGCTCCCCCTAGAGTGGTAGAGTAGACTAAACATGCCCCATATCACATTAAGCAAACGAGTCACATACTGATTCCTCACCAGTGGTCCCTCTGCCCCCAGGCTTCTGCTTTCCTTGGAGCAAGTGATTGATTCCCCACTAGAGAGCCAGTTTGGTGTAGTGGTTAAGTGTGCAGACTCTTATCTGGGGTTTGATTCCCCACTCCAGTCTGAGACTGGAGGGCGGGATATAAATCCAATATCTTCTACTAGTCGCTGCACAGCTGTATTTTGATTCATGTCTCCCTCCAATTTCCCTCCTGTCAGACGTTGGAGTTCAAAGTAAACGGACCTCCATTTGTTGCAGAAGTTAAGGCGTTTATTTGATATCTCAAAGTTCTGAATAGGCAGTTATTGGAACTGATACATTTGGGTAGCAGGCACAGGGTTTTAAGCCCTTACATCAAAGCAATTCTAAACAACATGGCATTCTCACACTTCTAGGCTAAAAGTAATACTTTCCCTCCAGCTTATCGCTTGTGGTTTCTCTTCCCATGGAGGATCCCTGCTGGCTCTCCTTGAGGCTTGTTATCTTCAAAGAACTGTTGCTTTTGTTAGTGCTATGCAGAGTAATTCACAGTGGGGGTTAGTAACATCTCTAAAGCTGTTTGATATGCAAGGCCTTTGCTTCATGGTTAGTAACTAAGATTCAAAATGGAGTTAGTCATGTCAAGAAGCAGGTTACAAATTACAGTCAGCATAATATCATAATAGTACTCTCCAATGTCTGACACCTCCCAGTTTCTGGATCTCCAAAAAACAAGACCAAGTTACCGCAGGGGGAATTGGAGGGAACCGCGAGTAAAATGCAGCCGCACAGCAACTAGTGGGGAATTGGTCGCTTGCTCCAAAGAAAGCAGAAGCCCAGGGGTGGAGCAACTACTAGTGAGGAATCAGTAATAAAAGTGTATTCTCGCCAACAAGACCAAATCCAGAAACAGCCTTAGGGAGAAAGGGGCAGTGAACAACCCTGCACTTGACACCTTTCCTAGTGTCAAGATCTTCTCCAGACCTTTTAAGCACAACATAACATAGATGGAGGCCTCACTGGCTATACTAATAAGAGGAGGAATGATTGGTAAGCCTTTCCAACAATGTAGAGTGACCCCCATCTATCCCTCAGGAAAATCAAGTTGGAAACTTCAGCTGTTCTCACCAAGCCTGTCTTGTTCCAGTTGAGATGTTAATCTCTGATCCAGATGTCATGAGTATTGCACAGGTTTTTCTTACAGCACAAGGTCTCTGCCTTAATGAATACGGAATTTATCTCCCTGGTGTGGCAGAAGAACGTGCAGCCTTGCTGAATCCGTACAATGGTGTCTCCTGAGGAAGGATAGAAAGAGAGAGAGATTAGACAGACTTCTGCCGTGTACGGCAGACGCTTCTGATACAGCAGTCCAACCCTCTTCTTTAGTTCAGTGTAGGTTTAGTTATTGCCCATGGCTCCTCACATTTATGCCAGTCTACCTGGATACTGAGCACCATGGCGCAGAGTGGTCAAGCTGCAGCACTGCAGTCCAAACTCTCTGCTCTTGACCTGAGTTTGATCCCGGTGGAAGCTGGGTTCAGGTAGTCAGCTCAAAGTTGACTCAGCCTTCAGTCCTTCTGAGGTCAGTAAAATGAGTACCCAGCTTGCTGGGGGGGAAGTGTAGATGGCTGGGGAAGGCAATGGCAAACCACCCCATAAAAAAGTCTGCCGTGAAAACGTCATGATGTGACATCACCCCAGAGTCGGAAACGACTGGTGTTTGCACAGGGGACTACTTTTACCTTTACCTGGATACTAGAACCAGACATGGACCCCTGTCATCCCACATTCCATCTCAGGGGGAAGAAAATTGTTGTATATTTGAATGTGTCTCAATGAATCTGCAGTCAATGTTGCACTTAGTAGGTGGTTAAGTTGAATCTGTTGGCCTGTTGTGCCTACTAGATGTACTTAACACATTGTGTAGAACAGAATGTTAGGGTTGCCAGCCTCCAAGTGAGGTCTGGAGATCTTCTGGAATTACAACTGAAAATGCTTTGGGGGCTGAACTCTATGGCATTATACCCCACTGAGGCCCCTCCCCTCCCCAGACTCTGCCCTCCCCAGACTTCACTCCCAAATCCCCAATAATTCCCCAGTCCTACATTGGCAGCCTGATGCTCTATCATGAATGCAGCCTTGAGCTAGTCTTACTGAGTTAACATGATTAAAAGCAAATATCTTACAAGAGCCTTCTTATATGGAGCAGAGGTTCATCAGTGGCTATTAGCCACAGTGTATTGTTGGAACTCTCTGTCTGGGGGCAGTGATGCTCTGTATTCTTGGTGCTTGGGGGGGGGCAACGTGAGAGGGTTTCTAGTGTCCTGGCCCCACTGGTGGGCCTCCTGATGGCACCTGGGTTTTTTGGCCACTGTGTGATACAGAGTGTTGGACTGGATGAGCCATTGGCCTGATCCAACATGACTTCTCTTATGTTCTTGTGTTCTCAGATAATCAGGAATGTCTAAGATAATCATACTAGCGATCATAATCTGTTCACTGGGGAAATCAGTGCTGTTGCCAGTTACCTGAAAACTCCTTGGCTGCAATAATGGTCTGGGGACTCATGTATGAAGCATTTTGTTACCTGTGTGATCCTTCTAACTATGTGCCTTCTTTCAAGCAGCCTCCCTCCCAGGGCTTTTTTTTTGTAGCAGGTGCTCCTGTGCATGTTAGGCTATGCCCCCCAATGTAACCAATCCTCACAGGGGTAGGGAACGTTGGCTCTCCAGATGTTTTTTGCCTACAACTTCCATCAGCCCCAGCCATTGGCCATGCTGGCTGGAGCTGATGGGAGTTGTAGGCAAAAAACATCTGGAGAGCCAACGTTCCCTACCCCTAGAGCTTACAATAGGCTCTGGTAGATGAACCCTGTAAGCTCTTGGAGGATTGGGTACATGGGGAGGGGGTGTAGCCTAATATGCAAAGGAGTTCCTGCTACAAAAAAAGCTGTGATTCCCCCTCCTTAGACTGTAGCAATGATCTTTATAATTTATAAATGTCTACTTAGTGCTTCTATTTATCATTATATGGAAAGGGGTTGGGTTGTGGCTCAGTGGAAGAGCCTCTGCTTTGCATGCAGAACATCCTGGGTTCAATCCCTGGAATCTCCAGCTGAAAGGATCAAGCAGACTGAGACCCCGGAGAGTGGCTGCCAGTCTGAGAAACAATACTCACTTTCATGGACTGATGGTCTGATTCAGTACAAGGCAACTCCATGTGTTTATGTGAGAGGTCTTTCTCAGGATACATGACAAACAAATATCTAGAACTCAACCCCATCTGTGACCTTACTGTTAGGGTTGCTCACCTCTATGTGGTAGTGGGAGATCTCCAGCTATTACAACTGATCTTCAGGGAACCCAGAGAAAATGGCTGCCTTGAAAGGTGGACTCTATGGCATTAGTCCCGCCCCTCACAAAACCCCACCCTCCTCAGACTCCACCTCCAAAGTCTCCAGGCATTTCCGAACCAGGAGCTAGCAACCCAACTTACTGCCTATCACTCAATGGACCTTGTTTTTTCTTTTCTGTCATCACAAGGCCTTCCTCCTTCCCTTGTATGATGCTTTGATTCCTGGTTTCACTGGAGAGAAATCAAAACAACCAGAGCTTTTTTGTAGGAGGAACTCCTTTGCACATTAGGCCATATACCCCTGATGTAGCCAATCCTCCTGGAGCTTACAGTAGGTCCTGTACTAAGAGTCCTGAAGCTCTTGGAGGATTGGCTACATCAGGGGTATGTGGTCTAATATGCAAAGGAGTTCCTGCTACAAAAAAAGCCCTGAGACAACCTGGGTTCTTGGCCTCATGGACTCACCTACGAAGAATCTCCGAGTATAGCAGGATTCCCTAAGGCCCGCTCTGCAGATAGATGCTTCCAAGGAACATTTATTATCCCGCTTAAGACTGTAACAGCTGTGGCATTGGAGAGATCCACCTGCATAAAGCAAAGGGGAAAATGGAGCAAAGAGATTAGCTTGGGCAGGTGGCACTGTCCTTACTTAGCCTGCGGGTACTTCAGAAAGTTTGAAAACCTGTGGCAGGTAACATCAATAAAATAGGTGCCAGGGAGGGTGGGGTAAATCATCATTGGGAGAGTCCAGGGCTTTTTTTTTTTAGAAAAAAGCTCAGCAGGAACTCATTTGCATATTAGGCAGCACCCCATGACATCACCGGAAATGAAGTCACTCATTCAGTAGGTTATTGTCTGCATATTGACACAGAACAGTACAGTACCATCAGCTGCATTTCATGGGTGTGTATTCTCACATAGCCCAATGAGAGACCTTGTTTTGCCATCCCCTAACATGGCTGGAGGGAGAGAGAGAGCCACGTGTAGTGGAGCAGGCAGTGGCAGGCCCAGTTTCTCCTGGGTGGGGGCACTCATGGGCAGCTCCATGTCTTTCACTCTCCATAAGCCCGTTGGAGGAAGGAGGCGGAAGAGAATGGAGAGCGCCGTCTGGGAGCATGTGGCTGCCTGGGGCCTTCCCTCTGCCAGAGAACTTTTGGGGGGGGGGGGAGGCTGGAGCCTTGGCCAAGCCAGCTGGACCTGCCTTCCTGTGTGTTCCTGCTCAAAAAAATCCCTGGGAGATTCCATCATTGGGAAGTTCCAAACGAAGCATGCTATGACTCGGACAGCTTGGTTAGCCAATCTTGTCAGATCTCAGAAGCTAAGCAGTATTTGGATGGAAGACCACCAAGGAATACCAGGGTTGTGACATGGAGGTAGGCAATGGCAAGCCATTGTCTTGAAAACCTACATGGTCACCATAAGTCAGCTTTGACTTGATGGCAAAAGAACCCACAAAAACCTAAGCATCTTCCTGTGATGGATACAACTGTTTCCAAATGGTGGTCCAAATTGGTAGTCATAGTGCCTACCAATGCATTTCCTGGTGCCCACTGGTTCTTTCCCTGATGCATCTGTTCCCCTAGGCAAAGAGCTACTTCTGGCTTCCCTCCACATCCCAGGAGGCATTGCCTTTGTGTGGCTTCCGTCACAGTTGCCTCCATCACAGGCTTGGAACCTGCCAATACTTTGCATCTGGCCTCAGTCCCTGTGACAGTTATTTTGCAATTGGCTGCACTTCCTACAGAAAACATTTTGTGATTATGCCCTTTCAGGGTTCTCAAAATTCCAAAAGTGCCCACAGGCTCAAAAAGATGGGCGACCCCTGCTGTAGACACTGGCAACTTACCTAGTGGTACTAGGCAGAGCAGGAAAGAGAACCCCAGAACGATGAACTTGTCCACTTTGGTCTTCATGCTATCAAGCTACATTACAGAAACAGAGAGCTGGGTGCTGGAGGAGGCATGATCTACTAAATGTTGGGGGAAATACAGGCTTGGTCGTTTTATCCCTCCGGGCGTAGCTAGAATTTAACAGGAGTTTTGCTGCCAGTAAGGAAGTAGAATAGACATAGAATCTATCATGCATTTGGCAGGTCTACTATGTACCTAAGAACACTGTGTGGGACCTGTGTGTGTTCTTCATCAAAGCACCGCCATGAACTCTACATGCTCTCTCTCTCTCTGTCTCTCAGTCTGGGATTCAAATGATCCACATTCAGGCCATGCTAACAACCCCAAAGGCAGGTACATTTTAAAGGGATATCAGACACTATCCTATGTGCTATTTACAATAGGAAAAATGAGATATACATTGTCTAAAGAAATGCATACTTGCATGGACCCAACCAGTTTTTGTCAAATATATATGCAGTCGTAACTGTAATTAGAGTCTGGTATAGCCCCAGATCTTGTTTTCCATAACTGGGCTGAGTCCTCAGGCAGATGTAAAACAACAATAAGGACAAGAGCACCTTCAAGCGTGTTCAGAGTCCTTAAGAACATAAGAGAAGCCATGTTGGATCAGGCCAATGGCCCATCCAGTCCAACACTCTGTGTCACACAGTGGCAAAAAAATTATATATACACACACACACACACTGTGGCTAATAGCTAATACACACACACATATATATACACTGTGACTAATAGCCACTGACGGACCTCTGCTCCATATTTTTATCTAACCCCCTCTTGAAGCTGTCTATGCTTGTAGCCGCCACCACCTCCTGTGGCAGTGAATTCCACATGTCAATCACCCTTTGGGTGAAGAAGTACCGTACTTCCTTTTATCCGTTTTAACCTGACTGCTCAGCAATTTCATCAAATGCCCACAAGTTCTTGTATTGTGAGAAAGGGAGAAAAGTACTTCTTTCTCTACTTTCTCTATCCTATGCATTATCTTGTAAACCTCTATCATGTCACCCCGCAGTCGACATTTCTCCAAGCTAAAGAGCCCCAAGCGTTTTAACCTTTCTTCACAGGGAAAGTGTTCCAACCCTTTAATCATTCTAGTTGCCCTTTTCTGCATTTTTTCCAATGCTATAATATCCTTTTTGAGGTGCGGTGACCAGAATTGCACACAGTATTCCAAATGAGACTGCACCATCGATTTATACAGGGGCATTATGATACCGGCTGATTTGTTTTCAATTCCCTTCCTAATAATTCCCAGCATGGCGTTGGCCTTTTTTATTGCAATCGCACACTGTCTTGACATTTTCAGTGAGTTATCTACCACGACCCCAAGATTTCTCTCTTGGTCAGTCTCTGCCAGTGCACACCCCATCAACTTGTATTTGTAGCTGAGATTCTTGGCCCTAATGTGCATTACTTTGCACTTGGCCACATTGAACCTCATCTGCCACGTTAACGCCCACTCATCCAGCCTCAACAGATCCCTTTGGAGTGCCTCACAATCCTCTCACCACCCTGAACAATTTAGTGTCATCTGCAAACTTGGCCACTTCACTGCTCACTCCGACTCCAAATCATTTATGAACAAGTTAAAGAGCATGCGACTCAGTATTGAGCCCTGCAGCACCCCACTGCTTACCTTCCTCCACTGCGAATGCTGCCCATTTATACTCACTCTCTGTTTCCTATTAATTAGCCAGTTTTTGATCCACAAGAGGACCTGTCCTTTTACTCCATGACTCTCGAGCTTTCTGAGGAGCCTTTGATGAGGAACTTTATCCATGCACTTAACCACTGTACCAAACTAATCTCCAGCCACCACTTGAAGCTGGAAACCTTAGATAGATTCCAGGTGAGCCTCAAGGGAAAGGCTGTTCCACAGAGAAGGTGCCACCACTGAAAAATCCCTGTTCTTCAGTCACCTCACCTCTGTAGGTGGATGCACAGAGAGCAGGGCTTGTGCGGAGGGATTAACCCTGCGCATGAGGTTCACTGTAGACATTTGGCTGTATATGTGGGTCCTCTGGGGCAAGCCTAGAGGGATGATTTGACATGGCTAGATTGGCAGTTAGGTATTGATGTCAGAGCAGAGTGGTAGCTAGCCTTTCTCACTAGACAAACCTGCCACACTTCCAGGTGGGATTTCAGAAAACTTAATGGAAAACCAGCAAATTACTTGAGATAGAAACACCCAGAACCTATTCACTGAGTCCAAATGCACAAATATATTTCATTGTTTAAATTCTTATCATTAGAACTATGTACATTGGAAACATTTCTTTTAAAGTGCAGAGGTGCTCATCTGTTTCTAAATAAGCATCTTCCATGAATAAACAACTGTCTAAAGTTACTCTTTAATTGCCTGGCAGTGCTCATAGTCCTGGGTGATTTTGTTTACAGAATGACTTTAAACTCTGGTTGTCAACTCCAGTTTGGGAAATACCTGGAGATTTGGGGGGGGGGTGGAGACTGAGGAGGGTAGGGCTTGGGAAAGGGAGAGACTTCAATGTAGAGTCCACCTTCCAAAGTGGCCCTTTTCTCCAGGCGAACTGATCTCTGTCACCTGGAGATCAGATGTAATAGCAGGAGATTTCCAGCTAGGCTTCCCAATCTCCAGGTTCCAACGGGATATCCCCCGGTTTTACAGGCTTCCCCCCACCCCCAGCCAGTTGGCCGGTGGGGGGAAGCCCCGCTCCCATAGCCACCATGTACCTCTAGAGCTCTGGCAGGTTTAGAAACCTGCAAACAGGTCCCGTTTTAAAATGTGTGTGTGTCTGTGTTTGTGTGCTTTTAAAATTGAGCAGGAAACAGGAAGCACTACATGGGGAAGGGTCAGCAGCAGCTTCCTCAGAGCATAGCCCTTCTGTTTGTTTTGCTTTTGTTTTCTGAGCAAGTAAGTGTGTAAAAGAGAGCAGCTTGTAACCCCTGTACTTTCCAGATGTCATTGTGGAGGAACCAGACGCAGTAAGTGTGTGTGTGTGTGTGAGAGAGAGAGAGAGAGACAGAGAGAGAGGGAGGGAGGGTTCCCAATCCCCAGGTGGGAGCAGGGAATTCCCCAGTTTGGAGGCCTTTCCCTCGGTTTAGAAAGCTTTAGAAAGTGGGGGGGGGGAGGGAAATGTCTATTGGGCACTCTATTATTCCCTAAGGAGAATGATTCCCAAAGGGAATTATGGGGAATTGATCCGCGGGTGTCTGAGGCTCTGGGGGGGGGTGTTCTTTGAGGTAAAGGCACCAAATTTGTAGCATAGCATCTGATGCCTTTCCTCAAAACACCCTCCAAGTTTCAAAAGGATTGGACCAGGGGGCCCAATTCTATGAGCCCCAAAAAAGGTTCCCCTATCCTTCATTATTTCTGATGGAGGGAAGGCATTGAAAAGGTGTTCAGTCCCTTTCAATGTGATGGCCAGAACTTGTACTTGTTCCAACCTTACTCATGGCTCCACCCCCAATGTCTCCTGGCCCCACCCCCAAAGTCCCCAGATATTTCTTGAATTGGACTTGGCAGCCCTATTTCCAGCCACCACCTGGCATTTGGCCCATAAAAATAAATCCATACTGATCTGGGGAAACCTGAAGGTGAGAAAAGGTATATGGAGCTGGTGGGTGGATTTTGGGCACTAGGCCCCTTCCCAGCAATGTTTGAAAAACAACGTTTCTTCCTCAGCTAGAATATGAGTTCCTCTGTCCTAAATCTGGACGTGGGCCATTTCTGTGTTGGCCCAAGTTGGCCATCTGAATTCAACCATGGTATGGAGTTCTTTAGTCTGATCTTTGTCTTCTGGAGATCAGTTGTAATTCCTGGAGATCTCCAGGTGCCACCTGGTGGGTTGGTAAGCCTAACATTTATACTAAAAAGAAAAAAAATGTATTGCTCTTTAGGGCACCAGAAGACTTCTGCGGTGTTATTGCTTTTTCTGCAATAGACTGAACGCTTTTCCCCTAGTGTGAGAGCAGAGTACCCATAATCCTGGTTTGAGCGCGCCATCTGGTGGCAGCCAGGCCCTGATGCCGACCCTGTCTTGCTGGAAACAGCCAACTGTTGTGTGGCCCAAAGTCAGTTAATGCCTAGAAAGCCACATGAAAGCTCTCAAAATAATATTTGCATTGAGACGGCTGTCCTGCCCCGAAGCCATAAAAGCTGAAGTTTTTACTAGGCACTTCCATGAGACAGTGGATAATGGAAACCTTATTGGTATTATCTTTTGGAAGGTGGCTTCGAAAAAGCATGTGGCTGGAAATTTGGGCATGAGATCGCTTCGGGCTTTGAAGATGAAAGCTGCAGAGAGGAGAAATTAACTTTATTGAAGAACAATAAGAGAACCTTGGGATTCCAGGGGTGCGGTCACACGTCACATTAAAAGCGGGTGTGTAGCGCTCAAATTTGAACCGCTGAATATTGATTCGATGCAGGGCCAATCAGATGAGCATCCAAGAATGCATCCATCATGCATCAAAATGGTTGACCCTGATCCAAAAGAAAATTACATCCATAGGAATTTCCTTGGATGCATTTTATCTATCCTCTGCTTCTGCGGTATTTCAATCCATCAAACGTAGACTACTAGATATCCAGTTGCAACGTCTGACTGAGGCAGCTCGGAAATCTTGCTCCCCAAGTCACCTGGGTTTATCCCAGACTCCTGGGCTTCTAGCTCCCTATTTCCTCTTTTTAACTGATCCTCACCAAAGAAGAGCACTCATGCTGGCTAGATTCAATGCATTACCATCGGCCATCCTCTTCGGAAGATACCACAGAATCCCCCACAATCTTAGACGATGCCCTCGTAGCCAAGGAGTCATCAAAACGGTCCCTCATGTTCTTCTGGACTGCTCTTTCTATAGCAGTCCACGAGTAAGATACCTAGATGCACTGCTCTCCGACCATCAAGGCCTTTCTGACAATGCCAAGGTCCGCTTTTTACTCCACGGGAAACACAACTTTGTCACTATTCATGTTGCTTGCTTTTTACAGGTTGCGATCCAAATCAGAGAGGCTTTTACTCATGCATAGCCCACAGCTATTTTATGTCATTTAACTTTTGCTGGTTTTTAAGGTTTTATTATATTCTATAGTGTTACTGTTGGTTTTAAACTATACTGTATTCTCACATTAATGCCAATAAAGGTCTAAAGGAACATATTATCACGCTCTTTTCTTGGTGCATGCGTGATCAGATGGTGATTCCTGGGAGGGAGGGGGTCCATTGAACATGCACCCAACCGTTTGGAGGTGGGAAATCAAACGTTGCCTCAGAGGTGGGGGGGGGGGGGAAGGGGGGAAAGTTTCCAAAATTAACGTTGCCGATTCAAACCAGGGAACTACCAGGAACCACTTTCCTGGAAATTGGCAGTGACAATGATATCTGGAAATCCTCCACATTGAAAAAAAAAGATTTTTTTTCCTGTTCTGAATATTGGGATAATGTCCCCCCTCCCCCCAATCCTGTGTTGATCGGAGAAGCAGAAGCGTCACCTCAGATTCCTGGATGATCTGGCAATGCGCATGTCCGCTGGGGCTTTTTTTTTTTTTTTTTAAAGGTGGGAGGGGCGGTAAGCATTCCAAGGGGCAGTATTGCGCGTGAGCTGTCCAAACAGGAAAAAAGCGATTGTGTGCCGCTTCTGTGAAAAAGGGCCAGACTTTCTGCGCTATCAGATTAATGTGGCATTGATCCGCAGCAAGCCGGGATGACCCTGGATGACACTCGATTGCCAGATGTGGGTGTCTGGACGAACATATTTAATCCGTCAGTGAGACGGAGCTGTGTCGCCACTAATGGTACGTCTGAACGCACCCTGGGTGTGGCAAAGAGGGACTGAAAAGCGACAACTTGACTCTGTTGTGTTTCTTTACAATGAATCCCTAAATGAGCAAGGGAAAGTAGGAAGAGAGACAGAGTATTGCAGGAAAACTTTCACTGAATATATTTTTAAAAGTTTGTTTGCATTGCTGTGGTTCTCATCTATATATATCAACAGGGTGCATATAGACTTTTGAAAATGCTATGATGGTTTTCGAAGGTTGTTCTCTGTGGTTCATGAGGGACCACATATATCGGATCATGATTAGAGCAGTAATTAATCATGAAATGAGTTTCTTGCACTGCTCTCTTGCCATTGTGTTTAATGTTCTAAGAAAGGTTCTTTAGGAACAAAGCAATACAAATGAGGTGGTACTTTTCAATAATGGTACCAGTTTGCTTACTTTATTCCAAACTATTATAAACTCTCCTTCCATCCAGAAAATGGAACCCCAAGGCAAATAACAACAATAAAATCCACCATGAATAATTACAGACTGGCACATCATCATCCATCCAATCCATCCAATAATTACAGACTGGCACTTTGAGCCAACTCAGAGAAGCCTCAGAAATTGACTAGAAAAATCCTTCCAAATACAAACATCTGCCACCCATCCCCATCCCGTACTCATCCCGTCCTCTGGCATCCCGAGCACGGCTCAAAAAGCTACCACTTTCCAAGTGGTAGCAAATTTTTGAGCTGCACGCCAGCTGGCTCCTCGGTGTCTGGAAGCAGAAGGGTGCAAATGAGGTGCCTTGGCGGTGTGAAAATGTATGGGGAAAAAACCCAAACCAAACTATGGGAATGATGCACGGCAGCTGTCTGATCGCACCCGTGTCGTCCGGTGGACGGGATGGGAATGGCTTGTGGAGGGTTTGGGATGGTTCTTTTTGAGCCAGCCCGATTTGGAATGCCTCCCATCTGTCCCTAAAAGCCCATCTGGTCCAACATCCTGTCTCACACAATGGCCAACCAGATCCTCTGGAGAGCCAACAACAGGGCATGGAGTTCAAGGCCTTCCCCTGATTGCGCCTCTGGGCACTGGGATTCAGATGATTGGTCAAAGATTCCTCTCAGTCACCATGGCTAGTAGTCATTGATAGACCTCTCTCTTCCATGAATCTGTCAAATTCCCTTTTAAAGCCATCTATGCTGCCTACAGCCATCACTGCATCCTCTAGGAACGAATTCCACCTTTTCATCACGTTGTGTAATAGTATTTCCTTTTGTCTGTCCTGAATCTACTGCCCATCAGCTTCACTGGATGCCTTTGAGTTCTAGTATTTTGGGAGGGGGAGAAAAAAAATTCTCCAAAAACAGTCATTAAAATGACTAGCAGTGCTGGCATTCAGATGTTTGCTGCCTCTGTAGATGGAGGCTCCCCTTTGTCTCAATGGCTAGTAGCCATTGATTGACCTCTCTTCCACTAATCTGGCTAACTCCCTTTTAAAGTCATCTGTTCTCATGCCCATCACCACATCCAATGGAAGTGGATTCCACAATTTAATTACTCACCGAGTAAAGAAGCATTCCCTTTTGTCGGTTCCTTTCCAATTGCACCCCAGGTTCATGGTACTGTGGGCGAGAAACTTCAGAGAAGATGTGTATCTTGTAATGTCTTCCAGGAGACCATTTCTTAGCATCCAAACAGCTTCCAAAAAAAGCCCATTAGTGGGTAATGATTGCTAGAATTTTCAAAGAGGTTTGAAATCAGTAGAAGACTTTGCTGTGCCCACTGGGGCAGATATACCAGAAGAAAGGGTCTTTCAAATATGGCAGTCCCAGGTTGTGAAGGGCTTTAAAGGATCCTCTTATCTGCACACCCAACAACTTGTAATCTGGACCCTTGCCCCTCCTGGCTTATTAAATCTTGCCAGAGGGAGCTTAGATATCCTATACGGGATATCATAAATAGATCCCTGATGGAAGGGCATTTTCCAACGCCGCTCAAAGAGGCAGTGGTCCGCCCCCTCTTAAAAAAACCAACTTTAGACCCGGCCCAATTGGCGCATTATCGGCCGGTCTCAAACTTGCCCTTTTTGGGCAAGCTTATTGAGAGGGCAGTGGCAGTGCAGTTACAGACTTTCCTGGAGGATGCTTCCGTCCTTGACCCACTCCAGTCCGGCTTCCGCCCGGGTCACGGGACGGAGACGGTGTTGGTCGCCCTGGTGGATGACCTTCAACAGCATCTGGATCGGGGCGGCTTGGCGGTGCTGATGTTGTTGGACCTGTCGGCTGCGTTCGACACGGTCGACCATCGGTTACTGACCTGCCGCCTCGCCGACGCGGGGATTCAGGGGCTGGCTTTACAGTGGCTTTCCTCTTTCCTCGAAGGTCGGGGACAAAGGGTCGCGATTGGGGGCAAACTATCCCAGAGGCGTACGCTTGACTGCGGAGTGCCTCAGGGGGCGGTTCTCTCCCCAATGTTATTCAACATCTATATGCGACCCCTTGCCCAGATTGCTCGAAGGTATGGGCTGGGTTGTCACCAGTATGCTGATGACACCCAGCTCTATCTACTTATGGACGGCCGACCAGTCTCCGCCCCAGAAAACCTAGACCGGGCATTACAGGAAGTGGCTGGGTGGCTCAGACTGAGCAGGCTGAGGCTAAATCCAGCGAAGACAGAGGTCCTTTGCTTGGGTCGTCGGGGCCCGGGGAGGGAAATCCCCCTACCAGCCTTTGAGGGTGCGCCGATGATAGCGGTGGACAAGGTCAAAAGCCTGGGGGTACTATTGGAGTCCTCCTTAACGATGGAGGCTCAGATAGCAGCCACTGCCAAGTCCGCATTTTTTCACCTTAGGCGGGCAAGGCAGCTGGCCCCCTTCCTGGAACGTGACGATCTAGCAACAGTGATCCATGCCACGGTCACCTCGAGGTTGGACTACTGCAATGCTCTCTACATGGGGCTGCCCTTGTGCCGAACCCGAAAGCTACAGCTAGTGCAGAATGCCACGGCCCGGCTGTTGTTAGGGCTCCCAAGAAGGGAGCACATCCGGCCGGGGCTCCGGGACCTGCACTGGCTGCCGATAGTTTACCGAGTCCGGTACAAGGTGCTGGTTATTACCTTTAAAGCCCTATATGGCCTAGGACCTGCCTACCTGAAGGACCGTCTCTCCCCGCACGTTCCCCAGAGAGTGCTGAGATTGGGAACACAAAATCTCCTAGTCATCCCCGGGCCAAAGGAAGTCCGCTTAAAATCGACAAGGGACCGGGCCTTTTCTACTATGGCCCCCTCCTGGTGGAACCAGCTGCCGGAAGAGGTGAGGGCCCTGCGGGACCTTACCCAGTTCCGCAGGGCCTGTAAAACAACCCTCTTCCGGCTGGCCTATGACTAGCTGGTATAAGAAACTGCGCGCAGTTATATTGGATGTTCGCTGCCTCTAAATGTTTTAAATGTTTTAACTGTTTAAATGTTTTAAACGTTTAAATGTTTTAAATGGCCTAATGTTTGAATTTAAATGTTTTACACTTAATTCCTATTTATGTTAGACTCCTATGTTGTAACGCGCCCTGAGCCACTTGTTGGGAAGGGCGGGATAGAAATCACTAAATAAATAAATAAATGAATGAATAAATAAATAAATAAATAAAGGTAAGCTCAACACCCTGAACTTGACACAGAAACCAAGAGGCAGCCATTGTAATTCTTATAAAATAGGCATAATGGGATATCTCTGACAAGAAGGCAGAGACAGAAGTACTTTTCTCCCTTTCTCACAATACGAGAACTCATGGACATTCAATGAAATTGCTGAGCAGTCAGGTTAGAACTGATAAAAGGAAGTACTTCTTCACCCAAAGGGTGATTAACACGTGGAATACACTGCCACAGGAGGTGGTGGCTACAAGCATAGACAGCTTCAAGAGGGGATTGGATAAGCATATGGAGCAGAGGTCCATCAGTGGCTATTAGTTACAACATATTGTTGGAACTGTCTGACTGGGGCAGTGATGCTCTGTATCCTTGGTGCTTGGGGGGGGGCACAATGGGAGGGCTTCTAGCCCCACTGGTGGACTTCCTAATGGCACTTGAGTTTTTTGGCCACTGTGTAACACAGAGTGTTGGACTGGATGGGCCATTGGCCTGATCCAACATGGCTTTCTTATGTTCTTAAGATGGGTGCTGTATTTTTCACTGAACACCATTGCCAAATCATCTTCCAGGGAAGTCTAGCTCAAAATACATTACAATGGTCAAAACTGTTGGTGGATGATCACATTTTTGAATTCTGCATATGGGGGAAGCTTTCAAACATTTGCCACCTGCAGTCTGAAATGGTACGGTCTGCTCTGCAACATTCTGTTCATTCTACCACATACATAAGCTAGGCTATTGTTACCATGGCAACCTTCAGTCATCACAAACTGAAGAAAGTGCTTCAGAACATGTTTACATTTGAGGTGAGTTGGCATTATAAGAACTCTGGAGTCGCTGCTTGTGTATGAAAGTTACAATCAAGGTTTGCTGAACTGCAGATACGGGAATGTCTTGAAGAGCATTTAAGGAGCCAGCAGGTGACGCTGTTGCACTCAAAACCTTCCAATGAGGCTGGATTCTCTGATTATATGAACTGTCTGATTAAGAACATAAAATTATTCCTTCTTTCATTTTTTTTTTTTGCATGTATTCTGCTTGCGCTGTTGCCTGCTTTTGGTTCCTGGGGTTTCTGGTTTGCCTTCCTCTGGACATGGAGCAGGAGTCTCTGGAAGAATGGGTGGAAGTAGTTGTGAATTCCTCAAAAAAATATGGTTAGAGTTAGGGGAGGGAGTGTCCAGGTAATGAACCAGGTAATTCAGAACCCCCAAAATCCGAGGAGATATTCAGATGTCAATTTCTCTCCTTATAATTTGCCATTCCCTCCTCTCTTCTGAACTTGCTTCATTGTCACCCCCTTTACTTTTCTATATCCTTTTTTCCTTGGCCTTTAAATTTTGTTTTCTTTCTGGCCTTGGGATGGTGCAGGATGCTGATTTTTTAAAATTAATTTCCTACTTAGTCAGTGAAGACAATAACTTTTGCTGTTCCACTTTTCTGCTGAGTATATATTTAAGTCTTTATGGAAAAGAGTACTATTATAAACCTTTTGAACGTTTTAGACCATTGATTGCTCACAATGCAATGTCTTATTTTTGCATGAGTTTCACAGGTCCTGTATGTTATTTATTTATAAGTTTCCATTTATTTTGTAAAATATTTAACAAAATCTTTGAAATATTAAAAAAAAAGCTATTGGAAGTAGTCCTATCTCTAAAGAAATCCCTTAACAGTCAATTCTGGTCACCGCACCTCAAAAAGGATATTATAGCATTAGAAAAAGTGCAGAAAAGGACAACTAGAATGATTACAGGTTTGGAACACTTTCCCTATGAAGAAAGGTTAAAACGCTTGCGGCTCTTTAGCTTGGAGAAACGTCGACTGCGGGGTGACATGATAGAGGTTTACAAGATTATGCATGGGATGGAGAAGGTAGAGAAAGAAGTACTTTTCTCCCTTTCTCACAATACAAGAACTCATGGGCATTCAATGAAATTGCTGAGCAGTCAGGTTAAAACGGATAAAAGGAAGTACTTCTTCAACCAAAGGGTGATTAACATGTGGAATTCACTGCCACAGGAGGTGGGGGCAGCTACAAGCATAGCCAGCTTCAAGAGGGGGTTAGATAAAAATATGGAGCAGAGGTCCATCAGTGGCTATTAGCCACAGTGTGTGTGTGTGTGTATAAAAATTTTTGGCCACTATGTGATACAGAGTGTTGGACTGGATGGGCCACTGGCCTGATCCAACATGGCTTCTCTTATGTTCTTATGTGTCCCCCCCCTTTTTTTTCTTAAGCTATTAGACTTTCCAGTAAAAGGAATAAGGGAACATTGTGTTTATGGGCTGCATTGGCATGACATTCTAACAGATAACAGATAAACTTCAAGATAAAAAACCCACTTTCCTTCTGATGTAGCAGTTTTATAATCAACTACCCCTTTCCCACCAGCTTTCTGGATTCTCTCCTCTACAGGAGCATCTCTGCTGTTGCATTTTGTGTTCTGAAAGGAAGGGAATCAAGATGTGCAAGATTCTGGCCATGAGTCTTTTCACCTTCTCCTGCTTAGTTCCCAGCGGTGAGTCCCCATCTTCAGTAAAAACATCAGTACAACCAAATCCTGGAGAGGAGCTGGCTGAGAGGTGATATGATCACCATCTTCAAGTACTCGAAGGGCAGTCATATAGAGGATGGTGCGGAATTGTTTTCTGTGGCCCCAGAAGGTAGAACCAGAACCAATGGGTTGAAATTAAATCAAAAGAGTTTCTGGCTCAGCATTAGGAAGAACTTCCTGACCGTTAGAGCAATTTCTCAGTGGAACAGGCTTCCTCGGGAGGTGGTGGGCTCTCCTTCCTTGGAAGTTTTTAAACAGAGGCTAGATGGCCATCTGACAGCAATGAAGATCCTGTGAATTTGGGGTAGGTATTTGTGGGTTTCCTGCATTGTGCAGGGGGTTGGACTAGATGAGCCTGAAGGTCCCTTCCAACTCTATGATTCTATGATTCCAAATCCCTCCCAACAAATCCCTCTATGATTCTATGATTCCAAATCCCTCCCAACAACCATTCAGTGAAAGTGAAAACCCAAGTCCCTAAAGAGTTATTTCCTCCCCAATGAAAGTGATTTCCCCCCCCCCCCCAACCTCAGATTAAGAAGAAGATATTGGATTTATATCCTGCCCTTCACTCTGAATCTCAGAGTCTCAGAGCGGTCACCGTCTCCTTTACCTTCCTCCCCCACAACAGACACCCTGTGAGGTAGGTGGGGCTGAGAGAGCTCTCCCAGAAGCTGCCCTTTCAAGGACAACTCCTGCAAGAGCTATGGCTGACCCAAGGCCATTCCAGTAGCTGCAAGTGGAGGAGTGAGGAATCAAACCTGGTTCTTCCAGATAAAAGTCCATGCACTTAACTACTACACCAAACTGACTCTCGAAAGGGAGGGGGAAAAATGGCTTCCACATTGTGATGTTCTAGGAATTTCTTGTGTCTCTACAGTGAAGACCATAGAAACCAGGGAATGCAACATATAGCATCATCCTGAAGTGACATCACGCCCTCCTTAAACTCTACCCTACACAGGTACCATCCCAAACTTTGCCAGCATTTGCTGACATGTTAGCATCTCTAAGCACAACTGGTTCTCTGTCTAAGCCTCACAAGCAATGTAATGTTCAGCAGACTTCAGGGTTTCTGGATACTCCATGATCTTAAACTGTGGAGAAGTTTCATTCCAGATTTTACCATGGCCTGGGTCAGCTGCCCAGAGGACTGCTATGAAGGACTTAGGCCTTGTGTTCTTTTATTTGTTTTTTTTCCTGAATAAAGTTACTCTATATTAATTAAAAGAGACTTTTGGTATATTCTTGAATGACTGCGGAATCTTACACTGGTGACAGCAATGCTTAAGATAGCAAGCGCAGAGGGCACCAGCACACCACTGGGGCTTTATTATTGTTCCCAGATAGAGTTGCCACTTCTGGATTGGGAAATTCCTGGAGATTTTGGAATGGAACCAGTGAGGGTGGGGTTTGATGAGGGAAGGACCTCAGCAGGGTATAATGCCACAGAGTGCATCTGTCAAAGCAGTCATTTCCTCCAAATGAACTTATATCTGTAGTCTGGAGATCAGTTGTATTTCCAGCTCTTCAGGCTCTACCTGGAGGGTGGCAACATCACATATAGTTCCAGACTGCCTGTATTCACATTCTCATATTCCAGATGTGAGCCAAACCCTTGAGATTTGTGAAAATTCTGAGATGACTTGTTCCTATAGGAGCAGGTGACAGGCAGTGTACCTGCTCGGGGTGACATAGTACCTTGAATGAGCCCTGCTTTTGATCTGTACTCACAGATGTGCCATCGGGATGGGGTGGTCTCTTACGAAAGACTGTTTTCCCAAAACTTCTTCTTGCATCCGTTACTTACTTTATGGTGACAAAAACGCTCTAAATTTGTTCCAGATATCTCTAGATATTCCTCATTTATAACCAACGATGGTATCTCCCAAGTCATTAGAATGCAGAATATCTAAGTTGGAGACAGAAAGGTTGCTATCAGTTACTAGATTTAAGACACAATAACAAATTCATAGACAAAAACTTATTACAAAAAAAATTGGGACATAAGATTAATTGGCTTCAATACTTACAAATCAAAAATATGTTTTATTCACCTATGATAAAGGAAGTATTTTCCCGTCCTCAGACTAGTTATGAAAATTTTGTAAAAGCTCTCAAAGGCTTCTGTCAAAAATATATAATTTCTTAATTTCTCAAATGGAAGTTCATATTTACAAATATCAGGAACAGTGGAATAAAGACTGCCGAAAAAATCTAGATGAACATCACTGGGAACTTATTTGGGAACTCCTATGGGAACAAAATCAAATATTACAAATATCAAATTTCAATTTCATAAAATTTTACTATGCTGGTATTGGTCTCCATCCAAACTAAACGAAATGGACCCCACCATTGACCCTCTCTGCAAAAAGTCCTGCGGTGAAAAAGCAGACTTTATCCATTGTTGGTGGCAATGCAGATATATTTATGCATTTTGGCAACAGATAAATAGACAAATAAGCAAAATTAGCCATACAACCTTAGCAATGGAACCTGATTTTTTTTTTTACTTCATAACTGGCAAGACCAAAGGTTAAGCTCCAGTACATCAGAATTAATTCATATATTAATAGCCACGGCAGGGCTAGTCATAGCCTCACACTGGGTAGATAAACACGTACCCACATTAGAAGCCTGGTATCAAAGGCTGTGGAAAACGTTCATATTATGCAAAATCGCTTATAACTCATACGACATATCTTATGACCAATAGGAAAGACGCGTAGTGTCTGTTTGGTGCCCCTTACTTACTTTTCTTTCTGAAAATGACATCATTCCACAGAATCAATATTATAGAAAGTTAATTTATTTTTGATAGTCCTGTTGCTTATGTATATTATGCAACCAATTGTTAAACATCAGTTAATTTTATGCAATACGCAATGAAGGTCAAACTTTGAAGGATTGCATAAGATTAGATATTGCAATATCTATTTATGTTTCCATTGGTTTTCTGTTTGATTTTTGAACGTAATTCTGTTGGAATTTAAAAAAAAATTAAAAAGGGATGGGGTGGTGGTGCAGCGGGAGTTTGTCAAAGTGTTTTAGAACTCCACTCCAAACCCTTGAATGGAGCAGTGTTTAACAAACTAAATGTATTGTCCTCTTTTTATCTTAGAAGCGCAGCTCCACCGACACAGAAGACCTTTTGTCTGCATTGTCTGCTCCAATCTGCGCCCAAATAATACCTGTACGCACAACTGGAAGCTATGTTATACAAAAAGACATGAAGCTTGTTTCAACCGTATTGTGACCAAAGGTGAGTTCGAATGCGGCGGTATTAGTGTGAGTCTCTCTCCAGCCCCTTTGCTATGCAGGAACATCACGGTGGGACAAATGCCTGGAAAGCTGAAGCAACCAGAGAACACCAAATATCTCCCTTATACAATGAAAACACTGTACTTAATTACACAAACACATACAAAATACACAAATGCTTGTGAGGAAAAGTCCAAAATGTTATAACACACACACTGTTGCCAATAATCACATTAATCTGAATAACAAAAACCAAACTAGCAATTTCCAGTACAATTCCAGGCTTCCAAGGAGTATGTAAAGAATGTTCAATACGCAAGAGTAGTATGAACGTAAATTCTCCAAATGTGCATAGAGTAGGTTCTCAACGAAATTTCAATTGTTATACTTCCCATTTCGATAAATATCTTTATCAAGAGATGTACATATAAACAACTTAAGCCTTTGCGCTGAGGCTCTCAATGCCAGGGTTTTGGGGTTTTTTAGCAGGAATGCACAGGAACGCAGTTCCGGCTGGCTTTGTGTCAGTGGGTGTGGCCTGATATGCAAATTAGTCCCTGCTGGGCTTTTTTCTACAAAAAACGTTATGTAAAACAATGGTTATAGCAGGGGGTGTTGCCTAATAGGCAAATGAGTTCCTGCTGGGCTTGTTCTACAAACAAAGCCCTGCTCAAAGCTATGTATCAAATTCACAATATTTGTTTTAATGCGTCTTATCTCTGGAGCCTTACAGCCTCTGTAACATTCACGACTCAGTGGAACATACTTCCTGCTGGGCTAGTAGCTCTCCCCACCCCCAGACACCTCCGTCAGATTTTGCACAAGCTGCCCTGCAGCTGCAACTTGGTCCACCTCTTTCCCATGGCAAGCAGAAAACAGTTTGCCATGGGAAAGCGGTGGGGCAGGTTGCAGCTCCACGGCAGCTTGTGTGAAATTGGACGGAAGTGTCAGGGGAAAAAGAGCTCTGACACTAGAACAAGCCTAGTGGGGAATCAGTCTCTAAATGTATTGGACTTTCAGTTGAATCTAAATGGGGACACTTCCTTGTATATGCCTGAAGTTTAGCAGGGAAGGATTCTGTGGCTAAGAGTACTCTCCTTGAAATGTATCATGATCCGGTGTGACGAAACTAACAAGAAATGTGTTTCCCATTGAAACCAATGCAGAAGAACAAAGAATAGAATAAAAAATTTGAACATCTGTAAGAACTGTAGTAAAGGCAATTAATACAATTGTTGAGAAATAAAAGAAGCAAAATATTAATCCTAATGAGCATATGCCTAAACCAAAATCATCATCCATATCTGATATTGGGAAACAGCTTTCATTCAGATAATATTGTTTTTAGGCAATGTTGAGGTTGGCCTTTTATGCAAATGATACAACTTCACCCACTCCAGAACTAATGGCCCTCTGCACAACTCCACTCTTTTCCTCACACATACACACAATTAATTCACATGGCTACCTGTGTTGGTGTGAAGCAACAGAACAAAGTTTAAGTACAGTGGCGCTTTTAAGACCAACAAAGTTAAATTCTGGGTATAAGCATTCATGTGCATGCATACTTCTTCAGATACATTGAATCAGACTTCCTCAATGTACCTGAAGAAGTGTGCATACACACAAAAGCTTATACCCAGAATTAAACTTTGGTCTTAAAGGTGCCACTGGACTCAAACCTTTGTTCTACACAATTAATGTACAGTTGTTTTTCCTTTGTTGTACAGGATCCAGACATGTTTAATCAAAGTCAGGTTCCAAGTATGTGGAAAGCACATTTCCCAGCACTCAAACCATAACTTTCATTCTCTGGAGAAAGGCAACTTCACCTGTCTGACATCTTGAGTGATTACAGACCACCAGCTTGGGGTGGCATGAAGCTGCCCCAAAGAGAGCCAGCAGGAAAAGGGGCAGACTGGAAGCCTCCAGACAGCATGCAGCCTGCCCCTGGAACAGGGACAGGCTGTGTGCGCTCTGGAGGACTTTCCAGAGCACTCGTGCACCTCCTGGCTGTTTCCCAGATGCTTCCCGGCCATCCAGATGGCTGGGAAGCACCTCGAAGCTGCTTTGGAATTTAGGCACCACTTTCCAAGGTGGCTTTGACCTGGCCCCGAGTGGGCTCCGGTCAGAATAGGGATGGGAGGCAGATGTGCATATGTGGATGCACTTTTTGGGTCCACCTGCCTCCCATCCCCAGGGCGGCTTAAACCGCCCATCTGTTATCACCCCTTGGGACCATGATGCAGTGTTCACATTTGGCTTTTGAAATCTGATTTCAATATATTGCAGGGAGGCGCATATAATGCCAACAAACACCCCAAAACACTTTTTTTTTTGTCATTCTAAAAATGTAACACCACAGCATCCTGTGGGTTTTTAAAAAAAGTATCTATGAACAATAAATTTATGTCAAGAGTTGAGAATTTCTCTCTGCCTTTATATTATTTTCTGTATTTGTGGGTGGGTGTGCATGCATGCAAGCAGGGCTTTTTCTTTGTAGCAGGATCTCCTTTTCATATTAGCCAAATCATGATGTAGCCAATCCTCCAAGAGCTTAAAGGACTCTTAGTACAGGGCTTTCTGTAAGCTCCAGGAGGATTGGCTACATCAGGGGTATGTGGCCTAATATGCAAAGGACCTCCTGCTACAAAAAAAGCCCTGTGTTCATTCCTGGAAATCATGGTGACTTCTACTGAGGCATGGAGGACATCCAGAGAAATGGCTTGATACCGCCTGCCTCTGCCTCCCACTCATGGTATTCCAAGGAGGTCTCCCTTCATAGTACTTGCCAGAGTCGGCCTTGCTTAGCCTCCAAGTTCTGATGAGATCAGACCTGCCTGGGCTGTCCGAGTCAGGGCAATATCTCGCTGCCTTTATGATGTCTTCTTTCTTTCTGCTTTCACAGATGGGAACGCGGTACGCGCTGAGCGGGGCTGCACTTCAACCTGCTCTCCTGTCCTTGCCAGCCACAACTATAGGAATTTTACTTGGTGCTGCAACTACAGAAAATACTGCAATAGTCAAAACCCCTGGACCCACGACTTCTCATTGGGACTAATATGAGGCTAGGACTGTGGAACTGGGTATCTTTGCACTTTCTTTCTATACCCTCAGCCCAATTCTCACTTTTATTTCTATTTGAGGTTCTTCCTCTGATTCCCACTGAACATTATTAAAAATCCCTGATTGGTAGATTTCCTGATCATTCTTCTAGCCACTTATACAAGTACCGGTATGTATTTTTGGAAATAAATCCCACAGAGTTAATGGCAACTGTGTGACTGTTTCCAACAGTGTTTTGTTTTTAAATATCTGTTTTATTTTAAATGTATGTGTTTGGCCTCTCTAGACTATGGAAGGCAGCTGAATGTCTTATAAACATAGCACAGGTATATCAAAATACCAGTAGCAACAGATTCCACCCGTATGCCAGGAATCACATATTACTGAAAGTTAACAAGCTATTACATCACTCTGAATGGACACAAACAACGAGAACACTTTCACAAATGCACAGCCAGCAAGTCATCAGCAGAAGGCTCAAGAATAAAAATGTCATTCAGACATGTCTGGAGATGCTTTGTTACCACCCCCTAGATCATCATCCCCCCCCCAAAAAAAAACAGATGAGTAGATACAGACCTGTCATTGGCTAGATCAGGGGTGGCTAAACATGATTAACATAAAAGCCATATAGAATAAACATCAGATGTTTGAGCACCACAAGTCATTATGTCAGATGTTTAAGAGCTGCAAGACAGGAAGGCAGGCAGGTAGACAGACAAATAGATGGGTGGAGGGAGAGAGAGGTGGAAAGAAATCAACTTTAAATGCATTCTCCAAGTCATCAGCTGGCTTGGCTTGGAGAAGCGATTTAAAGAGAGAAATGCCTTCTCCAAGCTGGCTGACAGGGCGGTGGGGCCTTCAAGAGCCCCACAATATGTGTGAAAGAGCCACATGTGGCTCCTGAGCCAGTTTGGCCACCCCTGGGCTAGATTCTGTTCCATCAGACAAGTTTTCAAAGCAGTAATCACATAATGGTGGTAGAAAGTGCCGCCAAGTTGCAGCCAATTTATGGTGACCCCTTAGGATTTTCAAAGCAAGGCATGTTCAGAGATGGTTTGTCATTGCCTGCCTCTGTTGTAGCAACTCTCTTTGATCTGGAGCCCAATCTTGTCAGAGCTCAGAAGCTAAGTAGGGTCAGCTCTGCTTAGGATTTGGAGGGGAAACTACCATGGAAGTTGTGACACAGAGGCAGGCAATGACAAACCACCTCTGAAACTCCCTTGCTTGAAAACCGTACAGGGTTGCTAGAAGCAGGGGGGGGGGGTTGTTTTGTTTTTTAGCAGGTACTCACAGGAACGCAGTTCTGGCTGGCTTGGCATCAGGGGGTGTGGCCTGATATGGAAATGAGTTCCTGCTGAGCTTTTTCTACAAAGAAAGCCCTGACTAGAAATTAGCTGTGACTTGATGCCGTTGTCCACCACCACCATGTAGGAACCCTGGACTTCCCTGATGGCCTTCCATCCAAGTGCTAACCAGGATCAGTCCTGCATAACCTTTTGAGATCTGACAAGATCAGGCAAGCCTGGGTCGTGCAAGTCAAGGTGACCGCAGAGTAGTGCCTCTTCAAACTTCCTTCCACGGTGATGGATAACAAGACTTGAAAGGAGAATTTTAAAATTGTTATTATTATTTATTTCATTTCTATAGTGCCCACAGCCAAAGCTGTTTGAGCGGTTTACAACAAATATAAACAATAAAATAGAATAGATTAAAAAAATAGACATTGAAATTAATTTACATAGACCTGTCCCCCCAAAAAAAATCTGACCGTATCATCCTTTAACTTATTGGAACAAGATTTAATCAGCCAGGAGGGGCAAAGATCAGATTTACAAGTGATGGCCTTTATATCCCCAAGGATCCTGTCAGGAAGTGATACATAAAAGCTAGGCATACAACTTTGACAATTGAGTGGTTTTGATACTTCAGCAGAGGATACACACTTAACCTGGCCTCCAACTCACATTGGGCGAAAGAGACTTTAACAGCAAAGAGTCTTCCAGAAGCAACATAACATTTTACTGAATTAATTTCACCAAGGGGAGGATCAAAGAAAGAAGATGATAGTGGATTTATATCCTGCCCTTCACTCTGAATCTCAGAGTGGCTTACAATCTCCTTTACCTTCCTCCCCCACAACAGACACCCTGTGAGGTAGATGGGGCTGAGAGAGCTCTCACAGCAGCTGCCCTTTCAAGGACAACTCCTACAAAAGCTATGGCTGACCCAAGGCCATTCCAGCAGCTGCAAGTCGAAGAGTGGGGAGCCAAACCCGGTTCTCCAGGATAAGAGTCTGTGCACTGAACCACTACACCAAACTGCAGGTGTTAACAGACCACAGACTACTTTCAAAATCGAGCTGGATGAGATTGTTCTGTTACAAGGGGTGGGTGGGGTGGGTGGGGTGGGGTGGGGACAAAATATCCCAAAGGCCTGCAAGTGATATGATATGTTTTGTCAGATTTGGTAATAAGATTTCTACTAATGATAAGCAAACTGTGTCCCAACTCATATCATGTCGTCCTGCTCATAGGCAAACTGGTGGGGAGAGGGCAGGAAATAGCAAACCACCTCTAAATATCTTTTGCCTTGAAAACCCTACGTCAGGGGTGGCCAACGGTAGCTCTCCAGATATTTTTTTGCCTACAACTCCCATCAGCCCCAGCCAGCATGGCCAATAGCTGGGGCTGATGGGAGTTGTAGGCAAAAAAACATCTGGAGAGCTACCATTGGCTACCCCCTGCCCCACGGGGTTACCATTAGTCTGCTACAATTTGATGACACTTTCCACAGCCACACACATTAAAATTAAACCATGTGGAAGCAAAAACACATCATAGTGCCTACAGGATGGCATGGGAATTTTATAACATGCCGTAGTGGTAGTGGTAATGGTGGTGGTGGTGGTAGTAGTACTACTGGAAGATGATGATGATGATGATGACGAAGAAGAAGAAGAAGAAGAAGAAGAAGAAGAAGAAGAAGAAGAAGAAGAAGAAGAAGAAGAAGAAGAAGAAGAAGAAGAAGAAGAAGATGATAAAGAAGCTTACTTTCCCTTCCTTTCTCTGCAGCGGGAACCTTGTGAGGAAGGTGAGGCTAAGAAAGCTCTGGGAGAACTGTGACTGGCTCAAGATCACCCAACTGGCTGCATGTGGAGGAGTGGAGAATCAAACCCAGTTCTCTAGATTAGTGGGGAATCAAACTTGGTTCTCTAGATTCTCTTGGTTCTCCCACTGCTCTTAACCACTACAACACACCAGCTCATGTAGTTATGCTCTCAGACTAACACAGCCAGGGTGTTCATGGGTAAAGTAAGCAGACAGTCAACCAGCAAGAGTCCTAATCTTTCCTTGGTACCTGCACAAAGTACACAATGTAATAAAATAACAACTGATCCCAAAAATAATGTGTAAAATGTACAGCTTTGGAAAAGAATTTTTCTCTGTACTAATAGTCAGAAGCTAATTTAGCATAGCCTTCCCAGAGCAACAAAGATTAAAGATCTAGGGTGCGGTCACACGTCACATTAAAAGCGGGTGTGTAGTGCTCAAATTTGAACCGCTGAATATTGATTCAATGCAGGGTTGTTCAGACGAGCATCCAAGAATGCGACTCATTCTGTTGTTGAGCGTTCAGACATCCAATACTATCACGCTCTTTTCTTGGCGCATGCGTGATCAGATGGTGATTTCTGGGAGGGGGAGGTCCATTGAACATGCACCCAACTGTTTGGAGGTGGGAAATCAAACGTTGTTTCAGAGGCAGGGGGGGAAGGGGGAAAGTTTCTGAAATTAACGTTGCCGATTCAAACCAAGGAACTGCCAGGAATTACTTTCCTAGAAATTGGCAGTGACAATGATATCTGAAAATCCTCCACAATGAAAAAAAAGATTTTTTTTCCTGTTCTGAATAGTGGGATAACGTTTCCCCTCCCCTCCGATCCTGTGTTGAATGGAGAAGCAGAAGCGTCACCTCAGATTCCTGGATGATTTGGCAATGTGCATGTCTGCTGGGGCTTAAAAAAAAAAAAAGTGGGAGGGGAGGTAAACATTCCAAGGGGCAGTATCGCGCGTGAGCTGTCCAAACAGGAAAAAGCCGATCTTGTGCTGTTTTTTTGAAAAAGGGCCGGACTTTCTGCGCTGTCAAATTAATGCGGCACTGATCCGCAGCAAGTCGGAATGACCCTGGATGACACTCGATTGCCAGATGTGGATGTCTGGATGAACATATTTAATCCGTCAGCAAGACAGAACTGTGTCGCCACTAATGGTACATGTGACCGCACCCCTAGCTAGCTAGCTTTCCATCTTTCTTATTAGAGGGTTATTGTGACCCAGAAGCTAATTTAGCATAACCTTCCCAGGGCAACAAAGATTAAAGATCTAGCTAGCTAGCTTTCCATCATTCTTATTAGAGGGTTATTGTGACCCAGACAGTCTATCCCAAATGCTAACTGAAAAACAGAAATCTATGACAGGCCACATTTTGCCACTGACTGCACTAGTTATCTGTGCAAAAAAGAAAACTTTATGGAGTATTTTTGCTACCCCCTCCCCTAACCCTTGAGGGAGGAAAGAGACAAAGGAACAGAAACCTGTTTATGGTGCATGCACAGTGCCTTGTCCAAAATCTGGAAATAAAAACCAGAAATAAAACCTGGTATTTCAGAAGTCCAACATCCAGAGAGATTATCAGATGGATATGAATCTATGAACACACAAAACTGCCTTATACTGAATCAGACCGTAAGTCCATTAAGGTCAATATTGCCTACTCAGATGTGCAGCCGTTCTCCAGGGTCCCCCCAGGCAGGGTCTTTCACATCACCTCCTACCAGAATATTAATTGGAGATGCTGGGGATTGGACCTAGGACCTTCTGCATGCCAAACAGATGTTCAACCAATAAGCTGTGGCTCTTCCCCATGTTCTAAATGTACTAACACATTTCTTTTGGCTTGAAGTACGGGACATTCCTGTTGAAGGCAAAAGAGAACAGAGGTATTATGTTTGTGGGCTGCATTGGCATGATCTTTAATAGCCAGTTAAACCCCAAGATATAAATCCAACTTCCTTGTGGTGTATCATTTTTATGATTAACTCTCCCTTTCCCACCAGCTTTTTGGATTCTCTCCTCCATTGTCACATCTCTGCTATTCTGTCTTGCATCCTAAAAAGAAGGGAATTAATAAGATGCGCAAGATTCCGGCTATGAGTCTTTTAGCCTTCTTCTGCTTAGTATCCGGCGGTAAGTCCCCAGCACCAATCCAAACGAGGTGTCATGGCAACTGAGGCTTTCCCAGAGGCCATTCAGTGAAAGCTAACTCCACAGATGGAGGCTGAAAAATAGATTTTAGGAACTGATCCTTTCCGCATGAGTTATCTGTCCAAGGTTCAGTGCTGTAGGAAAGCAAGTTTTTTCCTGCTTCCCCACAGCGTCATGGTGCATTTGTGCTTCTCCTGCCATTTCACTGGCTCTTCTCAAGCTTATCCCAAACCTGCTTTGCTGTGAAGTGTTGGGAAAGTCGGCAGTTAAAGCTGAATCTATTGCTGTTGTTTACCTGTGCCATGCAAATCCAGATTTGTAACTTGCTTGAGGGTCAGATTTGGAAGATGCAGAAAGATTTGCAGTCAGTTCATCTGCACTCCCCTCCCCCTCCATGAACAGCAACAGTGGGAATAGGAATGCCAGTTCTAGGTTGGGAAATACTTGAAGTTTATGGGGGTAGAGACTAAGAAAGGTGGGATTTGGGGAGCGGAGGGATCTCATCAGGGTAGAATGCCATAGAGTCCACCTTCCAAAGCAGTCATTTTCTCCAGGGGACCTGATCTCTGTAGGCTGGAGATCAGCTGCAATCCTAGGAGACCCCACCTGGAAGCTGGCAAGCCTAACGTGGGAAGTCCTTTTTGCATTGGCATTGTAGAGTGGGGGAAAGGGGAGCTACATTCCGCACCAACTGCTTTGTTCACCAGGCAAGAATACAAGAGTTACGTATTTGCTAAAGCACTGTTTTCGACACTTTTCATATGCATGCTACTGAGGCAGTTTCCAAAAATACAGCAAAAGCGGAACTGATACAGTAACCTGGGGGCTCAAATCAGCAGGGATAAGAAATTCAAAATCATGTCATATTTTAATGGCCTGAAATCAGTAGGCAAGGTATAATTTTAATTCATTTATGTACATAGGTAGTGATTGATGGATTAGATTTCTATCCCACCCTTCCCAAAAAATGGGCTCAGGGTGGGTTTATTGAATTGATGGTTCATAACGTTGATTTGTTTGTCCAAGTGTTGCTTTAAGGCAACTTTTTTGTGTGTGAACCTTGTTAGAATGGGGAGGGAGTGTTTATTAGGCTGCTTTTCATGTTACAAACACCCACTTCAAGCACACACGTGATTGTTTTACCATTCGAAATTCATCGGCGACCCTATCTTTCCCTTTCAGAGGCATACTATCTGGAATTCATTACAAAGGATCTACTCTTGTGTGATGGTTGTAGTAGAGTTCACCCCAAAAATAAATGTTCTGAAAACGTTTACACCTGTTTTGCTAAAGAAAAGGAAGCTTGCTTCAACCGTCTGGTGACCAAAGGTGTGTTCAATTGGAAGGGCAGCCTGGGGATGGCACACTCATTTCTCTTGCTTTCCAGGAACACTATACTGGACTGAGTCCATACCAAAATGATTCTCCATACACATCCGCAGTTATGACATGATATCTGGATATTTAAACTTTATATTTAAAACTCTGAACTCTTTAATAATACGGCCTGGGGACTTTGGGGGTGGAGCCAAGAGACTTTTGGGGTGGAGCCAGGAGCAAAAGTGTGACATGCAGGGCTTTTTTCTTTCTTTTTTTTAAGCAGGAATGCACAGGAACGCAGTTCCGGCTGACTTGGTGCCAGGGGGTGTGGCCTAATATTCAAATGAATTTCTGCTGGGCTTTCCCCACAAAAAGTCCTGTATGAAATGGTGATGTCAGAGCGTGTGGCCTAATATGCAAATGAGTTCCTGCTAGGCTTTCTCTACCAAAAAAGCCGTGGTGACAAGCATGATTGAACTGTGAAGGGTATGCTGGCAATCATATTTAAAGGGACCACACACCTTTTAAATGCCTTTCCTCCATTTGGAAATAATGAAAGATAGGGATACCTTCTCTTGGGGATCATAGAATTGGACCCTCTGGTCCAATCTTTTTGAAACTTGGGGTTTTTTGAGAAGAGACACTGAATGCTGAAACTATGGTGCCTCTTCCTCAAAAAACAGCCCCCCCAGATCCCCATGGATCAATTCTCCATTATACCCTATGGGAACCAGTCTCCATAGAGTATAATGAAGTGCCCAGCAGACATTTCCCTTGCCACCCCTGCTTTCTGATGACCCTAAAGCAAGGGGAGAGCCTTCAAACTGGGGGATCCCCTGCCCTCAGCTGGGAATTGGCAACCCTACGTGGGACACTTCCTGTTATCCCTAGCCACAGAGTCTTCCTGTTCCAGATCCATGAAGGCACCAAGGCTCCAGGTCGGGCCTGAGGATTAACCTTTCACCATCCAAATGATTCCCCAAGGTGCTCACCTAAGCTGTACTGCATACTGTCCAAGTAACTTGACCTCACTGCAGCCTAAAACTTGATATTCACTGTCCCAGATTCAACACATTTCTAAAGATTTTTTTCTTTGTTGACCTTCTTAAACTCCAAATTAAACAGCATAAGAGTACACTTTAAGTGGGAAAATGCAGATCAGGTATATTATTTATAGTGTTATTATCCAACATTTTCAATGACTTCTATAGGATCAGTCTCTCTCTCTCTCTCTCTCCCTCCCCCCCTTTTGCAGATGGTGTCATTCTCTTTATGGAGCGAGGCTGCACTAAGGACTGCGTTTCTGTACGGCGTGATAAGCACTATAAGAATTTTACGTGGTGCTGTTATGATAAAAATAACTGCAATAGCAAAAACCCCTGGCCTTGATGCTCCCTTGAGACTGGGATTCTGGGAACGCAACTGGTGGATCTTTGGGCTTCCTTTCCCCTCTCTCTTGTGCCTCACCAGTGCCCCTACTTAATGGTTAAAAATAAAATTTCCATCCCCACTGATCAAATCCTTCTGCACCTGATTTATAGACTACCTCATTACAATGGTTAGGTATGACTTGGGTGTAAGGGCTGCTTCTACACAGAGATTTTTCTCTGCCTTGAGTTCCAAATTGCAGCTTTTTTGGAGGGGTGCCTAAGATGTCTTGTCTGGTGTCAGTTTGGTGTAGTGGTTAAGTGTGCAGACTCTTATCTGGGAGAACCGGCTTTGATTCCCCACTCCTCCACTTACAGCTGCTGGAATGGCCTTGGGTCAGCCATAGCTCTCGTAGGAGTTGTCCTTGAAAAGGCAGCTTCTGGGAGAGCTCTCTCAGCCCCACCCACCTCACAGGGTGTCTGTTGTGGGGGGGGGGGAGGTAAAGGAGATTGAGACGCTGAGATTCAGAGTATAGGGCGGGATATAAATTCAATATCCTCCTCCTCCTCTTCTTCATCTTCCTCTTCTTCTGTAATCATCCTGTTTTCCAGGGTCTCCCTATCCTGAATACACTATTTCCTGAATCTGCTTTATGCTGATCTTTTTGGAAAGTTCAAGATTTTTTTGCCTGCTGAAGCACCAGAAGATATTATGATAGGGTATTTAAAAAAATCCATAACTGCAAACATCATGATGACAATCTATTGTCTCTAATCTAGTCTCAGTCTTAATAAAGCCATTATAGCACCAAAGTAGATGCATGAGCAAAAGGACAAAGAAACAGAGCAGCTAGCTGCAATGGCCACAATTATGGCCATGTCTCTGAGAACTAATGTAGACCCAGGTGAAACGGGAAATTGTTTTTTTAAAAAGATAGACCAATTTCCCATTTGCCTTACACCGCTCTCACACTCCTCTTCTCAGCAGGGCTTCTGTCCATGTTGTGTCTTGCATTTCAGTCCCTGAATTTCCAACACAGCGTGACTACGTGCACTGAGGTGACCAGCAGGAAGTTGAACTGGTCAGGATTGGATCTGACCAGGAAAGGGGTTGTTCCGGGTTATGTATATAATCGGGGACCTGGCCCTGCCATGTTGTCTTTGTGATGTACTAGCTAATAAAATATGTTGACTGTTCCTAGTATCTGAACCCAGTACATTACAGTCCGATTTCACACTATCTGCCCCGGGGCTGCAACTATCTTTGCCTTCTTCACACAGCAAACAGAAACCTCTAAAAACCAGTTTCTGTTTGCCGCATGGAAAAGGCGAAGCTAGTTGCAGCCCTGGGGCAGATATTTCATTTTCATTTCATTTTATTCGATTTATATCCCACCCTCCCCACACTCAGTGTGAAATTGGATGGAAGCCCTGCTGAGAAAAGGAGCATGAGAACGGCATAAGGAGAGTGGGAAATCGGTCATAAAGTATGCAGAAAACTCCGACTGTGTAAGCTCCATTGCTGATTTGCATACCTCTACATTCACAGCAGCAACTGAAGCAATGCAGAAGATTTTCATCACCTTGCAGAAGTAGCTCAGCCTGTTTTTTCAGATGGTATTAACCCTAGGTAGGCCTCATTTTAAGCAGGAGCTCACAGGAGTTGCGCTCCAGAACTTCTAAATTTTATTGTATTCTTTCTTTCTTGCCCCCCCTCCCCAAATTCTTGCTTCTGGGCTCCATTGTTCAAACCCCCTGTGAGAATTTTGCTGAACTTTAAGATTTGACAAAGTTTCTAATATTTTCCCCCACAAAGAAATGGGGAAATAACCCAAACATATAAAGCAGACAGATGGAGATCTTCATCATGCCACTGTGGCCACATAGAAGAAAGTAATTTAAAAAATATGATGGGAGTGAAGTTTTATTACGACAATTATAATCCAAGAAGCATGTTAAGGTAGATGCTGAGCTGATATAATTTAGTACAGCTTCCAGTGATGTCAAGTGTGTGTGGCATATGCGAATGAGTTATGCAAATGAGTTGTACTAATGAGCTCCAGCACCTTTTTTCTATGAAATGACCCCTGACCCTAGGTCACATAATAAATTATGGATTTCTTTCCAGATTTCAAAGTTCCTTTATCTGGTATTCTAGAAATACATTTCACAAGATCCTGGGTCTTGTTAAGCCTCAAGAAGCCCTGTTACGCACACAGTGGTTTTGCTTATCTGAGCAGGGCCTTCTGGGTGGACCATACACATGAATTCTTTGTTGTGGCCCATGCCTTGGGCAATAGCCTGTCCGAGGAGGTCAGAAATGTTCCCTTGCTCCAGAAGCAAGGTTGTGACAAGCATAATTGAACTCCAAAAGGAGTTTTGGCTAGGCTTGCCAATCCCCAGGTCCCAGCAGGGGTTCTCCCACTTTCCCAGACTCCTTCCCACTCTCAGTCAGCTGGTTGGTGGGGGGATGCCCCACCCCCAAAGCCACCATGTGACTTTCCACCTCTGGAGGCTTCAGTCTCTGATTGAAAGGCTTCCTCTTGGGATGGTGTGTCTGTGTTACTTTGAAGAAGTTGGCAGCAACTCGTGAGTAGAGATGCCAATCCCTCGCTTCAGAATCTCCAGAAACCGGGGTGGGGGGAGGGAAATGTCTGCTGGGCACTTCAATATTCCCTATGTGGAGATCGATTCTCATAGGATATAATGGGGAATTGATTTGGAGGTATCGGGGGCTCTGGGGGGACTGTTTTTTGAGGTAGAGGCACCAAATTTTCAGTATAGTATTTAGTGCCTCTCCCCAAAATACCCCCAAGTTCCAGAACTCCCTTGAAGTTCAATAATGCTTGTTACACCCTTGCTCCTGGCTCCACCCCCGAAGTCTCCAGATATTTCTTGCATTGCCCTTGGCAACCCTAGTTCTGGCCATCACATTTAAAGGGACCACACACCTTTTAAATGCCTTCCCTCCACTGGAAATAATGGATAGGGGCACCTTTTTTAGGGGCCCATAGAATTGAACCCCCTATTCTAATCCTTTTGAAACTCGGATGGTATTTTGGGGAGAGGCACTGGATGCTAAGCTGAAAATTTGGTGCATCTACCTCAAAAAACAATCCTCCAGAGCCCCAGATAACCATGGATCTATTCTCCATTATACCCCATGGGAATTGATTTCCATAGGGAATAATGGAGTGCCCAGCAGGCATTTCCCTCCCCTCCCCCACTTTCTGATGACCCTGAAGTTGGGGGAGGGCCCCCAAACCAGGATATACTCTGCCCCCACCTGGGGATTGGCAGCCCTAGCCTGATAAGAGCCCTCTGAGGGGCTGATCTGGCCCTCAGGCCACATGTTTGACACTCCTGCCCTAGCCTTTTTACTGGAGATGTTGAGAATTGAACCTGGGGCCAAGACGCTCTACCACTAAGCTGCATCCCCTGCCCAGAAGGCTTCACCTTAGAAGGAAGTTACCTTCACCACTGTGGAGTGACCTGGCTTTCACCATCCTGCTTCTCTTCTGAGCAGGTATGAAAAAGGAGCCAGGAGGCATGGCTACCATGCTCACTACTCAACTCATCTTTCCCTCAAGCAGCAAAAAAACAAAAGAACAACCACATGATGATGTCAAGCTTCTCCTTCTGAAGGACACAATCACTCAGGTTTTTGTAACCTTCCCCCCTTCCCCAAGTACATGTCATTCCTGCCAAGGAAATGAGATATCTGAGCTGCTATTTTCTTCGTTTGCCTTCCCACAATTGCTTCTTTGTCATGGGAAATTAGTTCAGCCACAACATGAAAATTGTTTGCCCGTTCCCCAGGAGTCAGTTACCAGGTTCTTGCTGTTTGCCATCTTTCTGTCCATCTGGCTCTCTGTTTCTCTACTCCTCTGACAAATCTCTGCCAACCCTTCACGGCTTCTCCTTGTTGCCTGAAAGAGAGAGAAGAGACATGCAGAAGATTCTGGCTATGAGTTTGGTGGCCATCTTCTACTTGGCCATTGGTAAGTTTCCATCAGAAAGAGGAGTGAACAGCTAATTTTTCTCTCTCCAAAAGGCCTTTGGGAAAGCAAAATATGGAGGCCTTGTGCATTCTAAGTATGTGTGTGTACACTGTCGAATGGCAACCTACTTACAGTGAGCCCAGCAGATGTAGTTTTCTACTGCCTGCCTTTGCAGAGCCTCCCTTGGTGGTCTCCCATCCAGCTACTGACTCCCATCGAACTACAAAGGTGTGAACGCCTGGCACAAAAGGTAAGTTCTGGAGGTCATGGTTTCTGGCATGTCTGCTGTGCCATTGCTAGCTGCGGGCAACAGAGCAATTTAACAGGTGCCGTTTATCTTGTATTTTAGAAGTGCTGGAAGCCTTGTCAGGGGGGGAAAATTGGCAAGCTAAAGAAGTGGGAGCGCTAGAAAGAAACAAGTTTATTTAGGACTTCAGGGGCAGGGTGAAAATCCAGGGAAGGAAATTGGTGGTGAGGTGGGTCGGGGAATGTTTTGATGAAAGGAAGGAATAGCAACAGAAGAACTTATCTGCCCCATCTGAAACTAACAAAGCATATTTATTCAAAGGACTTTGCACTGTCTCTTAGCCTCAGACTCCAGCAAGGGAGGGGGGCTATAGAGAATCAGAAAGCAGAAGGCAGGCAGGCCCTGGGAATTCCTTCCTTTATACTCTTCTGATGCTATCCCATTGATGCATAGACTGCTGCTCACAAGGAACCTTCCTTCCAGCTAGCACCTTCTTCATCTTGCTACCATGAGAGCAGTCAGGGCTTTTTCTTTGAGCCGGAACACACAGGAATGCAGTTCAGGCTGGCTTGGCATCAGGGGGTGTGGCCTAATCTGCAAATGAGTCCCTACTGGGCTTTTTCGACAACAAAAGCCCTGTGTGAAACAATAGTGATGTCAGGGGGTGTGGCCTAATTTGCAATTTAGTTCCTGCTGGGCTTTTATTTTTACAATACAAGCCCTAAGGGCAATACATTACTTCCTGCACCTCCATCTCCCTAGCTAGTTAGAATCCTATTCTAGACAGGATAGAGATCCTTACAATAAAGGACTTATATTAGTTTGCTAAAATAAAAGGGCTCTATAACTTTATTTTCTACATACAGGAAACACACATACACACACTCGAAAAATTAAAGAACCAGATCTGAATGGGCAGAGCTTACGTGGGGAAAGTTACTGTGTCTTCATGAATTGGCTGAGAGTGAAGGGTTCTTTATGGACAGTCCTGCTGCTGTCAGGGTCTTAACAGTGCCATCCTAAGGACATTTTCCTGGGAGTAAGTCCCATTGAATACATTTGAGCAGGATTCTGAATAGACCTGTTTAAGATTGCTCTCTCGTTCTCTTTCCTTTAAGAGACAGGACAGGCAGTTAAATGCGTTGTCTGTCGAAGTGTGTCGTTCAACAATGCGTGTGCCATAGCTCCAGGAAGATGCATTGCACGACAAAGTAGAAAAGTGTATTGTTACAGCCGCTTGATTATCCAAAGTGAGTATTCCTAGGCAAACATGTACCAGAACCTTGTATTTTCACCAATTACTGTTCTAACAAAGTGGTATCTTGCTAGATTAGTATTTCAGAAGCAACCCCCCTCCCCGCCACTCCCCGAATTGATTTATCTGTCCCTTTCCTATTTTCCTGTGCCCTAAAACAAACCAAGATCCAAACTAAAATATTCTTGTTCTCACTGAAGTAATAATGCTGTGCTTGAGTTGATTCTCTTTGGACTTCAAGCTGGGTCTTTCATAACAGAATGTTCCTCCACACGTATATCATTCTTTGTTCTTAGAAACACAGCATAGCAAGGAAAAAAGGCACCTTTCCCCCTGACCAGTTTTGTTTTTTAAAATGCTGAAGGAAATTGAAGAGGGCATGAAAGAACATTGCTACTTATAAGTTCAGAACAGACAAAAAAAAATACTACTTTACACAGAGAGTGATTAAAATGTGGAATTCGCTACCAGAAGATGTCGTGATGGGAATAAACAGCTTTAAAAGGGGATTAGTTAGATTCGTGGAGGATAAGTCTATTGGTGCTTCCTAGCCATGGTGTCTGAGGGAAACGTCTACATTCAGAGACACTTAGCTTTTGAATCCCAGAGCCAGGAGGCAATATCAGGGAAGGCTTCATTTTCTATGCCCTATTGTTGGCCATCCAGAGAAACTAGTTGACCACTGTGTGAGACAGGATTTTGAACTAGATGGACTATTGGTCTGATCCAGCAAGGTTCTTCTTATAGGCAAGGCTTTTTTTTTTTTTTTTTAGCAGGAATGCACAGTTCCGGCTGGCTTGGCGTCAGTGGGTGTGGTCTAAGATGAAAATGAGTTCCTGCTGGGCTTTTTCTACAAAAAAAGCCTGCTTATAGGAAACCCCTCTGCCATCTGAAATGGCACTGATCTGACCTGAACTTTCAATGGCAATGAAAATGAGACTTTAATATGTTTGTAGAGCTAAGAGAAGCTTCTTGGTGGCAGTTTCCAAGAGGTGGTGCACAGAGAGGGTGTCTCAGGATTATTTCCATAGGTGTTCAAGGCAGTATCCATGCATCACTGGCTATGCTGCTTTCCCCACTGCCTTCAACTTTTTCCAAGCATCAGGGCTTTTTTTGTAGCAGGAACTCCGTTGCATATTAGACCACATTCTTTGATGTAGCCAATCCTCCAAGAGCTTACAGGGCTCTTAGTATAGGGACTACTGTAAACTCCAGGAGGATTAGCTACATCAGGGGTGTGTGGCCTAATATGCAAAGGAGTTCCTGCTACAAAAACAGCCCTGCCTAGCGCTATTGTCTTTTCCAATGAGTCTTGCCTTCTCGTGATGTGACCAAAGTACAATAGCCTCAGTTTAGTTGTCACAGCATCGGAGAAGCTCATTTTCCCCCCCACCCACCCCTCTTTCTCTTCCCAGACCACATAATCCAACGGATGGAGAAGGGCTGCACTTCTGCTTGTGATCACATAACAGAGCACGCAAATGGTAATATGAGTGTGACCTGGTGCTGTCGAACTGGAGAGCTTTGCAATTATGACAACATGTGGCATGCAATTTAACTATAGCTTGAATAAGGCTGTTCTTCCACCGAAGATTTTTTTCCTTGTTTCCATCGTCTACCAGTTTTCCAATAGGTATTTAAACACAGTAATCAATTTACAAAACACAAATATATCTCTTTCCAGTCTTAAAATAAAAAAAATCACAGTACTCAAATTGTCATGCAAGTTTCTCGAAATAAAACTGTCATTTCTTTTCTGCTTGTAATGTGTCAGTTTATCCCTATGGACTATTAGCCACTGCCAGGGCTTTTTTTTTTTTTTTAGCAGGAACTCCTTTGCATATTAGGCCATTGATGTAGCTAATCTTCCAAGAGCTTACAGTAGGCCCTGTCCTAAGAGCCCTGCAAGCTCTTGGAGGATTGATTACATCAGGGGTGTGTGGCCTAATATACAAAGGAGTTCCTGCTACAAAAAAAACCCGGGCCACTGCACACAGAGTTGGGGACAAATGGGCTTCTCTTAATGAATGTAGACAATTTTTGTGGCCATGGTGAAATGTGGCAGGAGTAATTTCATGGTCCTTGAAGAGCCATCTTCTAATAAATGTCAAAAGTTCAATCTGATCTTTTGATATAAAAATGTCTAGGAATATATGAAAAATGTTGCCTTTTGTTTCAATTCTCATTTTGTTCATTAAAAATTATTTAATATCATGATGTCATCTTTGAAGTCTTTACTGTATTTGGATTGTGTACCAGTCAGTTTCAATGAAAACACTGACACATCCAATGAAACATATCTCTACCAGTAGCTGTTTGAACTCCCAGCCAATGTGGATGAAATTTTCAGGAATTGTATCCCTAACCCAAGGGATCCCAATTTTCAGAGCAGCTAAGTTTCTGTACACTTTTCTGATGAGTATTAGAGCAGAAGGCTTTGTGCCTGATTAAGAAAATGTTGATGGATTGGCTTGCTTCTTGTGTAAAAGTTGAGTTGTAAATAAGAGGGAGAGAATTTCTGAGGAAAGTCAATTATGAATAACTTCTGAGAAACACCAACTACAAAACAGGCTTACAGTTTGGTGCAGTGGTTAAGAGTGGTGGACTCTAATCTGGAGAACCGGGTTTGATTCCCCACTCCTCCACATGCATCTGCTGGAGTGACCTTGGATCAGTCACATTTCTCTCAGAGCTGTTAATCTCAAGAACGGTTGCCTCAGAGCTCTCTCAGCCCCACCATCTCACAGGGTGTCTGTTGTGGAGAGAGGAAGGGAAGGAGATAGTAAGCTGCTCTGAGACTCTTGAGTGAAGGGCAGACTATAAATCCAATCTTCTTCATCATCTAGATGCTCATCAGCTTACTACAGATACTGTTCTACAATATCACAAGGATGGGACTTTTTAATTTTTTTATACAGGATCACATTATTAGTTGTGAGATTTTTTCTGTTATCTATGTGATATGTAAGGACCATTTGTATTTTTACAAACTATAAAATACAGTAGCCACCAATCACAGTGCTTATACTTCAGTCCTGTTTATTACACATACACCAGTCCAGTGATACCATTCAAGTCCATTCATGTGGTTTTTACCAGGGGTCATTGGCCTTATCTATGTCATACCATTGTCAGCACTTTTGGCTCCCATTTATTTATATGTACTTGATATATACCCCACCTTTCTCCTCAGTGGGGACACAAAGTAGCCCACATTGTTCTTCTCACCTTCATTTTACCCTTACAGCAGCCTTCTGAGGTAGGTTGGGCTGTGACCCAGTGACCTTCTGTGGCAGACTGGAGATTCGGACCTGGGTCTCCCAGATGCTAGGGTGCTTTCACATGCACTAAATAATCCATTTGAATGAAATTTGCTATTAGATTTTACTGTGTAAAATGGAAAAATCCACTTGCAAACTGTTGCTGTGTGAAAGCACTCCTAGTCTGATACTTAAACCACTATGCCACACTGGCTGTCAGAGCTACCTCAAAGACTCCAGCCAAATCCTTTTGGCTCCTGTCAGCACACAATAGCTTATTCACTGGACTTGCCTATTTCACAGCTGGCTTTGAGATCTGATGTAACCTGTATTCGTTAACTAAAAGGCGTGCTTCATAGCTCTGCTCTGCTCAGAGTCTAGGAGCCAAAGAAAGTCCATACAGGCTGATATACCATTATGTGGCAGGACAATTATGGGGTAGAGCCAGAAGGGGGGGGGGGTCAAAGCCAATCCACTCCCTTTGGCACATGTAACTGCATGTCATATGCATTCCACATCTTTGTCAAGTTTTGAGATGTACATCTCAACAAACTTTCTTGGAGGTTTTTAAACAGAGGCTAGATGGCCATTTGACAGCAATGCTGATCCTGTGCTTGTGAATGGTTCCTCATCCTCTTGGAGAGGAGTGACAAGTGGAGTCCCTCAAGGATCTATCCTGGGACCTGTTTTGTTCAACATCTTTATAAATGATTTGGATGAAGGAATAGAGGGAATGCTTATTAAGTTTGCAGATGATACTAAATTTGGAGGGGTTGCAAATACAGTAGAAGAAAGAAACAGGATACAGGATGATCTTGACAAGTTGGAAAACTGGGCTAAAGCCAATAAAATTAATTTTAACAAGGACAAATGCAGGGCTTTTTTGGTAGCAAAATCCCAGCTGGAACTCATTTGCATATTAGCCCACACCCCTTGATGTCACCATTGTTTCACATAGGGCTTTTTTGTAGAAAAAGCCCAGCAAGAATTTATTAGCATATTAGGTCACATCCCCTGACACCAAGCCAGCTGGAACTGCGTTCCTGCTCAAAAAAAGCCCTGGGTAATTGTAAAGTTCTACATTTAGGTAGGAAAAATCCAATGCATAGTTATCGGATGGGGGAGACTTGTCTTAGCAGTATCTAGGGATCTTAGTGGACCATACGCTGAACATGAGTCAACAGTGTGATGTGGTAGCTAAAAAGGCAAATGAAATTTTGGGCTGTATCAACAGAAGTATAGTGTCCAGATCACGTGAAGTGATCACTTTACTCTGCTCTGATCACGAGCACTTTACTCTGCTCTGGTAAGACCTCACCTGGAATATTGTGTTCAGTTTTGGGCACCACATTTTAAGAAGGATATAGACAAGCTGGAACGGGTCCAGAGCAGGGCGACGAAGATGGTGAGGGGTCTGGAGACCAAGTCCTATGAGGAAAGGTTAAAAGAGCTGGGGATGTTTAGCCTGGAGAGAAGGTGGCTGAGAGGTGATATGATCATCATCTTCAAGTACTTGAAGGGCTGTCATATAGAGGATGGTGTGGAATTGTTTTCTGTGGCCCCAGAAGGTAGGACCAGAACCAATGGTTTGAAATTAAATCAAAAGAGTTTCTGGCTCAACATTAGGAAGAACATCCTGACCATTAGAGTAGTTCCTCAGTGGAACGGACTCCCTTGGGAGGTGGTGGGCTCTCCTTCCTTGGAGGTTTTTAAACAGATGGCCATCTGACAGCAATGAAGATCCTGTGAATTTAGGGAGAGGTATTTATGAGTTTCCTGCATTGTGCAGGGGATTGGACTAGATGACCCTGGAGGTCCCTTCCAACTCTATAATTCTATGAAGTCTATTTTCTATGCGCATAAAAATTGTAGCTTCACTCTATGACAAACTCACTAGTATGGCTTCCAGTTCTGGCTTGGGAAATCCCTGAAGATTTGGAGGTGATACCTGGGAACAGCAGAGTTTGGGGAGCAAAGGCATCTCAGTGGGGATGTGACACCATAGATGCTGCCTTCTGAAGTTGCCATTTCCTCCAGAAGTAATCTCTGCAGAGATCTCAGTAGAAGCCCTGACCTGGATAGCCCCAGGCAAGTCCATTCTCATCAGATCTTGGAAGCTAAGCAGGGTTAACTCTGGCAAGTACTTGGATGGGAGACCTCCTTGGAATACCAGAGCCAGGAGGTGGGGGCAGGCTTTATTCAGCCACCTCTATTAATATCCTCCCTACCCCCAGTCACTAGAAGTCACCATGATTTCACACACACTGCAAACAAATACCAGAAAGCTCAGCAGGGATGTGATGTCACTCAAGGTCAGGACTTCCATTTCTCCCACACTTTGTGAGATTCCTTGGGTTATACTGCAGACTCTTCCCTCTGCAGCTGCCATTTTCTACAGGGGAACTGATTGCTGTAGTCTGAAGATCAGTTGGAATGCCTAGAGACTCCCAGGTCCCACCTGAAGGTTAGCAACCCTATCCACTTGTCATCCATGGAAACAGGGTGTTTAGATGGAGAGGCATCAACTTTTAAAGGGCTAACTTATTCATGACCTTCACGCTCACCTTTCTTCCTGGAGTACATGGCAGACCTGCACATAAGTCTCTGGCAGTTCTCCATGTTCACTGCCAAGAGCCATTAAGACTCTATCAATAAACCCACTGGGTTGAGAACACAAAGCAAAATCAACCCAGTCTGTTCTGATTGTTGAGTGTAGGCAGGTTGCAATGGTTGCTATTTGGATATGATATTTGGATTTGCTATCAGATGTCACTATTTGAATTTGAGAGCCTTTGATGCTCTTTGCCTGGCTTCTGCTTAGAAGAATGAATCTGAAGATGCACAAGGTCCTGGCAGCAGGATTCTCAGGCCTGCTCTTTCATGTAGGTAAGTCCCCAAAGAAAAAAAGAACAAAAGTGCTATTTAAACCAGATGTTGGGGAAAACTTGGTTCATAGATGAATCCTGTTGTGTTCCCAGTGCCTTGAACTCAGGAAACTGACCATTTAGAACCTGGTCTGTGTTTCAGACCTATAAAATTTACTTTAACCACTTCTGTCTGGTCAAAGTCTGAGATCCATCATCACAGGAGTAGATGACCAGGGTTTTAATGGACTCCTTCCAATCTGTTTTAATTCCACCCCTCTGTTGATCTGCTTGCTGTCTCCATATTAGGACTGCCAATCCCCAGGTGGGGGCAGAGGATCCCTCAATTTGGAAGCCATCCCCCTGCTTCAGGGTCATCAGAAAGCAGGGACGGGGGGCGGGGAATGTCTGCTGGGCACTCCATTCTTCCCTATGGAGACTGATTCCCATAGGGTATAATGGAGAATTGATCATAAGAACATAAGAGAAGCCATGTTGGATCAGGCCAATGGCCCATCCAGTCCAACACTCTGTGTCACACAGTGGCAAAAAACCCCAAGTGCCATCAGGAGGTCCACCAGTGGGGCTAGAAGCCCTCCCACTGTGCCCCCCCCCATGCACCAAGAGGTTTTGTTGCATTCTCCTCTTGTGTGACTTTATGACAACACTTTGTAGCCAGTTAGGTTTGTTACATGATGGGTATTGAAGGCCAGAGTGAGGGCACTGCCTCTGCTCTAGCATCTTGAGATCTTTGGCAGAAGAGCACAGTATTTGCCACGACTGTAACAACCCCACAAATATACGGGTTTACAAAATCTTTTGAACTTCCCATGACTGCCTTATGTCTTCCATAGGCTCTATGCACTTTTGCCTTTGTGAGCCCCTCTTACCATAATAATATCAATATTAAACATTATTTTTGATATAACTTTAAATACTTCAACATTTTCCCCGTTTTAGGCAAAATTTAATAGATTTTCATAGGCCCTAAACATTTCACTTTTTTTGATGTCAGGGGAAAAAAAATTAAAACATTTTCTTCAATCCTAAAAGTTCATTTTTCCCCTTTCTGATTTGAAAAGAAACGTAAACATTTTCATGGGCACTTAGAAGTATCATGAGCCCCAGGCACTGACTGTGCCTGTTATGCCTGATGGATAAGTTGCCCCTGACACGTCCCACCCTCTCCCCAGTTTGCGGCTCATCTCAAATATGTCTTCCTTTCTTCTCCAGCTGGAACTCTCACGTGCTTGAAGTGTACAGAAGTGGATAATTTTAACAACTGCATATATAATGAATATACATGCAACATACAACCTGACAGATTCTGCTATGTTCGGATAATCATTGAGGGTGAGTCCAAGAGATAATTATTCTCAAATCTTCGCACTCTACCTCTGGAGTCCCTATCTTTGTTGAGAACCTGTGAGCATTTCTTTTTCTTTCTTTCTTTTTGCGCTTGGAAGCCATGGTGACCTCCGGAGACTGTCTCCTATTGGGGGACTGAAGGATATTCAGGGAGGTGGCTGAATAAAGCCTGCCTCCACCTCCCATCTCTTGGTATTCCAAGGAGGTCTCCCATCCAAATACTTGCCAGAGTCAGCCCTGCTTAGCTTCTGAGATCTGACAAGATCAGTCTTGCCTGGACTATCCAGGTCAGGGCTGCATTTTGAAAAAAGTTCAAGATACAGTTGCTGCCTCCAAGTGGGATTAGTGAACAAGCCCAAAGCACCCTGTGGAACGGCTTCTTGAGCAGCTATAGTGTTTAAAGGTATACAGCTCAATAAAAAAAAAACCCCAACATTTATAGATGTCTCAGTTTATTTGCTGCATGAATCTTATTCAACAAGTCAAGCAATGTGGAAAAATTAATTCCATGTACACATTCCAAGTTCACTATGGTTAACTGTTTGTGGAGGCATTCCGACTTAAAACAGCACCAGCAAAAAATCAGCAAAGCAAGCGACAGGCAAAACCGATCTATTCTCCTGTTTTGCTCAAAACAGTGAAACAGGAGAATAGACTGGTTTTGCCTGTCGCTTGCGTTGCTGATTTTTTGCTGGTGCTGTTTTATGTCATAAGAACATAAGAGAAGCCATGCTGAATCAGGCCAATGGCCCATCCAGTCCAACACTCTGTGCCACACAGTGGCCAAAAAACCCCAAGTGCCATCAGGAGGTCCACCAATGGGGCCAGGACACTAGAAGCCCTCCCACTGTGCCCCCCAAGTGTCTCCACAAATGGTTAACCATACCAAACATGGAATGTGTTCATTGAATTAATTTTTCCACACTTCTTGTCTTGTTGAACAAGATTCATGCAGCAAATAAATCGAAACATTTATAAATTTTGGATTTTTTTTATTGAACTGTACCTTTAAATACTATAGCTGCTTGAGAAGCCGTTCCACACGGTGCTCTGTGCTTGTTTGCTAATTCCATTTGCTGTGCAACTTTATTTTTGCTTACCTACCCTGTGGTTTTCCCAAAATGACAACTGATCCCCAGACTACAAATATCAGTTTCCCCAGAGGAAATGGCAACTTCAGAGTGTGGACTCTATGTTCTTGCTGAACTTCCTCCCACACATCAGATCCTGACTCCTCAGCCTCAGATCTCTAAGAATGACCAAGATGCAGCTGGCAATATTAGGTAATGGTGCCACTACAAAAGGGGGGGGGGGAGGGGGGGGAGGAGGAGGAGGAAAAAGCTGCCAGATAAGTATGGTTGCCAACCTCCAGGTGGTACCTGGAGCTCTCCCACTATTTAAATTGATCTCCAGATGACCAAGATTAGCTCCCCTGGAAAAAATGGCTGCTTTGGGGGGCAGCTTCTATGGCATTGTACCCTGCTGAGGCCCCTCCCCTCCTCAAACCCCACCTTCCCCAGACTCCACCTCCAAAATCTCCAGGTATTTTTTCCAACCCAGAGCCGGCAATCCTACAAATAAGGCGCTCCTCTTGGTTCAGCTTTTAAGCAAGGCACAGTGAAGTGAAGTGTGGCAGCCACTGGCTTGGCTAAACTGCAACGTGTTCTCAGCACAATCTTTTCAAAGATCTGGAGCCAGCATCATGGTGGAGGAGAGCAATAGGAGCCATTCTGCATCCTGTAGACAAGGGGTCCCCAACCTCCAGGCCGTGGACCAATACCGGTCCATAGCCTGTTAGCAACCAGGCTGTGGAGCAAGGCAGAGGCACCACACCACCCCTTTCACCTGTCTGGGACCTGGGAGGAAGAAAGAGGCAGTGCGGCCTCACTCCAAAGCACCACCTCTTTCATCTGCCTGCGTCCCAGGCGGACGGAAGGGGCAGCATGGCAACAACCTTTGCCTACCCCTCGTTTAAACACCACTATGGGGGGGGAAGGGATGGGGCATGGGCAAGGAGGCAGCATGGGGCAGCAAAACCCTCAGCACCCTGCACTGGTCTGTGGAAAAATCGTCTTCCACAAAACCGGTCCCTGGTGCAAAAAAGGTTGGGAGCCACTGCATGTTGACCCTCTTCTAATCTTACCTCCTTAACCATACTATATTATTTCTGGGTCCACAGATAAAGACCAGAATGAAAAATGACTTAAAACAACTTTAACACAAGCAACCACAACAGTCTATAGAGTTAACTGAGGTCTGAAGGCAAGTCCACAAACTACCCATTCCTGAACACTGTAAAATATAAGGGTATTGCAGGCCAAGCTCTCTGCATTTGACTTGAGTTCAATACCAGCAGAAGCTGGGTTCAGGTAGCTGGCTCAAGGTTGACTCAGCCTTCCAGCCTTCTGAGGTTGGTAAAATGAGCATCCAGCTTGCTGGGGGGAAAGTGTAGATGGCTGGGGAAGGCAAACCACCCTGTAAAGTCTGTCGTGAAAACGGTGTGATGTGATGTCACCCCAGAGTCGGAAACAACTGGTGCTTGCTAAGGGGACTACATTTACCTTTATATCTCGAAACTGTATGTCCTATCACATTCATGCATACTCTGAGTGGAGGGGAAGTAATCAGTCACCATACTGGGGTTACTCCACAATGTATTTTTCTGGGTCATCATGGGGGCGGGGGAAAGCAAGGTATAAGTTAATGCATGAATACATCTTCTCTTTCTTGCTGCCCTCTTCATTAGGTAGTTTCACAAAGGTGGACCGGGGATGCAGTTTTCAATGTCGTCATATCAAGAGGAAAAAACATGCCTTTGAAGAACGTATGCTGTGTTGTGCAAAAGACCTTTGCAATAATAAAAAAATCTGGATGATAAAAGATTGAGGGAGGGCTTGTAAGATCAGCAAGATTTCTACATCCTTTAAACCTTTTTCTTAATGAGACACCACCATCAGCAATGACAAAACATTCTGGAATTTCCTTTCAACCAGCTATGCCATGGCTCCCCATGATATTTTGACAGGTGTACTGTAGTGTAATTGGTGTAGTGGTTAAGTGTGCAGACTCTTATCTGGGAGAACCGGGTTTGATTCCCCGCTTTTCCACTTGCAGCTGCAGGAATGGCCTTGGGACAACCATAGCTCTGACAGAGGTTGTCCTTGAACGGGCAGCTTCTAGGAGAGCTCTCTCAGCCCCACCTACCTCACAGGGTGTTTGTTGTGGGAGAGGAAGATAAAGGAGATTGTGAGCCACTCTGAGATTCAGAGTGAAGGGTGGGATATACATCCAATATCATCATCTTCTTCTGCTTCTTCTTCCTCCTCCTCATGATTAGATGGGCAAGACACAGATTGCTGAATGAATTAGTGGACTTATCTCTGAAAGTATTCTTTGTGTTTCCATGGTGTCCTAATTATTTTAAACTCTTCTGTTTGGTCTCAGAATGTTGTTGATTAGTTTTTCGCCTCAAGGTCTACATTTTCTAGAAGCCTGGTGGAATGGTATGGGGACAGAAAAGAAGCCAATGAAAGAATAAAAGCAAGAATTGTAACAAAAGACCAGTGCTTAGAAAAATCTGTTCAGGTTTTTAACCCTGAGATGAACTATAAGTAAAAGTTTCCTTGCTCTTTACACAACAATCATACAATCATTGAACAGAAGGGAGTAGGTTTTTCAACTTAATCTGTAGTAATCCCATCTATCCTTCCTAATGTTTAGAACTACATGGGGCGTAGGGTTTGGAGGCCCTCCCCCCACTTCAGGGTTATCAGAAAGTGTGGGGGAGGGAATGCACTTCAGCATACCCTATGGAAATTGGTTCCCATAGAGTATAATGGAGAATTGATCCATGGGTTCCTGGGGCTCTTGGGGGGGGGGCTGTTTTTTGAGGCAGAAGCACCAAATTTTCCACATAGCACTTGGTGCCTCTCCTCAAAGAACTCCCCATGTTTCAAAAAGATTGGACCAGGGGTTCCAATTCTATGAGCCCCAAACAAAGGTATTCCTCTCCTTCATTATTCCAAATGGAGGGAAGGCATTTAAAAGGCGTGTAGTCCCTTTAAATGTGATGACCAGAACTCCCTTTGGAGTTCAATTGTGCTTGTCACACCCTTGCTCCTGGCTCCACCATCCAAAGTCCCCAGATATTTCTTGAGTCGGAACTGGCAACTCTGATGGGGCATAGAACGACTGCTTAAGTTGGCTTCCTTACTATCTTGGGAGGCCTCCTGCTGACACACACGAAAACAGAAAGTTTCTATTGATTCCTACCCTTTGTGACTTCTGGGTTGTACCAGAAGCAAGCAATGTAGTGATGTTAGTGATGTCAGAACCCCTGTGTCCCCACCCCAAGCCTTCCTACCAGTTGCCAGGCTTGGCACGGCAAACCTAGGTTTTAGGAGTGTCAACCTACAGGTGGGTTCTGGAGATTTCTAAGAATTACAACTGATTTCCAGACTACAGACATCAGTTCCACTGGAGAAAATGGACTTCATGGGATTGTACCTCACTGCAGTCCCTCTTCAGGCTCTACCCCCAACTCTTCAGGAATTTCCTTACTAGATGTACAAGACACACACTCTCACACACAAAGTCTGAGTCCAGTGGCAAAAAAATTCTACTTTGTGAGCTACTGGCATTAAAGTTGTGAGCTGCTGCATAAATTATTGTGCTCTGGGGTCATCCTTCCTGAGCTAAGACAAAAATCTGTGAGCTGGAGGCTAAAAATCTGTGAGCTAGCTCATGCTAACTCAGCTTAGAGGGAACACTGCTCATGTTTTTCTTTCCTGGTACCCAAAGCAAGAGCCAATACTGGTTCTTCTCAGTTTATTGGAGTATTTCAGAGAGTACTTCAAAAAGACTAGGATGGCATTATCATTATATCTGCAAGGAGCACCCTTTTTGGAAACATCTCTCTCCATTATAAAAGGCTGCTTGGCTGGGAACACTGAAGAATTCATTGAACTTCCCAACTTTTTATTATTGGATCCAGCCCTTTGGCATGGCAACCATTTTGTAATGAGTCTTGCTATGAATCCATTCAAATGTTCCTGTCTTTTTTTGGACTTAAAGCACCAAATTCCATTCCACTGAGAGGGAGCTAGCAGATACATTCCCACAGTATGGGGGCCCTCCCCCCACTTCAGGGCTATCAGAAAGTGCAGTGGAGGGAGGGAAATGTCTCCTGGGCACTTCACAATACCCTATGGAGACTGGTTCCCTTAGGGTATAATGGAGAATAGATCCATGGGTATCTGGGACTCGGGGGGGGGGGCGGTGTTTTTTGAGTTAGAGGCATAGCATTTGGTGCCTCGCCTCAACCCCCTCCCCTGCAGATTTCCAAAAGATTGGACCAGGGGGTCCAGTTCTATGAGCCACAAAAGAGGGTGCCCCAGCCTTCATTATTTACTAATGAAGGGAAGACATCTAAAAGGCATGTGGTCCCTTTAAATGTGATGGCCAGAACTCCCTTTGGAGTTCAATCATTCTTGCTCCTAGCTCTACCCTCAAAGATTCCTGGTTACACCCCCCAAATCCCCAGATATTTCTTGAGTTGGACCTGGCAAACCTAACAGGGATCTAGAAACTTTGAGTATTGTTTTGTAAAGGTGTCCGCCGAGGTCAGACGCACATAAACTGAGGAGATGGGCATGGATGAAAGCCAGATGCATGTCGGATTTTATGCAGTTGTCCAAACATCAGCATCTGGCAATGGTCGTTGGCTCATTCGTGTCCTGAACTGCCACGACTGAGATGCGGACTTTTTTGATAGTACATTAAATCCAGAATAAGAATGCTTCCGATGACTCCCGCGCGTACTTTCTATGTTTGAACGCTCCATTGTAGCTGCCTCTTCGCAAGCGCACATCCGCTTCCCTGCGAGAGTCCACTCCAAATGATATCATTGCGCCAGCAATTGTTGACTCAGCCTTCCCACCTTCTGAGGTTGGTAAAATATGTACCCAGCTTGATGCGGGGGGGAGTGTAATGACCGGGGAAGGCAATGGCAAGCCACCCTGTAAAAGTTCTGCCGTGAAAACTTTGTGAAAGCAGCATCACCCCAGAGTCGAAAACGACTGGTGCTTGCACAGGGGACCTTTCCTAAATGGGGGGGGGGAGGCAGATTGGCCACCTTTGCCTTCTCCCCACCAGGCGGAGAGACGGCAAAGAGAGTTCCTGTGCTCCCCCCCATTTAAACACCCTGGCAGGGTGTTCATTTTTTGTGACATTCTACGTTGTTTGATGCTCATTCCGGCCCATTCCTGCTTTTACCCTGCCCCGTTTAAATGGGGGGGGGGGGAGGAAGATGACCCACCTTTGCCATCTCCCCACCAGGAGGAGAGACAGCAAAGAGAGTTGCCGTGCTCCCCCCCCCATTTAAACACCACAGCGGGGTGTTTAAATGTGGGGGGGGGAGATCACCCACCTTTGCTGTCTCCCCGCCAGGTGGAGAGACAGCAAAGAGAACTCCTGGGCTTCCCCTCCCTGGCCGTGTGTTTAAATTGCGTGGGGGGGCAGATCGCCCACCTTTTCTGGCACCTTTAAAAAAAAAAAACCCAAGCACGATATCCCATGGTACTGCGTTTGTGCGAATATCATGCAGAATGCCATCTCAAAAAATGAGGTCCAGTTGAGAACTCTGATCAACCAACGATGGGACCAACGCTGCTTAGAACTGAAGAATGGAGGGATGTCTGATCAGGAAATTCATTGTAAAAAAGCTGCGGGGTATAATAGCAATGGGTTAGGGATGGATTTAATGGTGAGTGTGACCAAGTGTTTGAGATCCATTACAGGGGGCACTATGCCTAAAGCTAATCCCTTACTGTCTCTCCTCCCTATAGTCGCCATTTTGCTTTTGCAGCTGCTATCACTTCTCAACATTCCGAAAGAGCCCAGAGGTTCAACAAGGTTGGGAATCCCTGAGTAGAGGTACCTTTAACATTCTAATTAGTCATCCTTTTAGTTAAGAGTGGTGGATAGGAAGGAAAGCTGTGGGCCCTGTGAACCCATTTCCAAAACCCCGAATTCCTGTATCATGCCCACATAAAAAAGAGTCCAACAGCAAGTTTTAAGGACTACCTGAGCCATGATAGGCACCCATAGTATTCTTCTGAAAGCACGTGACAGAACTGCTCAAAAGTCTCAGCTGTTCTACAGGTCCCCTGGTCAGTGCCAAATAAAACCTTTCCAGGGTTGGCGCCATCACCAGATCCCCCACTAGGGTTGCCACAGTCCCCAGGTGGAATACCAGAAAAAACACCGTGATGAAATTACGAAAACGATTAAAGTTACTAATAGCAATTAGGTCAATCCTTTAAATATAATATTTTCACAGTTCATAAATACACAGTCTCACAGCAAAGTCAGTAATTCATACAAAGCCACATAAAGCCATTCGTAGCAGCTGAGCACATACATTTTAAAGAGAAATACAATTCTCATAATAAAGTGCTAAGTGCACAAAGGTGCTTGTATAATAATTGTTAAAAGTCCATTTGAAGAATACTCCGCAGGTCCACCTCCAATGGAGCCCGAAGCTGGCTGACACTTGCCGCGCCATTTCAAATCCCTTTGTCAAAGAGGGGAAACTGAAGTTCTTCCAAAATTCTTACAGTAGAAAATTAATCAAGACCACATACAAGCACACTCCAATCCTTCCAAGGGCATAATACCCTAATCCCCAGGTGGGGGCAGGGGATCCCCCGGTTTGGAGGCCCTCCCCCTGCTTCAGGGTCATCAGAAAGCAGGGGGAGGGGAGGGATATGTCTCCTAGGAACTCTATTATTCCCTATGGAGACCAATCCCCATAGGAAATAATGGAGAATTGATAAGCAGGTATCTGGGGCTCGGGGGGGGGGGTTAGGTAGAGGCACCAGATTTTCAGTGTAGCATCTCGTGCCTGTTCCCAAAATATCTGCCAAGTTTCAAAATGTTTGGACCAAGGGGTCCAATTCTATGAGCCCCAAACAAGGTGATCCTATCCTTCATTATTTCCCACGGAAGGAAGGCATTTAACAGCTGTGCGGTCCTTTTAAATGCAATGTCCAGAACTCTCTTTGGAGTTCAATTATGCTTGTCACACCCTTGCCCCTGGCTCAACCCCTGAAGTCTCCTGGCTCCAACCCCAAAGTCCCCAGATATTTCTTGAATTGGGCATGGCAACCCTACCTCCCCACAGTGACTGGCCTGCTGTGACGGAAAGCAATGGGTTAAGCATAAGCTGAAGACGCACAGGGCTGCGTCAGGTGACCTGAGGGTGGGGGCAAAGTGCTCTGAGCTCTCAGGGAGGGAAAAAAAGTTAGTTTAGGGAGAGAAACTGCTGAGGCAGGAGTTCAGTCAGTTGGAGTCTGACAGAGTGGAGGCCTGTCAGAGGAGTCTGTCAGAGTGGGAGCCTGACAGAAAGACTGAGAGGGTCAGTTCGGGCCTGAGAGAGGCTGAGAAGAAGCTGATCCTGAGAAGAAGCTGGATGAGGAGACGGGGAAGTCTTCCAGAGACTGCCAGCTTGACCTAACCAGCCGAGAGGGCTGTGTGTGTGTGTGTGAGTCAGTTAAAGACCTGAACGGTCGCAGACACCAGGAAACTACTCTAAAGACCTAGTGAGGAGGTTGAGGGAGTAGATGTGGGTCAGAGACACCAAGAAGGGCTGAGAGAAGAGTCTTCAGTCGAGGGGTGTGACTAGACACATCTATCCCAAGAGGCCAGACCTCGACAAAAGGTGGAGAGGGAGTTGAAGGTAAACTGTGTAACGGTGAAAGACTCAAAACAAAAGAAAAAGTAATCGTGAAGCCTGAAACAAAATAGTAACCTGTGTAAATATCTCCCATATCCCCAGTTTAAGACTGTTTGTAACAATAAATCTGTGGTTTTAAGTTCAAGTTCTCGTGAGCCTATATTGTGTGAGAAAAACCACAAAGCAGCTATGATTCTAGATGAGATTGAATCAGATCTAGGGAGATCAATGTGGACTGCTCCAACTAAAAAAACCCGAGTCTGGAACTCTCCAGAGAAGTCTGGGGCGGGTAACAACAACCCTGCAAAGCGGTACAGTCCACCTCCATACAGGAAGACCCAAGCTGCTTGCTTCCAATGTGGAGGAATTGGGCACTATGCCAAATTTTGCCCAGAAAAAGGGAAAAAGACCCCACCAGCTAAGACAGTTAAAATAGTGCAAAGTCAACAGAAAGAAGTAGAAACAAACCCCTCACTTCCAGAGAACACACCACCGGAAAGACCCAATAGTGTTCTGAAGGTGTGGAAAGTGCAGGAAAGCTTGAGTGAGGAATATACTGAGACTGTGATGGTAAATGACGAGGAAGTCAAGGCTTATAGGGACACAGGGGCGCAGGTTTCCCTAGTACAGCCAGAATTAGTAAAAAGTCATCAGTATTTGCCTGGAAAATCTTACACCATAAAAGGCATTAAAGGACCTACATTTGAAGTGGCCCTAGCAGAAGTTCCTATCAAGTATAGAGAGTTCCAAGGTGATTGGATTGTGGGAGTCCTGAGTGACATAGGAACATCGCTTCTATTGGGCAATGATTTAGCTGATGAGTTAAAGAGACAGCAAGCTAATCCTGTCAACATTGTTACAAGAAGCAGGCCAGAAGCAGCAACGACTGAGGTGTGTGTACAGCAACCAGCAGAAGAAGAGGAAACAATGTTGCAGACCATCCCTGCTGCAGAATTCCTCAGAGAGCAGCAACAAGATGACAGCCTGAAGGAACTATGGCAGAGAACTGGGGTGAGTGATACTGAGATCACAATTGAACACCCATGCCAATTTAAAGTGATAGACCAGAAACTATACCAGGTGGCTTTAAAAAGAAAACATAACATAGTGTGGGAAAGAAAGAAGCAATTAGTCCTGCCAAGAAAGTATAGGATGCAAGTGTTGGATTTGGCTCATGCATCACCCATGGCCTCTCACCTTGGCATCAATAAGACAAGGGACCGAGTGCAAGAACGGTTCTTTTGGCCAAATATGGGCAAGGACATAAGGGCTTTTTGCAAATCGTGTCAGGCCTGCCAAATGGTGGGGAAAGCTCTAGACAAAACTAAGGGTCTATTACAACCAGTCCCTATAGTCACAGAAGCCTTTGGGAAGATAGGAGTAGATATTGTTGGTCCTATCTCCAGAGTGACCAGAAGGGGAAACAAGTACATCCTGACCATCGTAGATTATGCCACCAAGTTTCCAGAAGCGGTTCCACTTAAGGACATTGAGGCAAAGACAGTGGCGGAAGCCTTATTGACTGTGTTTTCAAGATTGGGTTTCCCAAAAGAGATGGTGACTGATTTAGGCACCACATTTATGTCAAATGTGATGCAAGAATTGTTAAGAGCTTGTGGAATCCGGCATGTGACCACAACAGCATACCACCCACAAGCAAATGGACTCAATGAAAGGTTTAATGGCACCCTGAACCATATGCTAAAGACTTACGCATGCAAGCATCCCAACGATTGGGACCAGAGGTTGCAACATCTGCTCTTCGGGTACAGGGAGGTACCCCAAGAAAGTTCCGGGTTCAGTCCATTTGAACTGTTGTATGGAAGACAAGCCAGAGGACCCCTTGATGTTCTGAAAGAGGCGTGGTCCGGGAACGAGGACATCCAGGAGACAGATGTCATCTCTTACCTACAAGAACTACAACAGCATCTGCAGGAGGTGAGGACGGCTGCTGCAGACAACATGAGAAGATCACAACGACGGCAGAAGCAGTGGTACGACTCCAAGTCCAGAGACAGAGAGTTCAAGCCAGGAGACAGAGTACTGGTTTTGAAGCCCAGAAAGAAGAACAAGTTAGATGTGGCCTGGGAGGGACCTTATACCATCGCCCATAAGGTCTCCAACGTGAACTATGTAGTGAACTTAAGTGAAGATGGGGAACAATGTAGGGTGTTCCATGTAAATATGCTAAAACCTTATTTTGACAGGGGTAATTTGGTTTTAGTTGCAAAGAAGGGAGTGAGTGCGGGAACTGAATTGTCGGGTTGGGGGAAAATATCCCAGGAAGAAACCATTAAGGAGGTTCAGTTCGCCCCTTCTCTTAATGGAGAACAGAGAGCCCAATTACAAACGATATTGGGAGGGTACAAGACAATCTTTTCAGATGTACCAGGGAAGACGAACTTAGCGTGTCATAAGATTGACACAGGGGATTCGAGGCCTGTAGCACTCCAACCATACAGAGTGACTGGCCCGAATGCCAAGTATGTACAGCAGGAGGTAGAAGAGATGTTACAACTGGGTTTAATTGTACCATCAGAAAGTCCGTGGGCCTCACCTGTAGTCCTAGTCCCCAAACCAGACAAAACTATGAGGTTTTGTGTAGACTACAGGAGATTGAATAAAATAACAGTACCGGATGTGTATCCAATGCCTCGCATAGACGAGTTAGTCGAGACAATTGGAGCTGCCAATTTTACTACCACCTTAGATTTGACAAAAGGTTATTGGCAGGTAGCTATGGATCCAAAAGATCAACAGAAAACAGCATTTATAACCAAGGAGGGACTCTTTGAGTTTACTGTGTTACCATTTGGGTTAAGGAATGCTCCATCCACATTCCAGAGAGTAATTGATAAAATGCTAGTAGGACTGAAAGAATTTGCGCTCGCATATATTGATGATATTGCTATTTTCAGTGCTACATGGAAGGAACACTTGCAGCATGTGGCCATTGTATTACAGCGAGTGAAAGATGCGGGTCTCACCATCAAGGCATCTAAGTGTCAACTAGCCATGGCCGAGGTTAAGTATTTAGGGCATGTGCTAGGAGGAGGTAAGATCAAAGCAGATTGGGGAAAGGTGCAAGCCATACATGAGTGGCCTAGACCCCAAACCAAGAAGGAAATTCGAGCATTTTTTGGTGTAGTAGGATACTACAGGAGGTTCATACCTGAATTTAGCGCAATAGCAGCACCGCTATGTGAGTGCACCAAAAAGAAGAACCCTGATCCAGTAAACTGGAATGCAGAGTGTCAAAAAGCGTATGAACATCTGAAAGTGGTTCTGACCACTGAACCAGTGTTGAAAACTCCAGAGTTTTCAAAGGAGTTTACCCTCTTTACTGATGCATCTAATGTTGGGGTAGGAGCAACATTAAGTCAGCAAGGAGAGGAAGGACTGTATCATCCAGTTCTGTATTTGAGCAGAAAGTTATTGGACCGAGAGCAACACCTCTCAGTAATTGAAAAAGAGTGTTTAGCGATTGTGTGGGCAATAGGTAAATTGAAACCATACCTATGGGGAAGGAAGTTTACACTGTGTACAGATCATTCTCCCCTGAAATGGTTGAACCAAGTTAAAGATACGAACAGCAAACTGATAAGATGGAGTTTACAGCTCCAAGATTACAACTTTGACATCCAGCATATCCCTGGGAAGCAAAATGTGATAGCAGATGCGCTATCAAGAAGAATGTGAAGTGTTAAAAGTCTGTTTGTATAGTAATGTTAAAGAGTATTAGACTGTATAACTGAGTAAGAATGTATATAATTTTGAAGTTGGTATTATGACAAAAGTGTTATAACGTAGTGTAACCCAAGCAAGTGTGCCCATGTCCCATTGCTCAGCAAAAGGCTGAGACCTTTCGCCTTGCGCAATGTCTCAAAAGGGGGAGGGACATGTGACGGAAAGCAATGGGTTAAGCATAAGCTGAAGACGCACAGGGCTGCGTCAGGTGACCTGAGGGTGGGGGCAAAGTGCTCTGAGCTCTCAGGGAGGGAAAAAAAGTTAGTTTAGGGAGAGAAACTGCTGAGGCAGGAGTTCAGTCAGTTGGAGTCTGACAGAGTGGAGGCCTGTCAGAGGAGTCTGTCAGAGTGGGAGCCTGACAGAAAGACTGAGAGGGTCAGTTCGGGCCTGAGAGAGGCTGAGAAGAAGCTGATCCTGAGAAGAAGCTGGATGAGGAGACGGGGAAGTCTTCCAGAGACTGCCAGCTTGACCTAACCAGCCGAGAGGGCTGTGTGTGTGTGTGTGAGTCAGTTAAAGACCTGAACGGTCGCAGACACCAGGAAACTACTCTAAAGACCTAGTGAGGAGGTTGAGGGAGTAGATGTGGGTCAGAGACACCAAGAAGGGCTGAGAGAAGAGTCTTCAGTCGAGGGGTGTGACTAGACACATCTATCCCAAGAGGCCAGACCTCGACAAAAGGTGGAGAGGGAGTTGAAGGTGAACTGTGTAACGGTGAAAGACTCAAAACAAAAGAAAAAGTAATCGTGAAGCCTGAAACAAAATAGTAACCTGTGTAAATATCTCCCATATCCCCAGTTTAAGACTGTTTGTAACAATAAATCTGTGGTTTTAAGTTCAAGTTCTCGTGAGCCTATATTGTGTGAGAAAAACCACAAAGCTGCAGTGGTCCCATCCATCGAAACAAGTAAAATACCCCGAAGAGACTGAAAATTAGAGATCTAGTGAGGCCGTGAAGCTGGCGCTGCGATACCTGCACTCCCCAAGAGCGTTGGCAGAGGTGGCTGAGTCCAGAGTAGTCTGGGTGTATGTCAGAGGTCAACGATAGGCCGGGGTGTTGGCAGAAGACAGAGAAAAGAAGGTGGAAGAGTTTGGGGCAGATGGTGACTTGCCAGGGAGCTCTGATGCCAGTATTAAGAAGGCCCAGCGAGATCTTGCAGCCAGGGCTCAGCTCCAGAGCACTGATCCTTGTCAGTGCAGAGACCCCACTGTGCCACTCCTTCTGGAGAGCAAACACAGGCATCCCAGTCCCTCGGGGCAGGTCCTCACTACAGGCAGGACAAGTCCAGCAGGCACTGAAAGTTGGTTGATGGGTAGGGCTGCCAGCCTCCAGGTGGAACCTGGAAATCTCCTGCTTTTACAACTGATCTTCAGCAGGCAAAGATGAGCAACCCTGGAAAAAATGGCTGCTTTGAAGGGTGGACCCTATGGCATCGTACCATGCTAATGCCCCTCCCCAAACCCACCCTCTCCTGGCTCCACCCCCAAAGTCCCCAGGTATTTTCCAACACAGGTCTGGCAACCCTTATGGGGCAGGACTAGGAAGAGAGCTTCCAGGGAAGGTAGCCAATGGCAGTGGTCTCTGCCTGAGGGGCAGGCCTCTGGGCCATTAGAAGGAAGGGCTCAGGGAATCATGTGGGTGGCAGGAAGTTCAAAAGGGGACTTCAAATGACAAGCTGTGGATGATGAGCAACCTGGAGATTGAGAGCATCCTGACTACAATTTCCTGGTGGGAGGAGGAGGAACAGGGTGAGACAAAGCCCCTCCCCTCCATCTGAGGCTTGTAGAGCATACCCCTCCATGCACCGACACCACAGTCAAAGGTGTTGTGACATTGGGGGCGTGGTCTGAGTGCGACAAGGCCTTAATAATAAACTGCAGCCCCAGAGCACAAATCTACTCAGTCTGTGGTTCCCATCATTGATTGCAAGACTGTTGCAGTTTTTCCCCATCTACTAATTACTAAGTTTTGAAGACCTCAGATGGTCTTAACTCAGCAGTCTGGAACCAAGAAACAAAACATGCACAAGATTCTGACAATAGGATTCTCAGTTCTCCTCTTTCTGGATGCTGGTAAGTCTCATGGGGAGACCAAAAACATTGCAGAGGGAACCCAGGAAAACAGAAGCTATTGGGAAGAGCCTGGCTCATTTAGAACAATCCCAAGGGCACAGTAAAAGGGCAACCCAAGATGAGCATGTGAAAATGGGAATGTTGTAAAATTCATGATGCAAAATGGATAGCTGTGTCAGATAGAAAAAATTTGCCTTTGAAAAGGGATTGTTTCCAGTCAACTGCGTAAAATGGTTGTGGGTGAGCACTTGCTTCTACAAAGTACATAGTGAGCAGATTTACTCGTGTCATTCTCAGATACCTTTTTAAAAAAATGCTGATAATCTGGAAAACGCCTCAGTCACAACTCATAAGACCGTGGTTAGATGTTGTCTTCCTGCTGATAGGCAATTTTGATAGATAGTTAAGGCCCATCCCACATCAGGGCCGGTCCCAGATTGTCTGGCACTCTAGGCAAGGCTAACTTCTGGCACCCCCTCCCCCTTCACTAACATCACCAATCACATGGGGGCACCCAATTTGGTGCCCCCCAGAAGGCCAGCACCCTAGGCAATTGCCTAGTTTGCCTAGTGGCAGGGCCAGCCCTGCCTGGCACAACTCCATGCATAGACGCCTACCGATGCCCTCTTTTAAAGTTGCAAAAGCCATGAGTCTTGCTCAATGTTCCCTCTAAGCTATGGACTCTTGTGAGCAGAAATTCTGCTATGTGAGCTAGTATTATTAGAGCTGTGAGCTAGAAGCATTAAAGCTGTGAGCTATTGCGTGAATTAGTTTGCTCTGGGGTCATTTTTCACGAGCTAAGACAAAAATGTGTGAGCCACAGGCTAAAAAACTGTGAGCTAGCTCACATTAACTCAGCTTAGAGGGATCACTGCTTGCTCCTGTTTCAGTACTTTGGAGCTGGGCCGGAGTCAGCATACCCTCAGATGGGGCAGCTGCCCAGGCCCAGGGCTTCTGGTGGGTCCCTCTCCTGCCAACCTCACCATGCCAGCCCCTTCCAGCTCACTTGCCAATGCTCTACTGCTCATGGTTGCAGTCCTCTGTACTGCCCAGTACCATCAGGGAAAGATCTGTAGGCAGTGCAGGTAACTGTGAACATCATCAGTGAGAGAGCTCGCATACAGGATATGGGCTGGATGCACAGGCAACCAGAGGGCCCATGGTGAGTGGGCAGTGAGGGAGGCACAAGCAGGGAACCTAGTGATGATGAGCATGGGAGGGTCCTAGGGTTGCCAATCCCCAGGTTGGGGCAGAGGATCCCCCGGTTTGGAGGCCTTCCCCCTGCTTCAGGGTCATCAGAAAGCATGGGGAGAGTAGGGAAATGTCTTCTGGGAACTCTATTATTCCCTATGGAGGTTTATTACCATAGGAAATAATGGAGAATTGATCTGTGGGTATCTGGGGCTCTGGGGGGGGGGGTCCTCTCCCCAAAATACCTCCCAAGTTTCAAAAAGATTGGACCAGGGGGTCCAATTCTATGAGCCCCAAAAGAAGGTGCCCCTATCCATCATTATTTCCTAAGGAAGAAAGGCATTTAAAAAGGTGTGCGGTCCCTTTAAATGTGATGGCCAGAACTCCCTTTGGAGTTCATTTATGCTTGTCACACCCTTGCTCCTGGCTCCACCCCCAGAGTCCCCAGATATTTCTTGAATTGGACTTGGCAACCCTAGAGGGTCCCCCGGGAACTCTCTGCCCAGCCCCCAGCCCCCCCATAATCTAAAATTGGCCCTGCTTTGGAGTTTCCCTCCAACGCTTATAGTCATCCTGAGTTTTTGTTCCACTGCTAGACTAGGATCTGACAAACTCAGGTTCAAGGCCACACTCTGCCATAGAAGCCAGCCACACATGTTCAGCCTACCTGAACAATTTACCTCCGAGGGTTGTTGTGAGGATAAAATGGAGGAGAGGAGAACAGAATAAGCTGGTTTGTGCCTTGCTGGGGAGAAAGGCAGAGTACAAATGATGTAAATAAAGAAATATGATCCAGGCCAATTATCAGTTTCTGAGGGAACATGGCACGGAGTTGGAGTTTTTCCTCCCACATGCCAAACAAAACAAACACAACACACCTCATCCTTGGACATGCGGTTCTAGAAAAAGACATTGCAGACTTTTACTCTGCTAAACTCCAACTCCTTTTACATTCTGTTCCTTCTATCGCCACCAAAATGAAGGCATATGAAAATTACCCTTCACCCACTTTTCCTGCTGGGGAGATGACCTGACCTCCCTTAGAAGGGACAGAAGACCTTTTATTCTTCAGAGCTACCAGAAGTCAGACTAGAATATGTCATTAACTGCAGTTTCTTCCCATCGTGTGACAGGGACAGTCTAGGGCCTCTCCTCTGACTTATCTATTTGGTCAAGGCATGAAGTCGACCTTTACGAGAAAAGGACTCTAATCAGGGTTTTTTTAATGCACCTCTGACAATTGCTATCCTTTCCTAGGCAAAGGTTTCTTACATCTCCACAAAATCATCCTCACATAACTAATTGTCCACATGCTGGGACTCCATGCCATTAATCTGTTTTGCTAAAAAGCAGAAAATCTGATCTACTGAGAAATCATAATTCAATCTACTCCTATCTAGAATTCATGGTTGAATTGAAGAGTTTGCATTTCCAATACCCTTCATCCCAACTGTCAGGACTTTTTTCATAGCAGGAACTCTTTTGTATATTAGGCCACACACCCCTGATGTAGCCAATCCTCCAAGAGCTTTCAGAGCTCTTAGTACAAGGCCTACTGTAAGCTCCGGGAGGACTGGCTACATCAGGGGGTGTGGCGTAATATGTAAAGGAATTCCTTCTACAAAAAAAAAAAAAGCCCTACCATCAGTTTTTTTAAAAAAATCTTTTACAATTAAGTAACAGCTATTACCTATTCTGTCCTTAGAGGCCCTTTTCTAAGTACTTCATATGTTTCCTTTTCCAGCTGCCTCTTATTTATGCATTTATTGTCATGATGTTCAAGAGGATAACACTTGTACTCATCCGGAACAAACTTGCCAAGCAGGATTGTGGAGATATTGCTTCAGTCAAAAAGTTATACGTGAGTCTAGAAGAAAGCAGGGCTTTCCCCCCTCTTTGAACAAGGAATAGTCAGTCTCTCAGCCCATTAGTTGCAAAGGCAGTGCGCCCATACCAGTTTGCCTGGTGATGGGGGCTGCATGACGAGCACATATCCAACAAGTGAACCTTTGTCATCACTGTTTCACATGTCAAGATCGATGTCATCTGCTGAATGCTTGCCTGTGTGAGAGAAGGCGGCATGGTGTAGCCTAGACTCGTCATATCTCAGAAGCTAAATAGAATCAGTACTTGGATGGGAGACCACCAAGGAAGACTCTGCAGAGGAAGGCAATGGCAAACCACCTCTGCTTCTCACTTGCCTTGAAAGCCCCTTGCTGGGGTCACCATAAGGCTTGGAAGCTAAGCAGGGTCAGTACTTGGATGAGAGACAAACCATCTCTGCTTCTCAGGGATGAGGGTAAACCACCTCTGCTTCTCACTTAGGGAAGCCGGTCCCCAGATGGGGGCAGAGATTGCCTGATTTTTCATGCTCCCCCCAGATGCTGGCCAATTGGTTGGCAGGGTAAAACCCCACCCCCAACAAGGCCCCACAAATCACAAGCTCTATGTGACATCATTTCATGGGCAGTCCCTCCAGGATCATCCCTCAAATCCCCCACTGGGGAGAAGATAGGACCTGGCAACCCCATTCTCACTTGCCTTAAAAGCCCCTTCCTGGGGTTACCATAATTGGCTTGCAACTTGACAGCACAAACGTATGAACACGTTTGCTTGGCAAGCACCCCTAATGCTCCTTGAAGCAGTAAAATCACCCAGTTGGAGACTGCAGGAAGCAAAGTCTGCCACGGCCACATAAACACATGCAGAAGCCCAAAACTATGTCAGATTTAAGAGGTCCTAAATTGGTAATCAGTAGTGTAATCCTAAAGGAACTTTCCTGGGAGTAAGCCCCCTTGACTGGACTTGAGTAGGAGTCTGCATAGATCTGTTTAGGATTACTCTCAATGAATTTTAGTAAAAGTCTTTGTATTTAAAGGTCCCTTATAATCTAATGTCCCAAACTGTGGAGCTTGATGGAAAACTGACAGGGAAAGGTATGCAACCCAACACTAGCACAACTCTTGCTTTCTGATGTTTACTCTAGAGGAAAAGTTGCATATGGGGACAGAGAAAGTAATCCTAAACATGTCTATTCAGAATCTTACAGAGGTCTATTCAGGGGGTCTTATTTCCAGGAATATGTCCTTAAAATAGCACTGTAAACTTGGGGGAGGGGGGGGACTATGAGATGCATTTTGTTCTCTTTTAATCCGTCTTTTCCAGGTGGTGGGATCACAATGGTGACCCGAGGCTGCAGTTCCACTTGTCGTAGCATTAAGTCCAATACCCAAGAAGAACAGATGTTGTGCTGTGAGAAAAACCTATGCAACAAACATGATCTCTGGAGAAAATACAAAAAAGGTTAAAAGTCTTTCGCAGTCTACTGGATTCCCCCCACTCCTAGCCTTTGATCGGATATCTGAACAACCCGTATCAGGAAACACCCAACATTCTACCAGTTCTGCTCTAACCAGCTATATCATCATAGTGATTAGTGAGATTTTGATAGATGATCCGCTCTACAGTGCTATTGATTACACCAATGTTGCACTACCATTGATTGTTTAGTGAAAGGGATCCTCCCTAAAGGTAGTCTATGTATCTTCACAATTTTTTTTTTAAAATAAACTTTCTATACAGCTGAAGCACTATAGTGAAGTGTATTTCTTTCCTTATCAAACTTTAATGCTTCTGAGGTAAGCATCACATTGCCATGGATTAAATCAGACAAGTTTTGGGAAGTACCTGGAGATTTTGTAGGGTGGGGTCTGAGGAGGGTGAGGTTTGGGGAAGGGAGAGATCATTGGGGCATAATGTCATAGAGTCCATCTTCCATTTTCTCTGTTTCCTGGAAAGCAGCTGTAATCCTAGGTGATTACACCTAGGATGTAATCACCTGGTGGTTGCCAATTCTGATGGTGCTCCCTAGTGGTTTTCCTAAACCTCAGGCACGTGAGACCCCAAGTGAAACTGCGACCCTGGTGCAGGTGGATTAAGACTTTCCCCCAACACTATTTCCCTGACCTAAAATAGTACTGAGAAAAAAGACAAGCTTTCTCCACGTACAAAATAGTTTCTCCATGTAATGTAAATAATCCTCAACAATTCATGATAAATTACAATACAATACAATAATGCAATTTGAAAACCATCCAGTGCACAACATAGCTACTGTCTAAAAATCATAATGCTTCCTTAATAGAGTCAGACGATAAAAGAACCGGCCCAATTTCATTTCGGATATGAGCTATCCTTCTTTTGGGGACCGTCTTTCATATTCATAGGTCCAGTAGACTTGAAGTGCCACCATTCTCCCAGCTTCCTCTGATTTTTTCTTATTTTTGTATTCTTTTTGTGGAACACCACGGCTAATTTCTATCAGGTTTTAGTTGTGTACAATCCCAATGACAATACACAACTCACTGTGGCAAATGTGGTGAATACATCAAATGCCTGGAAACATCAAACAGTTGTGGGAAATATGCTCATTACAGATCCCTTTAAAATATGCCTCATCATTCACTCACACCATTCTTCTTAGGGGAACACAAGAGACCTACCACATGCACTTTCATTGAAGGCTATTTCACTGCCAAGGTTCTAATAATAAACCCATTGGATCCAGGATACATACTTTAACCAACCCAGCCAGTTCTTCTCATAGTTGAGTCTGCAAAGGTTGGAATTTGATTTCCCCCCAGCTGTTGCTATTGGGCTGTGAAGACTTTTAATTTCCTTTGTCCTTAGAAGAATGAAGCTTGCACTGTGTCAAGTTTTGGCAACAGGATTCTTAGTTCTGCTTTTCTTTAATGCAGGTAAGTCCTCAGAGGAAGAAGAGCAAAACTTTTTAGAGAGAATCTATTTAGGAATGCTATTTTGATATTTTAAAAAGTTAACCTCTGTCATTGCTGTTTCTACTGACCCATCCGTCTTCTTCTGTCTTTATAGTAATAAAAACATAGGCTTTGCAAATGAACAGGAAAATTTGCAATTCATTTTGCTTTGAAAGACAATGAAGAAGTTTAAGGAACCATTGGGTGTGGTCAGACATTACACTAAAAGCAGATGCATCACTCTCCAATTTGAAGCGCCCAATTTTGAATTGGCACATTTCTGATCAGACAACCACTCCCAAAAGAGAGTGGTCCCGCACTAGTCCCGTATTTGGATGATCAGACATTGCAGACCTGTACCGCTTCTTCCTGTGGGCACGTGCTTGAAATAACAAGTTCCAGCAAAACCTGAAGTGGAGAGAGAAGCAAACACGCGCACACACTTGGAGGGGGGGGGGATGAAGAGATCCCAATTGCCTTTTTCTTCTCCCCCTCCCAATACGCGCACACACATACACACACCACACACCTCCCGCAAGATGGGGGGGCTTGCAATCTCTTTGTCAATATGAGTAGAACTCAAGACATTTGTAGATGGATGGCAAGGGAAAAGGACTTGGGTTCAGACCCCAGGGCAGTGGGGAGGGCTTTCTTGCTTTCCATGCCTCCTGCAACCCTTCCCCCCCTCCTGTTATTAGTATTAGTGTTGATGACTGATCACTTAAAGGGACGGCACACCTTTTCAATTCCTTCCTTCCCTAGGAAATAATGAAGGATAGGGGCACTTTCTTTTGCGGCTCATAGAATTGGACCCCCTGGTCCAATCTTTTTGAAACTTGGGGGTATTTTGGGGAGAGGCACTAGATGCTATACTGAAAATTTGGTGCCTCTACCCCAAAAAACAGCCTCCTCAGAGCCCCAGATACCCGTGGATCAATTCTCCTTTATTTTCTATGGGAATAAATCTCCATAGGGAATAATCGAGTTCCCAGCAGATATTTCCCTCCCCTCCCCTCGCTTTCTGATTACCCTGAAGTTGGGGGAGGGTCTCCAAACCGGGGGATCCCCTGCCCCCACCTGGGGATTGGCAACCCTACCCCTGGTCAATGCCAAATAGCCTTTCCAGGGTTGGCACCATCACCAGATCCTCCACAAGGGTTGCCAGTCCCCAGGTGGGAAACCAGAAAAAACACCGTGATGAAATTGCGAAAACGATTAAAGTTACTAATAGCAATTAACTCAAATCCTTTAAATATAATATTTTCACAGTTCATAAATACAGTCTCACAGCAAAGTCAGTAATTCATACAAAGCCACATAAAGCCATTCGTAGCAGCTGAGCACATACATTTTAAAGAGAAATACAATTCTCATAATAAAGTGCTAAGTGCACAAAGGTGCTTGTATAATAATTGTTAAAAGTCCATTTGAAGAATACTCCGCAGGTCCACCTCCAATGGAGCCCGAAGCCGGCTGACACTTGCAGCGCCATTTCAAATCCCTTTGTCAAAGAGGGGAAACTGAAGTTCTTCCAAAATTCTTACAGTAGAAAATTAATCAAGATCACATACAAGCACACTCCAATCCTTCCAAGGGTGTATTACCCTAACCCTAATCCCCAGGTGGGGGCAGGGGATCCCCCGGTTTGGAGGCCCTCCCCCTGCTTCAGGGTCATCAGGAAGCAGGGGGAGGGGAGGGATATGTCTCCTAGGAACTCTATTACTCCCTATGGAGGTTTATTACCATAGGAAATAATGGAGAATTGATAAGCGGGTATCAGGGGCTCTGGATTTTTAGGTAGAGGCACCAGCTTTTAAGTGTAGCATCCTGTGCCTGTTCCCAAAATACCCGCCAAGTTTCAAAATGTTTGGACCAAAGGGTCCAATTCTATGAGCTCCAAAGGAAGGTGATCCTATCCTTCATTATTTCCCACGGAAGGAAGGCCTTCAACAGGTGTGCGGTCCCTTTAAATGCAATGGCCAGAACTCTCTTTGGAGTTCAATTATGCTTGTCACACCCTTGCTCCTGGCTCAACCCCTGAAGTCTCCTGGCTCCAACCCCAAAGTCCCCAGATATTTCTTGAATTGGGCATGGCAACCCTACCTCCCCACAGTGACTGGCCTGCACTCCCCAAGAGTGCTGGCAGAGGTGGCTGAGTCCAGAGTGGTCTGGGTATATGTCAGAGGTCAATAACAGGCCAGGGTGTTGGCAGAAGACAGAGAAAAGAAGGTGGAAGAGTTTGGGGCAGATGGTGACTTCCCAGGGATCTCTGATGCCAGTATTAAGAAGGCCCAGCAAGATCTTGCAGCCAGGGCCCAGCTCCAGAGCACTGATCCTTGTCAGTGCAGAGACCCCACTGTGCCACTCCTTCTGGGGAGCAAACACAGGGATCCCAGTCCCTCCAGGCAGGTCCTCACTCCAGGCAGGGCAAGTCCAGCAGGCACTGAGAGTTGGTTGGTGGGTAGGGCTGCCAGCCTCCAGGTGGAACCTGGAAATCTCCTGCTTTTACAACTGATCTTCAGCAGGCAAATGAGCTCCCCTGGAAAAAAAAATGGCTGCTTTGAAGGGTAGACCCTATGGCATTGTGCCATGCTAATGCCCCTCCCCAAACCCACCCTCTCCTGGCTCCACCCCCAAAGTCTCTAGGTATTTTCCAACACAGGTCTGGCCACCCTGATGGGACAGGACTAGGAAGAGAGCTTCCAGGGAAGGTAGCCAATGGCAGTGGTCTCTGCCTGAGGGGCAGGCCTCTGAGCCTGTAGAAGGAAGGGCTCAGGGAATCATGTGGATGGCGGGGAGTTAAAAAGGGGACTTCAGATGACAAGCTGTGGATGATGAGCAACCTGGAGATTGATTTCCTGGTGGGAGGAGGAGGAACAGGGTGAGACAAAGCCCCTCCCCTCCATCTGAGGCTTGTAGAGCATACCCCTCCATGCACTGACACCACAGTCAAAGGTGTTGTGACATTGGGGGCGTGGTCTGAGTGCGACAAGGCCTTAATAATAAACTGCAGCCCCAGAGCACAAATCTACTCAGTCTGTGGTTCCCATCATTGATTGCAAGACTGTTGCAGTTTTTCCCCAGCTACTAATTACTAAGTTTTGAAGACCTCGGATGATCTTAACTCAGCAGTCTGGAACCAAGAAACAAAACATGCACAAGATTCTGACAATAGGATTCTCAGTTCTCCTCTTTCTGGATGCTGGTAAGTCTCATGGGGAGACCAAAAACATTGCAGAGGGAACCCAGGAAAACAGAAGCTATTGGGAAGAGCCTGGCTCATTTAGAACAATCCCAAGGGCACAGTAAAAGGGCAGCCCAAGATGAGCATGTGAAAATGGGAATGCTGTAAAATTCATGATGCAAAATGGATAGCTGTGTCACCTCACACCAGGGCCGGTGCCAGATTGTCTGGCACTCTAGGGAAGGTTAACTTCTGGCGCACCCTCCCCCTTCACTAACATCACCAAATCACGCAGGGGCACCCAATTTGGTGCCCCCCAGAAGGCCAGCACCCTAGGCAATTGCCTAGTTTGCCTAGTGGCAGGGCCAGCCCTGCCTGGCACAACTCCATGCATAGACGCCTATCGATGCCCTCTTTTAAAGTTGCAGAGGCCATGAGTATTGCTCAATGTTCCCACTAAGCTATGGACTCTTGTGAGCAGAAATTCTGCTTTGTGAGCTAGTATTATTAGAGCTGTGAGCTAGAAGCATTAAACCTGTGAGCTATTGCGTGAATTAGTTTGCTCTGGGGTCATTTTTCACGAGCTAAGACAAAAATGTGTGAGCCACAGGCTAAAAAACTGTGAGCTAGCTCACACTAACTCAGCTTAGAGGGATCACTGCTTGCTCCTGTTTCAGTACTTTGGAGCTGGGCCGGAGTCAGCATACCCTCAGATGGGGCAGCTGCCAAGGCCCAGGGCTTCTGGTGGGTCCCTCTCCTGCCAACCTCGCCATGCCAGCCCCTTCCAGCTCACTTGCCAATGCTCTACTGCTCATGGTTGCAGTCCTCTGTACTGCCCAGTACCATCAGGGAAAGATCTGTAGGCAGTGCAGGTAACTGTGAACATCATCAGTGAGAGAGCTCGCATACAGGATATGGGCTGGATGCACAGGCAACCAGAGGGCCCATGGTGAGTGGGCAGTGACGGAGGCACAAGCAGGGAACATAGTGATGATGAGCATAGGAGGGTCCTAGGGTTGCCAATCCCCAGGTTGGGGCAGGGGATTCCCCGGTTTGGAGGCCCTCCCCCTGCTTCAGGGGCATCAGAAAGCAGGGGGAGAGGAGGGAAATGTCTTCTGGGAACTCTATTATTCCCTATGGAGGTTTTTTACCATAGGAAATAATGGAGAATTGATCTGCGGGTATCTGGGGCTCTAGGGGGGTCCTCTCCCCAAAATACCCCCCAAGTTTCAAAAAGATTGGACCAGGGGGTCCAATTCTATGAGCCCCAAAAGAAGGTGCCCCTACCCATCATTATTTCCTAAGGAAGAAAGGCATTTAAAAAGGTGTGCGGTCCCTTTAAATGTGATGGCCAGAACTCCCTTTGGAGTTCATTTATGCTTGTCACACCCTTGCTCCTGGCTCCACCCCCAAAGTCCCCTGATATTTCTTCAATTGGACTTGGCAACCCTAGAGGGTCCCCCAGGAACCCTCTGCCCAGCCCCCAGCCCCCCCATAATCTAAAATTGGCCCTGCTTTGGCGTTTCCCTCCAACATAGGCTTATAGTCATCCTGAGTTTTTGTTCCACTGCTAGATTAGGATCTGACAAACTCAGGTTCAAGGCCACACTCTGCCATAGAAGTCAGCCACACATGTTCAGCCTAACTTACCTCCAAGGGTTGTTGTGAGAATAAAATGAAGGAGAGGAGAACAGAATAAGCTGGTTTGTGCCTTGCTGGGGAGAAAGGCAGAGTACAAATGATGTAAATAAAGAAATATGATCCAAGCCAATTATAAGTTTCTGAGGGAACATGGCACGGAGTAGGAGTTTTTCCTCCCACATGCCAAACAAAACAAACACCACACACCTCATCCTTGGACATGCGGTTCTAGAAAAGGACATTGCAGACTTTTACTCTGCTAAACTCCAACTCCTTTTACATTCTGTTCCTTCTATCGCCACCAATATGAAGGCATATGAAAATTACCCTTCACCCACTTTTCCTGCTGGGAAGATGACCTGACCTCTCTTAGAAGGGACAGAAGACCTTTTATTCTTCAGAGCTACCAGAAGTCAGACTAGAATATTTCATTAACTGCAATTTCTTCCCATCATGTGACAGGGACAGTCTAGGGCCTCTCCTCTGACTTATCTATTTGGTTAAGGCATGAAGTCGACCTTTACGAGAAAAGGACTCTAATCAGGGTTTTTTAATGCACCTCTGACAATTGCTATCCTTTCCTAGGCAAAGGTTTCTTACATCTCCACAAAATCATCCTTACATAACTAGTTGTCCACATGCTGGGGCTCCATGTCATTAATCTGTTTTGGTAAAAAGCAGAAAATCTGATGTACTGAGAAATCATAATTCAATCTACTCCTATCTAGAATTCATGGTTAAATTGAAGAGTTTGCATTTCCAATACCCTTCATCCCAACTGTCAGGACTTTTTTCACAGCAGGAACTCTTTTGTTTATTAGGCCACACACCCCTGATGCAGCCAATCCTCCAAGAGCTTTCAGAGCTCTTAGTACAAGGCCTACTGTAAGCTCCAGAAGGACTAGCTACATCAGGGGGTGCGGCATGATATGCAAAGGAATTCCTGCTACAAAAAAAAAGCCCTGCCAGCAGTTATTTTTTTTATTCTTTTACAATTAAGTAACAGCTATTACCCATTCTGTCTTTAGAGGCCCTTTTCTAAGTACTTCATATGTTTCCTTTTCCAGCTGCCTCTTATTTATGCTTTTATTGTCATGATGTTCTAGAGGATAACACTTGTGCTCATCCAGAACAAACTTGCCAAGCAGGATTGTGGAGATATTGCTTCAGTCAAAAAATTAAACGTGAGTCTAAAAGAAAGCAGGGCTTTCCCCCCTCTTTGAACAAGGAATAGTCAGTCTCTCAGCCCACTAGTTGCAAAGGCAGTGCACCCATACTAGTTTGCCTGGTGATGGGGGCTACATGAGGAGCAGATATCCAACAAGTGAACCTTTGTCATCACTGTTTCACATGCCAAGATCAATGTCATCTGGTGAATGGTTGCCTGTGTGAGAGAAGGCGGCATGGTGTAGCCTAGACTCGTCATATCTCAGAAGCTAAATAGAATCAGTACTTGGATGGGAGACCACCAAGGAAGACTCTGCAGAGGAAGGCAATGGCAAACCACCTCTGCTTCTCACTTGCCTTGAAAGCCCCTTGCTGGGGTCACCATAAGGCTTGGAAGCTAAGCAGGGTCAGTACTTGGATGAGAGACAAACCATCTCTGGTTCTCAGGGATGAGGGCAAACCACCTCCGCTTCTCACTTAGGGAAGCCGGTCCCCAGATGGGGGCAGAGATCGCCTGATTTTTCAGGCTCCCCCCAGATGCTGGCCAGGTGGTTGGCAGGGTAAAACCCCACCCCCAACATGGCCCCACAAATCACAAGCTCTATGTGACATCATCATTTCATGGACAGTCTTTCTAGGATCACCCCTCAAATCCCCCATGGGGAGAAGATAGGACCTGGCAACCCCATTCTCACTTGTCTTAAAAGCCCCTTCCTGGGGTTACCATAATTGGCTTGCAACTTGACAGCACAATCGTATGAACACATTTGCTTGGCAAGCACCCCTAATACTCCTTGAAGCAGTAAAATCATCCCGTTGGAGACTGCAGGAAGCAAAGTCTGCCACAGCCACATAAACACATGCAGAAGCCCAAAACTATGTCAGATTTAAGAGGTCCTAAATTGGTAATCAGTAGTGTAATCCTAAAGGAACTTTCCTGGGAGTAAGCCCCCTTGACTGGACTTGAGTAGGAGTCTGCATAGATCTGTTTAGGATTACTCTCAATGAATGTTAGTAAAAATCTTTGTATTTAAAGGTCCCTTATAATCTGATGTCCCAAACTGTGGAGCTTGATGGAAAACTGACAGGGAAAGGTATGCAACCCAACACTAGCACAACTCTTGCTTTCTGATGTTTACTCTAGAGGAAAAGTTGCATATGGGGACAGAGAAAGTAATCATAAACATGTCTATTCAGAATCTTACAGAGGTCTATTCAGGGGGTCTTATTTCCAGGAATATGTTCTTAAAATAGCACTGTAAACTTGGGGGAGGGGGGGACTATGAGATGCATTTTGTTCTCTTTTAATCCGTCTTTTCCAGTTGGTGGGTTCACAATGGTGACCCGAGGCTGCAGTCGCACTTGTCGTAGGATTTACTCCCAGATCCAAGAAGAACAGATGTTGTGCTGTGAGAAAAACCTATGCAACAAACATGATCTCTGGAGAAAATACAAAAAAGGTTAAAAGTCTTTCGCAGTCTACTGGATTCCCCCCACTCCTAGTCTTTGATCGGATATCTGAACAACCCCTATCAGGAAACACCCAACATTCTACCAGTTCTGCTCTAACCAGCTATATCATCATAGTGATTAGTGAGATTTTGACAGATGATCCGCTCTACAGTGCTATTGATTACACCAATGTTGCACTACCATTGATTGTTTAGTGAAAGGGATCCTCCCTAAAGGTAGTCTATGTATCTTCACATTTTTTTTTAAATAAACTCTCTATACAGCTGAAGCACTATAGTGAAGTGTATTTCTTTCCTTATCAAACTTTAATGCTTCTGAGGTAAGCATCACATTGGCATGGATTAAATCAGACAAGATTTGGGAAGTACCTGGAGATTTTGCAGGGTGGGGTCTGAGGAGGGTGAGGTTCGGGGAAGGGAGAGATCATTGGGGCATAATGTAGCCTGTATTGTCAGGAAAAATGCAAAACTCTGATAAATGGTTATGTGGTCATGCGCTCGCATGAATTTGTCTGTTAATAATGGCACCAGAAATGGTTGCAGTTTGAGGAAGTGCAAACCGGCTGCATTGCGGATGAGCCGTTCAGGCAGAAATAACCCAAGCAGAAAGGACCGGACTTTCTCTGGGGTAAAATTGCGACGAGATCAATCCGAGGCAAGTCGGGATGACTACGAGTTGCTGCCGAGTAACAGATGTGGAAGTCTGAATGTGCTCAGGAAATCCGAATGGGAAATGTGCCTATGTCAGAATTAAAGGAGTGTCTGAACGCATTCCCCAGTTTCTCCAGCATGTGCAAGCAACCCCTTTGCTTTTTTCTGTTTTGGGCAGGCAGGAAGGCTGTCTATTGTGGAGGAGGTCTCTCTCAAGTTCTGCTTCTGTTTTCCCCATTCTGTTTGCATCTTGCCTGTCTTGATTTGAGGCGAGGAGGGGGGAGCCCCACCCTCTGTCTCGTTTTCTAAACTGCCCTACTTTTGCCTGCCTGCCAGTTCATACAAGCAAACCTATCAGAGGCAACCCAAGAAACCGGCTGAGAGAATCAGGAAGACCAGGATTGCCAGACCCACCTTTTTAAATCAGGGGGCTTTAAAAAAAATCAGTCCTCCCCAATTTTTAAAAAAGCCCCCTGACCTAAAAAAAAAAAATCTGGCTATACCCCTGACCATTGAAATACATTATTTGTCCAGCATCTAGCAGCAATTGACTATTGACTGCTTTGGAGTTATTGTTTTGTTCCTTCCATCTTGGTTTGATTGCGTTGATTGTCTTAAATTTGCTTTTATTATAAATTATTGCTCTTCGTTTATAATCTATTTGCTGCGAGCCACCCTGAACCCATTTCTGAGATAGGGTGTGATATAAGCCTAATAAAATAAAAATAAAAATGGGAATGAAAGATGCTGATCTGCGGACTTCTCATGCTACAAAAGAATTCTAGATATTACGTGGTGAATTTAATTTATGTATTAATTTCAAAGGAGAGAAGGTAGCATGGTATAGCCCAATTTTGTCAGATGTCAGAAGCTTAAGCAGATCTGGTACTTGGGAGGGAGACCTCCAAGGAAGACTCTACAGGGGAAGGCAGTGGCAGATCATCTTGGCTTTCTACTTGCCTTGAGAAACCCTTTCTGGGGTCAACAGAAGTCAGTTGCGTCTTGATGGCACTTTACACGCACATCTATTCCAAAGCTATTGTGCCACCAACAATCCCCAAAAGTCCCAATTGTGGCTAATTAAGGAAATTAAATAACTACATAAAAGTAATCCAAAACAAAACTAATTATATTGTTTAAAAATACCAAAATACAAATAAATACAAAATGCTGTGCTTTAGGTATGAGTGACCATGGTCTGTTCTGTCTCTTTTTATGGTTTGCACAATAGCTTTAGCTGACCTACAATAGTTATGTGACCCACTCACCAAACACCATCCCAAGTGATGTTTCTACTTTGGACAGCATTTCTCATTTGTGCTAATCATGACAGGATAATGTTTTAGTAGTGCTTTGTTAATCTCCATAAGAATATATCCTACACTTGTGTAAACTACCTTGGTTTCTTGGGTTGCCTCTGATACCGGCTCATCTGCTTCCAAAAGACTTTCCACACACACACCCCCTCTGGATTGCACTCTAAATCAGGAATTTGATTTATCATGTTTCTTACGAATTTGTAAATATACATTTATTATAATTCATTTTGCGTAAATATTAAATTGAGATAAAAGGTCATAATATTTAATATATAGTATAAAAATTTAATTTAAAAATATTTAAAAACAATTGTTGGTACTATTTAGTACCACTGTATTGTAAAGACATAATAGTATTGATTTATAATCAAGTTTTGCTGGTTTTAAAATACTGATTGATACAAAGGAGGCTGGCATAACTTTAAAATAATGGCTCCATTTTGTAAGCAAGTGAGCACAATTAGCCTTCAGGCTTTTAGTCTTGTCTAAACTCATAGGAACTTGGACGCTTTCTTATGCAGACATGATGGTAATATTGCTGAGATGTTCCACAAGGAAATGTAAATATAATAGAGAAAGTAAATATAATAGGGAAAGGTTAGTAAACTGCTTGATGTATTTTATTATGCTTTTCATTAGGTTGCCCAGTCAGTATGAAATATTTTGATATATTTTTACAGAGGATTGATATATATTCTTACAGAGGTATGATATAAAGTGAACTGTAACAATTGATTAATGGCACTACCTACCTACTGAATTCATCATTTGAGAAGATGGTCCCAGGAAGAAGGATTACAGATCCGAAATGATATTGGACCGGTTCTCCCATCTTCAGACTTTAATTAGATATATAATTGCTTTGGACAATTTGTCACACAAAGACAGTAGCAGTAGCGTATACTTCGGTAGGGTTTCTCACTGTATTATTTCTTGATTACTGTTATTACTGTAGAAGTTACTGTTTGGATTTGTTAGTAAAACACGGATATTAGATGATTATTTGTATTTTGTATCTACACGGAGAGGGGTTTTGGTGTTTGGTCCTACAGTCGTGCCTCCGTGGTCCCAATATTCTCTGACTGATTGACTGCAGGGGATGGCAGTCTATAAATTGTATTAATAAATGACTTTATGGACTTCCCCATTGGTTGTGAAGATCAATGAATGCCATGAAAGAGCCTGGGGAACAGCAATCCAAAGCACAAGGGCAATCAGGAAAGCTGCTTGAAGCGATAAAATTTGATGGCTGGGAACAGGAGGAGGCAGGTTGACAGGGGAGTTTACCATCCGACATCCAACCCACTGGATCAAAAGCCAATAAGGAACAGACAAATGTCTTTCTTGCTGTTTCTTTAGGAGAAGAACTTAATAATCTTGATAAAGAACCACTTTATTTTTCACTTTCTTCCTCTCCATCTCCAGAAAATAAAATCAAGAGGATGCACCAGGGCTGCGCAGCTCGATGCAGAAGCACAAAGACCAAGAGCCGAATAGTAACAATGGCATGCTGTACCAAAGACTACTGCAACTGGCTATACAATTTGTGGTATGAATAGACAAGTTCCCTTTGAGGTTACCTGGCACTGACCTTGCTCTGTTTTCAGGACCAGGATAGAACATTTCTATCTTTGGGGACAATTGTGGTACAAAAGTTTTCAGAGGAATGAATGAATAAAATCCACAGTCCAAATGAATACAGACAATGCCATGTGCAAATGAAGTATACTAATACAATAACTATTTTACAAACGTATAATTTAATTAATAATCAATAAAGCTCTATAGTATAATCTTGTCTTTTTGTTCAATTTTTTTTGTTCAATTTATCAACTCCCATCAGTGCTAGTACTACCAAAACTATTTTAAGAGTTCTTCACACTGAGGCATCTCAAAGAGATTACAGGGGCACAGCAAAAGCATCTGTGGAATGGCAAGCAAAAGCATGAGGCACATCAGGGAGTAAAGCAGTGAAAGCGACTGACTCAAGCTGCAGGACCAAGGATGAAGTCACTCAGCTGGCTGCCCCTGCTCTCCCACTGACCTCTCCTCCTCCACTGGCCTCTTGTCTCCTCCACTGGCTTCCTGGATGAGTTCCTGCTGGGAGGTCTGGAAGGCATCCTCAGGCCACAAGGGGAAAGTGGGTGAATGCCTGTGGTCTCCCAAATAGTCAGGTGACAGACACAGGCTTTCCTTGTTGAAGCGGTGCCCAGCCCTGAACCCAAACAGGCTGCTCCCCATTTTCTGGCTTTCTTCTGATGTCCCATTAAACTTTAAAGAGACTGCACAAGAAAGAAGACCAGGACCAGATCTACATGTTTTTTGAGAGGGGGCAAAATTTAAAAATGATGCCCCCTTCTGGGCCATTCTATCTTATGGTCCCATAGAATACAATGGACTCCATACCCAATTTGGTGCCCCCCTCCATCGGCACCCGGGGCAAGCATCCCCTTTGCCTCCCCCCCAGATCTGGCCCTGAGGAAGACATTGGATTTGTATCCTGCCTTCCTCTCTGAATCTGGCTCACAATTACCTTCCTCCATCACAACACACACCTTGTGAGGTAGGTGGGGCTGAGAGAGCTCTCACAGAAGCTGCCCTTTCAAGGACAGTTCTGCCAGAGCTATGGCTGACCCAAGGCTATTCCAGCAGCTGCAAGTGGAGGAGTATTCTCACAATACAAGAACTCATGGGCGCTCAATAAAATTTCTGAGCAGTTGGGTTAGAACGGATAAAAGGAAGTACTTCACCCAAAGGGTGATTAACACATGGAATTCACTACCACAGGAAGTGGTGGCAGTGGCTACAAGCATAGCCAGCTTCAAGAGGGGATTGGATAAGCATATGGAGAAGAGGTCCATCAGTGGCTATTAGCCGCAGTGTATTATCAGAACTCTCTGTTTGGGGCAGTGATGCTTTGTATTCTTGGTGCTTGGGAGGGGCAACAGTGTGAGGGCTTCTAGTGTCCTGGCCCCATTGATGGTCCTGATGGCACCTGGCTTTTTTGGCCACTGTGTAACACAGAATGTTGGACTGGATGGGTCATTAAGCTGATCCAACATGGCTTCTCTTATGTTCTTAAGTAGAGAATCAAACCTGGTTCTCCCAGATAAGAGTCCACGCACGAAACCTCTACACCAAACTGGCTGTCACTGAAACAGCCTGAAAGAGCTGAGCAGCTTGGAGCATTCCTGCGACTCAGATGTTTTTGCTGCTTTCTGAAAACCATTTTAAAGGGACTGTGGTTTGCTTGGCTCACAACCCATGAACTGAACTGGTTCATCAGAGAACAAACTGGTTCAGTTCGTGGTTCAGACACAAATCGAACCATATTTTTGCAGGTTGTGCCCATCCCTTATCAGGACCTCTATGTTTGCCCAGTAAGGAAAACAGAAGCTTTGGAAGGCCATTTCCAGTCCTGTGTACCCCCTGGTAGAAAACCAACAATCAAGACAGTCAGTCAACTCTCAGTAGCACCTTGGCTGAGTTAGAGTTGTGGAGACAATATGCTATTCAAAAATTCATTCTTGATGTTTTAGAACAGGGATACTGCCCATATTACCATGAACATGTACAACAATCTCACTTGCCATGTTCAACTCTGTCAGTCAGACATGAACCAATCACCCAGCCTGTCCAGTTCATGCTGAACACCCACAGATGTGTGCCCAACAGGATTGCATCCAGTTTTTGCAAAACTGCATATGTGCAAAAAGCAGCTAATGCAAGGCAATCAGCAGCCATTAGCTAGGGACTGAGATGAACATGAAAGGGTAGGATTTTATTCACACAAAGTATTCATTTATGAATGTTGTAGAATTTGCGGCTGATTTATTGTCTCAAATAATTGCCTGCTGAGTGTATGCAGCAAGGATGGGGAGGGGGGCAAGAGAACTCCACTGAGCTGTGAGAGAACCAAAGGCAGGGCCAGTGTGATGAAGGAGTGGAGACCATTGGCCCAGGAACAAAGCAGAAGGCTATAATGAGGATAGGCCTGGATTTAAGGGAATTCTTCATCCCAATCAGGAAACACCTACTTTGCAATTAACATCTACTCTAAAAATCCTGCTTCCTTGCTTTAATATATGGTAAAGCTTCTATAGAGGTTGGTATTGATGCATGGTCTAACCAAGAACACACAGCAGCCTCATCCTGGGAAAAGCTCAGTTTGGTGAGACAGAGGTCATGGAGGCTTGTTTAAAATGGTACTTCCACTGGGAAAGACGTCAGTATGGCAGGTGGAAGAGATTCAGGCATCAGGGCTAAAGAGACTGGATCGGCCACAGTGCCCAGCCAACTCTACTCACTGTGGCAAATATGCTGAATACATCAAATGCCTGGAAACATAAAAGAATTGTACAAAGTACACATTATAGATCCATTTGAAATATGTCACATCATTCACCCACACCATTCTTCTTAGGGAACACAAGAGACCTACCAAGTGCACTTTCATTGCTGGCTATTTTATGCCTTCACTGCTGAGGTTCTAATAATAAACCCATTGGATTTAGGATATATACTTTAACCCAGGGGTGAAATTCTAGCAGGAGTTCCTTTGCATATTAGGCTACACACCCCTGATGTAACCAATCCTCCAAGAGCTTACAAGGCTCTTTTTTTTGTAAGCTCTTGAAGGATTCGCTACATAAGGGGAGCGTGGCTCAATATGCAAAGGAGCTCCTGCTAGAATTCCACCTCTGCTTTAACCAACCCAGCCAATTCTTCTCGTAATTAAGGCTAGGAAGGCTGGATTCCTCCCCAGCTGTTGCTATTTGGCTGTGAAGACTGTTTTTTACTATCCTTAGAAGAATGAAATCTGCAGTGTGTCAAGTTTTGGCAACAGGATTCTTAGTCCTGCTTTTCTTTGATGCAGGTAAGTTCCTCAAAGCAAGAACATTTTTTTTAGAGATAATCTATTAAGGATGCATGCAGAGAGGTTGAAACATGGCTACTTTGTGGTTTTAAAAAGTTAATGTGGGTTCTTAAGAATTAAAATTAGTTCTCTCATGAGATCAGGCTGGTAGCTGTTTCCATAACAGTTTCAATGGGAGATGCTGCCCAGTTGGAACTTCCACTACTTTAAGGGGAAGAAATAGTCAGGGGTTCCTCGCCATACCCAAGCACCCTCTCCTCCCTTTCCAAACTGCAGACTGGATAAACAAAAAGTCTCCATTTGGAGATGATTAAAATTCTCACTTACAGAATAGGAACACAGAAGCACAAATTGACATGTTGTGAGTTTGTTCTTCCTTCGTTCCTGGTATGTTTAAATGGTAGATGAGCCTATTTTCAAACAGAAATACAGAATGCAGGAGGGGGGGAGAAGAACCCTTGGATCCTCCATACCTTACTGGCAATGCTCCAGGGCTTTTTGTGTTGAGCTACCAGCCTGGCAGATTTCCAAGCAACAGAATATGGATGGGACAATGTACGATCCTGCTAGAGAAGCACAGCATCTTTAGCCAGGTAAAGTGGAAGAGAGGAAGATGAGGTGGTACCGTTTCCTTTGCAGTGTAGTTCTTTTGGCAAATAACCTCTGCTCATCTTTCTCTGCCATTTAATGACACATCAATCTACTTCTGTCTTTATAGTAATGAAAACATAGACACAACTATACATCTGAACTGACAAATGTGCATTTCGTTTTGCTTCAAAAGTCAATTTAAAAAGTCTAAGGAGCCATTAGGTTCTCCAGCATGCGCAAGCAAAACCTTTGCTTTTTTTCTGTTGTGAGGCAGTCAGGAAGGCTGTCTGTTGTGGAAGGGGTCTCAAGCTCTGCTTCTGTTTTCCCCGCTCTGTTTGCTTCTTGTCTATCTTGATTTGAGGGAGTGGGGAGCCCCAGCCTCTGACTCTTTTCCCACATTGACCTACCTCTGCCTGCCTGGCATTTGGTACAAGCCTTGATTTCTGCCTATCAGAAGCAACCCAAGAAACCAAGATAGTTCCCACAGATGCAGGATGCAAGTTTATGGAGAACAACAGAGCACAACTAAAGTGTTAGACAATGCAACGATCTGCAGAAAGGAGAAATAGAGTCCTTCGTAGAAACATCACTTGAGATGGTGTTGTTTTGTGAGTGGGTCACCTAACTGTTGTAGGTCAGCTAAAGCTATTGTGAAGAAGACTGCGATCACTCATGCCTAAAGCACAGCTTTTTGTAAGTATGTGAACTTTTGGTAAGGTTTTTAAATAATGTAATTTAAGTAGTTTTGGTTTGGATTCATTTTATGTAGTTATTTCATTTCCTGTATTAGCCACAATTGAAACTTTTGGGGATTGCTGGTGGTTAGTACTTGCCTTCCTATACAGAGTCTTACTTTTGAAGTCCCAGATCTGCTTAGCCTCTGAGATCTAACAAGATGGGGCTATACCATGCCAATTTCTCTCCTTTGAAATTAATACAGAAATAAAATCCACAATGTAATATCTAGAATGCTTTTGTAACATGAGAAGTCCACAAATCAGCATCCTCCATTCCCATTTTTAAAAATCTATTTTATTATATCTCAACCCCTCTCAGAAATGGGCTCAGGGTGGCTCCCAGCAAATAGATTATTAATAAAGCGCAATAGAATATAATAAAAGCAGATTTAAGGCAATCAGCACAGTCAAAGCAAGATGGCAGCAGCAACAGCAACAACAAAACTCCAGAGCTGTTCATGGTGCCTTTCTCCTACATATTGGTGAAATAAAAGCATTTCTGTGGGCAGGAAAGGCTGGGGGCATGGCCAGGATTTTTTTTTTAGGTCAGGGGGCTTTTGGGGTGGTACTGAAATTTTTTTAAAAGCCCCCCACAAAATAAAAAGGCAGGACTGGTATTCTGGCTCTTCCTGGTTCTCACAGACCTCTGGGTCTCCCATTCTGCTCACATTTTGTGATTTCTGGTGTCAGATTTGTGTCCATATATCCCTTGCCTTTGTGAGCCTTACCTAACTACTGCTTAATATATCTGTTAATCTTACCCAGTTCAGGCTCGCGAGTGCTTGTACTGCCGAGATCTTGATGAAAACAACTTTTGTAAGCGTAGGGACTGGACTTGCCATGCAGGACTGTGGGGTTACTGCTTTACTCGGAAGGTCGTTGTAGGTAAGTTGAGGAGGAAACTATTTTTCATAGAGAACAAAAAAAAGGCCTCTACTCTATGCTCATTTGTTGTCAAGGGAGCTAGCTCATACAGGTAAACTTTGTCAGGTTTTTAGTGGCAAGGCTCTTGTGCCATCAACAACTGTACAACAAGCAGTACTTTGCTAAGGAAATCTTGAGAGCCAGTGCAGTGTAGTGGCTAGAGTGCTGGAAAAGGGTGTGGGAGAATCAGGTTTGAATCCTTGCTCTGCTACGCAAGCTTGCTGTGGGGCCTTTGTCAGCCAAATAGTCTCAGTTTACCCCACCTCACAGGGTTGTTGTAAGGATAAAACAGGAGGTGAGAGTTATGGAAGTTGCCTTGGGTCCATATGGGAGAAAGGTAGAGAATAAATGTAGTTAGAGCTTTTTTTTTTTTTTAGCAGGAACTCCTTTGCATATTAGACTAAACAGACATGATGCAGGCAATCCTCCAAGAGCTTACAGGGCTCTTAGCACAGGGCCTACTGTAAGCTCTTGGAGGACTAGCTAGATCAGGGGTGTGTGGCCTAATATGCAAAGGAGTTCCTGTTCCAAAAAAAGCCCTGAATGTAGTAAATAATGAAAAAGAAAGAAAGAAATTGTCTATTAAATACACAGGGAAAACAATCAAAAATCAGAAAAGCTGGAAATCTTTCTAGGGTCCAAAAAACATTTAACAAGTTGAGTTTGGGTTCCCACAACACGGCTAACTTTCCTTGCAACCAGACAGCAGCAATTAGATTTTCAAGCACTTCAGGAACAGATTTGGATTCAGGGCATGGTGTTGGCCCAGGATTCCAGCCTCCCCCACTACCACTTTTCTGACCTAAAGAGGCCTTGGAAGGATATTATTTCTCACAATGGGGAGTTGCACATGCCCTGAGTACTTCACATGCATATCTCCAAGAGGAAAATTACTTTCCCTGAGACTGTGGGCCATAGTTGCAGTCCAAATCCAAATTCAGCCCTGCAAAGCTTGACAACTCAGCACCAGTCTATGGGTGCAGGAAAAGAGCCAGGTTAGAGGAGCCTAGACCCAGGCTGTTCAAAAAGGTAATGTGCACTCTGGCACTAAAATTGCCAGCTCCTAGCTGACATAAATCTGGGAAGGGAGGAAGAAATGGCACCTCCTCCATGAATAAACGTCCACAAAATACTTTTAAAGTACTTTCACATCTATTAGTATTTTGGAACAAAACTAATAATATTTCAAAAATACAGAACTTCAAAGCCCTGAATACATAGCAGAAGGTAGAACACATCCCACAAATTCAACAAGTGCCGTTCAATAATATTTAAAACAAATTTGCTTCTGATTGTTATAGATTTTCTGGGCTGTGTGGCCGTGGTCTTGGCATTCTGTGACCTGACAGTTCGCCAGCAACTGTGACAGGCATCCTCAGAAGTGTAACCCAGAAAACTGGAGTTCTCTCTGGGTCAGAGACGTCTTTTCAACTCTTCCATTCTGGCTATGGGATGGAGACAGTGTTGGTCACCCTTACAGATGATCTTCACAGGCAACTGGACTGAGGCGGGTTGGTGTTGTTGTTATTATTAGACCCAGCAGCAACATTCCACACTGTCAACCATGACTTGTCAGGAACAGAGGTTGGTGGGTCAACAGATCAGTAGTAAGGTGGGTCAATAGAGGGACAGAGGGTGGCGCTAGGAGAGTGTGTGTCATCCCAACACTCCTTGGTGTGTGGGGTCCCTCAGGGAGCAATGATCTTCCAAATGTCGTTTAACATGTATATGCACCCCTTCATCAAGTTGGCATAGAGTTTCAGGCTGGGTTGCCACCAATATGTGGATGACAACATTCCTGTTCATGGAAGAACAGAGCTGGCTGAGACTGAATCCATGAAAGACAGAGCTTCTGTTGCTGGGGAGAGAGGGATCAGGGCTGGGGTGCCTGTTCTTGTATTTATTTATAGTAAACCTCTAAAACCAGTACCAGCCCACAGGAGCCTGGGTGTTCTTCTGGAAGTCTCCTTATCAATGCAGATCCACATCACAATTCTTGCCAGATCGGCATTCTCCAACTCTGCTAGGTCAGACAACTACTCCCCACTCCTGTCCAGCCTAGCCACAATAATCCACCTCCTGGTTCAACTGCTGTAGCTTGGCCTATGCAGGGCTACTCTTGAGACTGACCTGAAAACTACAACTTGCTCAGAATGCAGCAGTGCAGGTTCTCACGGGAACCCCACTGACAACATATTTTCAACCAGTACTGGATCAGTTTTTAGGTTCTGGTGCTAACGTTTCTGACTATTAATGATCTGGGACCAAAGTATCTATGGGATTCCCTCTCCAGGTATACCCCCAGAAGAACATTATGCCAGTTTGGTGTAGTGGTTAAGTGCGCGGACTCTTATCTGAGAGAATTGGATTTGATTCCCCACTTCTCTACTTGCAGCTGCTGGAATGGTCTTGGGTTAGCCATAGCTCTTGCAGAGTTTTCCTCAAAAGAGCAGCTTCGGTGAGAGTTCCCTCAGCCCCACCTACCTCACAGGGTGTCTGTTGATAAAGGACATTGCAAGACACTCTGAGACGCTGATTCAGAGAGAAGGGCAGGGTATAAATTTATGGTCTTCTTCTTCTAAAGAGATTAATCTTCCTGGCCCAGAAGATATTTGGCTATTCTCAACCAAAACTATAACAGAAGAAACGTCAGGGCGAAACTATAAACACTATTCTATCTAAACATTTATTACAAGAAAATAATGGAGTGATGATAAAAACTCTGTGGTTTTGAAAAAATAGTGTTTATAGTTTCACCCTGACGTTTCTTCTGTTATAGCTTTGCTTAAAATCAAGGAGTCTACTTTTTTTCTACTATCCTCAACCAGAGCCAGGGCCTGCTACAACTCTCTGTCAAATGACAGCCATGCCCTACAGGGCTTGATACAGGGCTTGATACAAGGCCTATAAAACAGAGATGTTCCAGTAGGCGTATGGTTGAGGACAGAATGGTTTCCATCATGCCTGACCTCTCCCCTTTTTCTCTCCTCCTTTCCCCTTCCTTTATGGCGTAAGGATAGGGATTTGATCTTTAAGTGCCATCTTGTAATAGCTACTGGAATTCTTTATAATTCGTCTGAGTATTGATTTCGATTTTGAATTGCAGAAATGTTCTTCACTGTCCTGACTGCAGGGGATGGCAGTCTATAATTTGAAATAATAAATGACTTTACGGATTTCCCCATTAGTGGTGAAGATCAATGAATGCCATGAAAGGGCCTGGGAAACAACAAGCCAAAGCACAAGGGCAATCAGGAAAGCTGCCTGAAGCAATAAAATTTGCTGGCTGGGAACAGAAGGAGGCAGGTGGACAGGCGGGTTGACCATCAGACGTCCAGTCCACAGGATCAAAACCAATGAGGAACAGACATATATGAACATATGAAGCTGCCTTATACTGAATCAGACCTTTGGTCCATCAAAGTCAGTATTGTCTTCTCAGACTGGCAGAGGCTCTCCAGGGTCTCAAGCTGAGGTTTTTCACGCCTATTTGCCTGGACCCTTTTTTGGAGATGCCAGGGATTGAACCTGGGAACTTCTGCTTCCCCAGCAGATGCTCTACCACTGAGCCACCATCCCTCCAAATGTCTTTCTTGCTGCTCCTTAATGCGTACTCATGCAGAAGCTTACCAATACTTGATTTAGAATCAATTTATTTTTCACTTTCTTCCTCTCCTTTTCCAGATGGTAAAATCAAGTGGGTGCACAGGGGCTGTGCAGAACGATGCATTAACACGCAGACCAAGAGACGGGTAGTAAAAATGGAATGCTGTACCAAAGATTACTGCAACTGGGAAGTGAATTTGTGGAACAAATAAGAATGGACAAGTTTCCTTTGAGGCTTACCTCAAACCAATCTTGCTCTCATCATGTCATCAGGACAGAACATTTCTATCTTTGGAGACAATTCTAGTTCAAATGCTTTCAGATGAATGAAGAAAATCCACAGTGCAAACGAATGCAGAGAATGCCAAGTGCAAATGAAATGTCCTAATAAAAGAAATGTTTTACAAAAGTATATGCATAATTTAATTAATAATCAGTTCACATAATTCCAATTCACATAATTATATTCATATCCAGAAGGATTATGTAGTGCAAGATATATAGTCCATATCAATCCAACTTCACCAAAGACCACCTCCTGGAGCTTGATAAGTTGGCGTAAGAGGACATCTCACTGTCATCAATGCTCAAAATATCAAAAAAATCATGTCAACTGACATTCTGTAGTATCCATTTCAAGTTGTCTCTCTTTCAAGAGCTGATGATCCTTGTATGAGTGGACAGACTCCACTAGTTACAGGATATTATCATAGGGGAATGCGTTCACCTCCTAATTCATAATGCAACATTGACTGAGTAAATTTATTGTGTAGATAAAATTGATGGCATTTATAAAATTCTTTTTTATACAGAGAAGTCCCCATTTTCACAGTCTTCATTGCCATCTCAAAGTAACACATTGCCTTTTCTTTCCTACCCTTTGCATTCTCAACCTCATATGGTCAAAGGTTTATTATCGGGCATTCAGGGGGACCTGGGGTTGCTGGTTAATCAGATGAGCCAGATACTCAAACTCATTGCTCTGCACCACCCCCATCCAGGGAATCTGCAGCAATCAAACCCCACCACATCAGAAAGCCCATGACAACAGACTGCACACTCTTCCCCAAACCACAGAGCTAATCTATAAAGCTGGGCAGAAGTGGGCCAGCTGCCCATGAGCTCTCCAACAGAGCTGGTAATCAAGCTGGGTGGCTGGCAAAGTGGGAGTGGGGTCACATGCTCAAAGCTAGAAGGATGCTGTGGCTGAGGGAGAGGAGATTGCTCTTTGTGCAGTTCCTGTTCATTGCACATTCTGGATAATGAAGCGGCAGATAAGAGCACTCTTGCTGTATTGTCAGTTCTGAATTTAGAGCAAGATATCAGCCTTTCTGTAGCAGCAGAAAATAGCCAGAGTCCAGAAGCATCTTAAATACCACAAAAATTGTGTCAGGGGATGAACTTTTGTGAGTCATGAAAGCTCATCCTCTGCCACAAATTTAGTCAGTTCTAAAATTTGTGAGTGCTGTGATGTGAGGCAGATGGGCAAGAAATTCTGTGACAGTTAAGGAAAGGACCTTCCTGCTCCTACAGCAGCATCTATGTCACTTCATTGTCCACAAAGGGATATTAGTAGCCTTGGTGAATAACCCATTTGTAGTTAATAGCTGCAAGACAATTCACATAAAGCCACCTTTCCATTTCCTTTTGTACCCTTAGAAGCTCATTCACAAATACTGAGCAGCAGAAGACACTTATTCCTTTTTTTTTTTTTTTTTTGTGCAAGGGCTAAAAGGACTGATACAAATTCCACAATTGCTAGAGTGATCTTAGGATCCTTATCAGTGAGCAAAAGAGACAGGGTTTCCAGAGTATGGGGGGACAGATGTTTGAATAAAGGCTTACTATCACTGTGACAAATGTGCTGAATACATCAAATGCCTGGAAACATCAAAGAGTTGTGTGAAGTTCACTTATTATAGATCCATTTGAAATATGCCACATCATTCACCCACACCATTCTTCTTCAAGAACACAAGAGATGTACCAAGTGCACTTTCATTGCTGGCTATTTGATGCCATCACTGCCAAGGTTCTAATAATAAACCCATTGAATCCAAGATATTTACCTTAACCAACCCAGTCAGTTCTCATAGTTAAGGCTAGGAAGGTTGGGATTTGATTTCTCCCCAGCAGTTGCTATTTAGCTGTGAAGATTGTTAATTTCCTCTATCCTTAGAAGAATGAAACTCATGCTGTGTCAAGTTTTGGCAACAGGATTCTTAGTTCTGCTTTTCTTTGATGCAGGTAAGTCCCCAAAGCAATCTATTAAGGATGCATGCATGCAAATATATATATATATATATATATATATATATATATATATATATATATATATATATATATATATATATATATATATATATATATATATATATATATATATATATATATATATATATATGGTTGAAATATGGCTACTTTGTGGTTTTTAAAAGTTGATTTGGGTTCATAAGAATTAAAATTGGTTCTCTCACAAGATCAGTCTGGTAGCTGTTTCAATGCAGTTTCAATGGGAGATGCTGTCCAGTTGGAATTTCCACCGCTTAATGGAGAAGAAATAGTCAAGGGCTGCTTACCATACCCAAGACCCCTCCCCCTTCATTTCCAAACTGCAGACTGGATAGACAAAAGGTCTCCATTTGGAGATGATTCAAATACAGAATAGGAACAGTGAAATGGAATTTGACACGTCGTGAGTTTGTTCTTCCTTCTTTCCTGGTATGTTTAAATGGCAGATGAGCCTATTTTCAAACAGAAACACAGCATGCAGGAGAGGGGGAGAAGAACCCTTGAATCCTCCATACCATGCTGGCAGTGCTCCAGGGCTTTCTGTGTTGAGCTACCAGCCTGGCTGACTTCTAAGCAACAGAATATGGACAGGACAATATATGATTCTGCTAGCAGAGCACAGCATCTTTAGCCAAGTAAAATGAAAAGGATGAGGAGGTACCTTTTCCTTTGCAGTGTAGTTCTTTTGGAAAATAACCTCTGTTCATCTTTCCCTGCCATTTAATGACACATCAGCTTTCTTTTTAGTAATAAAAACACACACATGGCTTTACAACTGAACAGGCAAATCTGCATTTCATTTTAGTTTGAAAGAAAAAAAATCTAAGGAGCCATTAGTTTCTCTAGCATGTGCCAGTAAAACCTTTGTTTTTTGTGTTGTGGGGCCAGCTGGAAGGCTGTCTATTGTGGAGGGGGGTCTCAATCTCCACTTCTGTTTCCCCTGTTCTGTTTGTGTCAGACTCTGTTCATTGATATCATTCTTATATGCTGTTTACTAACTCTAATGCTTAATAAAACCTATGGAGGTACTAACCCAGGTTAACATGTAACAATAAAGTGGAGACCTGGAGAAGACTAGCTTCCCAGGAATATCAAAGGATGTGTTAATGCTTTGAAGTGTAGAGTGCCCAGCAAGGCCCCCCTATCCTTCCTGAGCGAGGCAAGGACACTGCCTCAAGGGGAATGTAACCACAAACTGTAATAGATAAAGAGCCGTGTGAAATGTATCACTTGCAGAGACAGTCTACCCCTTTGTTTTGAGAACTAATTTAAATATAAAGTCCTTTGATGTATAATCTTAAATACTAACATTTTGAACTGCGCTCCATCAGTTCCAATGCCTATCTAGTCGAAGTAACTTTGTAGTACTCAATACATGCAACTTAGTTTCAAAAGAACCAAGTTTGATTATTTTGAAGACTTCAATGAACCTTCGCTGATAGTTTGCATCTTGTCTGTCTTGATTTGAGGGGGGGGGGGGGGGAGCTGAAGCCTCTGTCTCATTTCCCAAACTGCTCTACATCTACCTGCTGTACATCTTCCTGGCATTTGGTACAAGCAGATCCTTGACCTCTGCCTATCAGTGGCAACCCGAGAAACCAAGATAGTTCACAAAGATGAAGGATGCAAGTTTATGGAGAACAAGTTACTACTAAAGCGTTAGAACCTGCAATGATTGGCAGAAATGAAAAATGAAATGGCAGAAATGCAAAATGGAGTCCAAAGTAGAAACATCACTTGGGATAGTGTTGTTTGGTCTGCCACTGCCTTCCCCTGCAGAGTCTTCCTTAGAGATCTCCCTTTGAAGTACCAGATCTGCTTGGCTTCTGAGATCTGATGAGATTGGGCTATACCAAGGGTGACCAAACTGTGGCTCGAGAGCCACATGTGGCTCTTCCATATACATTATATAGCTCTGGAAACCCCAACTGCCCTGTTGCTTTCTTCTCACCCTCCCTCCACCCTTCCCATCTATTTACCCTCCCTCCCTCCCTCCCTTCCTTCCTTCCTTCCTTCCTTCCTTCCTTCCTTCCTTCCTTCCTTCCTTAATTCCTTCCGTTAACATCTGTGGTTTATGGACCACAGCCCAAATTTGTGAGAGGGGATTGTTAACCAAGACTCTAGGAAGATACCCTTCAGAGAAAAGAGCACATCAGACTCAGAAACCTTTAGATGCATGAAAATTTATTTTAAGTATTGCTAATACATAGTTCAAAAATCAGCATTTCATTACAGCCCACAGATTTTCAAGAGAAATTACAATGAATACCTGGTCTTACTTGGTTGCAACCTTCTAGGACTATACTGGCTACAGTGTCTAGCCTACTATATCAGCAGAGCAAAGCTTTTCCAATTGCAAAGCATTGTAGCATTTTGTATCTCACCTATCTTCTGATGGTTGTCTTCAAAAATGAGGTGGAGGAGAAGACGTTTCCAAACTTGTCCTGACTCTACTGGTCTTCTATCCCCTTTTTATCCACCTCCCTGAGATGTCTGACCACCCAATTCAGCCAATCAGGAATGAGGGGTCAATCCTGGCTGGAGTTCCCCCCATTACTAATTCAGTATCAAAATTCTTCCATGTCAGAGATAGCTCTTTTACTGCCAAAATGTCACCGTAGCTTTTGGGATATTTCCAAACCTATTTCCCTATCCTTCCTTGGCATTTCTACAGATTGTCAGAGGACTCCATTTTATATCAAAGAATCCATTTTGAACATGATCATTTTAAACACATTCTAAGCTTAAAACAGATTTTCTTCCCCTCATTTATCATGACTACAACTTCACTAAACCAGGTGGGCTGCTTTCTTACCATTAGAGTGTCCTAAGCCTCTTCCTTGCTTGAGCAGATAGTGTGTAATGAAAGAGTATGAATAAGTACTATGAAAAAATGTGATAAATACATGTGAATATATGTATTCTTTGCTATTGTCTAAAAATCCTAACTCAGAATCCTAGGGCGTTTTCGCACTGACCTTACTAGGCAGCGACGTCCCTCTTCACCGCACAGTATCTGCGCGGATTTCGCACACGTTGCTCCGCAGAACCCGGAAGAGCCGCAAAGTCCCGCGGCTTTTGCGTCGCAAATGTAAACTGGCCAAAAACCAGTTTACATTTGCGACGCAAAAGCCGCGGGACTTTGCGGCTCTTCCGGGTTCTGCGGAGCAACGTGTGCGAAATCCACGCAGACGCTGCGCGGTGAAGAGGGACGTCGCTGCCGAGTAAGGTCAGTGCGAAAACACTCCTAAAATTCCCTTAAAAATCACTTTCTTAATACATTTCAGGTAGCTTAACAACATTCCCAATCACCTTTAATCACTTCAGATCAATTCTTAGGTTTCTAAAACATACTATGATCACCTTTCTATCAGTAATAAGTATCTATCTATGATTAAACAACTCTTACACCAGTTCTATACAGACACCTATAATAGGAAGCTATAATCAATCCTTATATAAATCTCTGTGTTTCTCTGTGTCTCAGCATGAATCGTACTGTGACCTCTTGACACTATGGAAAACAATCCAAACAGCTCTCTCTTTCCCCCCTCCCTCTCAGCTTGCCGTGCCGAAACCATTTGGATCGCTGCCCTTATCATTTTTCTCCCGATATATTCATTATTAGAGTTTAAAACTTGGTGCCATTCTTTTCCCACTCCTTTTCCAGACAGCAGCATCGTTGGGGTATATAATTAAGAGCTTAAAAGAAGTTTAATCATTATTCAAAGCATTCCTTCCCTCCCCCCCTTCATAAGAAGAATTTCTATTGTGTCTTGGCACAAACTTCACTGTTTGAACAAAACGGATCGATATTTCAGTTCTCTGATGAATGTTTGCTGAAGCCACTGTTTACATTGCAACAGAGTCCATTCTGTGCTGGAGCAGTGTTTTTCCAGTCTCCGCTCTTTGCTGAAAAATCCAGTTTGGACTGAGAAGCACAGGCCCAGCAGAAATGTATTCAGAGATCCATATGCTGAATGGTTTTTCACAGCAATATAATCATGGCTAACACTTCCTTCCTTCCTTCCTTCCTTCCTTCCTTCCTTCCTTCCTTCCTTCCTTCCTTCCTTCCTTCCTTCCTTCCTTCCTTCCTTCCTTCCTTCCTTCTTCTCTCTTGCAGCTCTCAAACATCTCATGTTCATGTCTGGCGGCTCTCTAACATCTGACGTTAATTCAATGTGGCTCTTACATTAAGCAAGTTTGGCCACCCCTGGGCTACACTGTGCCACCTTCTCTTCTTTGAAATTAATACAGAAATAAAATCCACAATGTAATATCTAGAATTCTTATATAACATGAGAAGTCCACAGATCAGCATCCTTCATTCTCATTTTCTAAAAAATTATTTTATTAGGCTTCTATCTCACCCTATCTCAGAAATGGGTTCAGGGAGGCTCACAGCAAATCAAGATTCTAAATAAAGAACAAAAATATATAATAAGAGCAAATTTAAGACAATCAACACAACCAAAGCAAGATGGCAGCAACAAAACAACAACTCCAGAGCCATCCATAGTGCCTCCTGCTAGATGTTGCCCAGATAATGTATTTCTGTGGGCAGGAGAGGGCAGGGGCATAGGCAGGATTTTTCTTTTGGTTGGGGGGCTTTTAAAAAATTCAGGGGAGCACTGAATATTTTTTAAAAGGCCCTGTGATTTAAAAAGTCATGGTCTTCTTTCTTCTCACAGCTGGTAGGCTGCGAGAAGAACGGAGATTCTCTGCCTCTCACTTTCCCATCCAGCTGAGCTGAGCAGGAGGGAAGAGAAAGAGGCGGGACAGCCCAGTCACCCTGAATTGGGAGGCCTCTGCAAGAAGTCAGGGGCATGGCCTCAAGAGGATCCCTATAGCTACTGGCTACGGAGACACTGAGATGGATTGGACACCCACGGTCTCAGTCAAAGGCATAATAGAACAGCTCTGTTTTACAAGCCCTGTGGAATTTTGAATGTTCTCTTGTCTTTTCTTTACATTTTGTTACACTTTCAACTATACATTGTAAGTTTTGTCTTTAGAAGACAGAGTCCAGTAGCACCTCTAAGACCAACAAAGTTATATTCAGGGTATAAACTTTTGTGTGCATGTGCACTTTGTCAGACAGAATGGAATTAGACTTACCAGTCCATACATATAAGGCAGAGGTTGAACAGCAAGTTGGCAAGCATACAGTTCTTATGAAATGTTTTAACAGATGCAAAGAAGAATGACAAGCAAAGTTTATAGTCATGTCCAGGGTTGGCCCTGCCACTAGGCAAACTATGTGATTGCCTAGGGCAATGGTCCCCAACCTTCTTAGTACTGGGAACTGGCACCAGGGTTGGCTCGCCCACCACGACCCCAGGGCCAGCAGGATGGGGGCACCGAATTTCCCCCCGCCCCCTGTGGCACTGCACAGCCTTGCTGCCCCTTTAGTGCTGTGTAGCCTCATCGCCCTGTCCCCCTCCTCTCACCACCCGCCCCTCACAGCACCTCTGCAGCTGCCGGCAACCCGCTGAAGAAGCGGCCTGCCGGAGTTAGCTCTGCTGCCCCCCACCCTGTGTGATGAGGCTTGGGTCCTCCCTCCTGCCACCTTCCCTCTCTCCCCGGCACTGCAACGCAGTGTGGCGCTCCATCGTTGCCCTCCCCCCTCCTCCCTCCCTCCTCCTGCAGATCGAGCAGAGCAGAGTCAAAACTGGGCCTTACCCATTTCGATGAGGCCAGCATGCCATCTAACACTTTGAAGTACACATGAGAGAATGCTTCTCCCCCCTCACTTTCGGTTCCAGGAAGGAGGGGGGAAAGCATTTTCTTGCACGTATTTCAAAGTGTTAGATGGCGCGCTGGCCCCATCGAAACTGGTAAGGCCCAGTTTCAGCATGGCTTGGCTTGGCACAATCAGAGGGAGGGAAGCAGGAGGGGGGAGGGAGGGAAAGGACGGAGCGCTGCACTGCATTGCAGCACCGGGGAAAAGGGAGGGCTGGGGGGTGACGAAGCTAAACTCTGTGGTGGGGGGGGGGCGCCAGGCTTTGCAGCCCACTTGCAGACAGGCCGCAGCCCGATAGTGCTCCCCAATCCGGTGGTTGGGGATCCCTGGCCTAGGACACCAGCTTTCTGTGGGAGCCAAATTGGGCAACAAAACATGTAACTCAGTAATGTTAGCAGTGCAGGGGGTGGGGCACCAGAAATTAGACTTGCCCAGGGTGCCAGACAGTCTAGGGCTAGCCCTGTTTAGATTCAATTCCGGGAGAAAACAGGCAAATAAACATGTCAGACATGTTAATTATGGAGAAGTAAGAGTAATCATATAACCCTGTTATCATGCTCCATCAGTCTCCTCTCAAGTGTGGAGGTAACTGATGGTGTCTTTTTCCTTGAGATGAGGCTATTTGTGGTGCTGTGTGATGTCTCCTCTATTACCAAACCAGAGGAATGCATTCCCATATATCATTCTGATTCATTGCATTACATTACAATCACTATTCGACATTCCAAATAAGAAATACACTAAAATAAAAAGGGCATGTAGTCCTTCTTGGTGAGAATACAGAGATAAGGACTGAATGAATTTAGTATACATAGTGAGATAAAGAAAACAATATCCCTGCTGAGTCCTGAGGAGATATTTGTTCCAAGTGTTGTAACCATTTGTAATTCAGCAACTCCCCATTCCATTCTGTTCTTGAAGATCCTTTGCAATCAAACAGCTACTTTGAGGTCACCCATTCAATATCCTGGAAGGTGGAAGTGTTCTCCAACAGGTTTCTCAGTTTTGTGATTCCTCATGTCAGATTTGTGTCCATTTATTATTTGTCTTTGTGAGCCTTACCTAGCTACTGCTTAATATATCTGTTAATCTTACCCAGTTCAGGCTATCGCCTGCTTGTACTGCCAAGATCTTAATCGTCAAAACAAATGTAAGCATAAGGAATCGACTTGCTATCCAGGACTGTGGAGATACTGCTTTACTCGGAGAGTTATTGCAAGTAAGTCCAGGAGGAAACTCTTTTTCATAGAAAGTAAAAAAAAGTCTGCATTCTGTGCCCACTTGTTGACAATGTAACTAGCTCATACAGGTAAACTTTGTCACATTTTTAGTGGCATGGCTCTTATACCATCAACAACTGTACAACAAGCAGTACTTTGCTAAGGAAATCTTGAGAGCCAGTGCAGTGTAGTGGCTGGAGTGTTGTACAATGATGTGGGAGACCCAGGTTCAAGTCCTCGCTGTGCCATGGATGCTTGCCTGGTGACCTTGGGTCAGTCACACAGTCTCAGCCTAACCCACCTTACATGTTTTTTGACAGGATAAAATGGAGGAGGTGAGAGTTATGTAAGCTGCCTTGGGTCCCCATGGAAGAAAGGTAGGGGGGAAATGTAGTAAATAATGAAAAATAAAGAAAGAAATTAAATACACAGGAAAACAATCAAAACTTAGAGAAACTGGAAATCTTACTAGCGGCCAAACAGCTTTCATCAAGTTGAGTTTGGGGTCCCATGACCCTGTGGCCAGACACCAGCTGTGAGGAATTAGATTTTCAAGCACAGGGCATGAAGTTGGGCAGGGATTCCAGCCTTCCACACTACCATTTTCTTGAACTAAAGAGGCCTTGGGAGCTATTATTATCCCCACTGGGGCGTTACACGTGCTCTAAATACCTCACATGCATCTCTCCAAGGGGGAAATTACTCCCCCAGTGGCTGTGGTTCATAGGTGCAGTAAAAATCCAAATTCAGCCCTGCAAAGCTTGAAAAATCGGCAGCAGTCTATGGGCACAGGAAGAGAGCCATCTTAGAGGAACCCAGATCCAGCTTGTTCAAAAGAGTAATGTGTACTTTGGCACTAAAATTGCCAGCTCCTACCAGGAATAAATCTGGTAAAGGCAGGGGCCTACACAGGATGGATCCCAGCCCAGGCCCCACCCACACTGGGGCAGAACCAGGGGATCAAGGGGAGAAGACCATATGGCAGGGGAGAGCTGAGGAGGGAGAGGGTACAGCCAGCACAGAAGGCTCCATTTGTCTAAGGTTGAAAGCTACTCTCATCAAGGCATCCTAGGCAAAGCTAACTTCTGGTGCACCCTCCTGCATTGATAACATCCGATTATCAAGCCCTTCACAAGTAGATTTGGATCCAGAGCCCAATTTGGTGCAAACAGAAGGCCAGTGCCTTAGGCAGTCACCTAGTTTGCCTAGCAGCAGAATGAGCCCTGCATATAAATTGTGTTCCAGAATATGTTCTAAAGGTGTCCTGCTAAATCCTTAATTCCTTAACAATATGCTGCATATTTATGTTATACTAGCATTAAGGTCCTTTGTGAAGAGAAATACAAAAGGCTCTAGAAGGAGGCTCTGGGCAATTGCCCGCCGCCCTTGCTGTCTTCCCACCCACCAAAGTGAAGGCATGACTCCCCACACACACACACCTCAAGGGGAGCTGATCTCTGCCATCTAGAGAGCAGTTGTAAATCTGAGTGATCTCCAGTGGTTTCCTAGGAGGAAATGGTATTGGTACTGTCTGAGGTCCTAACCCCCCTCAAACCCCACACTCTCCAGGCACCACCCCTTAAATCTCCAGTAATTTCCTATCCAGAAGTTGGTAACCCTATCTCCTTTCTTTATTTGCTCCTCTGACTTCAGGTTTCCAGTTCCTTCCCCCACTCCTTGCAGCCTCTACATAGGAAAAGGACAGTCTTTCTTCACAGTGTGAGAGGAACCAAAGCAGCTTACATCATTCTCCACAAAGGCCTCTGGGTGAATGCCTCCTCCCAGGCTGGCTGTCTTCCAATCCAATCAAATGAAGCCATTCACTCCCCCCCCCCCCCGGGAGAAATGATATCTGCCATCTCTGGAGAGCAGTTGTAATTCTGAGTGATCACCAAAGTTGCTCACAGTGACTTGAAGTTTGGAGACTTTAATTTCTTGGCGTTCATACCCTTGTATCTGAAACTGATTACCTGATGCTTGAAGAAGCAATTGTGAAACAAGGCAATAGTACATTCTTGTCACAATAATTGGACTGCTGGCTGCCTTAAAATTTGAATTTACTTGGACATCACTCATCATTCTTCTCCAGGGCTACATCAGACCTTTCATCAAGGAAAAAGCATTGGACTGCTTTAAAAATTGGACTTGATTTCTGATGGCTACTTTGGGATGCTCTGTTTCCTAAATTATTGAGTTGTGTCTGTGCTTTATGTTACATAGAATACGCTAAGCTTTTGATATTATTGTTTCTTTAGTGTCTGAGGCTGGTAATCACGGAAGCTTTGTGCTTTATTTTCTTGCCACTTGCCTGGAGATTGGCAACAGTGGTTCCCCAGGAGGAAAGGTCTCTCCCTCAGAGGCCTGTAGTGATACCTTAGGAATTGCCTACCAACCCGGAAAGGTACCACTATAGGCCTCTGGTTAGTGCCCCCCTCAAGGCTTGCTGTCTTCCCACCCACCCACGTGAAGGCATTCACTCCCCCCCCCCCTCAAGGGGAGCTAATCTCTGCCATCTGAAACGCAGTTGTAATTCTGAGTGATCGCCGCCCCTCATCTGCGGTGAATGAACATTCTTTTTTGTGTCAGTTGAAGAGAAGTAACTGCAACTGTTTTGTTTCATGAACATATTTCTCAAAGTTTTACTGTTTGCTTCACAGCACTGTTGTTGTTGTGTTTTTGGGGGGGGTGGAGAGATGGATTGTCCTGGACTTCCTACAACAGGCCTTGAGGAGAGGTAGTAGTGATCAGTAAGCCCTCCAGAGAGCCTTTCAGCAGAGAACTGTCTCCCTCAGAGCCCAGTGGCTGTCTGGTGGGGTCCGGCAGTGGGTGGGGGAGAGCAGGATCATCCAATGGCATGCAGAGACAGAGCGCAAGCCAATCCTGCATAGGCCAAATCCAACCAATGAAAGTTTTCAGATTTGCCATCACAGTAGGGCTTTTATTTATTATGATGATATGTGTATACTACAGCACTGTCATTTCCTTGAATGATTTAACTTTTCAGTGGATTTTGGAAATTTCTACTTCAGAGAATTTATTGCTGAAGTGAAAAAAGAATTTATTTTTCAAGAACGAGATGTTTTTGTGATTCCTTATAGACCATCTCATTTCTGCTGGCAAGAATTCATAGAGTAGCATGCACCATTTTAAGATATCTTTTTCAGTTTAGGAGGGGTGGGAAGGGATCAGTATTAGAACATGCTTTGCATGCAGAAGTTTCCCAAACTCAAATACTAACCTCTCTGAGTGAATGGATAGCTAATACTTTCACTGGGAACAGCCAAAGTTGAGACCCTGAAACCTACGGCCCATCAGAGTGTACAGTACTGGAGTAAATGGTCCCATAGTCTGATGCATGATAAGGCAGCTTCACAATGAGTAATGAAGACTATCTATTCAATTATATAAGAGTCAACTCCTTTAACCCCAGGAGGGTAGCCATGTTGGTTCGAAGAAGCAGAACAGGAGGCATGGCGGGGTGTGGATGGAGGTGCCTGTGAATTTCCTGCATTGTCCAGGGGATTAGACTAGGTGACCATGGATATCCCTTCCAACTTGATGATTCTATTATGTTAATAAAGTTGGAGTTTCATTCACATCTTTGAACATGTCAGGAGACTTCAATCTGTTCTCCATTAAGCCCAGCAGGACTTGTCTCACAGGGCACAACTAGAGATGATGCTGTCCCCAGGACTCACCCCAGGATGCATCTCTATTTTCTATTGCCAGGAAAGCTGCTCAAGAACTCTTGGGGGGGGCACTAGGAGAGAGGGTGACACCCAGACACTCCTTGGTGTATGGGGTCCTTCAGGGAGCAATGATCTTTCAAATGTTGTTTAACATGTATATGCACCCCTTCATCCAGTTGGTGCAGAGTTTCAAGCTGAGTTCCCACCAATATGTGGGTGACAACCTATCTGTTGATGAAAGGACAGGTTGTTGGCGTATTCGCTGGTATGCTCTGGATCTGTGAGGCTTAAGAATAGACAGCACATTGACTTGTGCTAACTATTTACATTTATTTACACATATACAAGTTTATAGTTGGTCTGGTATACACTCGACAAAGTGCTTCGCCCGACACCACGTTTGAGAGCAGAGAATACACTGTATAGGCTCTTTCCAGTTATATACATATAGCTATATACAAGCACCAATCAGCACACAGTGCTGAGTCATAGGCACAAGTACTCTGGTCAGAACCAGTATGCACCTGCTAAGGGAAGCTGTCAGAAACTGTCACAGATCATGTGCATTAGACTCCAGCCTGAAGTCTTACTAGCAAGCATATGCTGACACTCCCCCTAAGACTCAGGCGGTGAGTCCCAGCCTTTGTTTCAGAATTACAAATTTATCCACACTTAAACACTTAGTGAACATGTCTGCTATATTTACATCAGAAGAACAGTACTGTAACATAATCAAACCTCTACGTACAGTCTCCCTGACATTCTGATAATGAAATGTTAATGTGTCTACTTCTTGTTTTGACACACTGTGCATTTGCCAACTGTTGAGCAGCAGTATTGTCACAAAATACACACATAGGTAAGTTACATTGCATGTTCAGGTCTATTAGTAGCTGATATAGCCATTCCAGCTGAACAACACAATCACTTAATGCAGAATATTCTGCTTCACAAGTGCTAGTTGAGATGTGTGGTTGTTTTAAAGATTTCCACAATACAAGAGCTCCATGCATATACACAGCATAACCTGTTGTGGACCTTCCATCTTTTCTATCTCCCCAGCTCGAATCACTGTAAGCTGTTACTTGTTGTGCTGAGGTAGTGTCTAGCACTAATTTGTTTGCAGCAGTAGCTTTGAGATACCTCAATACCCTTTTTGCAGCAGTCCAATCTTTCATAAAAGGACATGCACATTTCTGACCCAACATATGAACTGCAATGCAGATATCTGGTCTTGACCAACATGCTATATACAGTAGGGACTCAATCAGTGATTGATACAATGCCTTGTTTTCAAACACTTTGTCATCAGGCTGTTTTGCATAGCTCATGGTCATTGGTGTAGTAACACAGTTTACATTTGTCATGTATTCTTCAAGTAGCTTTGTTATTTTATGCTCCTAACTTAGCTCAAAACATCCATTTGTGTTGTTTGTAATGTCTACACCCAAGTAATGCTGAATGCTGCCCAAATGTTTAATTTTAAACAGGTGTTGTTTATATAAACCATTGCAGCTGCATATCATTATGGAACAGAAAACATAAATCATTCAGAAAAACAAACAGATAGCATTTAGTTTTCCCAATGGTTTTGCTAAGCACACATGGGTCAGCACTTCCCTGTGTGAACCCAAGATCAGTTAAGGCTTTGCTCAGACACTGATTCCATGCTCTTGCACTCTGCTTTAAGCCATATAGGGCTTTGTTTAGTGATATCAAATCCAAATCTGACTGGAGGTATACCTTTTGTACTTCTGGTAGACACTCTAGGCACTTGTTATTCATTCTGTTCACTCTCAGAGGATTGTTGCCTAGGAGACACAATCTCTTGTTTTACACTTTCGGTTGACTCTGATAAGGGGTGTGCAACCTGAAAAGGCAATTCATTAGCATGCACTCTGTGCCAATACTGGTCTTCACAAAAATTATTAGAGTGGCTTTTGGGGTAAGGTCCTATTACATCTGCATGTAATAAAGCCAACTGTTTTGCAGACACTCTATCACTTTTCCTGGCAACCGGGAATGCTTTTGATTTTGTGCATTTGCACACTTGACAATCAAGGAACTCTTTACATTCCGTCACTCCCTCAAGCCCCACAATAGCAAGCATTTTGCTTATAGTGTTAAAACTGGCATGCCCCAGCCTTCAGTGGAGCAAGTGCACACAACTATCATGAGGTTTTGTGTTTGTTACCACCTGTGCTTCCACAGATAAATTGTCTATAACATATACATTGTTTTGCAAGCTTCCTACAGCAAACACCCGGCCACCCTTCATTATTTTGCATGAGTTGCTGGCAAAAGTCACAGTAAAACCGGCTTTGTCCAAAGCAAGCACACTCAGTAAATTGTTTTCAAGAGCAGGAACACATAGCACTTCTTTAAATGTGTGCTGAAGTGCTGGGAATGTGACACTTCTCTGACCCCGTACAGCAGAGTTCCTGCTATCAGCTAGACTCACATGTTGTAACGTCGAGGAATGAATGTCATGAAGCAGGTATTCATCTTTGCAAAAGTTCTGAAACGCTCCTAAGTCTAAAATCCATGTTCCACTTGCAGCAACCACATCTGTGACCACCAATGTGACCACCATACCAGCCCAATGTGGGCCAGTGGGTTGGGAACTTCCCCTGCCCGGACCAGAGGCTTGGCAGCTCTATTTTTATCAGTGCAGGTGTTCCTCTGGATGCCTCCTTATCAATGCAGATCCACATCACAATCCTTGCCAGATTGGCATTCTTCGCTAGGTCAGGCAACTACCCCCCCTTCCTGTCTCAGTCCAGCCTAGCCACAGTAATCCATGCAATCGTAACCTCCTGGTTTGACTACTGTAACTCAGGTCTATGCAGGGCTACCCTTGAGATTGACCTGGAAACTAAAAGTGGTCCAAAACACAGCAGCACATGTTCTCACAGGAACCCCACTGACAACACATATTCAACCAGTGCTTAAACAGCTGCGCTGGCTCCTGGTTGAATACTGGATCAGTTTTAAGGTTATGCTACTAACTTTCCAAGCTCTTAACGGTATGGGACCAAAATATCTATGGGATTGCCTCTCCTGGTTTACCCCCAGAAAAACATTATACTCTAGAGAGAAGAACCCTCCAGTGATCCCTCGCTTAAGGCCTTTTTGGCCCTGGTGCTGGCATGGTACAACTCTCTGTCAAATGACATCCATACCCTACAGGACTTGATAGAGATGTTCCACTAGGCCTATGGTTGAGGACAAGAATGGTTTCCATCATGACTGGTCTCTCCCCTTTTTCTCTCCTCCTTTTCCCTTCCTTTATGGGGTAAGGATAGGAATTTGGTCTTTTAAGTGCTATCTTGTAATAGCTACTGGAATTCTTTATAATTCTTCTGAGTATTGATTTCGATTTTAAATTACTGAAATGTTCTGTCCTGACTGCAGGGGACGGCAGTCTATAATTTGAATTAATAAATGACTTTACAGATTTCCCCATTAGCGGTGAACATAAGAACATAAGAGAAGCCATGTTAGATCAGGCCAATGGCCCATCCAGTCCAACACTCTGTGTCACACAGTGGCAAAAAAAAAATTGTATGTATATATATATATATATATATATACACACACACTGTGGCTAATAGCCACTGAAGATCAATGAATGCCATGAAAGAGCCTGGGGAACATTAAGCCAAAGCACAAGGGCAATCAGGAAAGCTGCCTGAAGCAATAAAATTTGCTGGCTGTGAACAGAAGGAGGCAGGTTGACAGGGGGGTTGACCAACAGACATCCAATCTACAGCCAATGAGAGACAGACAAATGTCTTTCTTGCTGCTCCTAAGTGTGTACTCTAGAAGAAGCTTATCAATACTTGATTTAGAATCAATTTATTTGTCAATTTCTTCCTCTCCTTTTCCAGATGGTGAAATCAAGTGGGTACACAGAGGCTGTGCAACTCGCTGCCTGAACACTGAGACCAAGACACGAATAGTAACAATGGTATGCTGTACCTATAACCACTGCAACTGGAAAGTGAATTTGTGGGAGAAATTGTAATAGACAAGTTCCCTTTGAGGCTTACCTCACATCGACCTTGCTCTCTTGTCATCACCAGGACAGAACATTTCTATCTTTGGACACATGTTTTCTATCTTTGAACACATGTTTTCTATCTTTGAACACATGTTTTCAGATAAATGAATGAATAAAATCCACAGTGCAAATGAATACAGAAAATGACATGTGCAAATGAAGTGTCCTAATAAAAATAAATGTTTTACAAAAGTATATGTATAATTAAATTAACAATCAATAAAGTGCAATTAATCTTTCTTTTTGTCAATTTTTTTCAATGTAACAACATGCCAAATGTCACAATAACATATCATTGCATAATTCCAAGACAAGTCCAACTTGGAGAAATATATACAGGTTTGGAGTCCAGTTCACATAACTATATTCATATCCAGAAGGATTACAAAGTATATAGTTCATATAAATCCAGCTTCACTAAAGACCACCTCCTGGAGCTTGATAAATTAGCATAAAAGGACATCTCACTGTCATCAATGCTCAAAATATCAGAAAAATCATATCAACTGACATTTAGTAGTATCTATTTCAAGTTGTCTATTTTTCAAGAGCTGATGATTCTTGTATATGAGGGGACAGGCTCCACTAGCTACAGGATATTTTCATAGGGGAATGCATTCACCTTCTAAGTCAACATGCAACATTGATTGAATAAATTTATTGCGTAAATAGAAGCCTCCTGAAGCCCGCTGCATCGCAGCCTGGCTGAAGGGGAAGTTTTGCCCCCCCTTGGAGGGAGAGCGGAATCTTCAGCGCGCTTTTGAGCGCGTCCTGAGGGGGCGGGGCTTCAACGCTGTTGCTGAAGCCCCGCTCGGCGCCGCGGCAGTCTTCCCGGCGTTTTCGGAGGGGTCGCAGCGTGTTTGCAAGCTCTTGACGCGTCGGGGCTGTCTGGGCCGTGGAGCCTGTGGAGCGTCTTGTGGATCGGCTGAGAGGAGCGGAACGCGTCGCGGGAGCATTTTTCTTGAACAGTTTGATTGCCGGGGCTTGCTGTGTGCCCTGGAGCATTTTTGTCTTGGGGGCTGTTATAGGGTGTTCTTTTGGGTTGGTCTTTTGCAGGGGCTCTAGGAACGTCGCCTTTTGGGGTAAAGAGTAGTCCATTTGGATCCCCCCTCTTTCCTTGCTTGCTACTGGACTGCCCAGTCTTGGAAGCTAAGCAGGGACGGCCCTGTTTAGCTCTTGGATGGGAAGAAAGGAGAGGTCCCCTGTGCAAGCACCAGTCGTTTCTGACTCTGCGGGGACGTTGCTTTCACATTTTCATGGCAGAGTTTTTATGGGGTGGTTTCCCCTTGCCTTCCCCAGTCATCTGCACTTTCCCCTTAGCAAGCTGGGGACTAGTTTGGCCGACCTCAAAAGGATGGAGGGTTGAGTCGACCTTGAGCCGGCTGCCTGGGCCCAGCTTCCGCGGAGATTGGGTCGTGGGCGGAGGGCTCAGACTGCAGTGCTGCGGCTCTGCCGCTCTGTGCCACGGGACTGCTGCTTTAGCATAGGAAAGGAAAGGTCCCCTGTGCAAGCACCAGTCGTTTCTGACTCTGCGGGGACGTTGCTTTCACATTTTCATGGCAGAGTTTTTGTGGGGTGGTTTCCCATTGCCTTCCCCAGTCAACTGCACTTTCCCCTTAGCAAGCTGGGGACTAGTTTGGCCGACCTCGAAAGGATGGAGGGTTGAGTCGACCTTGGGCCGGCTGCCGGGGCCCAGCTTCCGCCGGGATCGGGTCGTGGGCGGAGGGCTCAGACTGCAGTGCTGCGGCTCTGCCGCTCTGTGCCATGGGACTGCTGCTTTAGCATAGGAAAGGAGGGGTCCCCTGTGCAAGCACCAGTCGTTTCTGACTCTGCGGGTACGTTGCTTTCACATTTTCATGGCAGAGTTTTTTATGGGGTGGTTTCCCATTGCCTTCCCCAGTCATCTGCACTTTCCCCTTAGCAAGCTGGGGACTAGTTTGGCCGACCTCGAAAGGATGGAGGGTTGAGTCGACCTTGGGCCGGTTGCCTGGGCCCAGCTTCCGCCGGGATCGGGTCGTGGGCGGAGGGCTCAGACTGCAGTGCTGCGGCTCTGCCGCTCTGTGCCACGGGGCTGCTGCTTTAGCATAGGAAAGGAAAGGTCCCCTGTGCAAGCACCAGTCGTTTCCGCCTCTGGGGTGACGTTGCTGTCACAGCGTTTTCATAGCAGACTTTTTTAGGTGCCTTATTCAGGACTGTGGTGCTGTCAGGGGATTGGGTAGCCATTTGACCAGGACTGTGGGGAACGGCAGGGCTGGGCGGCCGTTTTGAGAGGCTGAAATTCGGGGGTGCTGGTAAGAGTACTTCTCCCTGAGGCTGGGTGGCCATTTTTAGCCTTTCTTCTTCTCCCTCATACCTTGTGCTTGGGGCGGCCATTTTGAGGTGCTGTACTTCTCCCTGGTGCTTGGTGGCCATTTTGGCCTTGCTTCTTCTTCATCACACCCTTGCTCTTGGGGCGGCCATTTTACGAGGTGTTTAGGCAGCGGCCATTTTAGAGTCACTGGGGTGGTGGCCATTTTGAGGGCTGTTTTCCTCCTTTTATTCCTTTGCTGGCCTCAGGCTTGGCTAAGCTAGTTAAAGAAAGTCTGCTGTTTGCTGTGCTCTTTGGCAAACATGTCGGGTCGCAAAGGCAGTGGAAAATCAAAAGGGAAACAGCCTGCCCCTAAGGCTCCTAAGCCTCCTTTTAAGCCCCCCCCCTTCGTCTTCGGACACTGAAGGGGACGATGAAGTTAATGCAGCCATTTTTCAGAGGCTGCGGGCACTTGAGCAGGCATCGGGGTTTCCACCTTCTCAGTTGCCCAAGATGGGTCGGTTGTCCAAGCGTGCTTTGCAGGCAGATGTATTGACCCGCTTATCTCTTTTGGAGGGCAGATCTGCTGTAGTTGCTGCTGGAGGAGCTGTGGGGCCTGCTTGCTCTGATGTTGGTGCGGGCACGTCGTCCGGTGCGGGAGGTACTGGATCAACTTTGGTGCCTGCTTTATCAGCTGGTAAGTCGGGGGAAGGCTCTTTGCCTCATCCTGGGCCTGTGTGGCCTTGGGGGGCTTGGGGGTCTGCTGGTCCTGGTGGGGTGGGTGCTCCATTGGGCAGTGCTGGGGGCTCCTTCTACTCCGGGCTTAGAGCAGCAGAGCAACCGGATGTAACCACAGGGTCAGTTGGTCCTTTGGGTAATTGGCCCGTGGTTGGTCAGCAGGGATCGGCAGCGACTTGGCCTGGAGGTTGGGGTTTCCCATCTCCATACGGGGCGGTCCCCTTTAGTGCTATGCCTTTTGGGGAGGTGGCTCTGCCGCTGGGTGATCACCTGCTGCCTGCCACAAGACAGAAAATCTTATAATGGGAATATGTGGTCGTATTCCCCCTTTTAATTAGGGAAGTGGAGAAGGGGGACAAGGAGGAGTTGGACGATAAAGAGAAGAAGAAGCTCTGGAAGAGGAAGGTTTATCTGACCTTGGCCAATTGGCTCCCGGGGTTTTTCATATATGCGGGAGTGATAGCTCGTGCGCAGCCCTGGCGGGCCGCCGCGTTGATTCAATATATGGACATCATATACAAGGGGTATACGATGTTCAGCGGCCTGGCCTGGATCCAATATGACCAGGAGTTCAGGATGAGGGCCGCTTTGTACCCTTCACTCCCTTGGGATCGGATTCACCAACAGTGTGGCTGCAGGTGATGTCACCTCAGCTGGCCACAGACGCTGATCTGGAAGCGGCGCCAATGCCCCAGGAGCTATGGCTGATTGGAGAGCCGAGGCCTGCAGAGTGTATAGGCTTAGCCATTGTACCTAGCACCAGGAAGTCTTATGAGCGTGCTGTGTGGCAGTTTGAGGACTTTAGGGCTGAGGTAGGGTATCGCATTGTTGGCCCCTCCCAGTGGAGCAGTTGCTCCATTATTGTCTTTCCTTGAGAGGTAAGGGATTGGCCGTGCGATCAATTCGGGGACGCATGTCTGCGCTGGCCTTCCCTAGCAAGGCCTTGGGGTTTAAGAGGAATCAGCAGATTTTCGTATTCGAAAGATGCTGGAAGGGTGGTCCTAGGGAGGCTAGGCCTATGCCTGATACTAGGGTCCCTTTGTCTCCTGATATTCTTCGGGGTTTGAAAGGGGGTTTGGAGCGCAGTGCGTGCGTCTCATTTCGAGGCAGTTTTGTTCCATGCAGCCTCTTTGGTACCCCTTTGGGGCTCTGAGGGTTAGTGAACTGGTGGCAAGCTCCAAGAATGATGTTTCGGGTAGGGCGTTGTTATTGAAGGATATTACGTTGCCCAAGAGGGCACGGGGACTGTGCTAGAGTTAGGTCCGTGTTCGGAGGCGGAGCTTTGCCCAGTTTCCGCATTAGCTGACTATTTGGCTTTGCGGGAGGGCTGCGAAGGATCGCTGTATTGTCACGCTGGGGGCAGTCCGTTGGCAAAGCATCAATTTTGGACTGTGATATCAAAGGCTTTAGCCCTGTTGGGTTTGTCTGGATTGAGGTTTGGTACCCATTCCTTCAGAATCGGTGCAGCCTCGACGGCTGCTGCCCTGGGTTATCCTACTTCGTCCGTTCACGCCCTGGGTTATCCTACTTCGTCCATTCAACGCCTGGGCCGTTGGCGTTCTCCAGCTTACAAAGGTTATATTCGCCCTTTGCTCCGCTAATAAGTTTTGGTTAGGAGCTGGGGGTATTTTGAGGTTTGGGTTGTATAACTTGTCTGTTTCTTCCTTTTAGATGCTGTTGTTCCTGGCCGGAGGAGCAGAGTTCTCATCTGCGGGCGCAGTTATGTGTTTTGGGAGGCACATCAAGCTCGGAGAACTGCTGTTGGCTCTTAGCTGGGGCTCAGCAAACATGTCACGATAGAATGGAGGGGGCGCCTGGGTCTTCAGTGGCCTGGCTTGCTTCCCCTTTTGTTTCATGGGTCTGGGGGCCCTCCTCCGCAGGTATTGATTTTTCACCTGGGAGGGAATGATCTCGGGCTGATTAAGGGCAAGGCATTGATCTTGCAGGCTCGAGACGATTTCAGGTACATAAGGAACAGATGGCCTGGTACCATTATAGTTTGGTCGGCCATGATTCCGCGCTTGGTGTGGCGCTGTGCCTGGGGGTTTATGGCACCATGCGGCCTGGGGAGGACCGGTTAGCCTCCCCCTTTTGGGGAGTTAGGGGTCTGTCAGGATCAACCTTGGGTGTGGCTCGAGGTTTGTGAATGCAGACTGTCCTGGAGACTCGATTGGATGGGTGCCTTTCGCTGAGACTCGCGTCTGGTGTTTGGGCCCTCCGGTGCGAGCCTCCCTGCTGGGCCTGCCTAACGGGAGCTGTGGCTCACAGCTCCGGCTGGGGGGCCGGGTCTCTCGCCCGCTGAAAAAGGCAGGGGAGCGGTCTGATGAGACCCCTGGCCCTGACCTGGCCGCAGTTCTGTTGCCCACCGAGCGAATAAGGAAATTTGCAAGTTTATGGAGGGTGGTTTGGGCCACTATTTGCCCCATCCGGATATTTCTAAAGACCTCTACAGAGGGGATGGTGTGCATCTCTCGGAAAAGGGTAATGTGCTTTTTCTGAGTGATTTGCGGCAAGGGCTTTTGTTGGGTTTTGGGTCTTTTTGTGGGTGCTAAGCCCTAAGTAGAGACTTGGCCTTAGTTGTGGCAGGTTCTACGGGGTTATGGCACCATGCGGCCTGGGGAGGACCGGTTAGCCTCCCCCTTTTGGGGAGTTAGGGGTCTGTCAGGATCAACCTTGGGTGTGGCTCGAGGTTTGTGAATGCAGACTGTCCTGGAGACTCGATTGGATGGGTGCCTTTCGCTGAGACTCGCGTCTGGTGTTTGGGCCCTCCGGTGCGAGCCTCCCTGCTGGGCCTGCCTAACGGGAGCTGTGGCTCACAGCTCCGGCTGGGGGGCCGGGTCTCTCGCCCGCTGAAAAAGGCAGGGGAGCGGTCTGAGGAGACCCCTGGCCCTGACCTGGCCGCAGTTCGGTTGCCCTTGCCGTTGCTAGTTATTTTAATAAAAGTGGCCCATATTTTCACCAATTTAATTGTGTCCGTCTCTTTATTCCGACTTGGGGGGCAAAGAAGCCTCCTGAAGCCCGCTGCATCGCAGCCTGGCTGAAGGGGAAGTTTTGCCCCCCCTTGGAGGGAGAGCGGAATCTTCAGCGCGCTTTTGAGCGCGTCCTGAGGGGGCGGGGCTTCAACGCTGTTGCTGAAGCCCCGCTCGGCGCCGCGGCAGTCTTCCCGGCGTTTTCGGCCCACCCGCCCGCCCTGTCTGTTATGCAGGCAATTGCTGGTCGCTTCCGTTTGGAGGGGCCGGGTAGGAATTTTTTCACTCCCCGGCGTTTTGGCATGTGACTGGGGGGTGTTTTTTGCCTACCTTGCATAACATTTCAGTGGATTGAGGAATTGGCTTAGGGTTGGTGCCTTGGTAGAGTTTGGTCACTTTTTAGGGCAGGTTCTACGGGGTTATGGCACCATGCGGCCTGGGGAGGACCGGTTAGCCTCCCCCTTTTGGGGAGTTAGGGGTCTGTCAGGATCAACCTTGGGTGTGGCTCGAGGTTTGTGAATGCAGACTGTCCTGGAGACTCGATTGGATGGGTGCCTTTCGCTGAGACTCGCGTCTGGTGTTTGGGCCCTCCGGTGCGAGCCTCCCTGCTGGGCCTGCCTAACGGGAGCTGTGGCTCACAGCTCCGGCTGGGGGGCCGGGTCTCTCGCCCGCTGAAAAAGGCAGGGGAGCGGTCTGAGGAGACCCCTGGCCCTGACCTGGCCGCAGTTCGGTTGCCCTTGCCGTTGCTAGTTATTTTAATAAAAGTGGCCCATATTTTCACCAATTTAATTGTGTCCGTCTCTTTATTCCGACTTGGGGGGCAAAAAATCCATGGCATTTCTAGAATTTTCTTTTACCTAGAGAAGTCCCCATTTTGACAGCCTTCATTTGTCAGACCCAGAGCCAAGGAAAAGACAAGTAGAGTTCAAGATCTTTATTCCAGCATCATGGGCATACACACTCGTTGTCGGAACTGACCTTCCTGCCAGTTCCTCCAGATTATAAACCTTTGCCCTGACCGTTATAATTCAAGCCAAAACGCGCCATGCCAAAGTGGGGGTTTTGCGCAGGATTTCTATTAAACTCTCATCACCACAGGTGGTGTTATCAGTTCCTGGGTCACATCTCCAGTTCTCGACCTTCGTTGCGTAGTAACTAGCCAGTTCCCAGACATGCCACCCTCCCTTCAGATAAGCAACAAGCAGCAATTCATATCAAAGGCAGCATAGCAAGCAAGCACAAGCATAGCATTGTATGATTGGATGCATATGGAAAGAGGAACAAAATGGAGTGACTCTTGACATCATTGCCATCTCAAAGTATCATATTGCCTTTTCTTTCCTCCCCTTTGCATTCTCAACCTTATACAGTCAAAGCTTTATTATTTGGCACTGAAAGGAAACTGATGTAGCTGGTTAATCAGAGGATCCAGATACTCAAGCTCATTGCTCTGCAACACACAACCTCCCATCCAGGGGATCTGCAGCAACCAAACCCCACCACATCAGAAAGGCCATGACAACAGACTGCACATCTGGTGGGACTCTTCCCCTTTCTCCAAGCCACAGAGATAAGCTATAAAGCCAGGAAGAAGCAAGCCAGCTGCCCATGAGCTCTCCAACAGGGCTGGCATCAAGCTGGGTATCTGGCAAAGTGAGAGCGGGGTACTCTCATGCTCAAAGCTAGAAGGATGCTGTGGCTGAAGGAGAGGAGATTGCTCTTTGTGCAGTTCCTGTTCATTGTGCGTTCTGAATAATCATGGCAGATAAGAGCACTCTTACTGTATTGTCAGTTCTGAATTTAGATGCCTGTCTTTCTGTAGCAGTAGAAAACAGCCAAAGTCCAGAAGCATCTTAAATACTAACAAAAATTGTGGCAGGGGATGAACTTTTGTGAGTCATGAAAGCTGCTCCTCTGCCACAAATTTAGTCAGTTCTGAATTTGTGAGTGTCGTGGATGTGAGGCAAATGGGCAAGAGATGCTGTGACAGTTAAGGCATTTATGTTTTCAGTGACTGGGAGAACATGGGGAAAAGTGCTCTTCCCTGGATAGGGAACATCCATTACAAATGGGAGAACACACCAGATCCTTTCCCCCCTCCCCCCAATTTTATATTTTTATTTCAACAAGAAAAGATACAGGAAATATAACATCAAATAATGCAAGAAAGAGCTATATACATACAAAAAAACAAGAAACAAGAAACCATTGGATCAGAAGCCTAAAAACGGTAACAAATAAGTAACGTAACAAGATAATACTTTGAATACAGAGATTATTCAATACAAAACAAAATGTTGATAATGCTTGGGTTCCTTACAAAATTCCTTATTAGAATGTTCAATATAGTAAAAAAAACCCACATTTTTTCAACAAAATCATGTTTGGCTGATGGTACTTCCTACACCAGCTCTTTGATGTGTTGGCATCTCATGGCTGCCAGCTGACTTGACTTGAAGATGTCATTTAAAGAGACAAATGCCTTCTCCAAGTTGGCTGACAGGGTAGCAGAGGGTCTGAGAGCCACACAATATGTGTGAAAGAGCCACATGTGGCTCCTGAGCCACAGTTTGACCATCCCTGCTTTATACTTTGAAACTGATTTAAATAATCAAAGTATAGCTGCAATTATTCTGCCTACATACTACATATCAGCGCTAGTAGTACCAGAAACAATTTTAAGAGAACTTCATACTAAAAGAGATTACAGGGCCATGATGAAAGTATCTGTGGAATGGCAAGCAAAAACATAACATACAACAGGGAAGTTTTGTAAAGCAGTGAAAGCAATTGACTCAAGCTGCAGGAGCAAGGATGAAGTGACTTAGCTGGCTGCCTCTTCTCCACCACTGGCCTCTTCTCCTCCACTGGCCTCCTAGATGAGTTCCTGCTGGGAGGTCTGAGGGGCATCCTTAGGCAATGGGGCAAGGGAGTGTAAATGCCTCAGGTCTCGGAGATCATCAGGTGAAAGACAGGGGATTCCCCTGTTGGTGCCCTGCTCCAAACCTGAACAGGCTGCTTCCCATTTTCTGGCTTTCTTGTGTAGTTCCATTGAACTATAAAAGGACTGCATAAGAAAGACTGAAAGAGTTGAGTGGCTTGGAGCACTTCTGCCGCTGAGACGCTTTTGCTGTTTTCTGAAAACTCTGTTTAAAGGGACTGCATTTCTCTGTGTCCACAAACCACAAACTGAACTGGTCCATCAGAGAGCAAACTGGTTCAGTTTGTGCTCAATTCATGGTTCAGACACAAACCAAACTGCATATTTGCCGTGCCCATTCATAGTTTACCCAGTAAGGAAACTGAAGCTTTGGAAAGCTGTGTGCATCCTGGCAGAAATGACAATCAAATGCATGCTTGGGACCATTGAGTGACAGCTGATAGAATTCACTTTCATTGGTGGACTGCTTCAAACTGTCAAAGGAGAGTGGCAGTTAGTCAGTTGAGAAAATCAGTTTGGAGCTGAAGGGAGTTGAAGACAGACTAGAGAAGAGAGCAGAGGTCTTCTGGAGATGTTCTCGAGAGTGGGGGTGTGTGGAAAGTCACAAGTCAAGAGTCTAATGCAGAGCTCATGAAATGGGGTTTTAAACTTTCTGTGCCATTTTCTGAGGTGTAAAATTTAAAAACAGAAATAGTGACAGGGTGATCAATTTTAGTTGAGTGCTGGTTAAATTGGTCATACCCATCTCATAACTGGTGGCAGTGGTCTGGATTCAAAATTCCCATTTGTCATAGAGCCAATCACCCAGCCTGTCCAATTCATGCTGAACATCCACAGATGCATGCATCCATTTTTTGCAAAGGGTAGGACTTTATTCCAAGTTAGTATTCATTTATGACTGCTGTATGATTTATTTATGATTGAGTTGTATAACTTATGACTGATTTGTTGTCTTAAATAATTGCCTGCTGAGTGGAGCAATTATGCAGCAAGGATGGGGGGGGAGCAATAGAACTCCACAGAGCTGTGGGAGAACCAAGGGCAGGGCCAGTATGGCGAAGGAGTGTGTCACGAGCTGGGGCCAGGCCAGGCGAAGTCCAGGGGCAGTCCAAGGTCTGTAACCGGTGAGCAAGAGTGTCCAAGGTGCCAAAGCCAAATCGTTGTCCAGGTATCGTAGGTCAGAGGTTCAGAAGCCGTAGTCAGGAGGTCCAAAGTCAAAAGCCGAAGTGGATGCTAGGACGTCAGGTAGATGACTAGTTGCTTCCACAAAGCCTCCTCCCAAAGCCTACAGCTATATAGCCCTCTGCTGGCTGTTGCCCATTTGGGCTAATTGCTGGCTCAGAGAGGCAGCCAGGATCCTGTTGCAACTCAAGCATCCTTGCTCTTCGAAGGGCCAGAATCCTCTCAAAACTCAGGGCTCAGGGAGCGTCTTGCTTGTGAGCGTGCCGCCCTCCTCCGATCCCTGAGGTCCTGACGGAGGCGGTCACGCACACGCGCCACCCGAGAGGGCGAGGCAGGGGGGCTGGGATCTTCTCCAGCAGGAGGCAGGGGCACTGGTGCAGGTGGCAGGGGCACAGTTTCTGCTGCAGGCTCAACTTCCTCTACAGGGTCTCCAGCACCCATGACAGAGTGGAGATCATGTGCCCAGGGACAGAGCAGATGGCTATAATAAATATATGACTGGATTTAAGGGAATTCTTCATCCCAACCAGGAAACAACTCCTTTGGGATTAACTGCTTCCTGCTTACTTGCTTTAATCCATGATAAAGGTTCTATAGAGGCTAGTATTGCACACATGGTCAAACAAGAACACACAGCAGCCTCATCCTGGGAAAAGCTCAGTTCGGTGGGACAGAGGTCATGGAAGCTTGCTTAAAAAGGCAGCCCAGTACTTGCCCTGGGAAAGAAGTCATAGGGTGACCAAACCGTCCCGGGCTCCCGGGAATGTCCCTCCCCCACGCCGAAATTCCCGCCTCCCGGCTTAGCTATCCCGGGACCATTAAAAGTCCCGGTTTAGCTAAAATGGATACAATGGTGAGGGCTCCACGTTACCTGCCAGCCTGCCCAGCCACTGGGGAGCGGTCTTGAAGTGGTGTGGGGGCGTGGCAGGCAGCTAGGGGCCCTCACCATTGGTCCGTGGGACGTGGCTGCCCACCCCCGCTTCCCGCTTCCCACGCTGCTTCTAATTCTTTCCCTTTCTACCCTGGGCTGTGCAGCAGACGAGGTGCTCGATCTGCTGTCCTTGCCCAGCCCATTGCAGAGAGGGAAAGAGAGAGAGAGAGAAGAAGAAAGAGAGAGAGAGAGGACGGAGAAGAAGAGAAAAAGATTGCCTAGACTAAGGTAAGTGGCCCTTCCCCCCCAGGGATCCCGGGCCTGGCCCCCGCCCCGCTCCCTCCTGCCTGGGTGGCTGGGCCCAGCGCGGCACGGCCCAGGCCGCCCAGAAACCCCGGCCTCGCCTCCCCTTCCCTGCCCGCCCCCCTTGCTCTCCTGCTGGGGCCGCCGCCGCCAGGGGTGGCCCAAGCCGCTTCCGGACCCCACAGACGATCCCAGAGCCAGGACACGCCAATTTTGCAAAGAAAGACTCCCAACTGCTTAAAATGGAACAAGATGCCTTAGCCAAATTCCATGGGTCTTTCTGTGCGACTGGGTGGTTGGAGGGCGAGCTGTGTGTGCAAAGCCCCATTTATCGAAGAAAATTCTTCCGCCCGATCCCCTTCTCCCCCTTCCCCAATTCCGCCTTTGCAAGACGCACGGGGGAGAAAAACACTCACCCACCCCTAAATGTTTATTTGATAAAGTTTCCTCCACCTCTCCCTTTTCCTCCTTCCCCACTTCTCTCGCGCGTGCATGCATCCGGCCAGCAGCCCGGGGTTTTTGTGCATGCATGCTCCCCTGCCCCCCTCTTTCTCATTTCCATCCGTGCCTCTTCTTCGTCTTAGTCCTGGAAAGCACACAAAGGAAGAGGGGGACGTCTCTGGGCGACAGCGGCAGCTCGCTTTGCATTTCCAGCCCCCCCCCTTCCACTTCTGCAGGCTTTTCTTCTTCTCCTCCGCTCCTCCCCCCCCCCGCCTTCCCTTTCTCCTCCTCCCCCCTCTCCATTGAGAGCCCAGGGACGCTGCCTATGCGGGGCTTTTGTTGCTGCCGAGAGCGCAAGTTCCCATGCGATGCCGGGGGGTGGGTAGAGCAGAGGGGTTCCCCGGCATGGGCCTTTCCTAGCCCCCCCCCCGCACGCCCCCCTCACGAGGAAGCCCTTTCTGGAATCTCCCCGGTTGAATCGGTATGCACTGCCGAGAAGACTTTACTAAAACACACCCCTTTTTCTACTGGAATCCTGCAGCAAGGATTCTCTTTGAACGCTACCATCTATGCCTTGGGGGCACCCAGCCCTGGAAATGCAAAGTTTGGCAAAGGGAGAGAAAGAAGCCAGGCTTCTCTTCCTTTACGTTCATTCCAGGTAGAGAAGCGGGCATGCGAAAGAAAGGTGGGCTCCCAGTTCCTTCTCTGTCTCTTGCCTCCTCCAGCCCTGAAGGTTCTTCCTCTTTATCTGCCTTCACCAGCTGGGCTTCTCCTTCAGTCCTTCTTACAAGGGGTGACTCTTGCATTTAGAGGGTGGGCTTTTAAAACTCATGGGTGGCAGGTTTGGGGAGGGGGGTCTTTCTTTTCTTTATATTTTAAAATTCTTGTTAAAAAAACTTTTGTGTTTGGTAAAAGCATTTGGCTTGTTGGGATTTTGAATTGTGGCTTGGATCTCTGGATGTTTGCTAGAAAGGTGTGTGTGCGCGTTTGTGTAAATAAGAGGCATAGGAAGCAACCAGGGATCATGCTTTTGGACAGGGGTTGGGGTAGGCAGAGAAGATTGGGAAGAGAAGAGAGTCTTGGTAACAATTTTTTTTGTTTTTTTGGCACTATTGTTCCATTACAGTTGAGATGCTGATTGCTATGAATAATGATGTCCAAAGTGGAATGAATGAATAATGTCCAAAGTGGAAGCAAATGCATTTTGAATAAAGAGGTGTGCATTTGAGTCCCCCCCCCCTTTTGGACACCAAACTTCATCTTTTATGGTTGCAGTTTGGTCAAGAGCCATAAATGGCTCTTTACGGATCAGGCTGTTCCAACTCTGCGTGCCATCAGTGACATATGAGGAAGTGGGGGTGGGGGTGGGAGACTGACTTATTTCCACAACTGTCCGGAGTTTCTTCGGATTCCTATCTATGCTTGCGTTAGAAACCATGAATTGCATTAATGCCCCAATGTTATAGGTTAAGCTACTTAAACTGATTTACTGGGTGTAATCAAACGCGAGTTCCTTTTGAAATACATGGCTATGGTTCTCTTCTGTGTTGCATGGGCACGAATCCTGATGACTCCATAGGGACCTATGGCTGCTGTATTAATTATAGAACAGAATTAGAGTCCAGTGGCACCCTTAAGACAATCAGAGTTTTTTATTCAAGGTATATAAGCTTTTGTGTGAAAGCACACTTCTTGGTTTTGGCATTTAGTAAGAAAGGCAATAACATCTGTACCTGTGCAAGTTTTTTCTTCTCAAGGCTGATGGGATTCCATTCCATGCGGCTTAATGAAGAGCCTTCCATGAAGATAGATCCAAGTGGGCAGCTTTGGTATGGTTCTTATAGGGTTGCCTAACTCCAGGTGTGGCCTGGAGAGCTCCCATCTCCAGACTATCCCCAGTTGAGGGCAGGGGATCTCCTGGTTTGGAGGACCATCCCCTGCTTCAGGGCTATGAGAAAGGGGGGAGGAGGGAAATGTCTGCTGGGCATTGTATTATGCCCTGTGGACACTGGTTCCCATAATGGAGTATAATGGGTATAATGGAGAATCGATCTATGGGTATCTGGGGCTTGGGGGCACCTGTTTTTTGAGGTAGATGCACCAAAATTTTGGCATAGCAGCTGGTGCTATGGAGGGCGGAGGGAAGGGTGGCCCCCACCCGGCTCCGTTGCAAGAGCCCACCTGGCCCTGCCTTTCCTGTCAAGGTCACTCAGCCCCCACACACTCCTCTTCCCCCAGGGAGCCCATTTTGCTGACACAGGCATTGATTTTAAAAAATGTATTCCCATGATGCTTCCCACAGTGACCTGGCTACTAAGTGAGCGGTTGAAGTGGATTGGGAACCAAATGACCAACCCCCAAACAAGAGAGGCGAAAGGTGGTATCGGGAAGGAGCTCTACAACTCAGCACCAGGAGAAAGAAATTAGAGTTGTCATGTGCCATAGAAATGGGGGGGTGATGTGATGTGTTTGAGAGGGCAGCTGTATTGGTCTGCCAAAGAACAGCTAGAATCGATTTGAGCCCAGTAATGCCTTAGAGAAGAAGAAGATGATGATGATGAAGATGATATTGGATTTATATCCCACCCTCCTCTCCAAATCTCACAATCTCCTTTATCTTCCTCCCCCACAACAGACACCCTGTGAGGTGGGTGGGGCTGAGAGGACTCTCACAGCAGCTGTCCTTTCAAGGACAACCTCTGACAGAGCTATGGCTGACCCAAGGCCATTTCAGCAGCTGCGAGTGGAAGAGTAGAGAATCAAACCTGGTTCTCCCAGATAAGAGTCTGCATACTTAACTGTGACACCAAACCAACAAGATCTTGGCTGGCCCAAGGCCATGCCAGCAGGTGCAAGTGGAGGAGTGGGGAATCAAACCCGGTTCTCCCAGATAAGAGTCTGCACACTTAACCACTACACCAAACTGGCTCTCCTGGGAGTATGAGATTTCGAGAATCCAAACTCCCAAACTCTTAAGAACATAAGAGAAGCCATGTTGGATCAGGCCAATGGTCCATCCAGTCCAACTCTCTAAGTCATACAGTGGCCAAAAAGCCCAGGTGCCATCAGGAGGTCTATCACTGGGGCGAGGACACTAGAAGCCATCCCACTGTGCCCCAACAAGCACCAAGAATACAGAGCATCATTGCTCCAGACCGAGAGTTCCAAAAATACCCTGTGGCTAATAGCCACTGACGGACCTCTGCTCCAGATGTTTATCCAATCCCCTCTTGAAGCTGTCTATGCTTGTAGCCGCCACCACCTCCTGTGGCAGTGAATTCCATGTGTTAATCACTCTTTGGGTGAAGGACTTCCTTTTATCCGTTCTAACCCGACTGCTCAGCAATTTCATTGAATGCCCACGAATTCTCATATTGTGAGAACGGGAGAAAAGAACTTCTTTCTCGACCTTCTTTATCCCTTGCAAAACCCTGTAAGGAATCATGGTTCTACGGTTCCATATCCTTTGACTGCTTCCTCAAAAGTGATGTTCTATTAGCTGCTTCCCAGTTCTCCAGTAAGGTGGGAGATCTTCAGGGGAAGTTGTATGTTTTGCTGGAAGATGATTTCACATTGGAGTTCTTTGAAGAACTCTTGGGAATCAGCCAGTTCGAATCCATTCTCTGCCATGCAAGCTTGCTGAGAGACTGGGGTCCAGGCGACCCTCTCTCTCAGCCTAACCTATGGTGTAGTGGTTAAGTGTGCGGACTCTTATTTGGGAGAACCGGGTTTGATTCCCCACTCCTCCACTTGCAGCTGCTGAGATGGCCTCGGGTGAGCCACAGCTCTGGCAGGAGTTGTCCTTGAAACGGCAGCTGCTGTGAGAGCCCTCTCAGCCTCACACCCACCTCACAGGGTGGCTGTTGTGGGGGGAGAAGATATAGGAGATTGTAAGCCGCTCTGAGTCTCTTATCCAGAGAGAAGGACGGGGTATAAATCTGCAGTCTTCTTACAGGGTTGTTGTGAAAATAAAATGAAACGGAGGAGAACAGGGTTGTCAACAGCTTCTGGGCCCTACAAGGTAGAAAAGTGAGGTGTAAATATCTAAATGAATGTAATTTTTAAAAGGTTATATTAATGTGAGAGGTGGAAAATGAGTTTCTTGGAAAGATGAGTTCTTTCTGTGAATTTTTTGGAACAGGAAATATTGGACTCTGCCAATCATTTGAAGCTGTGTGGTTTATTTGAGTTTCATAGGCTATAAAGAGTTGTAATTCTATACAACAGGGGGGGAATTATGAAAGGAGAACCTAATAGTATCAGCACCATGAGACTGTTCCTTGGGTGACTCCTTTTTGCTTCTGTTGCAGTGGGAAACATTCCCTCACATGCAAAACTCTTTCTTTAAAAAGGAGGGGGAAAGATCTAGCAGAGTATTAAGAGATTCTCCTGACATGCAATAAATCAAGGCCAGGGATTATCTGTGATCAGTATTCACTCTGCTTTAACATGAGAAGGAAATTCTATCTGTCATATATATAAAAAAGCAAAGACAGAGTCTTGTTTTGTTCCATCTTTGCTGAATGGTAGGGAGATCAGAAAGCCTATGAGCGGCGAGAACGTGTTGGAGGGAAAAGAGAGCATTGGAATAGGGCTGCCAATTCCAAGGTGGGGGCAGGGGATCCCCTGGTTTGGAAGCCCTCCCCCCGCTTCAGGTTCATCAGAAAAAGGGGAAGGAGAGGGAAATGCCTGCTGGGCACTCCATTATTTCCCATGAAGACCGATTCCTGAAGCAGCCTGTCGGTCACTTCCGGGTTCCTGTCCTGCATCTCGACCTGTGTTATTAGTGACAGGCTGCTTTGGCGTGCCGCTGCGCCGGCTCCCTGGGCCCCACAACGATGGGACCGATGCCACAGGGACGGGCTCGAAACACTCTATAACCCCTCAAAAGAACGGCAGTCTAGCTCGCTTCCCCCGAGCCCTGCCGCCATAAGCCTCAAGGGGGCTCATTTTGCGGCATCTCCCGGCGGGAGGGTGGCACCCGCACGGGACACATATCAAATGAAAGAGGGGGCGCAGGGCTATCAGAAACAGCCGGCGGAGGGAGTCGGGAGACCACCCCACTGGGGGATCCACACCCCGAAAGTGATGAAGGTGGCGCAGATAGAGCCAACAGAGCAAACAGGACAAAATAAATAGGCTGCATTATGCAGCACAGTTGAGAAAGTGCCTTATCCCATATACTGATGAAGTATATACAGGATTTGAGAACAAAATTGTTTCCGGCGGTGATATTTGGGGGATTTTTGGGGACGTCACAGGAAGTGCTGTGAAGTCACTTCCTGTTTCCGGCAGTGGCATTTTGGGGAAATGATGTCATTTGGGGGAAGTGATGTCACAGGAAGTGATGTCACTTCCCGTTTCCGGCAGGTGACGCGGGGGAAATGATGTCACAGGAAGTGGTGTCACTTCCTGTTTCCGGCGGCGGCATGGCATCACCGGAAGTGCCGTCACCGGAAGTGACATCACTTCCTGTTTCCGGCGGCACGCGCGCTCTTCGCGCGCGCGCCCCTACCTCCCCCCCCCCCCAAGGTGTCCCTGGCTGGCCTTCAGACATTATGGTCACCCTAAGAAGTCAGCATGGCAAGTGGAAGAGATTCAGGCATCTGGGCCAAAGAGACTGGATTGGCCATAGTGCCCTGCCAACTCTACTCACTGTGGAAAACGTGCTGAATACATCAAATGCCTGGAAACATCAAAGACCTGTGCATACATTTATTATTGATCCATTTGAAATATGCCACATCATTCACCCACACCATTCTTCTTAGGGGAACACAAGAGACCTACCAAGTGTACTTTCATTGCTGGCTATTTCACTGCCAAGGTTCTAATAATAAACCCATTGGATCCAGGATACATACTTTAACCAACCCAGTCAGTTCTTCTCATAGTTGAGCCTGCAATGGTTGGCATTTGATTTCTCCCCATCTGTTGCTATTTGGTTGTGAAGACTTTTAATTTCCTCTGTCCTTAGAAGAATGAAACTTACAATGTGTCAAGTTTTGGCAACAGGATTCTTACTCCTGCTTTTCTTTGATGCAGGTGAGTCTTGTAGAGAGAATGTATTAAGAATGCATGCAAAAAAAAGTCAGACAGGTTGAAATATGGCTACTTTGTGGTTTTCAAAACTTAATGTGGGTTTTTTAGTTTAGAATTAAAATTGGTTCTCTCACAAGATCAATCTGGCAGTTGTTTCCATACAGTTTCAATGGGAACTGTTGTCAGTTGGAACTTCCACTTAACAGGGAAGAAATAGTCAGGGGTTCTTCACCATACCCAAGCTCCCTTCCCCTTCCCTTTCCAAAATGCAAACAGGATACACAAAAGGTCACCATTTGGGATGTTTAAAATTTTCACTTACAGAATAGGAACAGAGAAGCACAAATTGACATGTTGTTGTGAGTTTGCTCTTCCTGGTATGTTTAAATGGCAGATGAGCCTATTTTCAAACAGAAACACAGCATGCAGGAGAGGGGAAAGAACCCTTGAATCTTCCATACCTTACTGGCAGTGCTCCAGATTTTTTTGTGAAAAAATGGCCCCAGAGCAAACTAATTTATTCAGCAACTCACAACTTTAATGCCAGCAGCACACAAAGAAGAATTTTTGCTCACAAGACTCTACAGCTTAGTGGGAGCATTGGTTGTAACAATCTGTAATTCAGCAACTTGCCTTTCCATTCTGTTCTTGAAGTTCTTTTGCAATAAAACAGGTACTTTGAAGTCACTCACTGAATGTCCTGGAAGGTGGAAGTCTTCTCCTACAGGTTTCTCAGTTTTGTGATTCCTCATGTCAGATTTGTGTCCATTTGTCCTTTTCCTTTGTGAGCCTTACCAACTACTGCTTAATATATCTGTTAATCTTACCCAGCTCAGGCTCGCAAGTGCTTGTACTGCCGAAATCTTACTCCCCAAAACAAATGTAAGCATCTTGACCAAATTTGCGATGCGGGACCGTGGAGATACTGCTTTACTCGGAGAGTTCTTCCATGTAAGTCCAGGAGGAAACTCTTTTTCATAGCGAGCAAAAAAAGTCTGCATTCTGTGCTCACTTGTTGACAAGGTAGCTAGCTCATACAGGCAAATGTTATCAGTTTTTCAGTGGCAAAGCTCTTGTGCCATCAACAACTGTAAAACAACCAGGACTTTGCTAAGGAAATCTTGAGATGAAAAATAAAGAAAAATTGTCTGTTAAATTCACAGAAAAACAATCAAAACTCAGAGAAGCTGGGAATCTTGCTAGAGGCCAAACAACTTTCAACAAGTTGAGTTTGGGTTCCCACAACATGGCTCACTTTCCCTGCGACCAGACACCAACTGGGAGGAATTAGATTTTCAAGCACTTCATGAGTAGATTATATTCTGCACAACCCATGGGCCTGTGTGCCCTGGCCCAATTAACGAACATACAGTCGAAGTCTGGTAAGAAGGAGAATAGCTAAGTGTTTATTAACAAACACAGAAGGCTGATCCCTTAACAGCAAACACAGATAACCTGGCAGCTCTCTGCCGAATACATGGGGTTTTATACCCTCGATAACATAAGCATAGGTCAGAATACAAAATATACATTATTGGTCAACAGGTACAGCGGGTCACTTGACCTGTCAGTGCTCCAGTAGGCAGTTGATCATTTGGGGTTGCCTTACAGAAACTTGAAATTGTTTACAGCGTTTGAGAACATATAGATCTTCTTTGGCAGTTATGAAGACAATAAAGTTACTTTGAATACCAACAAGGTAGAAGGAGGACTGGCCCTCCAAGGCCCTATGCCTCTCTTCCAGGCTTGCTGAAACTAGTCATCAAAATATGCAAAAACCCATAAGCCAGGGGTGGCCACACTGCAGCTCAGAAGCCACATGTGGCTCTTTCACACACATTGTGTGGCTCTCGAAGCCCACCTCACCCAATTGGCAGCATAGAGAATACATTTAAAGTTGCTTTATTTCCATCTCTCTCTCCCTTCCCCTCTCACCATCATTTTCCTTCCTTCCTTCCTTCCTTCCTTCCTTCCTTCCTTCCTTCCTTCCTTCCTTCCTTCCTTCCTTCCTTCCTTCCTTCCTTCCTTCCTCCCTCCCTCCCAGCTCTCAAATATCTGACATTCATGTCTTGCAAGCTCTCAACATCTGACGTTTATTCTATGTGGCTCTTACATTAAGCAAATATGGCCACCCCTGCCATAAACTGTTGTAAATCTTTCTCTTTAGTCAGGGCTTTTTTAGTAGAAAAATCCCAGCCAGAACTGATTTGCATATTAGGCCACACCCCTTGACATCACCATTGTTTCACACAGGGTTTTTGTCAGAAAAAGCCCAACAGGAACTCATTTGCATATTAGGCCCTGTAAGAAGAGCCCTGTAAGCTCTTGGGGGGATTGGCTACATTAGGGGTGTGTAGCCTAATATGCAAAGGAGTTCCTGCTACAAAAAAAGGCCCTGGAACTTGTATCAGAAGTGTTTAGGCCTTGGTATCTCTGAATTACCCTAACAATTAATGCTGGCCAGAGCTATTAAATATTGCTTGCCAGATAAGAATGCTGGTATGTGCTTGCAGAAAGCCAGTTTCATTTTAAGACAGAGGGACAGAAAAGGCTAAATATATGGAACAAACGCAAAGAATAAATGTGCTCTTATAGTATCCACATAATATAAAGATGTGCTGAACCCAGTGTGTTCCACAAATTTGGATCTGGCGCATGGTGTCAGGGAGGGATTTCAGCCTTCCCCACTACCACCTTCCTGACCTAAGGAGTCCTTGGGGAGGTAGTATTTTTCCCACTGAGGAGTTGCACATCCAATGAATACTTCACATGCATCTCTCCAGTAGGGAAATTACTCCCCCTGAGGCTGTGACTCATAGGTGCAGTCCATATCCAAATTCAGCCCTGCAAAACGTGAAGAATCAGCGGCGGTCTGTGAGCACAGGAAGAGAGCCAGGTTAGAGGAACCCAGACACAGCTTGTTCAAAAAAGTAATGTGCACTTTGGCACTAAAATTGCCAGCTCCTAGCAGGCATAAATTTGGTAAAGGCAGGGGCCTACACAGGATGGATCCCAGCTCAGGCCCCACCCACACTGGGGCAGAACCAGGGGATCAAGGGGAGAAGACCATATGGCCAGAGAGAGAGCTGAGGAGGAAGAGGGTACAGCCAACACAGAAGGCTCCACCAGTCCAAGGTTCAAAGCTTCTCCTGCCAAGCAATGCATATAAATTGCTTTCCAGAATATCTTCTAAAAGGGTCCTGCTAAATCCTTAATTCCTTAACAATATGTTGCATGTTTATGTTACATGTGTGAATACTACAACACTCTCATTCATTTGAACGATTTAAATTTTCATTTCTTGTTGTAAATTTCTGCTCCAAAGCATTTATTGCCAAAGTGAAAAAGAATTATTATTCAGGAACAAGATGTTTTTGTGACTCCTTATAGACCACCTCATTTCTCTTGGCAAGAATTCATAGAGTAGCATGCACCTTTTAAAGATAACACTTTTTCCAGTTTAGGAGGGGTGGGAAGAGATCAGTATTAGAGCATTGCTTTGCATGCAGAAGTTTTCCAAACTCAAATGCTGGCCTCTCCGTGTGAATGCATTGTTAATACTTTGGCCGGGAACAGCCAAAGTTGAGACCCTGAAACCTACTGCCCATCAGAGCGTACAGTACTGGAGTAAATAGACCCATGATAAGGCAGCTTCACAATGAGTAATGAAGATTATCAGTTCACAATATAACAGTCAATTCCTTTAACACTAGATGGGTAGCCATGTTGGTCTGAGGAAGCAGAACAGGGGTCACTGGGAGTGTGTGGGTGGAAATGCCTGTGAATTTCCTGCATTGCGCAAGAAATTGGACAAGATGACCTTGGAGGTCCCTTCTCACTCTATGATTCTATAATTTTAACAAAGTCGGAGTCCTTTGAAGGTGCCACAAAACTCCAACTTTGTTCCCTGTTAACCCCAGTGGGACTTGTTTCACAGGACACAAATAAACATGGTGCTGTTCCGGGGCTCACCCCAGGATGCATCTCCATTTTCTAATGCCAGGAAAGCTACTCAAGAGCTCTGTGGGGGGACAGGTTCTGGTGGGAACCGACAAAGCATAGGGAGAGGAGGGGCTCCTCCCTCCCTCTCATGAAGTACATCTGACCCCAAACATTGGCAGGGGGGTTAGTTGGCAAATACATTTACAATGCCATTTACAATTGGAAAAAATAGAGAGAGGGAGGCAGGAACCCCACTCCCCCCCCCCCCGATGCAGCAGTGATCCTGATGAGCATCAGGTGCCCACAGCACTCTTAAATGGCTTCCCTGGCACTTAAAACAGAGACACGTTCCCAGGGTGAACACAGGGACAGCGGCACATCTAGTGGTGCGCTCATTTATTGTTTCTTAAAGTAATCATGCTGTCTTGTTAGAGATGGCTTGAAATGGCTCACAACGTAAAGGTTAAAATCAGAAAACATACAATAATTAGAATTAGCAACCATGAACTCAGTCACATAAAACATTTGGCAACCTGCCCAAATGATTCCCATCATGGACCTCATTGTAGATATAGTTGAAAAGATCAAATTCCTAGGATTTAGCCACACTCTTGAACACTGCAAACATCAGCAGGTCAAACTCTGAAAAGCACCACACCTGGATTTTGTCACTATGGATAGATGGTAAAGGGAGTTTTACACAGCCTTCAACACATCCGCTAGCTCTTGCCTGGCACAATTATTTAGGATAATTAGATCTGTCCTCCTATAGAGAGAATCCAAAACATTCAAAATTTGATCATTGGCTATGAGGCCTTTGTTAGCTTTTTCATGGATAACGTCTGCAACGACCTGTTTGCCAACATTGATACAGGATGTAAACTGGGGGCTTCTTGGCTGTCCTTGGATTTAGTAATTGACCTCTTCGGTGGGCTCTCCCAGGATTATATTGACAGAATCTTGAGTGCTGTCAAGCCGACTATGTGTCTCTTAGGCCTGTTCCCCTCATAGCTGGTGAAAGCCAGTGGTGAGGAACATCAGAGGGTGCTGGTAGACATTATCAATCTGTCTATAAGTTCAGGGGTCTACCAAGAGGGATCTGGACCCTATGGATCCTGACAGTTACCACCCGGTCTTGAATTTTTTCTTTCTGGGCAAGGTAATTGAGAGAGTGCTGAAAGAACAGCTCCAGAGTCTCCTGGGATTAGGCTTCCCAATCCCCAGGTCCCAGTGGGGGAGACCCCGGTTTTACAAGCTTCCCCCCCCCCTCGCTCCCAACCAGCTGGCTGGTGGAAAGAAGCCCCGCCCCCACGATCACCATGTACCTCTAGAGTTGCAGCAGGTTAAGAAACCTGCAAACAGGTCCATTTTTAAAATGTGTGCCTTTAAAGTTGAGCAGCAACAGAAAGCATTTCATGGGGAAGGGTCAGGAGCAGTTTTGTCAGAACACAGACCCTCCATTTGTTTTGCTTTCATTTTCAGAGCAAGTAAAGTTGTGGAGGAACCAGATTCAGTAAGTGTGTGTTTGTGTGTGAGAGAGAGGGAGGGGGCAGGGGATCCCCCAGTTTGGAGGCCCTCCCCATGTTTTAGAAAGCAGGATGGGGGGGGGGGGAATATCTACTGGGCACTCTATTATTCCCTATGGAGAACGATTCCCATAGGGAAAAACGGGGAATTGATCCATGGGTATCTGGGGCTCTGGGGGGGGGGGTGTTCTTTGAGGTAGAGGCACCAAATTTGCAGCATAGCATCTGATGTCTTTCCTCAAACTGCACTCCACGTTTCCAAAGGATTGGACCAGGGGGGCCAACTCTATGAGCCCCAAAAGAAAGTGCCCCTATCCTTCATTATTTCTAATGGAGGAAAGGCATTGAAAAGGTGTGCAGTCCCTTTCAATGTGATGGCCAGAAGTCCCTTTGGAGTTCAATTGTACTTGTTCCAAACTTGCTCATGACTCCCCACCCCCCCAAAGTCTCCTGGCTCCACTGTTAGCCATGCCTATGCAGGTTGAAGTATAGGCCCATGAAAATGCATCCAGGAATCCATATGTCTTCACAGCCATATAGGCATGGCTAACACCACCCCCAAAATCCCCAGATATTTCTTGAATTGGACTTTTTTATTTTTGAAATAATCTTTATTTATAAATCCAATCCAACATGACACTGCATTAAACCAAAGACAAATACACATTTGCTACAGAGAAGATACAAATATGGAATGACATACCTTAGAAAAATAGCAAGTCCTGATAATAAGCCTTCTTAGGAACCACATTTTGATTAATCAAATATGATACTACTGGAAACCATACTGCTGTAAATTTTTCTTGCTAATTATGTAAGTTAGGCATGAGATGACAACTAGTGATTTTGCAATGAACAAATCATTCCCACACCTTATTTTGCCAGGATGATCAAAGAATAATAGAATCATAGAGTTGGAAGGGACCTCTAGGGTCATCTAATCCAACCCCTGCACAATGCAGGAAACTCACAAACACCTCCCCCTAAATTCATAGGATCTTCATTGCTGTCAGATGGCCATCTAGCCTCTGTTTAAAAACCTCCAAGGAAGGAGAGCCCACCACCTCCCAAGGAGGCCTGTTCCACTGAGGAATTGCTGTAACAGTCAGGAAGTTCTTCCTAATGTTGAGCCGGAAACTCTTCTGATTTAATTTCAACCCACTGGTTCTGATCCTGCCTTCCAGGGCCACAGAAAACAATTCAACAGCATCCTCTATATCACAGCCCTTAAAGTACTTGAAGATGGTGATCATATCACCTCTCAGTCGCCTCCTCTCCAGGCTAAACATCCCCAGCTCCATCAACCTTTCCTCATGGGACTTGGTGATCCCTCACCATCTTCATCACCCTCTTCTAGCCCCATTCCAGCTTGTCTATATCCTTCTTAAAATGTGGTGCCCAAAACAGAACACAAATACTCCAAGTGAGGTCTTACCAGAGCAGAGTAAAGCGATACCATCACATACAGCCCAAAATTGCATTTGCCTTTTTAGCCACCGCATCACACTGTTCACTCATGTTCAGCATATGATCCACTAAGCCCCCAAAACCTTTTCGCACATACTACTGCTAAGACAAGTCTCCCCCATCCTATAACCATGCATTGGATTTTTCCTACCTAAACTTTACATTTCTCCCTGTTAAAATTCATTTTATTGATTTTAGCCCAGTTTTTCAGGCTGTCAAGGTCATCCTGTATCCTGTTTCTGTCTTCTTCTGTGTTTGCAACCCCTCCCAATTTAGTATCATCTGCAAATTTAATAAGCATTCCCTCTATTCCTTCTTCCAAATCATTGATAAAGATGTTGAACAAAAGTAGAAGGTGAGCTTTTATTTAGAAGCAATTACAATCCTTGCAATGGCTAGCAGAGTTGTAATCAAAATATTTCTGCTTTTGTTTCCAAAGCCCACTGGTAGCATAGATAACAAGAGGATTTCTGGCCTGACAGGTACCTTAACTCCTGTTATCATATAAATATGCTGTATAATCAACTGCCAAAATGGATATATGAATTGGATTTGGCAACCCTACCTGGGAGGCAGGTCAGTCCTAGACCCATCCCAATCCAGCTTCCACCCTGATTATGGGACAGAGATGGTGCTGGAGGTTAGGAGAAAGGGTACGTGTGTGGAGTCCCTCAACGAGCAATGTTCTCCAGTGTTGAGCCTGGGGAAGAGCAATCCAAAGCACAAGGGCAATCAGGAAAGCTGCTTGAAGCAATAAAATTTGCTGACTGGGGACAGAAGGAGGCAGGTTGACAGGGGGGTTGACCATCAGATGTCCAGTCCACAAGATCAAAAGCCAATGAAGGACAGACAAATGCTTTCTTTGCTGATCCTTAATGCATTCTCTAGAAAAAGAAACTTATAAATTCTTGATTAGGAACCACTCTATTTTTCACATTCTTCCTCTCCTTTTCCAGATAATTCAGCCCCGAGGATACACCGGGGCTGTGCAGCTCGATGCATTAACACACGGACCAGGTGGCGAAGAGTAGAAATGGAATGCTGTACTAAAGACTACTGCAACCAGAAAGTGACAATGTGGCCAATAAAAGAATAGACAAGTCCCCCCCTCCCTTTTTTCCCAATTTAATTTTATTGAATTTAAAACTTTAACAAGCATAACAAAAGTAAGAGATTTCAGTTCAAGCATTACAGAGTGTGAGATAAACTTATGCTTCAATGAACCAGTATTCAACCTGAGTTTACAAAAGAAGTTGCACTATAATGATTGGTAACGTCAATATTTTATCATTTAAAAATTTAGATTTTCTGAAGAAATCTAAGAAAACCAAATGATCCTTTTGTCTAGTACCAGTAATTAAAATACGCAGTCAACACTGGTAAGGAATAGAGTAAACACATTTATGTAAACATCCATATGTTATAGTCAGATTGATTTGGTTTAGCATTGTTGGACTCAAAATAAAAAATGATTGGGTCCTAATAGTTATGCATACATTTAGTTGTAGTAAATAGAGAATCTCCTAAAAAGAAATCAGTTTGAGTAATTTGAGACATAATCAATGTTTCCCAAATTCTATCATACCATGCTTCTAGTGTGAGTTTAGCTGAGTCTTTCCAGCAAGAGGCAGTGGTATGTCTGGCTGCGGCTACTAGCTGAGAAAAAAAACCTCTCTTGCATTTTTGCACCAAGATATTTATGCAGTGATCTAAAACCAAAAATTCAGGACTAAAAGGGATATTCACTCCCGACCACTCTACAATTCGATTCCTGACTTTTGACCAAAAGGATGCCAGTTCCTGACACTCCCACCATAGATGAAACTACATTCCCAACTGGCCGCATTTTCCCCAACAATATGGAGTATGGTTAGTATCAATCCTATGAAGGTGGTTGAGTGCCATAAACCAATTTTCTATAAGTTTACAGAATTGAGTTTTGATGCTGAATATTGGAGATAAATTAGATGAGGACTGCCATGTCTTGTCCCAGTCATCTGAAGACAAATCTATTGGGAGGATTTTTGCCCATTTACATACTTGTGACAGAGGAGGTAACAGGTAGTTTTGTAGATGTCTACGATAGTTTTGTAGATGCGAGTGAGAAATCCCCTTGCATTCAGGGCCAGTACGTGGGAGCAGGCAAGGTAGGCGGCCACTTAGGGTGCCGCCTCACCACAGGGGCAGGGGGCAGGGGCAGGTGCCCTCTCTCTGTCCCCGCTCATGTCAACCCGTAAACTCTGAGTCGTCATTCTTCGCTTCGAGCAATTGGAGTGAAAAAGGGATGACACGATGCCTGCCCAGCTCCCTCTGAAGTAAGAGAGGGCTGGGCAAGGGGCAGGCTAAGCCATGCATTCTTTCTGAACATGTGACTCGGCCCACCACTCACCCAGCCCTCTCCCGCTTCAGAGGGAGCTGAGAAGAGGCCGCATCCTTCTTTCAAGAAAAAAGGATGCAGCCTCTTCCCAGCTCACTCTGAAGCTGGAGAGGGCTGGACAAGGGGCAGGCAAGCTGCACATTCTTCACTCGAGTGAAGAAAGAATGAGCGGCTCACTCAGCCCCTCGCCCAGCCCTCTCCTGCTTAGAGGCAACCGGGAAGAGGCTGCATCCTCATGACTGGCTTCATCCCTGGAAGTTATAGTTGCATGGGAGTCATTGTTTTGATGGGAGTTATTGTTTTGATGGGAGGAACATTTCCACCTGTACATTCCTTCTAGGTGGAACATAATGGACAGGAATTTATTTATTTAGTTCGATTTTTATCCCACCCTCCCTGTGAGTGGGCTCAGCAATGAATTAGCAGGCTCAATAATGGGCCCAATGAGTGGGTATGGGATTGGATTCCACACCCAAGGAAATACTCTAGTTCTCTAATCCCACAGCACTCTTCTTAAAGAACACAAAAGACCTGCCACATGCATATTAATTTGTTAATGTTTTACATGTTCACTGCCAGGGCTTTACTATTCGTTCTACTGAACCTACTGACAAAATGTAACAATTCCAGCCCGTTCTTCTAGTTAACAGTAGAAAGGTTGTGTCTCAACATCCAATGTTATTTGTCTCTGAAAACTTTTGATTACGTTTATCCTGCATCTTAGAAGAATGCCACTTCAGACGTATCCGGTTTAGTCAACAGGATTCTCAGTCCTGCTTTGCTTTGATGCAAGTAGGTCCCCCAAATCAAAAAGAATGAAACAATTTTGACAGAATCTATTAAGGGTGTATCATACAAAAAGAAGTCTCAAATATGGCTATTTTGTCATTGGGTTCAGTAGCTGCTTCCATTCATTGCAATAGGAAGCACCTTTTCAGGGGTAATGTCCCCAACTCATTTGTGAGGAAATTACCAGAGGTTGTTTCCCTCACCCAAAGTTCTCCTGACTTCCAAACTGCAGACAGGCAGAAGAAAAGGTCTGTAAATGACTGTGCTCTAGGGCTTTCAGTGTTGACTATTGCCTGGCTGATTTCCTGTAGGAAAAGGTTGGCTAAGTAAAGTGAAGGGGAGGTGAGTTTGTCCAATCCCCTCACACTCCAGGTTCTTCCCCCCTCCCCTTGATGTCCTTCTAATATGACTGATTATTCTTTTTATATCTGTATAATTATATGCAGCCCCAGCTCTTAGTGTGTGTGCCTTGCATATGGGTGCATTAGTACGGTTGCTGGGTCCCTTCTGACCACCGGTGAGGGGGGGCGGGATAGGGTTGCCAGATTCAGGTTGGGAAACACCTCGAGCTTTGGGGATGAAACATGGGAAGGGCAGGGAACCCTGTGGAGTACAATACCACGTGGTCCACCCAGGGCTGGATTAAACCCTGAGAAGGCCCCTAGGCAGCCAAACTCTTGGGGGGGGGGCCTCACAAATTATCTCAGAGTTGGAGCGGCCGCCCCACTTCCTGCAGCCCCTGCTGCATCCTGCAGACACCTTCTCAAAAGCCCCTTTGACAAAGCTGCAGGGGAGAGGCAGAGAGAGGCAAACTTGGCAATGACACCAGCATCAGCTGCACCAGGCAAGTCAGGCAAAGAGCGGCTCAGTTGCTGGCTGTGTGTGTAGGCTGGGAGAGCTGCAAGCAGGGGGGAAACTGGGGGGAGAAGCTGCCCGGGGCCGCTAAAGGCATGGGGGCCCATAGGCCAGCCCTTACTTGGCCTAATTGTTAATCTGGCCCTGAGTCCACCTTCCCAAGCATCCATTTTCTCCATGTGAACTGATCCCTGCAGTCTGAAGGTGAGCTATAATTTCGGGAGATCCCCAGGTCCCACCTGGAGGCTGGCATGCTTAATTAATGTTAGCAGTTAATGAGAGGGAAAGGAGGTGGGATTTCAAATGTTTGCAAAATTAAAGTTTTACTGGGTGTCTATAGCTGAACAAACCTAAAACCAGGTAAACAAGAGCTGATTCAATGCAGTAGGCCATATCTCTGTTTATCGCTCACCTTCTGTGTGATAGCTAGAGGTACACAAAGCAAAGTATCCGGAAAGTCTGGTCTGGAAGGCAGATTTGTATGGGAATACTCTGGTTCAAAACAATTTAAAGCTGGAAGACTGGCCATTTTCGCACTAGCGTTTGCTCCGGCGTAGCGCCCCATTTACCTCCGGATCTTTTCCTGGATTTCGCACCTGTTGCTCCGGCGCTGCGCTTTGCTCCGGCGCTTCAGGGGTTTCACACCGGAGTATGTTTTTCAGCATGCTGCCGGAGTTTTTGAAAACCTCCGGATCCACACCGGATCCACTCCGCGGAATTTGCAGTGGGAAATCCATCCACGCCGGATCGACTGCTGTGTGGGCGGCACCCTCTCCCTTTCCGTCCTCCCACCCCATCCACCCCCTTGGCCAATCATCAGCCTTTCGCGGCACTTCCCCAAAGTGCCGGCACGGCCATTTTTTTTTTAACTTCACAGTTTTGCGTAATAGCGATATTTCGAAATTAACAAATAGAAAAAAAAAACCCTCCTGGAATAGCCTCAATTGCCACTTCAATTGGTTTTGTTAGAATTTTTTTTTATTGACTTTAGTTGCGTTATTTCGCTGTTGCGTTATCTCGATAATGCGAAAACGACCATTGTTGGGGGGGGGGATCTAGTGCCGGTGCGGGCCAAAGCGTTCATGTGTGTGTGTTTTAAAAAGGGAATGCCTCCCTCAGCTGTGCCACCAGGATTTCTGGACCTGCACAAAATCGCCATGTATAAAATGGGAAGTTGGAGTCCTGCATTCTTCTCCCTGGCTACATTCCACTCGGTTAGAAAATAGACGCGAGCTCACTCTTCACACGCGCCACAGAAGGGGAAGGAGAGAATGGGGCGGGGGGGGGAGCTCTGGCAGCAGGAATCAGTCAGGTCCCCGTTGCAAGCGCCAGCCGGGGAGGGGAAAGAGAGCGGAGGAAATTTGGGGGGGGAATCTAGTGCTTCAGAATTTGGGGGGGGGGGAATCTAGTGCTAGGATTCTCCACTGTGAATGCTTCTGTTAATACATAAAGGGCTGTGGAGGATTCTACAGCTGCAGCCAATCCATAAGCAGCAGCAGCACACGTGATGCGGTTTGTCCACGAAAAGAAGGGGGGGGGAACAGCTCGATGTTACGTTAGTACGTTAGTAAGTCATTACGCAACCAGACTTGCGCTTAAAAAAAAAAAGATTGACAGGGCATCGAACTCAAGTCGATGCCAGTGGGAAAACGATTTGAGCCAGGGCTTCAGGGAAGGCGACTCCGCAAAGAGTCACTAGTGGGAAAACGAGAAAAATGATCTGGACATAATTGCGCCGCGGAATAAGGGGAGCAAACGCTAAGTGCGAAAACGGCCACTGAGAACCAACCAGCTTTTTGAACTGTCCACAAAAGCACATTGACAGTCTGTGTGGAACTTCAACAACTAGAACAATCTATTCTCTATCAGCAATCCCAATTGTCTATATTATTATGCCACAACACCTCAGTCTTCTCTGCAGGCCTCATTTTGGGCAGGAGCTCATAGGAGAGGAGCTCCAAAACCTCTAAATTTTATTGTGCTCTCTCTTTGTGAAATTCCCCCCCCACACACACACACACACACAAATACTTGCTTTTAGGCTCCATTGTTCAACCCCCCTGTGAGAATTTTGCAGAACTCTTAAGATTTGACAAACTTTCTAATATTTTCCCCACACAAAAAAAGGGAAAATAACCAAAACTATAAAGCAGACAGATAGAAATCTCCTCATGCCACTGTGGCCACAAAGGAGAAAGTAATTTTAAACGGATGATGGGAGTAAGGTTTTATTAAGACAATTATAATTCAAGAAGCATTTTAAGGTAGATTCTTAGCCGATCTAATTTAGTATACCTTCTGGTGATGTCAGGGGCGTGTGGCATATGCAAATGAGTTCTGCTAATGAGCTCTGGCTCCTCTTTTGTTACAAAATGACCCCTGCTTCTCTGGATTAAGCCTCCATTTATTAGAGATGAATCAGTATCTCCAAAAGCAACAGCAGCCAGGGCCACTGATGTAGGACTAGGAAAAAAAATACAAGCATTGATAATATCCACATATCAGTTTCTACAGCTATGCTAGCAAATGGTAGGAGAAGGTCTTTGGTATATGAACATTGGAGAGACTTGCATGCCAGACATCCACTTTGGTGCTGAGTTGATGTGGATTTTATATCTCGTTGCACAAGTCAGCGTGATCACAGCACTTTACTGTGATAGTGCCCAAATCAGTACTGAAATAGGTTCTTCCACATTCACGAACTCTCCTGGTGCACCCTTGTCTGGGTTCATCTTCTATAAAAAGAGGCCAAATGGAACTTGTCGGTATGTAGCTCTGGATCCCACCACCCATCAATATGCCCAAAAGCACCATGTCCCAAAAGAAAGCTATGAACAGCAGAGGACAGCCTCTGCCATGGAAAAAGAAGGGTTCCAAAGAAAATGGGAACAGAAGCAAAGCTTAGGATCCAAGTCTTGGTTCCTTCAGCCCATTCGCAACAAACCTGTGAGGGAATATTTTATCACATCTTATCCTGCCTACCAGTCAAGATCTTCCTCCTAGACCAGGGTGGCCAAACTGTGGCTCAGGAGCCACATGTGGCTCTTTCACACATATCATGTGGCTCTCAAAGTCTTGAAGTGTGTGTCAGCCAGCTTGGAGAAGGCATTTATCTCTTCAAATCACTTCTCCAAGTCAAGCCAGCCTGTGACTTGGGAAATGCATTTAAAGTTAAAGTTGCTTTCTTTCCACCTCTCCCTCAGATTTCCCAGATGGCTTGACTTTGCAAAAGGGGAGTTCAGACATCTGGAAATGTGGGATGAATGCATGGGGGTCCATAAGCACCGAACTTCATCTGATGTCTATTTACTCTGTATCCAACTTGTCTTACGGCAGGGTGAGTCTGACTGGGGAACAGCTGCCAGATGTGGCTGTGTGATCAAGCCCATTTAATCCAAAAGGGAACAGTTACTACATTGGGTCAAACTGCCCAATATAGTAAAGTCAGAGTCCAGTAGCACTTTAGACTAACAAATGGTATTTGAAGAAGTGAGCAGTGACTCATGAAAGCTCATACCCTACCACAAATTCTGTTAGTCTTGAAGGTACTACTGCACTATTACTCTTTCCTACTGCTACAGACAGGCTAACATGACTACCCATCTTGGTCTACCTCACAGAAACAGATTCCCAGTAATGCTGCTCTCACGCTCTTCTTTGCGGGGCTTCCATCGGAGTTCAAACTAGCTGTCCCGGGGCTGCAACTCACTTCGCCTCTTTTACGCGGCAAACAGAAACTGGTTTTTAGAGGATCTTGTTTGCTGTGTGAAAGAGGTGGAGCAAATTGCAGCCCTGGGGCAGCTAGCACTGCAGAGAAGAGGAGATTGAAGAGGAGACTGAGAGCGGCATAAGGCTAGTGGGGAATCAGTCAGAATTTCTGTGCAAGTAAAATGGAGGAGAGGAGAATGATGGAAGCTGTTTGGGGTTCCCAATGTAGAGAAAGGTAGGCTATACATGAGTAAGTAAAAAAAAATACATATAGCTGAAGATGGGAGGCAGATAAAAGGTAGCTTGGCTAGGGTGTGGGAAGGAGAAAAGGAGGAAGGAAAGGGAGAGGACATGGGGGCAGAATCAGAAAATAAAGAGGAAAATAGAAATGATCAAGTATTCCTTACGCATAAACATTTTCTCTACTTTGCATTTTTGTCCTGGTCTAGCTTGACAGATATCCTCCTCAACACAACCAGCCCCACGTCTGTAGTCTTTGCAGAAATGGCAGAAGAGACCTTTAGCTGTTGGAAAAGAGAAAATCAATTGACCATGGAGTGTAAATGGAGGGATGAAATAGAATCCAAAGTTGCTTTCTAGTTATTTGTTTTTAAATTTCTTTTTATCTCACCTTTGCCAAGCTTATCTGAAGAAGTGAGCAGTGACTCATGAAAGCTCATATCTTACCACAAATTCTGTTAGTCTTTAAGGTGCTACTGAACTCTTACTCTTTTCTACTGCTACAGACAGACTAACATGGCTACCCATCTTGATCTATTGCCAAATTTAGGGCAATTTACACATTTAAAACCATGTACTGGAGATGAGAGAGCAACATTAACTTAAGACAGAGCACCCTTCAAAGCTGACATTTTCTCTAGGAGAACTGATATCTGTAGCCTGGAAATCAGTTGTCATTCTGAAAGATCTGGTTTGAGGGAAAGAATCAGCTCCATACTGTCTGGAGACTGACACTTCCATGCCACAAAGGCATCATTTTCCACAATGTATGTATACATTTCTTTTGCCCCAGTGTTGTCTTCACCTGTTTTGCATATTTTGAAACACTTGCTGTGATGGATTGCCCAGAAAAGCAGGTTTTAAAATACTGCTATTTCAGAGAGACTAGGACCGTTTTCGCACACAGCTTACCACACGGTCACATTCCTGTTCTCTCCACAGCGTCTGTCAGATTTCCCATTATCTGCACCGGAGTTACAGGAAGTGCCACAGCTTTTGTGTAGCAAACGTAAACTGGGTTTTAGCAGTTTACGTTTGCTACGCAAAAGCCGTGGCACTTCCTGTAACTTCGGGGCAGATAATGGGAAATCCGATGGACGCTGCGGAGAGAACAGGAACACGACCCTGCGGTAAGCTGTGTGCGAAAACGGTCTAGGAGTTAATCTGCCCTGGTTTGGACAGCTTGTGTGATTGGCTGCTTTTCATGCTCTCAGATTGGCCAGCATCATTTACTTACAAAGGTATGGATAACTGGAAGAATAATCCCTACCGGTAAAAAGGGGTTGTGCTCTGAAGAGAACCTGGGTCTGATGTAAAGAGGAATCAGCTTTAGACATCTCAAAGTTAGTGGAAACCTGTAATTTTCTAAAGGGAGAAATCTAGAAACCCTAAGAAAGAGTTATTTTCCAGGAATGCTATTAAGATCTTGTGTTATTGCTGAAGAATACTAAGAAAAGTACCCCACTAAAGGTGTTGTCCTCCCCAGGCTCCACCCCCAAATCTCCAGGAGTTTCCCAACTGACAACTTAAAAAACCCCATCCTCCTCACCAGTGGCCAGGGGAGACCTGGCAACCAATACTCCCTTCTAAGCTGTGGAATCTTGTGAGCAAAAATTCAACTTTGTGAGCGACTAGCATTAACATTGTGAGCTACTGCATCAGTTAGTTTGCTCCGGGGCCATTTTTCCTGAGCTAAGACAAAAATATGTGAGCTGGAGACTAAAAAACTGTGAGCTAGCTCACACTAACTCAGCTTAGAGAGAACCCTGCTGGCAGCCCCAATGGGATTAGGTTTTAAGGTACAGAGCAGAAATGGATTACTCTTATTTATTATGTGTTGTCTATCTTATAGAATTACCAGGTGATAGCTCTTTTTTGTTAATGGTCACAGATAAAGTTTTATTAAAGTTTGGAAATAGAAATTGCTCTTTCAGAAGAAAAGTACTGGGCTAGTAAAACAAACAAACAAAAAGCCTATATTTTTCTAAGGCCTAACTGCAATGCAAAATGCTTCATACATTTAATATAGTAGATCAGCAAGGGAAGGTGGTAATGTAGGAGATGGGTTCAGGTAGCTGGCTTAAGGTTGACTCAGACATCCATCCTTCTGAGGTCGGTAAAATGAGTACTCAGCTTGCTGGGGGTGGGGGGGGGAAGTGTAGATGACTGGGGAAGGCAATGGCAAACCACCACGTAAAAAGTCTGCCGTGAAAACATCGTGATGCGATGTCACCCCAGAGTTGGAAACAACTGGTGCTTGCGCAGGGGACTACCTTTACCTTTTTATAGTTCATTATCCTGCCTTGTTGTGGATAAATGTTTTTTCAAGATGTGTTGATATACATTTAATAATAATAATAATAATAATAATAATAATAATAATAATAATAATAATAATAATAAACTTTTATTTATACCCCACCCTCCCCGCCTAGGCAGGCTCAGGGCAGCTAACAGGACATGGTAGAAACCATGATACAAATAAACAATAGATAATACAGTTAATAATTTAAAGAATAAAACCAATAAAACAGTAAGACATTAAAATACAGTCGAATGGCGTATAAGATGGCTCGGTATTATTGATCTTATCAAGAGTTCTGTCTTAAAAAGCTAGCCGGAAGAGGGCAGTTTTGCAGGCCCTATGGAACTGGTTAAGATCCCGTAGGGCCCACACCTCTTCTGGCGATTGGTTCCACCATTGGGGGGCCTTTGTAGAGAACGCCTGTTCTCTGGTAGCTTTTAATTTAGTTTCTTTTGGCCCAGGGATTTCAAGAAGATTTTTTGAGCTTGATCGCAGTGCTCTCTGGGGAACATATGGAGAGAGGCAGTCCCTAAGGTAGGCAGGTCCTCGACCATATAGGGCTTTAAAGGTAATGACCAGCACCTTGTAACGAACCCGGTAAACAATTGGCAGCCAAGATACATTTAGATTGTATCTTGACATATTCTATTAAAATTTTAAAAACAGTACCTGATCCAATTCTAGAACTAATTTTAGAAGTTGTCCAAATTAAAATGTAAATAAGGAGGAGCAGAAGACAAGGAAGCTCAAACCAATGGAGACACAAAGGTGATCATTTAATATTTAATTGAAAATGTTTCCTCTTTTCCTGTTTCTTCTTGCGGCTGTAATTTAATTTGTCACTTCTTTGTACATAGATACAGCTCTTACACACTGACATGTAAACGTTTTAAAAGTGTAAGATTTATTGGGAATTTTCTTTAAAAAGCTGTGGACCCCTTAGAACGGGGGTGTCAAACATGCAGTTTGTGGGCCATATGCAGTTTGTGGGCAGAGGGCTCCTATCAGGACCTTGAGCAACTGGCTGTCATCTGTTTCCTTCTCTTGCTTCCTTCTGCACCACAGCTTGCTTTGCCAGGCTCTCTCGATTGCACAGCAGAGCAACTGAGCCAAGCCTCCCTTCTATTGGCTGAGGCTCCCCCCCAGTCCCCTGGGGAAGGAAGAAAAGAGCCAGAGCTTCCTTTGCCCAGTTCCCTGGTTCCCATGGGAGAAATATAAAAAAAGCATCTTTAAGATCAATGAGTGCTAACATTTTAAGCATGTTTTAAGTTTAAAATATACATATATTTGTGTTTGTCTGTGTTCTTTACAAAATTTATATCTGATACCTAATCTTAAATAGGTACACACAAGGCCCGGCATGACATGGATCAGCCCAACCCGACATGGCCCAGCCCAACAAGGTCTCATTTATGTCAGATCCAGCCCTCATAACAAAGGCGTTCGATACCCCCACCTTAGAACATGAGAGATTTAACTCTAGGAAATTCTGACAATGATTGAACATGACACTCCCGGAAGCCTTTCCAGTTCTGCTTTATGAGACCAGAAACTTATGATCTTGGATTTGTACAGAGGACAACCTCAGCGGGCAACCTTGAATAGATGACTTTCCTCTTTAGCTCACACACACTCCGCCCTTCAATCTTGCCTTGCTTAGTCCTCACTTACTCACCTGGGACATAGCTGAGAAGTAGCCCAATGCCAAGAAGCAGAATCTTGTTCATTATTTCTCTTCTGCAAGGAATGAGCGTTCTGATGGAGAAACAAGGTGTGGTCAGCAGAACACAGACAATAGGAACACAGATGGAATTGTGCCGTCTGAGCTATGGTTCTCATGCATCTGCGCTTAAGCAAGTCAGAGATATATTTAAACACCGTGGGACAGGAAATCACTCCTGGAAAGATCCCAGGAAGTGGAACAGTAGAACTGCCCCTCCCCCCCCCCCCAAAAAAAACCCTTATCAGCAAGTGTTTGCTTAAAACCAGAACACACCATGGCCATTGGAAGGCTACAGCTGAATGCTTGATTGGTAAACATTCATCAAACTTGATTTGATTTGATTTATTGGATTTATATTTTGCCCACCTATCATTAACATCTCTGGCTCAGTGGCAGGACATCTGCTTTACCAGAATTCCAGATGAAAGGATTAGGGGGTAGAAAGGTCTCAGCCTGAGACCCTTGGTGGGACACTATCAGTTGGATTTGATAATACTGACCTTGACAGAGGAAAAGTCTTCTCCCAATATGATGGAGAAACACAGAGGATAGGAACCAATACTCCCTTTTAGCTATAGTGTGCTGTGAGCAAAAATTCTATTTTATGAGTTACTGGCATTAAAATTCTAAATAACTGCATAAATGAGTTTGGTTTGGGCCCATTTTTCCTGAGCTAAGACAAAAAAATGTGTGAACCAGAGGCCAAAGAACTGTGAGCAAGCTCACACTAACTCAGTTTAGAAGGAACACTGGTAGGAACAGAGATGGGATCATGCAGTATGTGTTACATTTTTTGCAAGTTGCTTTTGAGCAACTTTGAGATATAGTTAAACACTTTGGGGCAGGAAGTCAGTTTTGGGGGGAGACCAGAAAACGGAACAGTAAAAATGGCCAAAAAAATCCCCCACTCCAAAACCACTTTTTCAGCAAGTGTTCACTTAAAAGCAGAACATTCCATGTCCATTGCAAGGCTTCAGTTGAATGCTTCATAGTCACATTATTGAACCTTCATTGATAGTCCAGTGGTAGGATGATCAGTCCTTCTCATAGTGAACATGTTGGTTCCTTGACTACCGACAGGGTAGTGAAGGAAGGTCACCCATTGAAGGAAGGAATTTCTGCATCCTCAGGGAACTCTGCAGGTTAATCAGTGCATTAGAAAAGAAGAAAATACCTCTGCCTAAAAACCACAACCTCTACAAAAAAAAAACCCTCAGCCTAATGGACACTTAATGTGATCACTTCCCTACAGGGAGGCAGAGAACATTGAGGTCAGTTGAGCAGAAGCTTATGGGAACAAAAGGGAAATTGAGAAGGAAGCAGAAACTGGCCTAGAAAATTGGTCTTCTCTGGTCCTAATTAATTGCCCACAAAGAGCTATATCGTACACATAACTGGCCCTAATAAATAATGCATGCCTAGCTCCAGTTCTCTTCTTCAACTTTTCTGTGCCATATAAAAAGAAAGATATTAAATGTCCCACTAAGCCACCAATGTTATACAGTACTTGTGTTATAATACTGGGTGTCTGAAGGTCAGTTAGGTTCATAGGCTTGGATTTCAACCATTTTGCATTGCTTTGATATTGCCAGAAGGAATTTCCTAAGTATTTATTCCATACTGACAAGCATACACATACACCTGTGATCCTTGCATACTCTCAAACTTGTCCCCTATAACAGGAAACCAGTTGACATGGTGGCACCCACAGGTCAGAATCCGGGATGCTTGTGGCCATTTTAGAGTCTAACATGGGAGATTTAAACATTCTGTGAATGCATGATCATGATCAGACCTGTAATGCTACAAGACGAGGTACTTATTGTTGGACAAAGCTTGCCCCCCACAAACATACATTGGTACTGTTTCAAGAGCTGAAGAAGGGAGCATTCAGCACAAGAGGACAAGAGTGTTTGGTCCCACTCCATGTACCCTCTAACCCTGTGGACCCTTGTGAGCAAAAATCCTACTTTGTGAGCTATTGGCATTAAAGTTGTGAGCTACTGCATAAATTAGTTTGCTAATTTTCCCTGAGCTAAGACAAAAATGTCTGAACTGGAGGCTAAAAAACTGTGAGTTAGTTCACATTGACTCAGCTTAGAGGGAGCATTGATCCCCAGAACTCTGGAACACCCTCCCAGAAGCTATAAGGGCCCTGCGGGATCTGTCGGCGTTCCGCAGGGCCTGTAAGACCGAACCGTTTAGACAGGCATTTCTGGTTGACTGAAAATGAGCTGCCACCGGACATCCTACAGAAGCTGGTGGTCATAGTCTGAACCCAATACCGCCAGACTGGATCGAGATAGCGTAATAGTTTTAAACTGATAAATGTATTATGGTTTTATATGTTTTATGGAATGATTGTTTTTATGATACTGTAAGCCGCCCTGAGTCCGCTTGCGGAGAGGGCGGGATATAAATGCAAAGTAATAAATAAATAAATAAAATCCCACAGCATCATTTTTATTGCCCGTGTTAAGCTCTAAAATATATTAGTGGTGCCCCTGGGTCCAACCCAGGAATGGTGTCATGTCTAGTTGTACCCTTAGCCTCATGTCAGCCAATACATGACCTCCTGCAGGCAAAAACAAGATTTCAGCATTCTCAGGAGGTTCAGAAATATGTATCCTAAAAACACATTTATTTTTAATTAAGGACCTTCCCAAACACCTCCTGATGAGTGCTGCATAAAAGCAAAAAAGGAATCACAGGTGTATCTGTATGCTTGTCAGTATGGACAAGCAGGTAAGGAACATTTGATGTAGTTAAATATGAAAATCGCAAGAACAGAGAGGGGGAGAGTTTTACTCTTGCCAGTTTGGTGCAGTAGTTAAGTGAATGGTTTCTTATCTGGGAGAACTGGGTTTGATTCCCCACTCCTCCACTTGCACCTGCTGGAATGGCCTTGGGTCAGCCATAGCTCTCACAGGAGTTGTCCTTGAAAGGGCAGCTGCTGTGAGAGTCCTCTCAGCCTCACCCACCTCACAGGGTGTCTGTTGTGGGGGAGGAAGATAAAGAAGATTGTGAGCTGCTCTGAGACTCCGAGTGGAGGGCAGGATATAAATCCAATATCTTCTTCCACTACTACTCTAGGTTTGCCAACTCTGGGCTGGAAATTTCTGGAAATTGAGGGTGGAGATTAGGAAGGATGGGGCTTGGGGAGGGAAAGTACTTCAGCAGGGTATAATGTCTAGAGAGATCAGTTCTCTTGGAGACTGAAGAGATATTTTTCACTCATAATAGTCTGAATCTCAGTCAAAGAGTGAGGACTCTGGGCTGCAGAAGTCCATTCCCCCACTGCCTTGACAACTGATTCATAGACTCCAGCATGTATGGTTCACGAACCACTTCCATGAACGTCTGTGGAAAATGATGTGGTTTGTGGGAGGTTTGAGGGCAACATGATCACACAAACCGAGGCTCATGAACCATGAAGTGGGCCCAGTTTGTGATGGATTTTGGTTCATAATTCAATTCATGCCCATCCCTAATCAGGATATAGTAATAATTTAATTATTTGTATCTCATCTGTGAAAGCAAACCATAATTCTCTTGATCTATTACTTACATAAGGTAGTTTCAGAAGTTCGTTGTGTTAGTCGGTGTAGAATTGCTAGATGCAAGTTCAGTAGCACCTTAGATATGTAAAAGTTTTGGGGGGTATAAGATTTTGAGAGTCAATGTCCCCTTTGCCAGATACCAATGAATCTAGCTGTACTTGCATCACAGTTTGTGTTGCAAGCTACAGAATGTACATTGTTCAATCCAACCACTGAGGGCTTCTGATCATTAGATGGATTAATCTTTCTCTTCTCCTTTCCAGGCTATTTCTCTCTATATATATTGTTTCTCTGCAGGGCATATTGTCCACTGAAGGTCCCCTCCACATATGGGTTGCCAATCCCCATGGAGATTTTCTCCATGCCAGATGCTGTGTGTAGATTATTAGTTGTGAGTTGGTGGGAGACGCCTCTCCGAGGAAGGTCGTCGGAAACAGTGACAAAGGCACGTCGCTATCAGAGGCTTTCTCTATCCCCACTTTTCTAAAATCACTTAAGTGGAATGAAGCTTTAAAATGTGCAATATGAAATTCTAATGGATAAATCTATAAAGGAAAGAAAATAGAAAGTTTCTCTACACAGCACTTTTGCAAGCACTGGCACTTTATTTCGTCCGCGGGAGTGGTAGAATTGTTCTTTAGCGTCTGAAGTCAGAAATTGGCATGCATGTTTAAAAGAGACTTTCAACCTTTGATCTCATATTACTGGAAAATGGATTTGGGGATTTTCTATATTTAGTGTATTGTTTAATATAAATTGTTGTTAAATATAATTTTCAATGAAGTGTTTTTCAAGTATTGAGAGTTATTGTTTAAAAATAGAGTTTGTATCTTTGTTCGTTATTTAGCCACAATGTTTGTGTTGTTTGATAATCCCCAGTTGGGGGCAGAAGATACCCTGATTTGAAAGCCCTCCCCCCACTTTGGGGTTATCAGAAAGTGGGGGAGGGGGTTAAATATCTACTGGGCACTCCATTATACCTATTGAGACTGGTCCCCATAGGGTATGAGAATCGATTCATGGGTATCTCAGGCTCGGGGGGCTGTTTTTGAGATAAGGACAGCAATTTTCAGCATAGCATCTAGTGACTCTCCTAAAAAAACCAAGTTGCAAAAAGATAGGACCAGAGGGTCCAATTATTTGAGCTCTAAAAGAAGATGTCCCCATCCTCCATTATTTCCAATGGAGAAAAGGAATTTCAAAGAAGTGTGGTCCCTTTCCATCTGATGGCCAGAACTCCCTTCAGACTTCAGTTGTGCTTGTCACAACCTTGCTCCACCCCCAAAGTCCCCAGATATTTCCTGAGTCAGACCTGGCAACCCTACCTCCCCCTCTTACGTTTGCAGAAAACAAACAAAAACCTATACCTCCTAGGAACTTCTTAAGTTCCTACAAAGATCAACAGGACTTACTGAACTGGTGAATCTGACAGCCTGAGAAGCTTCATGGCACCTCAAGGCATAGGGAAATCCCAGAAGGCCTGGCAGCCTCCTGAGGGCATTGCCCCTGCTGGGAAATCCTAGGTGGGGTTTGAGGCCTTCTTCCCTCCCCCTGCTTGAGTCATATTGATAATAGCAGGACTTTCTTCTGATTTAACCATGCATAATCCAGAAAGTAATTATAATAGAGGAGCAACTGAAGACAGAAGAAGAGTGAGGCAAAGAGTCAAGAAAATAAACAAGGTTGCTGCTTCTATTTCAATTTTCTCTATTGGGTCATTTAATATCTTTTTCATATGTTCCGTCAAAGGTGCCACCTGAATGTTTCGTAGATACTCTTCCACTTTTTCTTTACTTACATTCACACCCTTGAATAGATTTGCATAGTATTTAAAGAATTCTCTTTTAATTCCTTCTTGATCCACTACTGTTTTCCCATTTGCCATGATTTTATTTATAGTCTTATTTTCTTTCCTTTTTTTTAATTGCCAGGCCAGGTATTTACCAGGTTTGTTTGCACTTTCAAACGATTTCTGTTTCAAATTTTTTAAATTCCATTCTAGTTCTTTATTCAGCAAATGTTTAACTTGGGATTGTAATATCGTAATTTCTTTTATTAATTTTTTCTTCCCTGGTCTTTTTTTTAAGTCCTTTTCTTTTTTATCTATTTCATTTTGCAGTGCTGACAGCCTTTCTTCTCTTGCTCTTTTGTCTTTATTATTCAATGTGATTAATATACCCCTCATTACTGCTTTATAAGTGTCCCATACTGTTGGATATTCCATATCATCCGTTTCATTTATTTGGAAGAATGCTGCAGTCTCCTTTTCTAAGAATGATACAGTGTCTTTATTTTGTAGTAAATCCTCATTAATTCTCCATCTTCTTGATTTTCTTTGCAATTTTGTTGACCAGCATATTGGATTATGGTCCGCCCAAACCTTTGGAAGAATCTCAATTTTTTTTGTTATGAGGCCCAAGCTTTGGGAACCCCACAACATGTCAATTCTGGAAAAAGAATTATGCCTTGCTGAGAAAAATGTATAGTCTCTTACCTCAGGGTTGAACTTTCTCCAAATGTCTTCTAGATTTTCCTGTTTAATCAACTCAGAAAGAATTGGGCAGCTTCCCTTCTTTATCATTCTTCTTTGGACTTGATCTGTCAAGGTTGTTTTGTAAAATGGATGGTTTTTTCTCTCACCACTATGTCAGAAATACATTACTAAATACTTGGATAAAATACAAGAAATACGGGGACGAGAGAAAACCACTATGGATAGTGCCAGCAGAAGTAATAAAAATAACAGCTGATTCTGAAGAAAAAAGAGAAATGTCATATAACCAACTGCTTAAGATTCAAGGAGACAAAATTGAATTAAAAACCTCAGAAGAGCTAAATAACAATTATGACTGGTTTCAAATGCAACAAATTAAAAGTTTGATGGAAAATGACATAAAATCAGAGGGGATTAGGCGAGAACAAACAGAACTGGAAAGAGTCCTGTTAGGTGACAATGAAAAATTGATATCAAAAGTATATAAGTTATTATTGAAATGGTCTACAGAAGAAGAAGTAGTAAAGTCTCAAATGGTCAAATGGGCAATTAATGTGAATAGAGAAATACAAATGGAAACATGGGAGCACCTCTGGAAGAACTCAATGAAGATATCAACTTGTCAAAGCATTAAGGAGAACTGTTTTAAAATGATGTATAGGTGGTATATGACTCCGAAAAAATTGGCTAAGATAAGTAAGAAAATGTCGGATAGATGTTGGAAATGTAAAAAACATGAAGGTTCTTTCTTCCATATGTGGTGGACATGTGAAAGAGCGAAAGAATTCTGGAAGATGATACAACAAGAAATCACCAAAATTTTGGGCTATGATTTTAAGAAAATTGCAGAGACGTTTTTACTTGGATTACAATTAGAAAAATACCCAAAAGAAGACAGGACTTTAATTTGGTACCTGTTATCAGCTGCTAGGACTTTGTACGCGCAGCTTTGGAAGCAAGAAAAAATACCAGAGAAATGGGAATGGACCATGAAAGTTTTATCGTGGTGTGAAATGGACAAATTAACCAGAACACTAAGAGACTATGATTTAGAGATATTCAAAAGGGAGTGGAGAAAATTTAAAGGATATATGGAGAAAACTTGGAAAGTAAAGAAATATTGGACATTTTTTTAGTTGTAAGAATATATATATGGAACTTTGAGCAGTCAGAAGTGCCTTTAGTATGGATTTGAACTTATAACCTCGGGGAAGTCAACATTGGAGGGAGGGGGGATGGAAATGTCATATGGGTTAATGTGAAAAAAGAAAAAATTAAGGAATAGATAAGCTTTGTAACCATATGCTACCAATAAATTGTTTAAAACACGAAAATAAACAAGGTTGTTCAAGGCCCCACGTACCACAAAACATCATCCCTCTGGTTGTTCCTCATCCTTGTATCTGACACCTGGTAGCATGAGAACGAGCACTTTGTGTTATGCCCAGAAGCAAATGTGTGTAGTACTTTTTAAACTTGTCCATTCTAGGGATGCCAGCCTGCAAGCATGCCCTGGCGATCCCCCAGAATTACAACTCATCTCCAGACTGCAGAGATCAGTTTCCCTGGAGAAAATGGCTGCTTTTGGAGGGTGGATTCCATATAGGGATACCAAGCTGCAAATGGGACCTGGGGATCCCCCAGAATTACAATTCATCTCCAGACTACAGAGATCAATACCCCTGAAGAAAACGGGAGCTTTGGAGGATGAATTATATGGCACTGTACCCCACTGAGGTCCCTGTCCACCCCAGGCTGCACTCCCCAGTCTTCAGGAGGTTCCCAATCTGGACCTGGCACCCTACCACCCCATCCTCACCTGGAAAGACCTAGCACCCCTAGTTCTGTATCAACAATCTCCAATCTGACTACATTATTAGGCCACAACACTGTAATCTTCTGGGGATTTAAGCTTCATTTTATTTAAAATGGATCATTAATCACCAGCAGCATCAGCCAAGGGCCACAGGGTAAAAGTGGAAGGATACAAACATGCCAAAACTACAGCAGCCATTACAAATAAGCCATTACTAATATCCCAGGACATTATTTTCTACAACTTGCTAGAGAATGCTGGGAAGTGTGCATGTCGGCAAGGCCTGCTTCTCTGACATTTGCTTTGGTGATGATTCCATGTGGTTTTTATGGTTTGTTGCAATAGTTACACTCACTACAGCAGGTTGTAGTGATAGCACCATAATATGGATCCATTCGTCCTTTTGAACACATTGACAGATCTGAACTGCATCCTTGCCTGTATATACCCTCTGTACAAAAGGATAAAAAGGAACACATTACTAAATGAGAAAATAAAACCAGGCCAACATTTTACCTTCTCCAGCATGTCTTTCCACATAGTCCCAGAAGGCCAGTAAACAGGGCAGAGATGACAAGGCTTTCATTTGGAATCATAGAATCACAGTTGGACAGGACCTCCAAGGCAGGGCTGGATCTAGGAGGGTGCAGAGGGGGCACTTGCCCCGGGCGCCGCCAGAGGAGGGGCGCCAAATTGGGTATGGAGTCCATTCTATTATATGGGCCTATAAAATAGAATGGGTCCATAAGGGGGGGTGTCATTTTTTAATTTTGTCCCCCCTCAAAAAACATATAGATCCTGCCCTGTGCCAGGGTCATCTAGTCCAACCCCCTGCACAATGCAGGAAACTCACAAATCCTAAATTCACAGGATCCTCATTGCTGTCAGATGGCCATCTAGCCTCTGTTTAAAAACCTCCAAGGAAGGAGAGCCTACCGCCTCCTGAGGAAGACTGTTCCATTGAGGAACCGCTCTAACGGTCAGGAAGTTCTTTTTAACGTTGAACCAGAAACTCTTTTGATTTAATTTCAACCCATTGGTTTGGGTCCTACCTTCTAGGGCCACAGAAAACAATTCCACACCATCCTCTATAGGACAGCCCTTCAAGTACTTGAAGATGGTGATCATATCACCTCTCAGCCGCCTCCTCTCTGGGCTAAATATCCCCAGCTCCTTCAACCTTTCCTCATAGGACTTGGTCTCCAGACCCCTCACCATCTTCGTCGCCCTCCTCTAGACCTGTTCCAACTTGTCTATATCCTTCTTAAAATGTGGTGCCCAAAACTGAACACAGTACTCCAGGTGAGGTCTTACTAGAGCAGAGTAAAGCAACACAATCACTTCTCGTGATCTGGACACTATACTTTGTTCTGTTGACACAGCCCAAAATTGTATTTGCCTTTTTAGTCACATCACACTGTTGACTCATGTTCAGCGAATGGTCCACTAAGACCCCGAGATAATTTTCGCACATACTACTGCAAAGACAAGTCTCCCCCATCCTATAGCCATGTATTGGATTTTTCCTACCTAAATGCAGAACTTTACATTTATCCCTGCTAAAATTCATTTTATTGGTTTTAGCCCAGTTTCCCAGCCTGTCAAGATCATCCTGTATCCTGTTTCTGTCTTCTACTGTATTTGCCACCCCTCCCAATAGTGCAATGGACTATAGAATGGTCAATGGCAGATACACAGTCTTCTGGGTTGTTCTCTGATGAGAGCTGAAATGAAAAGAATCAGCACTACCTGCTCAGGATCAATTTTAGCCCAGTTTTCCAGCCTGTCAAGATCAACCTATATCCTGTTTCTGTCTTCTACTGTATTTGCAACCCCTCCCAATTTAGTATCGTCTGCAAATTTAATAAGCATTCTCTCTATTCCTTCATCCAAATCATTTATAAAGATGTTGAACAAAACAGATCACAGGACAGATCCTTGAGGCACTTCACTTGTCACTCCTCTCCAGGAGGATGAGCAACCATTCACAAGCACTCTTTGTGTGCCATCTGTCAACCAGTTACAGATCCACCTAATGGTAACAGGATCCAAACCATATTTTGCCAACTTGTCTACAAGGAGAGTACTTGGAACCTTATAAAAAGCCTTACTGAAATCAAGATAAACTATGTCTACAGCATTCCCCTGATCCAGCAAGGTAGTAACTTTCTCAAAAAAAAGCGATCAGGTTAGTCTGACATGACTTGTTCTCTTAGTAATCACAGCCAACTTTCTAAATGTTCCAGGAATGACTGTTTGATGATTTGTTCTAAAACTTTTCCAGGTATAGATGTCAAGCTGACTGGTCAGTAGTTACCCGGATTCTCCTTCCCCCCACTCCTTTTTCCTGATGGTGCCTTCCATAGATCTCGCATTCCATGTGAAGGAAAATAGACTCCTCTGAACTGAGGGAAAGGATGAATGGCCACTATTTGATCATGGCCATGTCCTGTATGACTGCAAGGTGTACAACATTCACCGTGAAATCCTTCCTTTTCCAGCAATCTTGCCTGCCACTCTTAATAAAAAAAAATGCAACAACTGCAGGATCTTCTGAATGATAGCACCCGTATGGTTATACTCAAATTAGCTAAATTTGGCTGGCTTGCCACCAGAACTAGAAAGTCACTCGTAGCTCTGAAGGGTAATAGCTAAGCACTTTCTTTCTCTTTCTCTCTTAGCTGGCAGTTTTTAAAATGTTTAATCCCATTATAAACTGTATGCATGTTTTATAAATAATTGTAGCAATTTTACCTCTGTTCTCTCAGCACAATTTATATGGGTTACTGTATCTGGCATTGTTTTTATCTGTATTGTTTTTGCTGGTTTCTGCTGTGAATAAAATTGAACTTTTGGATGAATGACCAGCATCTGAATACCATCTGGACTGAGGTTGGGGGTGGGGGGGAGTGGTTCTGACCTGGTTACACACACTGAGGTAGGCTTGTGGCTAGACTTGCTTGCTTTGAGTGTAAGCAAACAAACCTTCCGCACTCAGCCAAGAGCCTGCATTAACTAGTCCTGTGTGTCAAAATTTGAGTCCACAAAATCTTAAACCCAGATTAAAGCTTTGTTGATCTTAAAGGCTGAACTCTGCTGCTTCAGATCAACACAGATACCTACCTGAACCTAGTCCAGTGTGTGTTTCCTTGGCTTTATTTATTTAAATGATATTATTGTTCTATATTTTGGAAATTTCTGTTAGATACTTTGGTTTCCTTTTTGGAAAGAAAATCAGCATGGAAATGCCTTAAAATAAGAGAAAAATGTTGGAGGTGGTAGGGAGACAGTGAACCATTGTGGGAAAGGTGAATATACAACTTAATGTATTATGTAGTTTCAAGAACCATAAAATCAAGGGGAAAATAAATGTGGCCACAAGAGCTACAATCCCTTACTGAGGGGAATAAATTCTATCATACACTTCTGTCCTGTAGCAGCCCTGCATATCGCTCGTTGAGTACAGCCGGCAGATGGTGAGAAGCTTAAGCAGGTAAAGCAGAGGAGTCCTTTAGCTACTGGAAAAGAGAGACAAAGGTTAGTCAAATAGAAGAATGGAGTATAATCCACACTGTTGGTTTATCTGCACAAAACATTTTTGTCCCACCTTTGCCATGCTTAAAGAGATTTAGTAGGGTTGCCAAGTCCAATTCAAGAAATATCTGGGTTCTTTGAGGGTGGAGCCAGGAGACATTGGGGTGGAGCCAGGAGCAAGGGTGTGACAAGCATAATTGAACTCCAAAGGAGTTCTGGTCATTACATTTAAAGGGACAGCACTCCTTTTTAAATGCCTTCCTTCCATAGGAAATAATGAAGGATAGGGGCACCTCTTTTGGGGGCTCATAGAATTGGATCCCTCGGTCCAATCGTTTTGAAACTTGGGGAGTATTTTGGGGAGAGGCTCTAGATGCTATAATGAAAATTTGGTGCCTCTGCCTCAAAAAATAGCCCCCCTAGAGCCCCCCAATAGCCGGGGATCAATTTCCCATTATTCCCTATAGAAATCATTCTCCATAGGGAACAATTGCCCAGTAGACATTTCCCTCCCTCCCCCACCACCGCTTTCTGATGACCCTAAAGTGGGGGGAGGGCCTCCAAACCTTGGGAATGGCAACCCTCTCTGTCTCACACACGCACACACTTACTGGGTCCGGTTCCTCCAGAACAAAATCTGAAAAGAACAGGGGCTACACTGCTCTCTCTGTCTCTCTTTCTCAATCTCTCCCTCTCTCACACACACTCTTAGTTGCTCTGAAATGAAAGCAAAACAAACCAAGGGACTGTGTTGCTGACCCTTCCCATGAAGTACTTCCCATGAAGTACACACACTTTTTTAAATGGACCTGTTTGCAGGTTTCTAAACCTGCCGGAGATCTAGAGGTAAGTGGTGGCTGTGGGGGCAGGGCTTTCCCTGCCAGCCAGCTGGCTGGGGGCGGGGGGAAGTGTGTAAAACTGGGGAATCCCCCGCTGGGACCTGGGGATTGGGAAGCCTATCAAGAGGTTAAAAACAAATGAAATCCGGTTTGCTCATATGTCTCTAGCAACAGACTAGGAAGCCCTGTGTGTTCACTTTTTGGTTTATTCTGATGAAGGACTGGCATTTTTTCATCTAGTATATGTGCCCTTCTAATGAAGTGATGTGGGATCAGGGCCTGCAACTTTTGAGAAATTGGCGCTAGATTTCCATAGAAGGTCCATGCACTGTACTGATGTGCATTAGCTGTGATGTGCATTTCATGTAGAGCTTTTTTGATGCTGTGGCCCTACCCACAAATACTTGGGGGGTATTTTGGGGAGAGGCACTAGATGCTATACTGAAAATCTGGTGCATCTACCTCAAATAACAGCCCCCCCCCCCAGAGCCCCCGATGCCCACAGATCAATTCCCCATTATTCCCTATGAGAATCATTCTCCATAGGGTATAATAGAATGCTTAGTAGACATTTCCCTCCCCCCCTCGCTTTCTGATGACCCTAAAGTGGGGGGGGGCTCCAAACCTGGGGATTGGCAACCCTCTCTCTCTCTCTCACACACACACACACACACTTACTGGGTCTGGATCCTCCACAACAACATCTGAAAAGAACAGGGGCTATGCTGCTCTTTCTCTCTTTCTCTCTCACACACACACGCATGTACTCTTACTTGCTGTGAAATGAAAGCAAAACAAAGAGAGGGACTGTGCTTCTAACCCTTCCCCTAGAAGTACTTCCTGCTTCCTGCACAACTTTAAAGGCACACAGACACACACACATTTTGAAATGGACTTGTTTGCAGGTTTCTAAACCTGCCCAAGATCTAGAGGTGCATGTTGGCTGTGGGGGCGGGGCTTCCCCCGGAGGCCAGCTGCCTGGGGGCGGAGGGAAGCCTGTAAAACCAGGAGATCCCCTGCTGGGACCTGGGAATTGGGAAGCCTAAGATTTAGACATGCAAGACTGTACATCAGAAATGGTGGTAGTAGACACAGCATCATTTGCTCAATGTATGTGGAAGAGAAACTGCCCAAATAACCCAGCGCAGCCCGAACACACCAGAGCTAAGCAGGGTAAACCACAGTTAGTATTTAGAGGGGAGACTGTTACTAGAATTGCTGGGGTCTCCTCTTTGGGGGGGAATTAGCAGATGCAGACCAGAGCTAGAGCTATTTTGAAGCAAGGTTCTCTCACCAATAATACAGAGGCCCAGTATCAGAAAGAAGACTTCAGATTTAAAATTGTTTAAAATGCTTACTTAGAAAAATATGCAGGAATTCAATCACACATAAAGCAATCAAAATACACACACACACACACACACACATACAAGAAGCTAGGAAAATTAGGGTTGAGAAATAGACATCTAGGGATTGTTAAAGGTAAAGGTAGTCCCCTGTGCAAGCACCAGTCTTTTCCAACTCTGGGGTGACGTCGCATCACAGCGTTTTCACTGCAGACTTTTTTGCAGGGTGGTTTGCCATTGCCTTCCCCAGTCATCAACACTATACCCCCAGCAAGCTGGGTACTCATTTTACCAACCTTGGAAGGATGGAAGGCTGAGTCAACCTTGAGCCAGCTACTTGAACCTAACTTCGTCTGGGATCGAACTCAGGTGATGAGCAGAGCTTGAACTGCAATACTGCAGCTTAACACTCTGCACCTGTCCAGACCAGTCCATGCAGAAATAAAGATAGAGATGTGCATGGCCAGTGTGATATGTCAAGGGGGCCAAATTACAAAGAGTAAAGGGGGTACGAACTGTAAAATGGTGCCCACAGAATGCATAAGGAGTTGTGGTTTGCTCTCCACTTATATAGTATTTGGAGGGATGGGGACCCACTCTTGGGCTATGATCATTCTTAATGATCATTTATGGGTTCCCCCCCTCCCCCAGGTGCCTGAATGGATTCCCAATCTGAGACAAATGGTGAGAATGGCTGTCAGATGGCTGTCAGGAAGGACCATAATGGTTTAATGTTTGAGATTAAGTCTACCTCAGTAGTCAGAGGGAGGAAGGAGACGGGGTTTGTGCAGTAGGCTAACATATTAGCATAGGCTAACACAAAATGTGTTAGGGTGGGGCATGGAGTCAAGTAAAGAGTTAGCCAGCAGATGCCACCCAAGGTTGCCAGCCAAGGTTAAGATACTACACCTGAACAGAACCATAATCTTCTTACATTCCATTGTATGAGACGGGGCAAGGAAATGCAGGAGACTGGAATTATCCTTGAGCAGGGCTTGTTTTTGTAGCAGGAACTCCTTTTCTTATTAGGCCACACACCCCTGATGTAGCCAATCCTCTTGGAGCTTTCAGTAGGCCCTGTACTAAGAGCCTTGTAAGCTCCAGGAGGATTGGCTACATCAGGAGGCTGTGGCCTAATATGCAAAGGAGTTCCTGCTACAAAAAGCCCTGGCCTTGAGGACACTGTTTTGCAACTTTATGCCAAAACCTTTTGGACAAGCCTGGACAAGTTCTCAGGCCTAAGCAGAATGTTCTCATTTCACCTGTTTTGTGGGGTTCAGGTATAAATATGAGGGGACCCCATTGAGGTTGGGGTGCTTTCATAGGTCAGGCAGCACCTTTGGGCTACAAGACCTGCAAGAAAGACTGGGGTTGCTATGAGGAGGACGGCAATGGCAAATGTCATCTGTGCATCTCTTGCCTTGAATGTCCCAAGATGGGATCACCATGAGGTGGTTGTGACTTGAAAGCACCTTATTCATTCATGTGGTAGAGAATCAATCCCAATGTCATTGAAATCTGCCTCCGTTCCTGAGGACTGGAAGGTAGCAAATGTCACCCCCATCTTTAAAAAGGGTTCCAGAGGAGATCCGGGAAATTACAGGCCAGTCAGTCTGACTTCAATACCGGGAAAGTTGGTAGAAACCATTATCAAGGACAGAATGAGTAGGCACATTGATGAACACGGGTTATTGAGGAAGACTCAGCATGGGTTCTGCAAGGGAAGATCTTGCCTCACTAACCTGTTACATTTCTTTGAGGGGGTGAACAAACATGTGGACAAAGGAGACCCAATAGATGTTGTTTACCTTGACTTCCAGAAAGCTTTTGATAAAGTTCCTCATCAAAGGCTCCTTAGAAAGCTTGAGAGTCATGGAGTAAAAGGACAGGTCCTCTTGTGGATCAAAAACTGGCTGAGTAATAGGAAGCAGAGAGTGAGTATAAATGGGCAGTCTTCGCAGTGGAGGACGGTAAGCAGTGGGGTGCCGCAGGGCTCGGTACTGGGTCCCATCCTCTTTAACTTGTTCATAAATGATTTAGAGTTGGGAGTGAGCAGTGAAGTGGCCAAATTTGCGAATGACACTAAATTGTTCAGGGTGGTGAGAACCAGAGAGGATTGTGAGGAACTCCAAAGGGATCTGTTGAGGCTGGGTGAGTGGGCGTCAACGTGGCAGATGCGGTTCAATGTGGCCAAGTGCAAAGTAATGCACATTGCGGCCAAGAATCCCAGCTACAAATACAAGTTGATGGGGTGTGAACTGGCAGAGACAGACCAAGAGAGAGATCTTGGGGTCATGGTAGATAATTCACTGAAAATGTCAAGACAGTGTGCGTTTGCAATAAAAAAGGCCAACGCCATGCTGGGAATTATTAGGAAGGGAATTGAAAACAAATCAGCCAGTATCATAATGCCTCTGTATAAATCGATGGTGCGGTCTCATTTGGAGTACTGTGTGCAGTTCTGGTCGCCGCACCTCAAAAAGGATATTATAGCATTGGAGAAAGTTCAGAAAAGGGCAACTAAAATGATTAAAGGGCTGGAACACCTTCCCTATGAAGAAAGGTTGAAACGCTTAGGGCTCTTTAGCTTGGAGAAACGTCGACTGAGGGGTGACATGATAGAAGTTTACAAGATAATGCATGGGATGGAGAAAGTAGAGAAAGAAGTACTTTTCTCCCTTTCTCACAATACAAGAACTCGTGGGCATACGATGAAATTGCTGAGCAGACAGGTTAAAACGGATAAAAGGAAGTACTTCTTCACCCAAAGGGTGATTAACATGTGGAATTCACTGCCACAGGAGGTGGTGGCGTCCACAAGCATAGCCACCTTCAAGAAGGGGTTAGATAAAAATATGGAGCAGAGGTCCATCAGTGGCTATTAGCCACAGTGTGTGTGTGTGTGTGTATATATATATATATATATATTTGGCCGCTGTGTGACACAGAATGTTGGACTGGATGGGCCATTGGCCTGATCTAACATGGCTTCTCTTATGTTCTTAATGTCAACTAAGCATGGAGACTGATAATACCTGCTGCACGAGTTGAAAGTGGTTTAAGAGACACCTCAATACCCATGTTTCCTTTAAAATATATATTGTATGGCATTGTGTGTGGAATAGCCAGGGCATCCCAAAGGATTGTTTGGTTGCCTGAAGTTGTAGCTCTTTTTTGCCCAACTAGGTAATGAACTATGCTTATTTTTAGGCTGAGACTGCTGTGACTTGCCCTTGGTCACCCAGCTAGCTTCAAGTGAAGAATCGAACCCAATTCTCCGAATTAGAGTCTGTCTCTCTTAACTTGTTTCCTAAACTTGTTTTGTCCCAGTAAAGCTAGCTATGGTCTCGTAGTTTGTGAAGCACAACCTATTTGCCCCAGAACTACTTTGAGACAATGCCCAAGGCTAGAGCTATATGTTGTTTGCATGTTTTTAAACAGAGCATAATCTGCAATTTACCAGAGCTGGAATTGGAAGAAACATATACATCAAGTCTGAACTCTCCCTAGGAGCTAAGATGACTGAACTGAGGCTATGGTACTTTGGACACATTATGAGAAGACAAGAATCACTGGAAAAGACAATTATTTTAGGGAAAGCTGAAGGCAGCAGGAAAAGAGAAAGACCCAACATGAGATTGATTGTATAAAGGAAGCCACGGCCCTCCATTTGCAAGATCAGAGCAAGACTGTTAATGATAGGACATTTTGGAGGACATTGATTCATAGTGTTGCCATGAGTAGGGAGTGACTTGGCGGCACTTACCATGCACAGCAAGTCCATATACACCATGTGCAAAAATCTTTTAATTCACATTAAAAGGTATGCAAAAGCTGTGCCATTCATTTTGTAACCCTTGGGTTCAAATCCCACAAAGCCTGGCGACCTAAAAGCAGCCCTCTCACAGGTTATCATGAGAATATAACAAAGGAAGGAAGAGCCATGAATGTGGACTTGAGTGGCTTCGTGGAAAGGCAGGATAAAAATGTGACAGTGACCAGGAACAGCACGGGAATGCTGTACAGCAGGTTTGCTCTGGTTGTTTTTGAAGTGCACCCTTTTTGCCTGAATACCACTCTGGGGCAATGCCAGAGTGTATAGCTCTCTGTTGCTGAAATCAGAGGTAAATGGAGGCCTCCGGTATGATAAGTTCCAGGGTGGAAGATGTATACGAGAAAGCCCACATCTACAAAGCCTGAAGACACTTTTGTCCAAACATGTGTATGGCACCATAAAGACCTAAATGGGGATTGCTAATGCAGATGGAAAGAAACATTCAAAAGGTTTCAAGAAAAGAAAGATGTGTCAAACTGCCTGCTGAAATACCTAATTTCACTTTAGGGAAAAAACTGAAAATTGGAAAAGCAGATGGCCAGGTAGAGTAAAATCATGGAGAAGTAAAGAATGACTCATTCCTCTCTCATTGAAAACGTGTTAACTATCTTCCTGTCCTTGCATGTATAATCTAATGTGTCACATGCTTGCAGAATGTATATTACAAGGTAGAAGCGGAAAGACTTAGGAAAAACCTTCAGCAGTGGGTTCCATGGAATATTTGAGACTTCACTTTGGGCAATTCTGACAAAGGTTGGACATGGCACTCCTAGAAGCCCTTCCAGCTCTGCTGGATGAGCATAGGAACTTCTGACCATGGGTTTGTACAGAGGACAACATTGGTGCTATTTAGCATGCACCATTTCAGACATTACTTTGCTCTTTGTCTCACGCACACTCATCCCTCCAGTCTTGCCTTTGTTTGCTCAGTTCTGGCTTTCTCACCTGGGACACAGCTGAGAAGTATTCCAATGCCAAGAAATAGAATCTTGTTCATTTTTTTCCTCTTCTGCTGGTTACGGTGGATTCAGAGGAGAAATTTGTCAGACGAATGTAGGAATGGAGAAAGTATCTTGCTATCTGCATTACAGTTCTTGCGTTTCTGCTCCTGACTAAGGTTGAGATATATATATATATATATATATATATATATATATATATATATATATATATATATATATATATATATATATATATATATATATATATATTTGGGTAAGGAAGTCAATCCTAGAAATAGCCCAAGGAACAGAACAAAACAAAAACAAACCCCGTTCCAGTAAGTGTTCGCTTCCAATCAGGACGTTCTGTCTCCATTGGAAGGCTTCAGCTGAATGCTTAGTAACATAACTGAACATTCCTCAGTGTTGAACACAGATGGTAGGAACAGAGATAAGATCTTCTGGTTTTTGTTGGGGATAGGCACAAACTGGAAAACTGTGGTTCATGGCATGCCTGGTTCATGAGCCGTGAACCATCATGAACTTTTAGGCACCAAATAAGCCAATTCTGTTAATGGAGTTCACGATGCAATGAAATGCTCTCCTCAGGCATGCTAGAAAACCAAACTCACAGAAGATCTCCAGCTTATTCTCCTCTGCTTGCCCACCAAGTTTGGTGAGGTCTGGATTTACAGGGTCTGAGTTATGTCCCCCAAAGAAGGTGCCCCAAGGAAAGTGCTTTCTGGGGAAATGACAGGCACAGTTCAAGTGTATAGAACAGATTCTGTGCAAGCTAGAGACATCAAACTTGCAGGGATGATGGGGTGGAGGACTTCTCCCCCACTCACAAACACATACATTGAGCACCCACATTCACTTTCATGGCATACAAAGATGTTGACAATCAGGGCTGGTGGTAGTACAGTATAATGATGTGGGTCCTTAGCCAAGGAATCCAGTAGCTCAGCCCTGAGTGCAGCATGATCAGAGAGAGGATGGAGTGGCTCAGAGTCGACCTAACACCAAACACTTCCATTTTCCACAGCCATACCTTTTACCAATAGTCAAAAACTGCAACTCCTTAAGAATCTTCTTGACAATAAGAACCCTGAGGTTACATACAAATTAGCAAAATTTGGCTGGCTTGCCACAAGAATAAGGAAAACTCTAATAATTCAGTCAGGAAATGGCTAAACACCTTTGCCAGTCTGTTTGCTGCAACTGCCAAGTTCTGTTATATTTGTAGTTTTACAACAGTATTTTATGCCTTTTTATGTATGATTTTACATAATCGGATGCTGTTTCTTGTCTGCAGAATGGTTGGAGCGTTGGTCTCCATTATGAATTGTCAATTGTTGTTTAAAGCTTGTAAGAGCCCCGTGTGAAACAGGGCATTTAGCGCATCCTTGTTGTGTACTTTTGCCTTGCTGCTTCCATCTTTTCCATTGGCTAGAAGAGGATTTGGAGCGTTTGACACTGTTCTACTCTCTGGCTCATTATACCACATCCCAAATTTTGAAATTGAAAGAATGAACTATCAGCTCTGAGTATTTGAACTGTATATGGGAGTGGTTCCTACTTGCACTTCATTCATGTTCTTTATATGCGTGTCTTGAGTATAAGTAACTTTTCATTATATACATCATTTAAATTATTGAGGGGTTTTTTTACATGGATGCCTTTGGCTGTATACCTGTGCTTCATTTCACGTTACTCTCTTTGGGTTGCAACAATCCCCAGGTGGGAGCAGGGGATCCCCTAGTTTGGAGGCCCTCCCCCCACTTCAAGGTCATCAGAAAGCGGGGGGGGGAGGGAAATGTCTACTGGGCACTCCGTTATTCCCTATGGAGACCGATTCCCATAGGATATAATGGAGAATTGATCCATGGGTATCTGGGGCTCGGAGGGCTGTTTTTTGAGACAGAGGCACCAAATTTTCAGCATAGCATCCAGTGCCTCTCCTCAAAACACCCCTCAAAACATTCCTCAAAAAGCAGGACTTTTTTTTGAGCAGGAACACACAGGAACACAGTTCCGGCTGGCTTGGTGTCAGGGGGTGTGGCCTAATATCTAAATGAGTTCCTGCTGGGCTTTTTCTACAAAAAAGGCCCATGTGAAACAATGGTGAAAGCAGGGGTGTGGCCTAATATGCAAGTGAGTTCCTGCTGGACTTTTTCTAGGAAAAAAGCCCTGTTAAAAATCATTAGCAGGGTTCTTTTATGAGCTTTTTGCAAATAACATCAAGCTTTCCCTTAGTATGTGTTGTTTATTTCACCAAGGTCAGAATACCAAAGCCCCAAAGATGAAGAATGTATTTTGAACTCTTGGAGGGATAGATACTTTCTTTCATCATGATCAACTGATAACAAAATTTGCTTTTACTGATTAGTTGTTCACTTATTTGGACCCATTTGCTTGAACCAGGGCTTTTTTTTGAGCAGGAACCCACAGGAACGCAGTTCCGAGTGGCTTGGTGCCAGGGGATATGCCCTAATATGCAAATGAGTTCCTGTTGGGCTTTTTCTACCCAAAAGTCCAGCGCAAAACAGTGGTGACATCAGGGGGTGTGGCCTAATATGCAAATGAGATCCAGCTGGGCTTTTTCTACCAAAAAAAATTCCTGGATTGAACACAGCTAAAATTTTATTTTCCCCATCAGGACCTCCAGAGGAAATGGTTGGCCACTGTTGCTGGACTAGTTGAACCACTGGTCTGATTCAGCAGGGCTCTTCTCGCATTCTTATGTACAAAGAAGAACTGCCAAGAGCCACCATGGCCTTCCATGGAAAAGATTCCATCTGCCACCCTATAATTATCATTCAAACTAAATATAATAACAAAACCAATTGAATAGAGGATGGTGCAGAGCTGTTTTCTGTGGCCACAGAAGGTCAGACCAGAACTAACAGGTTGAAATTAAATCAAAACCATTTTCACACACAGCTCACCTCACAGTCATAATCCTGTTCCCTCCACAGCGTCTGGTCAGATTTCCCACCATCTGCACCGAAGTTACAGGAAGTGCCGCAGCTTTTGCGTAGCAAACGTAAACCGATAAAACCCAGTTTACGTTTGCTACGCAAAAGCCGTGGCACTTCCTGTAACTCCGGCCAGATGGTGGGAAATCCGACAGATGCTGCGGAGGGAACAGGATTGTGACTGCGAGGTAAACTGTGTGCAAAAATGGTACAAGAGTTTTCAGCTAAATTAGCATGTCACAGCCCAGCTCACAAGATAATGACTCAGCCTTACCCCACCTGCTCATCTACCAGCTTCTTCTCAATTTGACCCAGAGAGAACTCCAGTTTTCTGGGTTACACTTCTGAGGATGCCAGTCACAATTGCTGGTGAAGCATCAGGTCTCACAATGCCATGGCCACACAGCTCGGAAAATCTACAACAGCCAATGGACTCTGGCCGTGAAAGCCTTCAACAGCATATTTCAGCTAAATGTTGCAGAGTTTTTTGGATGACACTTCCGCCTTAGACTCCCACCAGTCCGGCTTTCGTCCAGGACGGAGAAAGTGCTGGTCGCCTTGGTGGATGACCTCCAGCGGCATCTGGATCGAGGCGGCGTGGCGGTGCTGATGCTGTTGGACCTGTCGGCCGCATTTGATACGGTCAATCATCAGCTACTGGCCCACCGGCTCGCCAACGCAGGGATTAGGGGATTGGCCTTACAGTGGCTTTCCTCCTTCCTTGATGGATGGGGACAAAGGGTGGCTATTGGGGGAGAGCGGTCCCGGAGGCATCCACTAGTGTGCGGGGTGCCACAAGGGGCAGTTCTCTCCCCGATGCTGTTTAACATCTATATGCGCCCCCTTGCCCAGATTGCCCGGAGGTTCGGGCTTGGGTGCCATCAATATGCTGATGACACCCAGCTCTATCTACTAATGGACGGCCGGCCTGACTCCATCCCAGAAAACCTGGACCTAGCACTGCAAGCCGTGGCAGGTTGGCTCAGACTGAGCGGGCTGAAGTTGAATCCAACGAAGACAGAGGTCCTTTGCCTGGGTCGCGGTGCTCTGGGAAGGGAAATCCCCTTGCCGGTCTTTGATGGTGTGCTGCTGAAAGCAGCCCATAAGGTCAAGAGCCTGGGGTTTCTTCTGGAGCCTTCATTATCAATGGAGGCACAGATAGCGGCCGCTGCCAAGTCCGCGTTCTTTCATCTTCGACGGGCGAAGCAGTTGGCCCCCTTCCTGGAGCGCCGTGACCTAGCAATGGTGATCCATGCTACGGTCACCTCGAGACTGGACTACTGCAACGCCCTCTACATGGGGCTGCCTTGTGCCGAACTCGGCGGCTGCAGCTGGTGCAGAATGCGGCGGCTAGGCTGTTGCTGGGGCTCCCAAGGTGGGAGCACATACAGCCGGGGCTACACGGACTGCACTGGCTGCCAGTGGCATACCGAGTTCGCTACAAAGTGCTGGTTATCACCTTTAAAGCCCTATATGGCCAAGGACCTACCTACCTGAGGGACCGTCTCTCCCCATATGAGCCCCAGAGAGCGCTGAGGTCAGCTGGAAAAAACCAGCTGAATGTCCCTGGGCCAAGGGAGGCCAGATTGAAGGCCACCCGGGATCGGGCCTTCTCTGTCGCAGCTCCACTGCTGTGGAATCAACTCCCTGAGGAGGTGCGGGCCCTACGATGCTTAGATCAATTCCATAGGGCCTGTAAGACCCACCTTTTCAAGATGGCCTTCAACTAGTGACAAAGCTAGGAAATGCTGCTGAAAATGCTTTTAGTTACTGAATTCCACTGAAGATCTAATGTTTATAACGCCACATTGTTAAATGTTAATTTTAATAATCTATAATTTTGTTTTAACCATGTTTTTATAAGTATAAAATACAGTGTATTTTATGTTGTAAGCCGCCCTGAGCCTGCTTCGGCGGGGAGGGCGGGATAGAAATAAAAAATTATTATTATTATTATAAATGTTAGGAAGAACTTCCTGACAGAGCAGTATCTCAGTGGAACAGGCTTCCTTGGGAAGTGATGGGTTCTCCTTCTTTGGAGGTTTTTAAAGAGAGGTTAGATTGCCATCAGGCAGCAATGCTGATTCTGTGAATTTAGGCAGATTATGCGAAGGAAGGGCTGTATCAGCACATAATTCCTGCAGTGTGAAGGGGGTTGGACTAGATGACCCTAGAGATCCCTACCAACTCTGTGATTCTATTATTCTACTTAGTTTGTGCCAAGATCTCATTAGAACTTAGTAAACCAGGGGATGGATGAGAAGGAATAAGACCAAACCTTGAAAATAAGAGGGGGCGGGGGGGGGTGTCTGGCTTTGCTCCAATGCCAGTTTGGTTGACAAGCTTAGCAGCATCTTAAGATAGGCAAGATAGGGAAGTGTTTCTCTCAGTCTTACTGTAGTAAAGTATCCAGTCTCTGACAGCTTCCACGTGGGTTATCTGCCTCAGTTTCAATGTTGTTGCTCTGAAGTGCTGGGAGCAGAGCTTTTATTGTAGCACTAACTTTTTTTTTATATTAGGCCACACACCCCAATGTAGCCAATCCTCCTGGAGCTTACAGGGTGCTTAGTACAGGGCCTACTGTAAACTCTTGGAGGATTGGCTACATCAGAGGGGTGTGGCCTAATATGCAAAGGAGTTACTGCTACAAAAAAGCCCTGGTTGCAAGAAATCAATAAAGCCTAAGTGATTGCTGTGTGGGTGGGAAAATTCAAATGTTAACCAAATGTATTTTAAACCAAAAGATTAATATTATTTACACTGCAACTTAAACTCTCAAGGACCAGTGGTGGGGAGGGGGGGACCCAAGAATATTCAGCTGCAAACATTTGCACAGTTAAACACAAGATAAAAGGTAAAAGTAGTCCCCTGTGTAAGCATCAGTCGTTTTTGACTCTGGGTTGACGTCGCATCACAACGTTTTCACGGCAGACTTTTTAATAGGGTGGTTTGCCATTGCCTTCCCCAGTCATCTACACTTTCCCTCCAGCAAGCTGGGTACTCATTTTACTGACCTCGGAAGGATGGAAGGCTGAGTCAACTTTGAGCTGGCTACCTGAACCCAGTTTCTGCCGGGATCGAACTCAGGTCATGAGAAGAGAGCTTAGACTGCAGTACTGCAGTACCACGAGGCTTCCTTAAACACAAGATAGAAATCTACAATTATGAACATTTTAATTGTATAATTATTAGTATGGTAAAACAAAAAGTACACATAAACCATCATCTCATCTAATGGCGATTCTTCAAACTGCGATACAGCACAGCAGAGGCATCTTAGAAGAATTCCAAGACTGTCATGAAGGAACTGCTGTTGGACTGATAGCTATGCGGATGATGCGGACTTGGTGTGGGTTTCATTCATTGCAGTGGTCTTGGTCATTACAGCACGTTGTATTGATAGTGCCCCAGATCTGATCCTCTTTAAAAGAGTTGCATTTATGATTGTCCTCTGGCAAAGTGCAGCCTTTCAGGGTAAAATCTCGTATCTTTACTGCAGTGAGGTGGAAACAAAGGCATTAGTGCATTACAGGCCAGGCCACAGGGTTAGGAATTCTCTTTTTCTGTTAACTGTGCAAATCCCAACCAACATTAAAATATCATTGCATTAAATTCATTGCACTCAAAATTGCAATAGCATTTATGATCAGTTTTCCAGTACCACAATATTGTAGCCTGGAGGGCAGTGCAGTGTAGTGGTTAGAGGGCTGGTTAGGGTTTTGGAGACCCAGGTTCTAATCAGTGTTCCCTGAGTAAGCTGAGTTAGTGTGAGCTAGTTCATAGTTTTTTAGCCTCCAGCGCACACATTTTTGTCTTAGCTTAGTAAAAATGGCTCCAAAGCAAACTAATTTATGCAGTAGCTCACAACTTTAATGCCAGTAGCTCACAAAGTAGATTTTTGGCTCACGAGACTCCACAGCTTAGAGGAAACATTGGTTCTAATCCTCATTCATCTATGGATAGCATTGCCAAACCAAGCCTGCAATCAGCAGGGGGTCGGGGGCAGGGAAATGGGGAGTGATGTTGGCTGTGTGGCTGTGTCACCTTCAGAGAAACACAGAAGTGATGTATATTCTAATGCAAGCCTTGAGAAGGATGAATGTTGATTATGGGATGAAAGAAAAGAACAGATACTAGAAGGCTACTTAAGGGCCTGGGAAGATACTGTGTATGCAGAAGAAGAAGATGAAGATTTATATCCCACCCTCCACTCAGACTCTCAGAGTGACTCACAATCTCCTTTATCTTCCTCCCCCACAACAGACACCCTGTGAGGTGGGTGGGGCTGAGAGGACTCTCATAGCAGCTGCCCTTTCAAGGACAGCCTCTGCCAGAGCTATGGCTGACCCAAGACCATTCCAGCAGGTGCAACTGGAGGAGTGGGGAATCAAACCCAGTTCTCCCAGATAAGAGGCTGCACACTTAACCACTACACTAAACCGGCTCTCTAGCCACTGGGTTGCCAACCTTCAGGTGGAGTCTGGGGTCCTCCAGGAATTTCAGCTAATCATTACAGAGATCAGTGCCCTTGGAGCAAATGGCAGTTTTAGAAGGCAGTTTGTATGGCATCATATCCCCACCAAGCAACTGCCTCTCCTAAACTTTGCCTTCCCCATGCTTAGGTCCAGATCTCCAGGAATTTCTCAAACCAGAGTTGGTAGGCAGCTCTACCAACCAGTTATGTGAAAGAACCACTGCTTAAAACTAATCCAGGGTTTATGTTCATAGTGGCATAAACATACCTTTGAAGACACGGGTAGCCACACACTGCTGCCCAGGTAAGGCTTCACAGGTCACTCCTGTAGTTTTTTCACATCCAGTGAGCATTTTGCAGACAACGCATTTGAGAGCTTCAGCTTTGTGAAAACAAGAAAGTAATTTCTATTGACTCTGACCTTAAAGTGCACACCAGACAGTTTGCTGGAAGCCCTCTAATCAGATCTCTATAGCACATTTTTCTTAGAAAGTGGCAGTCACAGGAGTCCCTGGTTTAGATTAGCACCACCAATGGTCAGATTCTTCTTTTTCAAAACCTCTCTACTTGGTCTACTTGACCTAAAAATGGGCTACCAGTGACATCATCAATCCACACAGTTCCTCCAGGGTTGCCAGATCTCCTGGTACAGTAGGGTTACCATCAGGCCCTGCCACACAGCTGCTGATCAGCTGGCAGGTAAGGGGGGGGGGGACATGCCTGTAAAAAAAATGCCCTAGGCCATAAATGATTTAGAGTTGGGAGTGAGCAGTGAAGTGGCCAAGTTTGCAGATGACACTAAATTGTTCTGGGTGGTGAGAACCAGAGAGGATTGTGAGGCACTCCAAAGGGATCTGTTGAGGCTGGGTAAATGGGCGACAACGTGGCAGATGAGGTTCAATGTGGCCAAGTGCAAAGTAATGCACATTGGGGCCAAGAATCCCAGCTACAAATACAAGTTGATGGGGTGTGAACTGGCAGAGACTGACCAAGAGAGAGATCTTGGGGTCATGGTAGATAATACTGAAAATGTCAAGATAGTGTGCGATTGCAATAAAAAAGGCCCACGCCATGCTGGAAATTATTAGGAAGGGAATTGAAAACAATCAGCCAGTATCATAATACCCCTGTATAAATCGATGCTGCGGTCTCATTTGGAATGTGCAATTCTGGTCATCGCACCTCAAAAAGGATATTATAGCATTGGAAAAAGTCCAGAAAAGGGCAACTAGAATGATTCAAGGGTTGGAATACTTTCCCTATGAAGAAAGCTTAAAACACTTGGGGCTCTTTAGCTTGGAGAAACGTCGACGGCGGGGTGACATGACAGAGGTTTACAAGATAATGCATGGGATGGAGAAAATAGAGAAAGAAGTACTTTTCTCCCTTTCTCACAACTCAAGAACTCATGGGCATTCAATGAAATTGCTGAGCAGTCAGTTTAAAAAGGATAAAAGGAAGTACTTCTTCACCCAAAGGGTGGTTAACGTGTGGAATTCACTGTCACAGGAGGTGGTGGCGGCTACAAGCATAGACAGCTTCAAGAGGGGGTTAGATAAAAATATGGAGCAGAGGTCCATCAGTGGCTATTAGCCACAGTGTTTGTGTGTGTGTGTGTGTATATATATATAAAATATTTTTTTTGCCACTGTGTGACACAGTGTTGCACTAGATGGGCCATTGACCTGATCCAACATGGCTTCTCTTATGTTCTTATATTGCCAGCATTGCAATGGAAGTGACACCATCACACCAGCAACTTACAGGTGACGTTCTGGTATTTGGGCAAAAACTCTATGATAGAAGCTGATTTTTACCATAGAGTTTTGCCCAAATATCAGAGCATCACCCAGAAATTGCTGACATAATGATGTCACATCCTGTGTGACACTGGTGGTGTGACCTAAGCCTTTTTTCTACTGGAAGTCACTCCTATCCCATGCTAGTTGCCAAGAGGGACCTGCCAACCCTATGCTATAGTGGGAAACCTCCTGCTGGCAAGCTGCTTTTTAAACAGACATTTGTTAATTAAAATGCTGAATTTTTATTACTGTCTATTAATTTATAACTATTGCACTGTATTGCACTGGTAATTTTCAATGTTTGGATCACAGTTGTTTCAAACACTTTTTTCAATAAAAAGTCTATAGTCTATGGAATTTAAAATCCAGTAAGTTTACCATAAACTGAGTGTATCAATCAAATCGAGAATAATCATATTTTGATAAATATTCTATTATGGGGAACCAGATTGCCTCAAAATTCTTTGAGAAATAAAAAATGATAAATTGTCAGAGAGTTTGGATATATGTATCCCATAACTTTTTGCACCATAGTGATAAAATCTGGGAGACATTTGACTTTCCAGTGTGAAACTATAGTTGATTTTGCCATGAATAAAAGAATTGAGGTAGCTTAAGATATAAATCTAAATGAGGGGCAAGAATCAGACTTCCAACCATTGAGGAAAAGGTAGTCAGGATTAGGTAGGATTTCAGTACCAGTTATTGTGTGTATTTGTTTAAGAATTTGTTCCCAAAAAGATTGAATATAAGAACAGGTGAGCCAGCAGTGCAGATAATCTCCAAGTTGTCCACATTCTTTCCAGCAGTATGGACTTACTGAACTAGAAAAGTGTTCCAAGTTTTGATGGGCCTGGTCACAAAGTGTGTCTAGGACCCCTTCTCCCCTCCTCTGCCTGCTAGGGGGAGGAGGGGAGGGTTGCTAGATTCAGGTTGGGAAACTCCTGGAGATTTGGGGATAAAACCTGGGGAGGACAGGAACCTCTGTGAAGTACATTTACACAGACAGCCCTGGATTAACCATTAAGCAAAATACACACAATTCCTAGGGCACCAAGGGAAGGGGGGCACAACAGAAGTTTTCCCTCTAATTATTTTCTCCTTTCACTACCACACTCAACTTTAGTCCTTTTGTTTTTGGTTTGGTTTTGTTATTGTCCTTATCGGCTTTGTTTGACTTGAATCTGCATTGTTTAAAAAAACGTATTTCCCCTCCCTCCTTCCATCCCTCCCTTCCTGTCAAATTTGGCCACCCCTGCTCCAAAGCATCCATTTTCTCTAGGAGAACTGATTTCTTTAGTCTGGAGATGAGCTGTAATTCCAGGGGATCTCCAGGTCTAACCTCAGGACTGGCATCCCTGCTACTGGAAGACCAGGCCCTTGGCAGCTGCCCCACATTAGGGTGTGCTGATGCCAGTCCTGTCCTCAAGCCATTCAAGTACTACAAAATTGAATAGGTGGTATATCCCATCAGGAGGGAGGGCAGAATGAGGGCATTTTATAATGTGTACATACAGGAGGCAGTTTCTGCAGTTCTGGCTGCTAGCTAAGGTGACGTTCCCCTCACAATCCTCATGTTTGAAATGTAGAGGAGTTTCCATGTTCAATGCTAGCTGAAGGACCATTGGAAAGGGCTTAGCTTTATCCACACATTGGCTGTCACTGTCCCCTATATTCCTCACTATATATTTTTTTCTTGTACTCACACTGGATATAGCAGAGGAGGGCTGCCAAGCTGAACAGTAAGATCCTGGTCATTTTTTTTTTTTGCTCCACTCAGCAGACTCCAGCAGAGAAACACGCTATAAAATTAAGTCCTGGATTAGTCTGTTCCACATGCCTCACAGAACAGCATCCAGGAAAACAAAAACCTGATCAGCAAGGCACAAGATGGGAGCAGAACAGTCCCTCCCCTGACTGATTAACTGTAGCCTATTTCCTTATTAAGGCAAAGGATGTGTAGTCAGGTGGACTGAAATAGAGAATTTCATGGTTTGTCCAAGGTTGCTCCCTTGTGGTTGCACGAAAGAGGAAGAAGGGTTGAAAGCAGGGCTTTTTTTGTACCAGGAACTCCTTTGCATATTAGGCCACACACCCCTGATGTAGTCAATCCTCCAAGAGCTTACAGGGCTCTTATTACAGGGCCTATTGTAAGCTTCAGGATGATTGGCTACATCAGGGGTGTGTGGCCTAATATGCAAAAGAGTTCCTGCTACAAAAAAAGCCCTGGTCGATGACGACTGCAGATTTATATCCTGCCCTTCTCTCTGAATCAGAGACTCAGAGTGGTTTACTATCTCCTATATCTTCTCCTCCCACAACAGACACCCTGTGAGGTGGGTGGGGCTGAGAAGGCTTTCACAGCAGCTGCCCCTTCAAGGACAACCCCCGGGATAGCTCTGGATGACCCAAGGCCATTCCAGCAGGTGCAAGTGGAGGAGGGGGGAATCAAACCCAGTTCTCCCAGATAAGAGTCCGCACACTTAACCACTACACCAAACTGGCTCTTGTGCTGGAAAAATTGAGAGGACACCTGTATGACAGGCAAGTAGCGTCTGTGCTAGGGCTTTTGGTGCCCTAGGCAATCTGCCCAGTAGCGCCCCCCCACCTGAAATTTAAAAAACAGAGACTTGTAGGAGAAACTTGAAACTACTTACAGTTTTAATTTACAGTTCTTTATTTTTAATTTTAATTTTTTAAAAAAAAAATTGTGAGATTAAGCAATAAACATGGTGAGAATACTACTTGATCATTTTAGCTGGAGTTGCCAGGGACAAGACCTTCACATGACCATTTCTACTTGATCCTTTTAGTTGGAGGTGTCAGTGACAAGACCTAGTGCATGCAAGAAAGATGCTCTACCACTGAGCTATGGCTCCCACCCCATGGCTCTGTTAAAGTAAAGTAGGATGGATGAATGACAACATACAACTTCAACAGGAGCCAATTTTTAGACGCTGTAATTGGCTCTTCTTTAGCTTTTACAATTGGTTAATTTACCCCTGCCGGGTTCCGAGGAGCACACTGCGCAGGCACCATCTGCTTTTGCGTTTCCCAGGTCTGTAACAGACCCCAGGAACATGCAACCGGCCAGGCAGCATCTGTGATCCATGGAGCCTACTTTCCATTGGGGAAGGCAGGCTCCAAGGAGCACACACACTGCACATGGGGAGAGGGGGTGCCTGGTGGCACCCCCTAGGCCAAGTGGTGCCCTAGGCGGCCGCCTACTTGGCCTACTCCCATGCACTGGTCATGCAGGCAAGATGAGGAAAAAGGCATTGCTCTGTCAGGAAGCTTATTGGCCATTTTGCCTCAAAGCACAAGCACCATATGGATCGAATCAGTCTATAGAGTATTCCTGCTTTTCTGTAAAAAGTTGAGAATCCATGCTGAATATATGTGTACTGTGTCTTTAAGAATAAAAGGAGGAAAATCACAGCTGAGTTCTATTAAAGTCACCTGCAGATGTCAGTCTTTACGCAAGGCAATACCACATTGGAATTGTAAAGCTTCATTCTATGAGGAAAAGTATTCCGGAGGGTGCCTTGCTTATAAATAATTTCAGTATTGAGTTACGATCTATAGAAAATGTAGACATCATGGGGAAACTTTGAAACCGTGGGAAGTTTTTAGCATTATTTTTCTATTTTTTTTCAGATGCAGTGGTTTTTTGAGAATTTAAATAAGTAATTCCCTCATCCTTGAGGGGTAAGACTTAATATGTTTGCAGCATTTATTGATAGCTATATATACAACTCATAGCCATATTTTACTTTGCAGTCCACTGAGAAAAACACTTCAGAATGGGCCTACTATCTAGAAATCCCATGTGGACTTTTGCACTTTATATATATATGAATATATTTATTGTTTTAGTCATTTACATTGAGCTTATCCTTTTTCTCATACAGAGTATACATCTGAATCTCTATCTCCCTTTACAAAGTATTCTTGCTCGGTCCTTTTAGTTTAAATGTTCTTATATCAGTCCATATTGAGGTCTTCTTGCTTCCAAGTAGTACCGTCGTTCTTTAGTCTTCTCCTTCTAGGCCTTATTAAGTCCATTTTCTCTTTCACCTTCATATTCTTGTCACTTCCGAGCTTTTCCTGCCCTGACGATAGGGATGAGAATGTTTTAATACATAGGATTTGATTTCCTATCACATTCATCAATCTATTTTTCTCTTCCCTAATCCCTCCCTCCCTCCCTTGCGTGCTCAACTTTCTAGCCAGGGGCACAAATTAAGAAGCTTCCACCGAATGTCCCGCCGTTGACCTTCTAGTGACCACTTTAAATATGGATACCATTTCTCCTTTATCCTTTTTGTTTTTGACCCCCATTGTTCATCACGATTAAGCATAGCTATAATGTCCGACTGAACATATTCAAATAAATAATTATGCCAGTTTTGCTCCGTCCATTTGGTTTTATCCTTCCAGCCAAAGGCTATTACAGCCTTGCCAGCTAGCACCATTGCTTTGAATAGATCCAGCCCTTCTTTATTGATTCCGTATTTATTTAATATGCTCCCGAACATTAAATCTAGATCTATCGTTGGTCTTATAGCAAAAAAGTTATGGATATGCTCTATTACCTTTTCCCAAAAGGGTTTAACTTCTGAGCATTCCCACCACATGTGGGAATACCATCCTTTTTTCTTTCCACAGTGCCAACAGTTAGAATTCAAACCCTGGAACATATTGGCTAATGTTGCTGGTGTTCTGTACCATTTTGTGAGGAACTTTAACTCCAGTTCTCTAAATTTATGCATTTTGAGCTGATGTATACCTTTCTTGAGACTGTCAAATACATTATCAGCTAAGTTGGTTTCAGAGCTCCATTTTTTTTTAACTAAATTTTTTATCTCCTCCTTATCCGTCGTCATTTTCCTATATATCCTTCCTACTGTCCCTTTCTTTGTTTTTATCATCCCTTTTAACAACTCCTCCATTGGTTCTCCTTCAGTCACCAGTCTGTCTTCTATTGTCTTCCTAATTCTGTTATATAATCCTGTTATTTTCAGCCAATATTTCCTACCTATTTCATCGTATAGCGTTTGTAATGGTTTGAGTGTCTGCCCAACTAACATATCTTGTAGCTTGTTATACCCTTTTTTACTGAGTAATCTCCACCATCCTTTATCGTCATTCTTTTCATCCAAGGCCTCTAATGGGGTTTGTTTAGATGTTCCCTTTAACCATTTTAATTGCCATTTTCTCCAAATCATTAGTGCTGTTTTCCTCGGTCCTGTTTCTAATATGTTAACTTTGATCTTGCGTCCAGTGAAAACCCCTAAATTCCCTATTCCATTATTTGCCTCATTCTCTACTCTTACCCACTTCCTCTCCCTTTCCTCTCCTATTTCCATTAATGCTTTTAATTGAAATGACTCATAGTAACTCCTCAGATCTGGGGCCCCCCAACCCATGTTTGTATTATGCGCATATATGAAATGCCTTGAAACTCTACTTTTTTTGCTACCGAATATCCATTCTTTTATTTTCGCGTTCCAACTATCGAGTTTTGTTTTTTAATTTCTAAAGGTATCGTTTGGAATAAGTACAATAGTTTCGAAGTCCAAAACATTTTCGCTGTATTAATCTTGGTTGTTATGTTTGACATCTTCTTGCCCCATCTCTTCATATCTTTTACTATCGTACTCCATATTCTGTTATAATTCTTTTCTACCAACTTTTTAACATTTTTGACTAAGTCTATTCCTAAATATCTGATTTTCTTGACCCCTAGTCCTATCCCCGTTCGTTCATGAATCTCTTTCCTTTCCTCTTTTTTTACATTAATGTACATTATTTCTGATTTTGCCATATTGATTTTTAGTCCTGAGTTTGATTCAAAGTCCTCTAATATAATCTGTATCTCCTTTACTGCTTCTTTTGGATTAACCATGACTATAATCAGATCGTCTGCAAACAAGTTCAACTTAATTTCTTCCTTGCCTAAATGACATCCTTCAATTCTCCCCGAGTTTCTAAGACGTTGGGCTAACTGTTCCATTGCCATTATGAAGAAAAAGGGGGAGATCGGGCATCCCTGCCTAACTCCCCTCTGGATTGCAAATTGTGCTGTGTGTTCTCCATTAAGTCTAACTACAGCTGTACCTTCTCTATATATCTCCTTAAATGCCCTTATTGTTGATTGACTTATCCCATATTTATCCATAACTGTCCACAAAAAATTATGTGACAATGTATCAAAGGCTTTATAAACATCTAGCTTCAATAACGCCAATTTCCCGGACTTGTTATGGCTCAAGACATTTATTATGTTTCGGATTGGATGTGCAATGTTCCTACCTTCTACAAAACCATATTGGTCTTCTTTTATAACTTTTTGTATAATATTTTTAAGCCTATTGGCCATTACTTTGGCAAAAATTTTATAATCCTGATTCAATAGGCTAATTGGTCTGTATGATCCTACTTCTTGAGGATCCTTTTGGGGTTTTAAAATCACTGTGATTTCTGCCTTTCTCCATGTGATTTGACTTTTGCACTTTATGATGTATTGCATTTGTGTGTTATGAAGTCTTTGTGACGCCTCTAGATCTGGTTGAACTTAAATTTGGTATGTATGTATATTTGGATAGTTGCATTATAAGAATACATTTGGAAAATCAAAAATAGCAATCACACATATTTGAGTTGTTTTAAAAGTTTATGGTGCTATTTGGTGTAGTGGTTAAACGAGTGGACTCTTATCTGGGAGAACTGGATTTGATTCCCCACTCCTCCACTTGCACCCACTGGAATGGCCTTGGGATAGCCATAGCTATCTGTAGAGGTTGTCCTTGAAAGGGCAGCTGCTGTGAGAGCCCTCTCAACCCCACCCACCTCACAGGGTGTCTGTTGTGGGGTGGGGAGAAGATAAAGGAGATTGTAAGTCGTTCTGAGTCTCTGATTCAGAGAGAAGGGCGGGGTACAAATCTACAATTCTTCTTCTTCTATGCCAATTGCTTTAATTCTTTCTTTGCATAAGGATCAGCTGCTTTCCAGGGAGACTGGATAATGTTCTTCTTGTGATCATTCTATTTCCCCCATGGGGGCTTTCTTGATCAGTGCTAGCCAGTGGGCTATTTGGAGATTGCTGTCTTTGAACATTTGTCTCCCTCATCATACTTTTATTTCTGGTATTCACTCTGGATATAGAAAAGCGGGGCTGCAAAGCTGAAAAACAGAATCCTGGCCATTTCTCCATTACTTAGCAAACTTCAGCAGAGCCATAAGCCATAAGCGATCTTATCAAGACCCAGATGAGTCAGTTCTCTATTCCTTGCAGAATGACATTCAGAAAATAAAATCTTATCAACAAGGCATCTATGCAGAGCTATTCATTTTACTGATTTTGCTTCATATACTCCCTGCCTTTCTCACCAACAAAGACTCAAAGCAGCTTTTATCATTCTTTTCTCCTCCATTCTTTTCTCCTCCATTTTATCTTCACAACAAGCCTGTGTAACTGGACCAGATATAAAACAGTTCCCCTGTAGAAGATGGCTAGTGGACTCCATGGCATTACACCTAGCTGAGTGTTCTCCTGGGCTCTGCCCCCAAAACATCCAGGAATTTCCCAGCTTAGAGTTGGCAAACTTACAGAACCAAATCTTCTGTTCCTGAACAAACAAAGGTTAAATAATTCCTCTGATATGCCTTATACTTCTTCCCAAGTCTTATCTTCCATGTCACTAACAGTTTCTCTTACATTTTATAAAGGTTCTTTCTGTCCTTCAGGACTAAGAGACTTTCAAAGCAGCTTTGGCTAGTTTTTGAACCACAATGTATCGCTATGATAAAATTATCTGTTCTCTCACACACAAGTGGAAATTTCCTGAACATCAGGTGCAGGTTCCAAAGGATAGCAGGGGTAGCTCTCCAGATATTTTTTGCCTACAACTCCCAGCAGCCTCAGCCATTGACCATGCTGGCTGGGGCTGATGGGAGTTGTAGGGAAAAAACATCTGGAGAGCTACCGTTTACCACCCCCGGGATATAGAATAGATCCCCTGCAAGCAACATGGACCAAAAGTACAGTGAACCACATCCTGCCTTTGAAGTTTGGTAAATATTTTGATTGAACAGACAATCTGTTTAGAAATGTATTCATTCACGAACCACCTGAAAGTTCATGCCAGTTGACTTGCCATGAATTTCAGTTCGTGAACCACAAACCAGACAAAATTCATCACGAACTAGTCCTTTCATGCCCATCTCTAGTTGCAGATGAGTGGAAGAGCTCTGCTTTGCATGCACAAATGTCCCAGGTTCGATCCCTAGTATCTCCAGTTGAAAGGACAAGGTAGAAGTTTATGTGAAAGAGACCCTGAAGAGCTACTGCCAATAGACAATACTGAGTTTGATGAACCATGGGTCTGATTCAGTATAAGGCAGCTTTGGGTGCATCGGTGGCTAGTTTCACCCATGATTATTTTCTCCTAAATTTGTTGTGGCCAGTAGCCAGGAAGATTCACTCATCTCTTATTCTAGGAATTACTCTATGTACATCGCATTGGGCAGTCTTCCAAATTATAATAAAGTAGAAGGCAGGAGCACCTAGCAACACAAGCATGTTTAAAAAGTTTTCAGCTGCTGCCAGACTGAGAGATGACTGCAACCACTAAGCCATAGTGGTAGTTTAGAATGTATCTACACTACATCTGTTATCTGTGTGAAGGCTTGGAGTGTAGTGCAGAACACAGTCTTGAAACGACAATAGGGTTGCCAAGTCCAATTCAAGAAATATCTGGGGACTTTTGAGGATGGAGCCAGGAGACTTCAGGAGGGTGGAGCCAAGATCAAGGCTGTGACAAGCATAATTGAACTCCAAAGGGAGTTCTGGCCATCACATTTAAAGGGATGGCACACCTTTTCAATTCCTTCCTTCCATAGGAAATAATGAAGGATAGGGGCACCTTCTTTTGGGGCTCATAGAATTGGACCCCCTGGTCCAATATTTTTGAAACTTGGGGGGTATTTTGGGGAGAGGCACTAAATGCTATACTGAAATTTTGGTGCCTCTGCCCAAAAAAACAGCCGCCCCAGAGCCCCAGATACCCACGGATCAATTCTCCATGATTTTCTATGGGAATAAATCTCTATAGGGAATAACAGAGTTCCCAGCAGACATTTCCCTCCCCTCCCCCCGCTTTCTGACGACCCTGAAGCGGGGAGAGGGCCTCCAAACCAGGGGATTCCCTGCCCCTCCCTTGGGGATTAGCAACCCTAAACCACAACACCACAAGGGTTACAAGCTAATTTAAGTGGTATTACTATACTCCATAAGCTTTGTTACAAATGTCAGTAATTCTAATGTCTGGGGTTTTACAAAACAGCTACAAAAGCATCAGGAGAAGGCATGTGTGCCTTATTTCAGATGTTTTTAAGAAAGCCTCCCGTCACCTGCTCACAGAAATTTCAAAACTTGCTTATTCCTAGGAAAAGGTGCATATGGAACCCCAGGCATGAAGTAATTTGGGCTCCTCTCCCCATCAACTCACACTTTCCAGTCATTCTTACTGTTTTTTAAAAAAAATTACTAAGTCAGGATTTGCATATGGTGGTTCCAAGTGAACAGTATCACTGAATTTTGGAGAAGGCAGAAACAAGAAGCTACACATTCCTTCTACTGTCTAGGAAGATCCTATAAGTGAACAAAAAGGTGGGATTCTGAATACACAGAACAGATTCTAATAGAACATGCATCCTTTATTTCTTTCAAGCAGTGCCAAGTTGTTCCCACTCCTGTTCCACCTCCTGGAAAAATACAAATTAGAGTTAGCTATAAAATTAAGCAGACAATAGACAATATTCTATAGAGGTTGCTGCTTTGTACTGAGATATGCATATATTCACACCTGAGAAGTTCTAGTAATAAGGCTTCCAGTCTCTTCCGTTGACCCTCCCCCCCCCCCCCAAGAGTAGAATCATAGAGTTGGAAGGGACCTCTAGGGTCATCTAGTCCAACCCCCTGCACAATGCAGGAAACTAACTAATACCTCCCCCAACATTCACAGGATCTTCATTGCTGTTAGATGGCCATCTAACCTCTGTTTAAAAACCTCCAAGGAAGGAGAGCCCACCACCTCCTGAGGGAGTCTGTTCCACTGAGGAACCGCTATAACAGTTAGGAAGTTCTTCCTAATGTGTAGCCAAAAACTCTTTTGATTTAATTTCAATGCATTAGTTCTGGTCCTACCTTCTGGGGCCACAGAAAACACTTCCACACCATCCTCTATATGACAGCCCTTCAAGTACTTGAAGATGGTGATCATACCACCTCTCAGCCACCTCCTCTCCAGGCTAAACATGCCCAGCTCCTTCAACCTTTCTTCATAGGACTTTGTCTCCTGACCCCTTACCATCTTCGTCACCCTCCTCTGGACCCGTTCCGGTTTGTCTATATCCTTCTTAAAATGTGGTGCCCAAAACTGAACACAATACTCCAGGTGAGGTCTTACCAGAGCAGAGTTAAGCGATACCATCACTTCACATGATCTGGACATTATATTTCTGTCGATATCAAGCCAGGGGATACAGTGTTGTCCTCTGGAAGGTACCCTTTTCCTGCCAAGATGCTGAACATCAAGATAATAGAACAGACACATGCACAGCATCCTCACCTTGCTGAATGTTAATCTATTTCTTTGCTGCCTTCCTCCCCCTGGTGGCTCCTTTTGTCTGTATAAAGACAAAACACTTTTAATGGACACAGATACAGGGAAAAGAAAATCTTTTAAGGACACCTGGAAAGTTCATCAGCCATGGCAAGAGACTATGAGATTCATCAAGTTGAACCCTACTGCAGTGAAACTGGGGGTGAGGGCAGCAGGATCTTGGGTTTACCTTCATACCCAATTAATTTATGGCTCTAAACAAGAGCCCAGAGCAAAAATATGGCAAGTAAGCTGATCTTGAGTTACTTGGTATGCAACAAAAAGCAAATTCTAAGATGATTCAGGGTGTTTATTGATAGACTTGTTTCCAGTAGAAGTCAAAATAAAGTCCAAATAAGAGTACCAAATACAGCAAGCTGTTTTAAAGTGGGGCAGAAAACAGCTTAGGGATCATCTAAAAATATAGAGCACGGGTCCAAAACCTTTTTGAGCCTGCAAGCACCTTTCAAATTCTGAAACAGTGTGGCGGGAACAACCACAAAATGGCTGCCACAGGAGGAAGAACCTGACACAAAATGCCTGTCACCATTTACCTTCAGTCACAGAGTGAAGATCTTTGAGCTGTGGTGGCAACTATGGCTAAGGCAATATTTTTTAAAAAAAATCTGTACAACCAATCAGAAGCCTTCCTGGTTAAAAGCCCTACTTGGCCCCATACACTTTTTAAAAATACTTAGCAGGCCGCTTGATGTCTATTGGCACCATGCTGGGGACTCCTGAAACACTGGTTCTACACCAGTTTAACCACAGTTGCTTTACCTCAAGCAAGTTTCCTTCAGCAAGGTGATGAGAATTTATTTAGAACATTTTAATGCCACCTCTCAGGCAGCTCCAGAATTCTGTTTGAGCCTTCTTCAAGTTTTATTCTGAGAATTTTGTCCAGCTCTCAAATGTAGATGATCTTCATTCACAGAAGCTCAGTTTTTCGAAATCCCCTATGCAACCAAGTAGCCTTGCTGAATCAGACCAGCATCCCTCAAGGCTAGAATTCCTTTCCTGAAATATCTACCAGTATTTTACAATTAAGGCATGATGCTATCTAATTGGCAGACTTCTGATCTAAAGTTGTGCTCAGTCAAAAATCATGTTAAGTGTTCTGGGCCAACTATCCCACAACAGAACAGGCCCATGTATTTCACTAGCTCTTCATTCCAATGTCATCTACAGAGGAAGCCTTTCTCCTGAGAATGAATGTAGCTTTACCTGAGATTGTTCCTGAGCAGCTGGTTCTGTCTCCTTCTTGTCTGCAGAAGAACGCCTGGGGGCTGGAACCTTGATGAGCTTCACTGGAGACTCTTCTGTGGCAGATTCCTCCATCTCTTCATCTTCCAAGGACTCTTCTTCCTCCACTTCACTATCATTCCATGCTCTGGCAGCTGCAAAAAAAAACTATGGCACGTTAAGCTATCAAGATAGAAACAAGCACTTTAGGTTTCAGTGGGCCTTTAGTACAGGATCAAGCCAAGCCAGCCAAGATACCAGGATTTGAAACTGAATCCCACATGCCTGGCACATGAATTCCCATCATTTAATCTGGCTTGGGGAAATCTGCTTAGAGGAGTTGTCTGTGGCACTTCAGATAATTCAGTTTTCACATTGTTCCCCCACCCAGAGCTGCCATTATTGATGTCCTTCATGGCTACAAGTGGGGGATAGGTGAGGGGCACGAACAGGGAGCAGGAAGGAGGCTCTGCCAATGTGCTGTGACATGCCCACATCACTGCCCACATGACCTGGAAGTGACATCTTCACACTGGGATGACTCTCTGGTATTTGGGTAAAACCTCTATGGTATATTTGGCCTCTACATAGGCTTTTAGCCCAAATGCCATAGTATCATCCTAATGTACCTGACTTTTGGATCATATGGGCAGTGATGTAAGCACATTCTTGCACATCAGCAGAGTCTCCTCTTTTTTGGAGCAAGTTCCTCTCTCCACCAATCACCTGATCAGCAGCTGGGCAGTGGGGCCTGGCAGCAGGAGACCCTCACCTCCACCAGGGGAGCTGGAAAGCCTGTGATGAAGCCTGCTTTGAAACATAATGTAGTCTTCACAGCTCTGAGAACACCAGCCTTAGTTCCTGCCTTACTATCAATCCAAGCCCTTCACCTCCAGTTCCAGCCAATGGTTCTGCAATTGCCTGATGACCATTACCTGAATGTTCTTCCAGATGGTTTGACAGCATGAAATTAGACTTGCTTAGATCTATAGAAAACCATTAGATTAAGTGCAGCATCTGAGTTTCCTCAGCATGGAGTCCAACGTGGGGCACTTCCTGTATGGCTACCACTAATTATCAGTTGGACAAACTGCAGGGGCTCCTCCTACCTAGGCAATGCTGGTGACCATGTGGGTTAATGACTCTTAAATTGTTCCTGCCATCCACTTCCCTGAGATGTTCTAACAGAATCCCTGGAACACTCTGAAGCATCAAGAACATCCATAAGGTACATTAGAAAGTCGTCAGAATCTTTGGCTAGTGATTTCTCAGTTTTTACACAAGGTGAATGGCCCAGGTGAGTCCAGTTTTATCAGATCTCAGGAAATAAGCAGGGTGGGCCCTGGTTAGTACGTAGATGAGAGGCCCCCAAGGAAGTCCAGGGTTGCTATACAGAGGCAGGCAATGACAAATCACTTCTGTTTGTCTCTTGTTTTGAAAACCCTATAGGGGCTGCTGTAAGTTGGCTGCAACCAGATGGCATTTTACACACTGTGCATCCCTTGAGCAACACTAGATCACTGCAACTTACACAACACAAATGTTTACCTGACAAGTGCTGTCCAGCAAGGTAGACTGGCCCGCTCCCCGACTTCAGTCTGAATGTGACAGGTGGATTTAAATCAAGTCCTAATGGTGCGATCTGGAAAACAGGCAAGTCTAAATTATAAGGCGTGCTATGACTATGATGCCCCTCATTGTTAACAACTGTCATGTCAACTTAAGTATTGCAGACTCGTTACCTCCAAAGCCAAGCTCCACTGGGAGATACATTGGATGACACCAAGGGACCATCTAGACTGGCACTCCAGACAGATTGTTTTTTAAAAGCTTGAGTAGCTAGCTAGGAAAACTTTTTGCAAGGGTAGTTATCACAACCCAAACAAGGCACTCACCGTTGGGAGAACTGAAAGCTTCAAATTTGCGATGCATACTGGAGTCGATTCCTTGCTGTTCTTTTGGGGCACAATCTCCACAACATGAAATTCATCATTAGCTTTCTCCCCTAGGCAGATCTTAGAGAGAAGGGGGAAAGTGCCATCAAGGCCTTAACACAAAGCTTGCAAGACCAGAAACATTTCTGAACACGTCTGTAACACTGTATTGATTCAACCGTGAGGATGCTCTACAGGAGTCAGAGCTGCAAATTAGCCAAGGATGATTTATCATTTCAGATGTTGTCTTGAACCACTATAGAGAAAGCTCTACAAACTAACAGATCACAGGCAGCTGCTGAACCAAGGGGCAAACTTGGCAGTTTGCTCCTTGCTGCTGCTATCCTTGGCCCAACTCATTTTCTTCAACCACCATTAAATCACAGCACTCCAGCCCAGTCAGGCCAAATGATATGGCAGCACACATTCCTTTGGAATGGTACAGAGCTTGGAATATGAGCTCAGTTCAGACACAGCCCTTCCCAATATGGCAGGGCACATTAATAACAGCAGGAGCATTTCTCACAAGCCTTTTATTTTGTGCCTCTATTTATCCCCTGTCAATCAAGGCTGTACCTTAGCCTTGCATTCTTAATACACTTCATCTGCTACAGTAGTCAGAAATACATTTGCCAAATTCCCCCTTGGCCACCAGGAGGGAGGGGGAAGTGGGTTGGGTTGCCAGATGCAGGCTAGAAAACTCCTGGAGATTTAGGGATGGAGCCTGGGTAGGACAGGGTCCTCATTGGGGTACTATGCTATAGAATCCACCCTCCAAAGCATCCATGTACCCCAGGGGAAGTGATCTCTGTAGTCTGGAGATGAACTGTAATTCTGGGGGATCCCCAGCACTTTTAGGGTTGCCAAGCCCAACTCAAGAAGTATCTGGGGACTTTGGGGGTGGAACCAGGATCAAAGGTGTGGCAAGCACAGTTGAACTCTGAAGGGCATTCTGGCAATCACATTTAAAGGGATCATGCTCCTTTTAAAAGTCTTCCCTCCATTTGGAATAATGAAGGATAGGAGCACCTTCTTTTGGGGCTCATAGAACTGGACCTCCTAGTCTAATATTTTTGAAACTTGAGGGGTTTTGAGGAGTGCCACCAAATGCTATGCTAAACATTTGGTGCCCCTACTTAAAAAAAACAGCCCCCCTTCCAGAGACAGGGCTTTTTTTGAGCAGGATCGCACAGGAACACAGTTCCGGCTGGCTTTGTGTCAGGGGGTGTAGCCTAATAGGCAAATTAGTCCCTGCTGGGCTTTTTCTACAAAAAAACCCTATGTAAAACAATGGTGAGATCAATGGTGAGATCTAATAGGCAAATGAGTTCCAGCTGGGCTTGTTCTACAAACAAAGCCCTGGTCCCAAATACCCACAGATCAATGTTCCATCATACCCTATGGGAATCGGTCTCCTTAGGGAATAATGGAGTGCCCAGCAGACATTCCCCTACCGCACTTTCTGATAGCTCTGAAGTGGAGGGAGGGTCTTCAAACCGGGGGATCCCCTGCCCCCACCTGAGGCTTGGCAGCCCTATTTAACCTGGAGGCTGGCATCCCCCCTTGGAAACTGCCAACCTTCTCACTTGAAATAAGGCAAGAGTTCCTCTCTTCCTTTGTTCTATTTGTTTACAGTCCCGGGTCTCAGCGTCTTGCTGTGAGTTTTGTAAAGTCACCAGCATTCTATAAGTACGTTGTATAGTTTGTTTTGTAAAGTTTACACCACCTAGGCATGTGCAGTATACATCATTGGTACACATGTAGTGCCAACATTTTAATGCAGCAATATTAAAAATCGTGTATCTGTCACAGTGAAAAATTGGTGCAAAAGCCACAGAAGAATATTCGAAAAAAAAGATCAGAGTTACAAGTTGCAAGAGAGGCCAGCAAAATCCAAACAGGAATTCTCAGGCTATAACAGAGATAAGAAATTCAGAGTCCATCCTCCTATGGAATAGCCACCCCCATGGCCTTACCCAGGGGTGGAATGCTAGCAGGAGCTGCTTTGCATATCAGGCCACACCCCTAATGTAGCCAATTCTTCAAGAGCTTACAAAAAAGAGCCTTGTAAGCTCTTGGAGGATTGGCTACATAAGGAGTGTGTGGCCTAATATGCAAAGGAGCTCCTGCTAGAATTCTATCCCTGGCCTTACCCAAATTGGTTAGCAGGATACATACCGTCTTCAAGGCCAGCTGCTGTTCATAGGACCCATCATCTGAGACATCAAATGAATAGATTGGCATCTCCTTGGTTAGTTCACACCCTGTGTGTAAAAGCAGATCTCAGAAGTGGCCACGTGGTCCTCCCACTCCACCCTGCTGTATTTCAGAGGGCAAACCAAACACCCAAAGGTGACACTCCTTACCCCAGACCAGCGAAAGGGTTTTCTCTGATCTACTGCTTCCATTGAGGCTGCTTTCCAAAGCCATTATTTTCAAAGGAACTCTTTCCTAACATAGAAAAAAGGCAGACATTTCAAGACAGCTGTGTGCTTTCAGTGAGGAACTTCAAGCTCCACTCTAATGCATTCAGCACATGCATCCACTGGTGCTTCCATTCAGTAAGAGACCCATGGCTCTTAGCCCATCTTAACTCAGCTTGTGTTTACTTTGTGACTTTATATCCATAAATGAAAGGTTACGAGAATCTCTGCATTCTTCTAGTTTCATACTCCCACTTCTCCAGTCAGAGAAGTTCAAGGCAACCCAAACTGCAGGCTGTGAGGGGTTCCCCAGTGACCATGGGGATCAGGAGAACTCTTTGTTCCAAGATAATGCAATATTTTAAAGAACAAGTAGCATTTGAGAGTGAGAATATTAAACTCACCAGCTGGCCTTGAACAATTTACCCCTTCAATTCCCCCAGCTGAGCACAAATGGCTTGCTCTTTGATTATCACTAATGTTTATGCTATCTATTTCCTCCACGGATTTCGTGTTTTTCCTGGCTGTTTTAACTTCATACCAGTCCGGTGAGACAGGGAAAGAAGAAAAGAGCCCCTCCTTCAATAAGCATCAGAGTAATGGGTAACTTTAACCCAGTGTCATAATTTGATGGCACCACTCACACCCTTGCACTTGCCCTTTTAAGATACAGATTATAAGAGATTTTTTCCCCAAAACCCTTTTTCATTAGAACAAATGAATTTGTTTCCAAGTTAGCCTTTAAGGACAAGGGTAACAATTGGAGTTCCCTCTAAGCTGAGTAGTGTGAGCTAGCTCACAGTTTTTTAGCCTCCAGCTCACACATTTTGCCTTAGCTCGGGAAAAATGGCCCCACAACAAACTAATTTATGCCAGTAGCTCGCAAAGTAGAATTTTTGCTCACAAGACTCCCCAGCTTAGAGGAGTTACTTAGCAATATTAAATAACTGGTTTGGGGTTTCCCACCGCCACCTTAGCAAGTCAACACAGCTGTTTGCAGTTTTAGCATAAATGAGGGTGCTTCAAACTACAGAATCTGAGCAAAAGTAGCAGCAGCAGAATTTAAACCATACTTTCTAAGTTCTTTTCAAAACCACCAGACTTGCGGATGCAAAACAATTAGAGCAAACAAACCGATATAAAACGGATTAGAGACAACTCACCAAACACAGTCTCTGAGTAAAAGAACAAAAAGCTGAGCAAGCCTGTCCCCATAGAAGTTCTTTATAAAAGATAAGCAGGTGAGTTTGGGCCAATCAGCTCAGAGGTGAAATGTTGGTCTTAAAAAGAAAGAGTTTCTATCAAAAAGGGAGGGGGGGGGAGAAAAGGCACCTATTTTAGACCACATATTTTAGCTTATATTAGGGACTGCGATGATCTTTTTTGGTTCTGGAATTAAGGGTCACAACTACAGGCCATTTCTTTAAATAAAAAATGGCTGGCAATGTCATGCAAAAGTCTAGCTGCTATGTAGTAACTATTGAATTCCCTTCCCCTATTAGATCTATCAGTGATTAACAGCATTTGGGTTTAATTTAAAAAAATCTGCCTTACTGTTGTATAGGGTTGCCAAGTCCAATTCAAGAAATATCTGGGGACTTTGGGGGTGGAGCCAGGAGCAAGGTTGTGACAAGCATAATTGAACTCCAAAGAGTGTTCTGGCCATCACATTTAAAGAGACCACACGCCTTTTAAATGCTTTCCCTCCATTGGAAATAATGGATAGAGACACCTTCTTTTGGGGCTTGGATCCCTTGGTCCAATCATTTTTGAAATTTGGGGGGGGGGGGGGTTTGAGAAGAAGCACCAGATGCTATGCTGCAAATTTGGTGCCTCTACCTCAAAAAACAGCTCCCCCAGAGGCCCAGATACCCATAGATCAATTCTCAGATACCCATAGATCAGTCTCCATAGGGAATAATGAGTGCCCAACAGACATTTCCCTCCCCACCCCCTTGCTTTCTGATGACCTTGAAGGGAGGGCCTCCAAACCAGGGGATCCCCTGCCTCCACCTAGGGATTGGCAACCCTACTGTTTTATGTCTGTTTACTGAGAAGTAAGACCCTCTGAGTTCAGTAGTGTTCACACTATGCTTTGGTGCAGTACATCTCAAAAATAGGCAAATACACACAAAAGTTGAATGGAATTTACTTTCAAGTAAATGGATGTCCTCTCACCACTTTATGCTCTTCAGACAGCCTTCTCTTTGCATGCCCTCTCTTAGGATTGTCGTTATGGTAACAGCTGCATCATAGGCTTTCTCAGTGGTAGCTGCAGTTCTCTGGAATGGCCTAACAGATGGTGTGCAGAGGATATGAGGAAGATGTGCAATTAGGGTTGCCAACAGGCCTGGAGAAAATGTCCTGTCCCTTTAATAAAGATTGAATTGTGTAAATGGGGCAGGTGAATTTTCTTGGCAAATAACGACCTTTTAAGCTTCTATTAATGGGACAGGACATTCCCACCCCTCCAGGAAACTGATCAACCCTGTGTGCAAGACCATTTTATTTCACAAGCCATCTGTAGAAGGTAAAACTACTTGGGTAGATTTGGATCTGCCTGGTTGCACAGTTGTTTTAATAGGTATGATTATCTTAATCCTTGTTTTTCATTTGTACTGTTTCTTTTACATTTTCTGTTTGTGTCTTGTAGGCTTGTTTTCATTGCATTAATTAACTTATGGGGAAGGAACTGCCGCTTAGTGGCAGAGTATCTACTTTACATGCAGTGGGTCTTAGGTTCAGTCCCTTCCATCTCCAGTTAAAAAAGGACCAGGCAGCAGGTGATGTGAAAGACCTCCATCTGAAACCCAGGAGAAGAAGACTGCAGATTTATACCCTGCCCTTCTCTCTGAATCAGAGACTTACTATCCCCTATATCTTCTCCCCCCACAACAGACACCCTGTGAGGTGGGTGGGGCTGGAGAGGGCTCTCACAGCAGCTGCCCTTTCAAGGGCAACCCTTGCAAGAGCTATGGCTAACCCAAGGCCATTCCAGCAGCTGCAAGTGGAGGAGTGGGGAATCAAACTTGGTTCTCCCAGATAAGAGTCCGCACACTTAACCATTACACCAAACTTGGCCGTGGCCAAGTCACATATATTTGGATAAAACAAATATATGTGAAGGTGGCCTTAGCAGAAGTATATAAGCATGGTGTATTGATAAGATTGCCAATTATTTTTTTTTTGGGGGGGGGGAGGGGGGAATGGAAATTTAATGTGATGTTATTTGCTAAGTGATGGTATTTTCCTCCAGGCTATGAAAAGCTTCAGCTGCATTTCTGCATTCTAAGCCTCTGTTAAAGGGAGAGGACACTTTTATCTCCAGGGCTGTCAATCCTACCTGGAAACAGCAGTGAGTGGAAAACAAGTAAAAGCCTGCAACAGGCAACTGTAGAGAAGCTCTTTCCCTGCTTCGTTCCTTGCTTTTGCCAGGCACCATTCCTGAGCTCACCTTTCGAGTCACAAAGTCCGAGCCTGACTCTACTAGGAACTGAAAGGTAGATGAACTGATCTGGTGCAAAGGGGAACTCTAGAAGTTGTATAAAAGAGGGGATTTTGGCAAGTGCAGCTTCTCATATACAACTGATATGTGTTTACACCCTGCTTTTCCCAACATTGAAGACCCAAAACTGCTTACCTCACCATTCTCCCCATCTCTGTTCTATCCTCACAACAACACTGCCAAGTTAGGTAAGGCAGGAAAGAGAAGAGGCTGATCGCAGCTCACCCGGCAAGCTTCCTTGACAGAGGGCAGATCTGAACCAGTTTCTTGTACAAAATTCTAATCAATACATAAGGTTGCCAACCACCCTGGATAAAAGTGCCAGCCTCTCCCTTGAACTGAGGATTTTTACCACCATGCCAAGCAAAGCTTTAGCTGCCCATTCTCACACATTAAGCATTATTAAAGGGACAGGAATTGTTTTCTTTTCCCTCTTGATTTATTTAGGAGGACAGTGGGGATACAGAAAAGAAAAGGGAAAGGAGGGTTATACAACATAATTGTGTTTGTCAAGGACAATAATGTGATACAAAATGTTTAAGAAAATATTTTTCCTTACATCCCCTTCATTATCATTTTAAGGTATTATCTATAATATATAATAGTTCTTGCTTCTGTTGGGATAGGATTGTATTCAGCATTTTAAGTTTAAAATTCCATAACTAATCTCTTTTGACTATTCTATTAGTGTAATTGGGGGTTTTTTTGTAGAAAAAGCCCAGCAGAGATTCATTTCCATATTAGACCACACCCTCTGACATCACCAGGGCTTTTTGTAGCAGGAACTCCTTTGCATATTAGGCCACACCCCCTGACGCAAAGCCAGCTGGAACTGCATTCCTGTGCACTCCTGCTCAAAAAAAAGCCCTGTCAAGGTGTGAAGGAAGATCCATTATATATCTCATATCAAGAATGCATTTGTATTCAGGATGTTGTATTTCAAACAGATTTTAATTCTACTTCTGGAGGTACATTCCAATTCTATGATTCTGTCCTAAGGGACAGCTAGTTCATCAAAGGCTACACTGCACCAGTTGTGAAAGAGCCTGGTGCAATGATATAAAACCCTTTCTGCAAGAATTTTAATAGGTTATGGTGAAAATGGTTTCCTGAAGGGAGCAGATTATAATTCATGTACTTTGTGTCATGCCAGGAAAATGATGGACACATTTTTCAATCAATCCATTTGCAACTGGCAGTAATCGATCAGAAGACAGGGACTGAAGTGGGCTGTTCTTGTGAAGCATAGCAGAGAGATCTTCACAAGGAACAAGGCTTCCAGTTAGGGTTGCTAACCTCCAAGTGGGATAGTGTTGCCAGGCCCTACTTGGCAGCCAGTGGGGGAATCCTGGGTCCACTCTGGGACCTTCTGATGTGTACACTCTGCACACACGGTGCAATGACATCACCCAGAAGTGACATTATCATGTCACCAATGTTGGGGTGACACTCTAGTTTTTCAGCAAAACTCTATAGTTTATAGCTGATTTTACCATAGAGTTTTGCATGAAAATTAGAGTCTTGACACTGTTATGACATTACTTCCAGATGACATCATCACACTGCTTTTTGGGTCAGTTAGGAGTGAGATTTCCCTCCACTGGCCAGCTGTGGGGAAGCATCCCACAATAGTAGGGGTTCCCACACCCCTGGCAAGGAGCTGGAGATCTCCCAAAATTACAGCTGATCTCCAAACTTCACAACTTGCTTATTTTGTTCCTCTGACTAAAAATATGTTCCCACTTCTCCAGGAGAAAATGGCAGCTTTTGGAAGGTGAACTGCATGGCATTATACCCTACTGAGGTCCCTCCCTTCCCTAAACCATATCCACCCAGGCTCCACCCTCAATTTTCCAGGAATTTCTGAACCCAGATTTGGCAACCTGCCATCCAGTTCTTCCAGTGATCTGACACCCCCCCCCCATCCCACCCTCCCAGACCTGTACAACAAATATTTCCAAACCCCATAAGAGCCTGTTTCTTATGCAAATATCTACAATCCAGTTAAGCAAAATTTGGTTGCAGCTTATAGGGCTTTCCTTATTTCAGGTTTACATATTAGAAAAATATTTTTCCCTCTACCAGGGCCACTCTTTCTCCAACAGCTCAGTAAAAAGGAGTTCTCAGTATGCATCATACTGAACTCTCATCTAACCTTGACTGTGTCAGCAAAAAACGAGAGAGAGAAGAGGGGGAGAAACCATACAAGAAGGCAGCTACAGATAGTGCTTATACAAAGAAATGATAACGAGGGAAAGAAGAACATGTTCCATCTGCTGTTAGACATCTGGTCTTTTGTAGCTAGAGCGCCACTCCAACCTATTTGTTGCAATAGTCTTTGTTGCAGCAAGTGATGAAGAACCACAAGAAGTATGCCGGTTCACAAATGTATTTGCAGTCCCTGGAGCAGCTGTATCGCAAAAACATGAGTGTGGTTCCTGGGGACAGAAGAAAAGGGAAGGACATTGCAGGCTCTAATGTTATGAGACAGGCAGTCCCTCAGTTCTATTAGCCCTTTATACCTGTCTAGTAGCAAGGGATGCCAGCCTCCAGGTGGGACTCGGGGATCCTCTAGAATCACAAATCATCTTCAAACTACAGAGATCAATTCCCCTGGAGAAAATGGATGCTTTGGAGGGTGGAGTCCATGGCATTGCACCCCACTGAGGTCCATTTCCTCCCCAGACTCAGTCCTTAAATCTCCAGGAGGTTCCCAGTCAGGATCTGGCAACCCCACTGGTGGACAGAAGGTAGTTCTGGGTGGGGAAATTCCTGGAGATTTTGGGTGTGGAGCCTGCAGTGTTGGGTTTGGGGAGGGGAGTGGCCTCGGCAGGGTATCATGCTATAGAGTCCACCCTCCAAAGCAGTCATTTTCTCCATTGGAACGGATCATGTCTGGAAATCAACTGTAATAGTGAGAGATCTCTAGCGGATTGCCATGTCCTCATTCTTGTTCTCTCAGTAATCTGGTCCCTTCTGTTCAAAGCCCTGAAATTTGAACAGTTTTGTGAATCCAGCAGTCATTTAGTTTGAGAATGGAACATGTACAGGAAAGGGACATATGCATAAATCTGCATAATGCAATATTTTTCAGAGGTTTGGACAGGAGAATCCCCCATTTTCCATGCTCTTCCCATTTGCCAGCCAGCTGGCCAGCAAGCAGACAGGGGGAAGCCCCACTCCGATAGCCATGTGGTGCCTTTAAATCTTGGCAGGACATTTTAGAATAAGGTTGCAAACTCTTTTGTGTTTGGGAATGTGTGTGTGCCTTTAAATCTTAGCAGGAGAAAAGCTGCATGAAGAGGGGGTGAGCAGGCATGAGCCTTATGTGTGAAATGTGTAAGAAAGGAAGAAAGCACAGTCCCTCTGTTTTGCATTTGTTTCAGAAGTCATGTGTATAATAAAATGGACAGTAAAGAGTTAACTAGAATCTGATTATGGGATGGAGGAAAACTTCACCCCCCCCCCCTACACTGCTCACTTGCTTTCATTTTTTCTGTGTTAGTCTGAAGAAGTCATTTGAAATAAAGCAAATTGTTACAGTCAGCAACTCCCATGATTAAAGCCATTTATATCATTGCCACGGTGAGATCACAAAAGAGTGGGCTTGCAAATTTTGTGCTTAGGAAAGGATTCATTGTTTTGTATTTTACAGAAGGGTTTTTCCTTCGTTAGCAGCACTTACCAAGATAGAGATTCTGTCTATAACAGCTTTCTCCTTCACCTGCCCAGCAGGTAGCTTGATCCACCTCAGGGCATTTTTCTTTTATAGTCTTTTCACAGTCATGACACTAGGTAGCACTTACTGGGAAAAGAAAGAAGGGTTGGGGGGAAGAAGAAGAAGAGATTCAATTTATACCCTGCCCTTCACTACCCAAAGGAGTCTCAGAGCGGTTTACAGTCTTCTCCCCCACAATAGACACCCTATGAAGTAGGTGGGGCTGAGAGATAGAAACTGATCTTGAGATGAACAGCTCTATGAGAGGTCACATCAGTAGGTGCATGTGGAGGACTGGAAAATCAAACCCAGTTCTCCCAGTTAAGAGTCCGCAGACTTAGCCACTACACCAAACCGGAAATACCAAGAGCTGTAAGAATTAAACCTGATGCAAAACTAGGTCATCTGTAATTGGAGCATCTCCATGTTTTTAAACTACTAATTTTGGCTACGTGGGGCCCAATTTAGACTGATGGGGTTAAGCCTTCCCACATCTTCAAAACCTCCAGGTTGATGAGGCCATTTTCTTTTCCTTTAGAAGTAATTACAAAACAAACAAAGGGTAGGTTTCAGTTGTAAAACTGCATAGAGGAGGGAGCTGTTTACCCCTCTGGCACTGAGTGGCTCCTGTCAATCAATCAATCCTTTTATTAGCTCATTTGACCAGAGGTCTTAAGCCAAAATTCCAACAATTAGCATAAATATTTAGCAAATAGACAATACTAGTTGTCATAGGATTGGAGTGTCTCCTATCTTTCCACACCTTTCACATCAGCTCCTATCTGATCCTTTCAACTGGACATGCTAAGGATTGAACCTGAGACTTCCTGCATGCCAAACAGATGCTCTAACATTGAGCCACTGCCCTGCAAGTGTTGCCAAGTGAACCAGTTTCTTCCAACTAACTTAGTCCAGTTGGTTTCAGTGGCGTTTAGTCATGACACACATGTCCTAGATAGGGATGACTGCTATTTTAGGTTTAATGGGGAAATTCCTGGAGAGACAGCTGTCCTAAAGGACCACTGGCAATCATGGGCCAATGGATCCATGTGACCTCTGTGCAAATGGAAGTGCTGTAGAGTTTATTGGGCTTGATCCAAGCCATCCATAGCAAGGGCTGGTAGCTCACCCATTGCTCAAGCTTTCAGCCACTGTTGCTCCAGCCCAGATCTGAACCAAGCAGAATTTACAGCACAGCCAACAATGAATCACTCCTTGGTACTATTGCCACAGGCTGGGGGAGGGGGGAAAGTTGTGAGATCCAGGTTGGGAAACTCCTGGAGATTTGTGGATGGAGCCTGAGGAGGACAGGGTGACCTCAGTGGGGTAAAATGCCATTGAGTCCGCCTTCCAGAGCACCCATTGTTCAGAATCTCTCAAATATGTGTTTTTAAATTTATTAAAAGATGCAAGGGGTTTTTATTTTGATTGGCACAATGACTTTGAGTGACAGTCACTTTTCCCAGCTATGTTTCCCCAAAAATTGTGAGAAAGCAGAAATATTAGGGTTTGTAGAATCTTTCGGGCTCAAGTGCCGTGTTCTACTGGAGAAAGTTTTCCTTCCAGACGTTTCGTTCTCAGCTGCGGAGAACATCCTCAGTGGCGTTGCAGCCGGAGCAGGCGCTCTGACCTTCTTGGCAGCAGCCAAGAAGGTCAGAGCGCCTGCTCTGGCTGCAATGCCACTGAGGATGTTCTCCGCAGCTGAGAACGAAACGTCTGGAAGGAAAACTTTCTCCAGTAGAACACGGCACTTGAGCCTGAAAGATTCTACAAACCCTAATGATGTTACCAGCCGTGAAAACCTGAAATCTTTGATAAAAGCAGAAATAGGTTTACTTAGAGGTCTCACGTTGTTCAATGAGGCTTACTCCCAGGAAAGTGTAGTTAGGATTCCAGCTTGTCCTAAGGAACTTTTTCTGGATTGAGCCTCATTGAATGACAGAGGACTGAGTGTCCTGATTAGGATTACCCGCTAAACTCCCCACTAGAACCTGATAGGGGGAAAATATTACAGGTGCAAGATAAGTACCTGTATATATATATTTTTCCCTTGTTTGGCTAACAGCCACTGGGGGTGATTTAGTTCAGGCCAATGGTGTTTATCAACTTCTTTAGAAAATTGAACATGCCTGGAGTAGGTGTAGAGGAAAAGGGAGGAAAGACAAAAACAAATCTTCTGCAGCAGAAGTGTTCTGAGCCACAGAGGGACAGGAAGCAAAGAGTGGTAGAGAAAACATTTTAATATCCAGGATAAGTTTGATTTTTGCATTGTAGATGTGGTAAACATAAAGTCTGGCATGCAAATTAAAATGTTCTGGTTTAACCAATCTGCCAAGAATGTGGCCTAAAATTTGAAACATTATTTGCTCTTCCAATTTTTCTACAGGATTTTACCAGAGGAATATTGGTGCGCGTGTGTGCAGAGTGAGGAATAGAGAACTGTACAATAGTAAACTCCGGAAAGAAGGTGAGCCACACACCAGCACCAAGTATCAAATCAGTGTATTTACAAGATATATACAAAGCTACTAGTGCGGTGAGAAACATACATCTGAGCGACAAAGTGCTCCGCCAGCATCCACCTCTCGAGTGAGAGAACTATATATAGGCATTGCAGTCCTTATATACACAAGTCAGCCAATCAAGGCAGTCCATATACTTGCTGACTCCAACAGGTACTTTCCCTTAGTCGTAGTCCAGCCAGAAACGGCTTGCTGACAAGGTTACTCTGACCTGACCTGTCAGATAGATCCACCTGCTTCCTTGTTGCTCCTGTCATGCTGTGGAAGGAGGACTCAATACACCAACACACCTCCTAGTCCGACGTACATAGCATATTCAGGAATTTCACAACTTTACAACGATCATTCACATTCAGACACATTGTTCACAAGTCAGCAGTATTTTCATCATACATTCTGCACTTAGTCATTTTTCCCCAAACTCAGTTACTTATTTACACCCTAGTCCTGGTTTGGCACTGAGTTCAGACACTTTGTCATACGCTCACTTTCCCGTGCTCTATGCTCTGAACACCAAGCCTGCCACTCTGCTGCTCTCTTTTTTAACACCTCCTGAAGTGATTTAGGCTCAGGCACACTAACCAGCTTTATTTCTGTGTTTTAACAATTTATTGATAGCATATGGTTGCAAAACTTAATTGTTTCTTAATTATTTCAGTACTAACCCATATGGCATTTCAATCCCCCCTCCCTCCAATGTTGACTTCCCTGAAGTTATAAATTCAAGTTCAGTGCTAAAGGTACTACTAACTGATCAAAATTTATATATATTTTCTTTTTTTCTCATTAATGCTAAAGGATTGTCCAATGTCTTTTTACATTCCACTCTTTCTCCATATATCCTTTAAATTTCCTCCACTCCTTTTTGAATATCTCCAAATCATAGTCTCTTAGTGTTCTAGTTAGTTTGTCCATTTCACTCCACGATAAAACTTTCATAGTCCTGTCCCATTTCTCTAATATTTTTTCTTGCTTCCAAAGCTGCGCATACAATGTCCTAGCAGCTGATAGCAAGTACCAAATTAGAGTCCTGTCTTCCTTTGGAAATTTTTCTAATTGTAATCCAAGCAAAAACGTCTCTGCAGTTTTCTTGAAGTCATAACCCAAAATTTTGGAGATTTCTTGTTGTATCATCTTCCAGTACTCTTTCGCTTTTTCACAAGTCCACCACATATGGAAGAAAGAACCTTCATGTTTTTTACATTTCCAACATCTATCCAACATTTTCTTGCTCATCCTAGCCAGTTTGTTCGGAGTCATATACCACCTATACATCATCTTAAAACAGTTCTCTTTTATACTCTGACAAGTTGATATCTTCATTGAGTTCTTCCAAAGGTGTTCCCATGCATCCATTTGTATTTCTCTATTCACATTGATTGCCCATTTGACCATTTGAGACTTTACTACTTCTTCTTCTGTAGACCATTTCAATAATAACTTATATACTTTCGATATCAGTTTTTCATTATCACCAAGCAGGACCCTTTCCAGTTCTGTTTGTTCTCGTCTAATTCCCTCCAATTTAATATCATTTTCCATCAAGCTTTTAATTTGTTGCATTTGAAACCAGTCGTACTTATTGTTTAACTCTTCTGAGGATTTTAATTCAATTTTGTCTCCTTGCATTTTGAGCAGTTGGTTATATGACATCTCTCTTCATCAGATTCAGCTGTTATTTTTATTACTTCTGCTGGCACTATCCATAGCGGTTTTTCTCATCCCCATATTTCTTATATTTTATCCAAGTATTTAGTAAAGTATTTCTAATATAATGGTGAGAGAAAAAACCATCCATTTTATTCTTCCCGTAATACATGTATGCGTGCCAGCTGAATTTATTCCCGTGGGCTTCTAACCATAAAGGTTTTTTATCTAACAGCATTATCCAATCTTTGATTCATGTCAAACAAACTGCATCATGATACAATCTTAAATCCGGAAGTTGAAAACTCCCTCTCTCTTTAGCATCTGTTAAAATCTTCATCTTAATCCTGTTTCTTTCCGGCCCAAATAAAGTCAGAAATTTTCCTTTGCCATTTGTTAAATTGTTTGGCATCTTTTACAATCAGGATAGTTTGAAACAAATGCATTATTCTTGGCAAAATGTTCATCTTGATTGCAGCTATCCTGCCCAGTAAGGACAAGTTAAGCCTATTCCATTTCATCAAATCTTTGTCCATCTTACACCACAGTTTTTCATAATTATTTTTGAATAAATCAATGTTCTTCATTGTTATCGCTATTCCAAGGTATTTAACTTTGGTAGTGACTTCACAACCCGTCACCTTTTGTAATTCTTTTATTTTATTTGGTTGCATGTTTTTACATAAGAATTTTGATTTCTCTTTGTTTATATATAATCCTGCTAATTCTCCATACTCTTTTATCTTAGCTAGCAACAATGGTGACACTTGGATCGGATTCTCCAATATAAACACTATATCATCTGCAAAAGCTTTGTATTTATAAGAGAACTGAAGGAGGCAGCTCCCTGTCCCCCCAGATTGAAATCAACAGCTAAAGGAAATAAACGTCGTCTTGGATTAACCCTTGACTAGGGTTAATGGGCATAGACCCCCCCAAGAGGTCTTTAATACCCTGAACAGTGAAAATAAAATCCCCCTTTGCTAGGGAGCTGCAGCCTGTCTTCCAGCCAAACAGGAAGTCCTAACCAGCTTTATTTCTGGACACCTATATCTCACAGGAGGAATGCCTTTCGTTGCTCTGGAGGACACCCGTGACCCCTCAGCTGTACTGGGCTCACTCACACTGGGTTCACTCCCTCTAGGCTCACTCATTACCACCTCCTGAGCTGGAGATTCTGGCAATACCACCTTCTGAGCTGGAGGTTCTGACGATACCACCTCCTGAGCTGGAGATTCTGGCAATACCACCTTCTGAGCTGGAGATTCTGACGATACCACCTCCTGAGCTGGAGATTCTGGCTCTTGTTTTATCTCCCGTTGCTCTGCCCCAGAGCTGCTGTCTGAGCACGGCAGCAAAACAGTTTCATTTCCAGAGCCGTGCAGTTTTGCCCAGCTGCTCTGTTCATTAAAACTTGCTGAACGGCTGTAGGTGATTTTCACCATCTTATCATAAAATCGATAAGATTTTGTTCCTGGCTCGTAGCCCAGTAAAGTCAGGCAAATCGCCCGGTCACCTCCCTTTCTTCTGTTCTTTAAAGGAATATTAACCCATGCCCGGGTACCAAACACCTTCAGAAATTTTAAATTAGGCAGCTTTCCATGCAACCTTCTATAAGGTATGTCGTTTGTAGCCCTAGTCCATACCCTGTTATGTGTATAAGCTGCAGAGTGCATAGCTTCAGCCCAACACACAAATGGTAGACTAGCATCTTCCAACGTGGCATACATATACCCTTGAAGGATGGCACCATGCCTCTCTGCCAGGCCATTTTCCTGTGGGGTTGCTGGGTTTGCTAGCCTCTGAGCAATCCCTCTGCTTTCTAGCCAGTTTTTAAAGTTATTCAAGGTGAACTCTCCCCCACGGTCTGACTGAACAGCCTTTATCTTTAAGTCTAGCTGCCTTTCCACAGCCTTTGCCCACTGTGTAAAGCATTTAAACACATCCAACTTATGTTCCATTGAAAACACCCATGAGAACCTCGAGTGGTCATTGGTTACCACTAAACAAAACCGTTTCCCCGAATGACTTTTGGGAAAAGGCCCCAGGACATCTAGATGAAGCAATTCTAGAGCCTGCTTTGTCTCCCTAGTAGGGTGGCCAGATCGTCCCGGCCACCCGGGAAAGTCCCGCCCCTGCCCCCAAATTCCTGCTTCCCGGGTTGGCTAACCCGGGAGTCGGGACCAATAAATCCCGGTCTAGTGCGAAATTGATTTAGGGCAAAATTGGTCCCAGAATGATAGCGGCGGGTCGGGTTTCCTTTCTTTTCCCAAACTGGAAAGACGAAATGTGTTTGAATGGAAACGGGGTGGGGGAGTGGGGTTTGGTGAGCAGCAGAGTTACAAAAAGGAGCCAGCCGGGCGGTAAGACCCCGCGGGCGTCCCTGGGCAGAGCCCGGGCAAGTAACTCAAAGAAGGGAAGGCTGGAGGAACTGGGAGCCAGCGAGCGCGCAAGGTGGGGAGCTGCGGGAGCCCCAGTGCCCCAGCCAGCCAGCCGGCCGCGCTGCCCTCCTCGCCTTGCAAAGCCACCCTGGCGTGGCCGTGCCTGGAAAGCACAATGCGAAGCCTCCCTTCCTCACGCCCGGCTCTCCATTCATAGCCCTGGCTGGCAGCACCTCCATGGGCTGATTCCCTGCGAGAGCAGCAGCAACCGCAGCCAGGAGGAGTAGCGCCTGCAACTACTCCGCCTGCCTGCCTAAGCCTTGGCTCCAGCCTCGCTCTGCAGCCGCCGCTCTCCCAGCCATGTAAGTGATGCCTCCCCCCTCGCCGCTTAGCCAGGCTGGGCGAGCCGGCAGCGGGGCCTGCCTGCTGCTGCTGCTGCTCGCTGACTTGTGCTGCTGCTCCGCCTCCAGAAATCCCCCCTCCTCCCCCCCCGGGTTTTGGTGCATAATGGTGCATAATGTCTGGAGGAGCGCTTTCCCCGGGCCCGGCTCCTCGAGGCCTGCCCCCGCCCCGTCTCCACAACCGCGGCTTGTGAAGGCGCGCTTTTTTTTTTTACCAAGCCCCCTCCCAGCCGTGGAAGACACGGGGCTCTTCCTTCTCCTCCGGCTGGGGACTGAGGCCTTGCAAAATAAAATAAAACGTGGCTTGCTTTCTCTCTCTCCCTCCCTCTTTCTCTCCTCCCCCCCTTTAGTGCATTGCGGCTCAGGCTCTGCTATCTCGTCGCCGCCAGCCCCCCTCCTCTAGGTCGCTTCCCCTCCCCCCCCCTGCGTGGAGGAGGACCGGTGGTGTTTCCGGCGGTGGCATGAGGAAGAGGGTTTGATCCCGGGAGGGGGGGTGGGGAGGGAAGAATCCCAGTTTCTTGCTACCGTTGTGTTTCTCGTTCCCCTCCTGGCCAGAAATGGGGCAAATTTGCTAGCGGGGGGGGCAGGAACGAAACCTCTTGTCTTTTTCCCCCCCTCCTGTGACCATGACTAAATCCCGGCCTTTTTGCAGAAAAAGACAGCCGATGGAAGGAGCCGAGCTGGGAATTGAAAGCCAGAAATTTAGCAGCCGAGAATTGGACGGGAGAGAAGGTTTACTTTTCCAACAAGTTTCTAGTTCTTCTTGATTGTTCTTGGAGAGGAGGGGGAGGGGCGTCTTTGAAAACTTAAGGCTCTTTTTTTTTAAGGAAAAAAAATTCATATAGAGGAGGGGGAGGAGAGTTGGGTCAGTCCGCCAGTATTTATTTCCCCCTCGTTTTCATCTATACATACTTTGTTGTTGTTGTTACCGACCCTTTTGAAGAGCCAAAGAACTAAAAAGACATGGAAACTGTTGGGAAATTTGAATTCAGTAGGAAAGACTTGATCGGCCATGGAGCTTTCGCAGTGGTGTTCAAAGGGAGACACAAAGAGGTAAGTCGAAATAGATAGAGATAGCATTTTCCTCCATCCCCCCTCCCCCCCAGTTGATCTGGGAGCCTTTTTTGCCTTATGTTCTTTGTGTTGGGAGAGGGCTAGATATTAAGGACTCTCCTTTTCCCCCTGATTTTACACACTGAGGGAAAAATCTGTTTCGATTGGCTTTTTAATAATAATAATTATTATCATTTTATTTTCCCTATTAATATTAGACTGACATCTAAGTGTGTTTACTTTCTGAAAGTTCTGCGCAGAAGAACTTTGGCAAAAGCACACAGATTTGAACCACCTGCCCTTGGGAGTCCCATGGCTTCCCTAAAGGTGCAAAAATGGCCTGTTTGGGTAGCCACAGACAGACACAGCTGCCGGTTTGGGTTTCCATAGGTTCTTTCTTCCACTGAAATCCCAAAGGGCTTTCTTCCAAGGAAATGAGGTCAGGGTGAAACAAATCCCCCCTTGAGTGATCTACTCAGGAGTAAATCCCACTTGACACTCAGAGAATGCCCTTCCAAGAAAACAGGATGGGAGAGATCAATTTGCTGCAAGATTTTTAAAAATAGCTTTAAAAAACCCTTTATGGCTAAATAAAGTAACTTTGTAGGGGGAGTTGGTGGGTTTGGGGATCCCTTGTCAGCTTTTGGATGGGAGGCCACCAAGAAATCCCAGGGTTGCCAGGCAGAGGCAGGCAGTGGCAAACCACATCTTAATATCTCTTGCCTTGAAAGTCCTACAGGGTCGCTCTAAGTTAGCTGCAACGATGATAAAAATGGCCACTGGTGTTCCTGTTTTGTATGCCTGCGAGAAATCCACCTATCTGGAATTCTGTTGAATTGGATCGGAGTGGCTGCGATTGCACACACTAAAATAATGCACTTTCCAACTGGATTTCACTGTCCCCACTGGCAAAATCCTGTTGAAAAATGCATTGAAAGTGCAGAATTTAGTGTGTGTGATCGCAGAAAGTGTGAGTTTTCCACCTTGGACTCCGTCTTTTCCTTTGAGATTTGCAGCCCTGCGTTTCTCCTGTCGCTGCAAGAACATTTGCAGCTCCAGTTGTTGCTGCTCCTTATCTGGGGCTTGTTGTCGCGGCTGGTATCACGTGGCCTGCAGGCCTCCTTGTTTGTTGACATTCTCCCCTGCGCTCTGCGATTGGTCGAGCTGAGCCGTGGAGTCATTGGTGCAACAAGATCCCATGCTGTTTGGCGCAGGGGACGGGCGGTGCCTTCTGGGAGTTGTAGTCTTTGCGCCTTGGCAGGGCTTGACTTTGGCTTTGGTGCTTCTGGAGCAAAGGACTGTCTTTCCCAGCATGCCTTTCCACTTGTCTTTGAAAGGAAGGCTGGATGTTGCATGCGGGAAGGTTATCTTGGGTCAGGTAATCAGGAAGCAAATAGGTTTTGCGCAGTCTCTGGGCTTTAAAGCAGATGGACAGGTTCCTCCACTCCTTCTGTTTTTCTTCCCCCCCCCAAAAAAAGTAATGCAGTACCAATCTTTTATTGCAAAATTGTAAGAAATATTCTGCCACACACAAGGTGCATGAAAATCTTTTCAAAGTCATTGAGCATCTGGCCTTCTTTGTACCCCTCCAAATGATCAAAACCACAATTTCCCTTTTAAAACTGGACTTTGGGATAATTATTTTCCTGATGCTTAATTCTATTACTAATCATTTTACTTAAATAAAATTGCTCCCAGACTGCCAGTAGGAAAAAAACAAAACAAAGCAGAATACAAAAGACTTGAGAATAAAACTGTGAAAAAACCCAAAGACCACCATGAGAATAAATGGGTAAGATCCTTTTTAAACAATTAACTTACTGTACATTCTTGTTGGGTTTTTTTTTTAAAAAAAAAACTAGACCAATATAGAAGGCAAGAGGAAAGTTTCTCCCAACAAAACAAATGTCAGCAATTTTTTAAAGCTTCTGCTGGAAACCCAATTTACCTAAGAGATGAATTTAGTAACAGTCTGTCCTATGAAGAAAGGCTGAAGGAGCTGGGCCTGTTTAGCCTGGAGAGGAGGCAACTGAGAGGTGATATGATCACCATCTTCAAGTACTTGAAGGGCTGTCATGTAGATGATGGGATGGAATTGTTTTCTGTGGCCCCAGAAGGTAGGACCAGAACCAAATGGGTTGAAAATAAATCAAAAGAGTTTGCGGCTCAACATTAGGAAGAACTTCCTGACCGTTAGAGCAGTTCCTTAGTGGAACAGGCTTTCTCAGGATAAATAGAGACTGTAGCACCACCATACTGTTTTTTGGCTTTTTAACATTAATTTATATTGTATTTGTATCTGTATTTATACTGCGAATTTGTTATATCCTGCGAGTTTGTTATTTACCTGTATTGTTATATCATGATACCATATCATGTCTTTGTAAGCCGCCCTGAGCCTGCCTGGCGGGGAGAGCGGGATATAAATAAATAAAAACGTATTAGGTGGTGGACTCTCCTTCCTTGGAGGTTTTTAAACAGAGGCTGGATGGCCATCTGACAGCAACGCTATTCCTGTGAATTTAGGGAGAGGTATTTGTGAGTTTCCTGCATTGTGCAGGGGGTTGGACTAGATGACCCTGGAGGTCCCTTCCAATTCTATGATTTATTTAATACCACAAGGAATGGTTAAACACTGATAAGGGTATCATAAACTTATTTGTAATAAACACACACAGAACAAATGATATATGGATGATTAGGGTTTGTAGAATCTTTCGGGATCAAATGCCGTGTTCTACTGGAGAAAGTTTTCCTTCCAGACGTTTCGTTCACAGCTGCCAAGAAGGTCTGAGCGCCTGCTCCGGCTGCAACGCCACTGAGGATGTTCTCCGCAGCTGAGAACGAAACGTCTGGAAGGAAAACTTTCTCCAGTAGAACACGGCACTTGATCCCGAAAGATTCTACAAACCCTAATGATGTTACCAGCCGTGAAAACCTGAAATCTTTGATATATGGATGGCTTTGCCATGTGTAGATCTAGTGTATCTATAAACTGGAGCCAAAATTCATCTATGCCTCTGGTTTACACTGTTCTTAACATTGATCTTTGATGGGCCTTTCCCCCCATAATTTTCACTATCTAATATTCATTGGGTATAATGGATAATCGGCCTGTGGCTCTGGTGGGGGGGGCTGTCTTTTAAAGTTAGAGCTAAAGGTAGTCCCCTGTCCAAGCACCAGTTGTTCCCAACTCTGGGATGACATTGTATCACAACATTTTCATGGCTGACTTTTTTACAGGGTGGTTTGCCACTGGCAGATCTGCTGTAATCAAAAGAGCAGCGGCTCAGTGATGTCACTTCATGTTTCCGGCGGTGATATTTGGGGGAAATGACATCACAGGAAGTGCTGTCAAAGGAAGTGATGTCACTTCCTGTTTCCGACAGTGGCATTTGGGGGAAATGATGTCAAAGGAAGTGATGTCACTTCCTGCTTCCGGCAGGTGGCGCGAGGGAAACGATGTCACAGGAAGTGATGTCACTTCCTGTTTCCGGCGGTGGCATGCTGTCACCGGAAGTGACATCACTTCCTGTTTCCGCGCGCACGCACACATTCATTCCCCCCTCAAGGTGTCCCTGGCTGGCCTGCAGATATTATGGCCACCCTATGCAGAACCCTTCACACAGGGATTTCACTGTGGAGACAGCACTCTGAAGGGTGCCAGTTAAAACTAAGGTGCTTTCTGTCATGCTAGTTATTGACTGGCACATTTTTTTCAACCAGTCAGTTCACAGACAGCAGTGTTATCAAGAAACAAAAACTGACTCCCCTTGGATCTCAGGCTTCCTAACCACCATAACCACTGCTAGCTTCTAAAAGCAGAAGAACTTTCTCAATCTGTCTCCTAGCAAAAATGTAAGAGAAAACCCTAACCACCACTGCATTCTCAACCAGGACAGAGCTATCTGGGGAAAGGATCCAGATGAGTCCCAAGGGCAGACTTGTGTGAAGTGGAACCTGAAGAATCCTCTCTCACGTGACTTTGATTCTGGTAGCCAAAAGAAAGAAAATGTACATGGTTGTCCCAACAGATTGTGCTTGCTGGACTGGAAGGATTAAGAATGGGAAGAAAGTGGGGGAAGCAAGAACACTTTGCATCTGCTGACTTCCAACCTTTTGGTTTTTCGAGCTCCCCAGTCCGCATCAGTCTGTTTGTTGCAATAGTCACTGTAATAGCAAAGGATCTCATGCCACAGGAAGAAACTGGGCAGATATTCATCCTTACAGCCCAGAAGACAGCCCATTTCTGAACTGAAACACAAAGAAATTGGAAATCGCAGACCTTGCATAATACAGATTTGGTTTCCCCAACCCACCCCCTTAAGCTTCTTAGACCCAAAAGGGCATTTGCACAATGCATGGGTCATTGTTGTGTTAAAACTAAAGGTACCTTTTCTCTCCATCGTGCAAAGTATAAATACATGTGTGTGTGTGTGCACATGTGTGTGTAAAGAACTTTTATCAATGTGTTAAGAAATGTGCAAAATGCTATTGAAATAAAGGGGTGTTGCAAGCATGACTCTGTTTTCCTCTGTGAAATGAGAGAACATTATCCACAGACACAAATCATAAAAAAAACTTGAGTCCAGGGGCACCTTTAAAACCCAAAAAGTTTAGTTCACAGTCTTAAAGCTGCCCCTGGGCTCAAACTTGGAAAGGAGGAAAGAGAATAAGAAAGCATATTAGGCCACACACCCTGACACCAAGCCAGCCAGAACCGTGTTCCTGTGCGTCCCAGCTCAAAGAAAGCCCTGGGCACAAGGCTTCAAGAAGGATGGCAGTTAAAGCCCATTAGCATGTTGTGTGCATAGGAAGGTGCTCAGCTATGCATGCAGGTGTCATAATTTCCTTCTTCTGTCCTCCACAGTTTCTGCCTCCGCCCCCGCTGCCCCCATAGAAGTTCCAAGTATTTTTATATCCTGCTTTCTTGACCTGAAGGACTCTCCAAATGGCTTCCAATCACCTTCCCTTCCTCTCCCAACAACAGCACCTTGCGATGTAGGTGGGGCTGAGAGAGCTCTGAGAGAACTGTGACTGCCACAAGGTCACCCAGCAGGCTGCATGTGGACAAGTGGAGAATCAAACTCAGTTCTCCAGATTAGAGTCCACTGGTTAACCATTACACTATGCTGGCTTGGTCGTTCTTGAAATATATCTAGAGCATTAAGCATCAGTGATCTGCAGTTGTAAGCTCCGGTGAGGTCAGTCACATTTTGTAAAAATTTAACCATCCAAATCTACCTTTCCATCCCTCTTCCCACATTCATTCTGATATGGTAACAATACCAGAAAGTGACTGGATAGACCAAGCCCATGCATTGAAAGGCACTGAACCATTTCTGTCACATTCAACAGTATATCTATACACAGAGGTCATTTTGCAGAAAAAAGGTGCCAGAGCTCATTAGCACAATACATTTGCACAACTCATTTGCATATGCCACACACCCCTGACATCCCCGGAAGGTGTATTAAATTGTATCTGCTCAGCTTCTACCTTAAAATGCTCCTTGAATAATAATTGTCATCATAAAACCTTACTCCCATCATACTTTTTCAATTACTTTCTCCTATGTGGCCACAGTGGCATGAGGAAGATTTCCATCTATCTGCTTTATAGGTTTTGGTTATTTCCCCTTTTTTTGTTGGGGGGAATATTAGAAAGCTTGTCAAATCTTAGGCCGTTTTCGCACTCACGTTTTACTGGCGCCACGACCCTCCTGACGCCGGCGAATCTGCATGGATTTCGCACCAGAAGCGCCGGCGCACCCAGAAGCGCCGGCCACTTCCGTCGCTAAGCCAGCGCAAACGGAAATCGCAAAGATGCAGGAAAACGTTTGCGCTGGCTTAGCGACGGAAGTAGCCGGCGCTTCTGGTGCGAAATCCATGCAGATTCGCCGGCGTCAGGAGGGTCGTGGCGCCAGTAAAACGTGAGTGCGAAAACACCCTTAGAGTTCAGCAAAATTCTCACAGGCTGGGTTGAACAATGGAGCCCAAAAGCAAGTATGGGGGGGGGGGGGCGGAGAGAAAGAAAGAGCACAAGAAAATTTAGACATTCTGGAGCTCCACTCCTGTGAGCTCCTGCCCCAAATGATGCCTGTCTATACATATTAGCTTTTGCAACTTCTAAAACCATAGGAATGGAAAATAGACCAGATTTTTCAGTTTAGTGTAAGTTTCACATGTGTGTTGCAGAAACACAAAACAAGAATTCTGATTCAAATCTGCCATGTGAAATAAAACACTGAGATTCACTTATGTATCAAGATCTTGGCCCTCCTTCTGGAACTTCTGTTGCTCTTTCAGTTTCTCTTCAGGATTTAGCAGGGGAAGGACCAAGAAGCATCCATAGTCTGCATGCCAGAAGCCTGTTCATAGCTCATATGCCAAAACCTTTTGCAGTCTGGATTTCAGAAAATTCAGGTTTCCAAAATGGTTCCTAGAAGGGTCACTGTGAGCATACAATGGGGAACATGGATGAGGCTTCATCAGTCCTTGCTATGTATTAGCTTCTGAGATAGTTAATCCTCAGGTAAGTGGGAGGTGATCTTTAGGCTGACAGAGACAGAATCAGTACAATCTGCTCTGTCCAAGTTACGTGACTTAATTTTCCCCACGCCTTTCCATACCTTCTCTTTTGGCAGCTGTCTGGCTGAATCTCTAGTATAGTCCTAAAATTAGAGGTGGAAAAAAAACCAATTCGGAAGTGCCCCACCAAAAGTGCCACAGAATTAACCTATCTGAACTATTTAATGATGCCGATTAGCAATGCAAACATTCCGCCTTTGTCTCCCACGCTGGGCACATTGTGATGGGTACACACGGTGCCATCCACAGCACATAGAGCGGCATGCATAAAAAAGTATGATAACATCAGTGCCAATGGACTGAAGAACACCATGGAATGAGACTGTTATCTGTGAACAGCCCCCCACCATTGCCTTTCTGCTTGAGGACACTTTTTACACAACTGCACGCGCACACAGGTGGAACTGAACATGTTATCTGTGGGGTGGGTTGTACCTAGACTTGCCAATTCTAAGTGGGAAAATACCTGGAGATTTGAGGGGGTGGAACTGGGAGAAGTAGGGCCTTGGTGGAGATTTCAGCCAGGTGCAATGGCATAGAGTCCCCCCTCCAAAGCAGCCATTTTCTCCAGAGGAAGTGATCTCTATTGCCTAGAGATCAATTGTAAGAACATAAGAGAAGCCATGTTGGATCAGGCCAATGGCCCATCCAGTCCAACACTCTGTGTCACACAGTGGCATCCTGTTTCCCTGAAAATAAGACCTACCCAAAAAATAAGCCATAGCAGGATATCTATGCATTTGTTAAATATAAGCCCTACCCCGATAATAAGACCTAGTGATGGGCGTCGCAAAAAATTCAGGATGGAATTCCGGGTCTGGAGAGTTATGATAATGTTCCAGAAGATGACTTCTGTATTTGAATAAATGTAGATTGTTGTATCATACTTCATAAAAAATAAGACATCCCCTGAAAATAAGCCCTAGTGTGTCTTCTTGAGAAAGAACAAATATAAGACAGTGTTTTATTTTCGGGGAAACACAGCACACACTGTGGCTAATAACCACTGATGGACCTCTGCTCCATATTTTTATCCAATCCCCTCTTGAAGTTGGCTATGCTTGTAGCTGCCACCACCTCCTGTGGCAGTGAATTCCACACGTTAATCACCCTTTGGGTGAAGAAGTACTTCCTTTTATCTGTTTTAACCTGACTGCTCAGCAATTTAATCGAATGCCCACGAGTTCTTGTATTGTGAGAAAGGGAGAAAAGTACTTCTCTCTCTACCCTCTCCATCCCATGCATAATCTTGTAAACCTCTATCATGTCACCCTGCAGTCGATGTTTCTCCAAGCTAAAGAGCCCCAAGCGTTTCAACCTTTCTTCATAGGGAAAGTGTTTCAAACCTTTAATCATTCTAGTTGCCCTTTTCTGGACTTTTTCCAATGCTATAATATCCCTTTTGAGGTGCTGTGACCAGAATTGTACACAGTATTCCAAATGAGACCGCACCATCGATTTATACAGGGGCATTATGATACTGGCTGATTTGTTTTCAATTCCCTTCTTAATAATTCCCAGCATGGCGTTGGCCTTTTTTATTGCAATTGCACACTGTCTTGACATTTTCAGTGAGGCAATTGTAATCAGACCACAAGGATCATGAGAGTGTGGGGTTATAAACCCTTGCCTCCTAGTTCCTAGTCTGACTCTCTAACCACTCTATGGTACAGGTGATTAATTGTCTTAACTAGTGAAACATTATGGAAACGGTCTATAAAGTTTCAAACTCTTGTATGCAGGCTGAAGGTTGATCTAATGTAATTATTGTAGAGATTCTATAACTCAGTGAGACGTGCCACTTGGCCTTAATATTCCAATCAGAGGCACAATTTGAGTTTAGGGTTGCCAATCCCCAGGTGGGGGAAGGGGATCCCCCGGGTTGGAGGCCCTCGCCCTGCTTCAGGGTCATCAGAAAGTGGAGGATAGGGAAATGTCTGCTGGGCACTCCATTATTCCCTTTGAAGACCGATTCTCATAGGATATAATGGTAAATTGATCTGCCAGTATCTGGGACTCTGTGGGGGACTATTTTTGAGGTACAGGCACCAAATTTTCAGCATAGCATCCAATGCCTCCCTTCAAAATACCATCCAAGTTTCAAAAAGATTGGACTAGGGGGTCCAAATCTAGAGCCCCCAAATAAGGTGCCCCTATCCGTTATTTCTAATGGAGGGAATGTATTTAAAAGGTGTGTGGTCCCTTGAAATGTGATGATTGGAACTCCCTTTGGAGTTCAATTATGCTTGTTCTAACCTTGCTTCTGGCTCCACCCCCAAAGTCTGCTGGCTCCACCTCTAAAGTTCCCAGATGTTTCTAGAATTGGACTTGGCAACCCTATTTGAGCTTGAATAAATGAGGGTCTGTTTCCACTAGTGTCAACAGATCCCCTGTGTTTTCTTCTGGACGTGCCAATTTATAAGATTTTTCTTTTACAGAGAGCTTTTCCACATTCTCATTTTTCTCAAGTTCTGTTTCTTTTGGGGGGCAGGGTTGTCCTGTTCCTCGAGTGGTTTGCTCCCTCTGGTGGTCGATTCACTATCAAATAGCTCTATTTCCAGCTTACCTGCCTGCAGTTGAATCAACCAATCTCAATCTGATGAGTCATATATCTTCAAATGTATTAAACTGAGATTGTTGGAGCTGGAGGAAATGAAACTATGCCCAACAGACCCTTATACCTGCTCCCCAGCATCCTTAGGTCTCAATATTTTGGGGGGTAAAATGCCCCATTATTTATCAGACTTAACCATTCCAAGTCATCGCAGAGCATTCATGTTGGCTAGATTAAATGTGTTCCCCTCTAAAGCCTTACAGGGGAGATATCATCGAGTACCTGTGGAGCGAATATTCCCGACTCAGTTCAGCATATATTGCTTGATTGTTCCATATATCATAATCTCCATGAGGAACTATCTTGTAAGCTTTCTTTGTCCCCAGATCCATCTACTCTGCCACCCTGTCATTATTTACTGAATGACACTGAGTGGGAGGTTACTGAGGCTGTGGCAAAATTTTTGGGTGACATTCTTAAATGTAAATCTGATCTTGTATAAATGCACATGGAATCTCTGTTCCTTTTTGATTTTATCTCCTATGCTTAACTTTTTACATCCTGTGTACTCTTATTTACAATAGTTATGCCATTAAAAGTTTGGAATTTGAACCAAAGCAAAGGACCTGAGGAAGTTGGGGGAGAGGGAACCAAAGAAATAGGAATTTAACAACCAGTAGATAGATCCAAGTCTCAAAGGTGCTACTGGACTCCAACTTTTCACACACAAGACAAGCCTTTATTGGTATATATGAAAATATAAAATAGAGGGTCAACCAGGTTACAAATTAGGAGATTACAAAATCCATACTAAATAAAATTAGGATTACTAGATAAAAGCAAAGTAGCAACATAGTAAAACCTGATACATAGTACTATTTATCAGGATGAGTAACCATAGCTCTAGAAAGAAACTTTGCTGCTAATTCAGTTATTTCCAAAGCAGAATTATCAAGCAAAAAAAGAACCTTAAAATCATCAGAGGTCTCTAAAATTTGGGCCAGTGTGGGATATAAAAGATCCCGGCGGGACACCAAATAGAGAGGACACTGGAGAAGAACATGGGCAACAGTCTCAACACAATCCATTTTACAGGGATAGCACCAACATGAATAGGGGTACTCCAACTTTTAACATCCAGTAAAATTAGAATGTGGAAAAGCCCATAGATACACACTCTAGAATCTGAAGTAGCAGTCTAACATCAGGCCACTTCATCTTTTCTTCCATGCAAATGCACAAAGGCCATAGACTCACTGAAGCAGGCAGCAAAACTGTGGTTGCAGATGTGGACTGCAGAATTTGCAAAAGATGACAGGTTGAAGCAGCCTGACAACAGCTGGAATGGCAAACTGTGGGACCCAGCAGCTGACACAAAGACAACAGTTTCTTTGAAAGACAGGGCTATGTAAACCACAGAAGGGAGTATAATTAAGAGCAGATCTACACATCAAACTCTGTATAGCTCATACTGCCCATGACTGTAACATTTTTTAAATCTTCATCCTGAGTTAAAAATGACTACAAGTCTCCTCAGGTGCAGGAAACCAGCACATTAGAACAACACATTGGAGGAAAAAGTGAACACATGAAATTGTCTTACATTAAATCAGGCAATATATCTTGTGAACATGCCAGTTTATGATATGTAGCTCTGACACTCCAGAATCTGAAACAATAGAGAGTCCAAAATTCTGTTGCCTCATTCTGTAAAACATGTAGAGCAACCCCTAGTCACAGAATGAGAAGTTTCTTCTTGTAGACTTTGGGTGAGTATCCATGTAAGGAATTTTTCAATATGGGTCCATAGGAACAATTTCAAGGGGGAGTGCCTGGTTGGTCTTGGGCAGAAGATGGGCATCCCCCCCCCCCCCCCGCTCAGATAACTGGTTTGAAAGTATAGACAGCTTCAAGAGGGGGTTGGATAATCATATGGAGCAGAGGTCCATCAGAGGCTATTAGCCACAGGTTATTGATGGAACTCTCTGCCTGGAACAGTGATGTCCCAACGTGTATTCTTGATGCTTGGGGTGGGGGGGCAACAGTGAGAGGGCTTCCAGTGTCCTGGCCCCACTGATGGACCCCCTGATGGCACCTGGGTTTTTTTGGTCACTGTGTGACACAGAGTGTTGGACTGGATGGGCCATTGGCCTAATCCAACATGGCTTCTCTTATGATCTTAATCACTGATCAGGGTGTGACCATTCATCTCACTTTTGCCTCTGCTTAAGGATGTATTGCAGATGTATTGCAGATTCTCACTGCTATCACTTCCAGTTGCAGAATTCTGTATTACAGCAAATGACCTCATGTGATAGGAGAGCGATAGCTTTTTTCTCAGGTAAACTTTCCTCCTCACAGTGCAGAGAACAGATTCTTTGAATGTAGATAAGTTCTTGGCCTAAGAATCATGAGATGAGATATCAGAATTATGTGAAATACTCCTTCTACTCCAACAACAGAAGAAAAGGAAAGGTCCACTGTGCAAGCACCAGTCATTTCCGACTCTGGGGTGACATTGCTTTCACAACGTTTTCACGGCAGACTTTTTACAGGGTGATTTGCCATTGCCTGCCCCAGTCATCTACACTTTCCCCCCAGCAAGCTGGGTACTCATTTTACCGACCTTGGAAGGATGGAAGGCTGAGTCAACCTAGAGCCAGAAAAACCTGAAACCAGAAAAAAGGGTAAAGGTAATCTCCTGTGCGAGTACCAGTCGTTTCCGACTCTGGGGTGATGTCGCATCACGACATTTTCATGGCAGACTTTCTTAATGAGGTGGTTTGCCATTGCCTTCCCCAGTCATCTACACTTTGCCCTCAGCAAGCTGGATACTCATTTTACCGACCTCGGAAGGATGGAAGTCTGAGTCAACCTTGAGCTGGCTACCTGAACCCAGCTTCTGCCAGGATTGAAGGTATACTAATATGGGTTTGCAGGGGTGGGATTCTAACAAGAGTCCTTTGCATATTAGGCCACACACCCCTGATGTAGCCAATCCCACAAGAGCTTACAAGGCTCTTTTTTGTAAGCTCTTGGAGGATTGGCTACATCAGGGTTGTGTGGCCTAATATGCAAAGAACTCTTGTTAGAATTCCACCCCTGCGGGTTGTCAAACTCCTGACCCCAGAAAGATGGAAGGCTGAGTCAAGCTCGAGCCAGCTACCTGAAAACCCAGCTTCCACCAGGGATCGAACTTAGGTCGTGAGCAGAGCTTAGGACTGCAGTACTGCAGCTTTAACACTGTGTGCCACAGGGCTCTTCAACAATAGAAGACATACTCATTATTAGGAGCTAGCCTTTTGGGCACATGAGTCAAAAGTGCCTCTTAGCTGCAGCTCACAGCCTGTGCTTTTGAGTCTATTGTACTATTTTACTTTTTCTTATCTTTGTACTATTTTATTTCACTGTATTGCACTTTGCACTTTTTTCTGACTATTTAAATTGCATTTGCATTGCATTGTAATGAGTCACATGGGGGAGAGAAGAAGGGGAAGATGTGACTCTGTAAACAAATAAATAAAATCTCAAAGTGGGTGACCAATTTCCCACTAGCCTTACCCCATTTTCACTCTCCTTTTCTCCACAGGGCTGCTGCTGGATTTCGCACAAACTGCCCCAGACCAGCGAGTTGTCCCGCCTCTCTTCAAGCTCCCTCCTCAGCAGGCAGGATCCTTTGAAAACCAGTTTCTGTCTGCCACAGAGGGAACTTGAAAAGGGGTGGGGCAACTCACCGGCTCCGGGCAACTTGTGCGAAATCCAGCAGCAGCCCTGCAGGGAAAAGGAGCAACAAGACCAGAACAAGGTGAGTGGGAAATCGGTCCTTGAGTTTCTTGTGAAACAGAACCCCCCTCCCCCCACCTTAAAATGTCAGGAATAAAAGAAAGTCAGATTGTCAGCCATTACTGATCTTGGAAGCACGTTAGAAAGCATTTCCACAGGGTGATAGTCCTAACCAGCATCCCACCTAGACAGTATGTCCTTTGTATCTGCAAATTCTTTGCAATGTGCAGAGGTTTACTCAGAGATGCATATGGGCTCCTTGGCAAACAAAACAATATGGAAAGGGACTTTCCTTTTAAGGTAGGAATTTTGAAAAACAGTGCCAAGAATTACAGAGAAGCCCTGCGGGAACACATTAAAGGTCCCATCTGGTTCACCGCACAACTTTCCAGTCGGGCAACTCCAAAGCCAGTTTGATGTAGTGGCTTGGTGCGCGGACTCTTATCTAGGAGAACCAGGTTCAATTTCCCACTCCTCTACTTGCACCTGCTGGAATGGCCTTGGGTTAGCCATAGCTCTGGCACAGGTTGTCCTTGAAAGGGCAGCTTCTGGGAGAGCTCTCTCAGCCCCACCTACCTCACGGGGAGGAGACTGTAAGCTGCTCTTAGACTCTGAGATTCAGAGTATGGGGCGAGATATAAGTCCAATATCGCCATCATCATCATCATCATCATCATCATCATCATCATCATCATCAAAGAAGCCCAAAAGTCAGCAAGAAGGGACTGTTGCCCCTGGTCAACTGGTACTTCAAGGCACATGGCATCTGAACGTAGTTCCATCTAACTAACCAAGCCCATAGCCCCCAAATCACCCTGACCTGGATACCCTGGGTTAGCTTGATTTTATCAGATCTCAGAAGCTAAGCAAGGTTGGCCCATGTTTGGAAGGGAAACTACCAAGAAGTACCAGTAAGGAAAATGCAACATTCAAGGAAGAGAACACCAGAAAGGAAAATAGTAAACAAAAATGGGGAACAGGGGACAGGAAAGGAATAAAGAAATAACCATTTTTTCCCCCATGAGATGCTGGTGAGGCAGAAATCAAATCATGATGATTTTGCCTTATCAAAGGCTGAAATCAAACCGAAAGAGCTGTTTCAGCCTTCCAGAATGCCTTTGGCATGTGGGCACTTACCAATATAAAGTCGTCCTATGCTGCAGCTTGCATTTGAACCTGCCCAGCAGAACTGCTTCTTGCCCGGTGGGCAATAGGGTTGGGGCTCTAGCATGTCACACTTGTAACACCAGATGGCTGTTGCTAAACAGAAGAAGAGAAGAGCCTCACAGAATTTTCACAGTTAGATGTGAGTGAAAGTGCCATATTTCTTTTATTCATATATATTTTGTCAAGGCTTTTTTTTGTAGCAGGAACTCCTTTGCATATTAGACCACACACTCCTGATGAAGCTAATCCTCCAGGAGCTTACAGTAGGCCCCGTACTAAGAGCCCTGTAATTTCTTGGAGAGCCAGTTTGGTGTAGTGATTAAGTATTCAGACTCTTATCTGGGAGAACCGGGTTTGATTCCCCACTCCTCCACTTGCACCTGCTAGCATGGCCTTGGGTCAGCCATAACTCTGGCAGAGGTTGTCCTTGAAAGGGCAGCTGCTGTGAGAGCCCTCTCCAGCCCCACCCACCTCACAGGGTGTCTGTTGTGGGGGAGGAAGGTAAAGGAGATTGTGAACCACTCTGAGACTCTTCGGAGTGGAGGGCGGGATATAAATCCAATATCTTCCTCTTCTTCTTCTTCTTCTTCTTCTTCTTCTTCTTCTTCTTCTTCTTCTTCTTCTTCTTCTTCTTCTTCTTTTTCTTCTTGGAGGTAGGGTTGCCAAGTCCAATTCAAGAAATATCTGGGGACTTTGGGGGTGGAGCCAGGAGACATTGGAGTGGAGCCAGGAGCAAGGGTGTGACAAGCATAATTGAACTCCAAAGGGAGTTTTAGCCATCACATTTCAAGGGACCGCACATCTTTTAAATGCCTTCCTTCCATAGGAAATAATGAAGAATAGGAGCACCTTCTTTGGGGGCTCACAGAACTGGATCCCCTGGTCCAATCTTTTTGAAACTTAGCGAGTATTTTGGGGAGAGCCACTGGATACTACACTGAAAATTTGGTGCCTCTACCTCAAAAAACAGGGCTCCCAGAGCCCCAGATACCCATGGATAAATTCTTCATTATTTTCTATGGGAATAAGTCTTCATAGGGAATCATGAGTACCCAGCAGACATTTCCCTCCTCTACCCCTGCTTTCTGATTACTCTGAAGCGGGGGGAGGGCCTCCAAACCGGGGGATCCTCTGCCCCCACCTGGGCATTGGCAACCCTACTTGAAGGATTGGCTGCATCAGGGGTGTGTCGTCTAATATGCAAAGGAGCGCCTGCTACAAAAAAAATCCCTGTATTTTGTCACATATTTTTCGGTTCTCTGCTTTTTGCTCTTGGTTTTGTAGGTTTGTTTGCATGTTGTATGGGTTTTTATAAACAATTCACTAGCCACATATAGATATAAGGTCACGTATGCATATAATGTAGGCGGTTGGTTTGAGACTCAAATAAACAGCAAAAATGAGTCCGTTTTACAGGAAGAAACAGAACAGATTCACAAATTCCATTCATGCAAGGTAGACAGGAAATCCAAACAGGGATTCTAGAGTCCAGAAAACAAGGATAAGAAAGGTGGGTTTGAGTTGTCACTTCATGAAACCCAAATATCTGATATCAGCACAGAACCTGATACAGAGTCCTTTGGACTGGAGGTGGGGGAACGGTGGTGTTTCAGGAACATGATTGAGGTCAGAGTAAGAGTTGAAGGGAAGGAAGCACTGCCCAAAAAGCAAGATGGGGAGAGCCAAACCATTTGGAAGGGGGGATGGTAACCAACCCTTCAACCGCTACCCTCCCTCTGCTATAAATGCCAACAACCATTAAGCAACTTACTCTTTTCTCATTTTCTGTCAGGAACTTACCATTTGAAGTGCAGAGCAGAAACCATATGCCATGAAGCAAAATCCCGTTCATCTTCAGTTGCTGTTTTCTAAAAGATGGGCACAGTTCTTCTGCCGGATCATATATCAGTCTCTAAACAATAGTGGATGATATATGAAAGCCCTTCCTACTAACCAGTAGCTGAACATAATTGAAATCCCTCTGAACTTTGGAGGGGGAGAGCTATGCGTGTGTGTTTTGTTCTTTGTTTTCTTAAAAAAAATCCATAATGTGCCCAATGTTCTTTTATCAAAGGCCAGGTGTGGGTGACCCATTTTTATCACTGCTTCTTCCTGCTGTGTGCTGATCTACTCCAGTTATTTAATCATTACTCCAATTATTTAATCATAATCAGGGCTTTTAGCAGGAATACACAGGAACACAGTTCTGGCTGGCTTGGTGTCAGTGGTTGTGGCCTAATATGCAAATAAGTTCCTGCTCGGCTTTTTGTAACCAAAAAAAAAAAGCCCTGATCATGACGGTAGGGTTCAAGTACCATGCTGGTGCTGGGACTGTCAGGACAAAAAAAGCCCTGTATGAAACAATGGTGATGCCAGAGGGGTGCGGCCTAATATGCAAATGAGCTCCTGCTGGGCTTTTTCTACAAACTCCCCGCCCCCCGATCATGATGGTGGGGTTCAGGTACCATGCTGGTGCCAGGACTGTAAAGGACTGTATAGACCAAAGGCCACCAAACTCAAGCAGGATCACGAGGCAAACCACAGATGAGGTTGGATCCTTAAAGGGACAAACTAGTCATCCCACTGGGAAACCCATGAACAGGTCTTTCCAGCTGTTTTTTTCAAAGGGGTGGCTGTTCTGTACAAATGGGAAAGAAGGGAGTTCAGCCCCTTTACCCTCCACCCCTTGCTCCTTAGCTCAAAAGCTCTAAAAAGGGATAAAAGATGGGACACCCTTCCGTCTGCTCCACCTCCAAGAGAATCCTTGAAGGCAGCATTCTAATTTGTTCCATATAAACAAACCTTTCCCATATATTTTCCATTATTCCTGCAGACTGTACACATGCTTTTGAGGCTGTCTTCTCAATTACTTTGAACAGGTCCATTGCAGTAGTTTTGCCTGAAGTGACAGGGTCAGGAGTTTGACAAACGCACAGAGGTGGAATTCTAACAGGAGCTCCTTTGCATATTAGGCCACATACCCCTGATGTAGCCAATCCTCCAAGAGCTTACAGAAAAGAGTCTTTTAAGCTCTTGGGGGGTTGGCTACATCAGGGGTGTGTGGCCTAATATGCAAAGGCGCTCCTGCTAGAATCCCTCCCCTGCAAACCCATATAAGTATTCCTTCAGTCCTGGCAGAAGCTGGGTTCAGGTAGCCGGCTCAAGGTTGACTCAACCTTCCATCCTTCCAAGGTCAGTACAATGAGTATCCAGCTTGCTGAGGGCAAAGTGTAGATGACTGGGGAAGGCAATGGCAAACCACCCCATTAAGGAAGTCTGCCATGAAAACATCGTGATGCGACATCACCCCAGAGTCAAAAACGACTGGTACTTGCACAGGGGACTACCTTTACCCTTTTTTCTGACTTCAGGTAGCCGGCTCCAGGTTGACTCAGCCTTCCATCCTTCCGAGGTTGGTAGAATGAGTACCCAGCTTGCTGGGGGAAAAGTGTAGATGACTGGGGAAGGCAATGGCAAACCACCCTGTAAAAAGTCTGCCATGAAAATGTTGTGAAAGCGACATCACCCCAGAGTCAAAAACGACTGGTGCTTGCACAGGAGACTACCTTTACCTTTTTAAAAAAGAAGTAAAATCTGGGATTTCCAAATGTTCAGACATTAAATACCAGGCGGTGTCCTTGAGGCAGGGCCGGTCCTGCTATTAGGCAAAGTAGGCAACTGCCTAGGTAGCTGGCCTTCTGGGGGTACCAAATTGGGCACCCCCCATGTGACTCAGTGACGTTACCAGTGCAGTGAGGGTGCATCAGAACTTAGCCTTGCCTAGGGTGCCAGACAGTCTGGGGTTGGCCCTGCCTTGAAGATGTCATTTATCACAATCAATTTCAGGATTTATACCAGCATAGTATATTGCTCAGGGTATCAGGCTGGAATCTGAGAGACCCAGGTTTGAATCCCTCACTCTGCCTTGGAAGATCACTGGCTGACCTTGGGCTAGTCACACACTGTAGGCCTATCCTATCTCACGTGGTTGCTGCGAGGATAAAATGGAGAGGAAACCATAGAAGGCACTCTGGGGAGAAAGGAGGGATATAAATAAAGCAAATAAGTAAAGTCAGGAACATAAGAAGGGCCATGCTGAACCAGACCACTGGTCCATCTAGTCCAGCATCCTGTCTCACATTGCGGCCAACCAGTTCCTCTGAAGGTCCAACAATGGAGCATATGGGCCAAGGCCTTCTCCTGGTGTTGTCTCCTGGCACTGGAATTCAGAGGTTTAGTGCCTTCGAATGTAGAGGTTCTCCTCAGAAGCCATTGAGAGACTTAGGAATCGATCCAATCCCCTTTTAAAGCTGTTTATTCCCATGGCCATCACTACACATGCTGGCAGCGACTTCCACATTTTAATCATTTTCTGTCCAGTGATTATGCATAGATTACTGCCCACTTAATGTGCAAGAAACATCAAGTGTTGGAACTGGAATAGCCAGAAAGACAGCTGAGAAATTTAAACTGGAGTTATCTAGAAGGGGCACTCATATTTGTTGCAAAGCGCCAATGGAGGAAGTGTTGTGGCAAGTGATTCGGGGGGAGGGAAGAGGATGAATGTGTGTACAAGCGTCTGGACATGCATTTTATTCTTCTCCAGCTGACCATTTTCCTTTGTAAGCCCTTGAGTGGCAAACAAGTTTCAGAATCTAATGGCCTGGAAAACCGATTTCCCCGCTCAAATCTCTCATCCTCTGCTGTCAAGCAAAAATCATGGTGTTGCTTCTTAGAGCCAAACTAAACATGATAGCAGCCATGGGAGAGCTGTTTTGGTACCTGAAAGGCATCTGTGGGGGCAGGGAGGGGAGACACAAGAGCTACTGGGGCCACTAAGCACCTGATCTGGATTGAGGCCTAACATTAATTTTTGAAGAAGTGAAGCTGTTTATCTTAAGTGACCTCCATGTCTAAAGACAGACCCATGGCCATCATCACATTCAGCTTGGCTCTTAGACTAACAGATTTATTGTAGTAAGAGTGATAGGCCTGCAGGATACTGTAGTGTCAATAAGCACAGTCTTTTGCTCTAGACATTTAAAAAATAAAAGGAGAAAGTATGAAGGCGCTGTGATGACAATCTCCTATGACCAGCATCCTGTTGAGGTCTATTTTCTCTTTGCATGATTGAGCTCTGCCCAATATAAACAGAACAATTATTACAATTTTTTTCCAGAAGCACAAGAGCCAAGGCATCAATGGAGCTGTATTGTAATCTATTGCACTCTTTAAAACAGATAGAACAATTGTTACAAATCTTTTCCCCCCAAGTGCAGGAACAAAGACATCAAGGGAGAGGTTCTGGACTTTATGCACTCTGGATTATAGTCTAGTGAACATTTTACTGTATTGATTATCTTGCTTTTCCTGTCTTGTCTACATCAAAGGGAGACCTTCTTTTTTGCCTGCATTGTTTTCTAACAGTTGTAGACGGAGTCCTATCACATTGTTCACTGAATATCCCATGATGGCTGATTGCATTGTTTTTATATTTTGTAAGTCACCCAGAGTATCAGTGAAAAAGCTGGCCTATAAATGAGGTAGAGCCAGTTTGGTGTAATGGTTAAGTGCGTGGACTCTTATCTGGGAGAACCAAGTTTGATTCCCCACTCCTCCACTTGCACCTGCTGGAATGGCCTTGGGTTAGCCATAGCTCTCACAGGAGTTGTCCTTGAAAGGGCAGCTGCTGTGAGAGCCCTTTCAGCCCCACCTACATCACAGGGTGTCTGTTGTGAGGGGAGAAGATATAGGAGTTTGCAAACCGCTCTGAATCTCTGATTCAGAGAGAGGGGCGGGGTATAAATCTGCAATCTTCTTAGTTTACTGAGGTTTGTTATTTTGTGCGTTCCTTTGAATCCTGTACAGTCCTTTCCCCCTCCGTGTTTGTTTTTACCTTTTATCCTTTTCCTTTGTAAATAAAGTGCCTGGTGCATAAGCCAGGGAGCAGCTTAGCTGAGCAGGTGGCAAGAGGAAGCGTCCGCAGACTACTCAGCAGGCCGGGCAAGGGATGTGCTCTGAGAGAACTGGACAGACAGCGTTGGCATCTGCTGCAGCCTCCCCCCAATGCACACACTCCATTCCTGGTGGCGCCTCTGCAGGGCTTTCTGGCTGGTGGCAGAGAATGTGCGGCCCATGGTGGTGGCAAATGCTGCTTACAAGTGGTGGAGGAATTATAGGTGAGGCCCTGATATCTACCGAGGAGTTTGATTGGAGAGACCTGGACCCCCCAGGGCTCCAGTGTAGCTAAGGGCATGCCGTACGCTCACTTTGGAATGAGGCCTCAGTGGCAGTGTAAGGGCCATCAGTCTATTCCTTCTCATTGGCCCTGATTCTAGCGACTGATTATCAGCTATGTTCCAAAACAATCAGCTGGAATGACAACAGACACCAGCATGCTTCTAGAATCCTCATGAAACCAACATACCAATAGCCACTATTTCATCTTCTGCGAGCAATGGAATTCATAAGGGGTAGGTTCTATGCCAATAGTTCATAAAAGGTCATACATTCATGTAGCAACCAATTTCTTTCTCGGTAGTAGAAGAACCAAATCCCCATGAAAGAAGGCTCCAAAGGTTGATATGTCCTTAACATGTCTGTCAACTTCCTGGTAAATGTTTCATATCACAATGCTTTCTCTTAGAGCCAATCCTGAATTTTACACAAGAATATTTTTCCGCTGATATCAAGCTACAACTACTTCTTACACCTCTTACAATAGCCACATGCTCATCACTATTTCATCTTCAGCTGTCAAAGTTAATCATGTTCAAGCATAAGGTGTGCTGTTGCTTCACAGGTTGATTTATTGTGGTATGAGTTGATTGTCTGCAGAAAAGGTTGCAAACCTTCCAGTAATACAAGGCAATACAAAAAATAAGCTATTTCGGAAGCATATGCCTGAGGTTTGGTTGAAGTGAGCTTCTGTTTTGGGAGAGTGGTTCCTACTTGAAAAAGTCTTCCCAGGCAAAGTGTGGAATGACATTGCTAGCGTGCCCATTGGAGTTCAATCAGACCACTGTCTTTGGATATCAGTGTTGAGGCTTGGTTGTCTAGTATCAACTTGGAACGTGGTTTCTGTTCTGAAATCTGAAGGCCTGAGCACCTTCGAGTGATCTGTATATTTTGGAATCCACCTGAAGCATCTGGGAGAAAGGCATGTTATAGACAAAAAGAAATAAAGACAGAATTTCACAGAAGCTCTGTCTCCAAGTGCCAACATTACGGAAAAGTGGATTGTGGGAATGTCTGGGGTTTTGCCCTGCATTTGACAATTTGAATTTTGATATTGTTGGTATGCAAATAGCTTTGGAATTTGAATCTATGAATGGTGCATATGATAAAATTAATTCTCACAGACCTCGAGGTGATGGCTAGAGATCTCCTGGGATTACAACTGATCTCCATGTGCCAGAGATGAGTTCACCTGGAGAAATGGCCACTTTGGAAGGTGGACTCAATATCCCACTGAAGTCTCTGTCCTCCTCAGGCTCCACCTCCAAAATCTCCTTATTTCCCTACCCAGAAGAGGCAGCCCTATCTGCCGGTCATCTCAGATGCAGGAAATGAATCACCAGAAGATGCAATTACACATATTAAAACTGGGCACTCAGCTAAACAACAGCCGTGATTGACCTGATTGAATATTTGTATGGGAGAAGAAGAGTCCCAGTTTCAGCCCTAGTTAACATACTTAAGCCTACTGAGACATTCCAGCTCAGAACCTTCACACTGGACAGGGTCTTTGAAGAATGGGATCATCAGGCTGCCAGGAACGGTAAGACCAAAGTTGTACTCACACAGCAGACAGTACTATTTAATACCATGCATTCATAGTGTTACAGTTGTTTGTACTGCAGCACCAGGTAAAAACATCTTCGCCCCTACGCTTTCTGACTCCAGTTGTGCAGTCCCGTGCACACCCTCGTGTGATTTTCCTAATCTTCCCTTCTATGAAGAGAGAGAGAGAGAGAGAAGGGTCAGTATGAAGGCCAAGTCCTACAAATCTCTTATGCTCAGCATTGTGATCTTTCTGTTGATGTGGATGTTCTCCATTCATGACTGTTCATGTTTCAAGAGTTCTGCCCAACATAAATAGAACAATTACTACAACATTTTCCCACAAGCACGAGAACAAAAGCATCATAGGAGCTGGATGGCATTCTTTTAGGGTCCATTTTTTCCATCCCATATAGTAAGTATATCACAGGGTGATATTTTGTTTTGTTTGTTGGTCTGCAGAGTTTTCTAATAGTGTCATCCTCCTCCTGTTGTTTTGCTCATTGTCTGTCTCAGGCACACTGCCTGAATATATTGTTTTTATATTTTGGAATCCACCTCAAGTATCTGGGAGAAAGGCATATTATAGACAAAAAGAAATAAAGGAAAATTGCACAGAAGCTCTGCCTTCAAGTGCCAATGTTGCAGAAAAGTATTATGGCAAGCAGAAAAGAACAGCTGGTTTTTTTTTTATTATTGCTAAGGATAGGCAGTCCAGTTCTGCCAGAGTAGATCTGGCTATGAGATTGTGGGACACAGCTTTAGTTAGGAAGGCTGCCAGCCTGTTCAAGTAACAGCTTTAAGGGCTGACACACAGCTAGGCCTGACTGAGAAGAAGAGAAGACAGAAGAATTACTAACATGATCCCAGCCTTGTCTGTTATAGACACATAACTTTCACTTTTGCCCTACAGTGATTTTACTATGCTTGAAGTAACTGTAGAGTTAAGGGGGGGGGGGGGGGCTGGACTCCAGAACTGGATTTATCTGGTCAAGGAGCATGAAAAGTAAATTTCTTTTTGCAACATAAATCTTGACCAATTAGTTGATGCCACCTTGGCAAAATTTATCAGTAGTGTGTAGCTGGCTCTCGCGATGAAATTATGATAGATATAACAGACAATTAATATGTCCATATGCCAACATGTGACAATGTGTTATTAAGGTTATACACAGGGCTTTTTTTGTAGGAAAAAAACAACAGGAACTCATTTGCACATTAGGCCACACCCCCTGATGCCAAGCCAGCCTGAACTGCGTTCCTGTGCATTCCTGCTCAAAAAAAAAGCCCTGGTTATATAAAATACTGACCACCCTGAAAGAGGCTGGGGCATGCTTGGAATGCAAGCCTTTGGCTTAGCTCTGCTTCACACTCTTTTGCAATAAATTCTTTTTCCTCCTCACCCAGACTTTGCCTGCATGTCTTTTATTGGGCAACGGCATTCAGATTGCAGACTTTTGCAACAAGATGGTTCTGCAGCAGCGGCGCTAGGGTCCTCTGCCATGCCTGCCACACCCAGTCAAGGCACCCCCTGCCAGCAAAGCATGCCCCTGGCCTGCCCACCCAGACACCTGGAGGCACTGCAGCCTACCAGCCAGAGGCCAGAGCACCTGCGGTGATGCAACACGACCTGGCTACCTTGGTCCTGCCTCTGCTGTAGGGCTGCCAAGTCCAATTTAAGAAATATCTGGGGACTTTGGGGGTGGAGCCAGGAGACATTAGGGGTGGAGCCAAGATCAAGGTTGTGACAAGCATAATTGAACTCCAAAGGGAGTTCTGGCCATCACATTTAAAGGGACGACAGCACACCTTTTCAATTCCTTCCTTCCATAGGAAATAATGAAGGATAGGGGCATCTTCTTTTGGGACTCATAAAATTGGACCCCCTGGTCCAATCGTTTTGAAACTTGGGAGATATTTTGGGGAGAGGCACTAGATGCTGTACTGAAAATTTTGTGCCTCTACCACAAAAAACAGCCCCCCCAGAGCCCCAGATACCCGCAGATCAATTCACTATTATTTTCTATGGGAATAAATCTCCACAGGGAATAAAAGAGTTCCCAGCAGACATTTCCCTCCCCTCCCCCCGCTTTCTGATGACCCTGAAGCAGGGGGAGGGCCTCCAAACCGGGGGATCCCCTGCCCCCACCCGGGGATTGGCAACCCTACTCTGCTGCCTTCTGCCTCCCACATGATTTAAAACATGTGGAAGGTCCCCAAAAGCCCATATTGGCAAGCAAGAAGGGGGGCAGCTCCCCCTTCCTCGCTCACCCACTGCTAGTTTCCTCCACCTGGGGGCACCCAATTCGGTGCCCTCCCAGGTCCATGTGCCAATGGGCAATTGTCTGTTTCACCTAATGGATGTGCCAGCCCTGTTTACAAGTCATATTCAGGCAAACCAAAGAGGTTACAGGTGAACCCTGCTGCTGCTGCTGAAGCCTTGTCTTATGCATCTGCTTTGGACCGTGTTTAAAGGAAGATTGGGTTAATTTGCTGCTTATTTCTATAGTGAAAGGAACAGCAGCCATGCCTTTGGTTGGATTTGGCCATCTTACCCAAGAGTCAGTTGTCTACATAAAGTTTGCCATCAGGACTCACCTTTCTGAAATCTTTGAATGTAGCAGGTTCCCGTTTTGCTTAAAGTGCACATATATGGCTTCCTTTTGCATTTGTTATCCTGTGCAATATCGACACAGCCTTTGCACTTGGCACCTTTCTCACCTCCAACTGAGAGAGACAAATGGAAAAAGGAGAATGTCAGAGAGCCCCCCCCTTAACCCAGACATATCAATTACACACAGCAGTGCCTAACCTCTGCTTCAAAGGTTTCTCAGAGAAATGGATGACTGAGGAAGGAGAGAGTCACACTGCTTTTCTGCTTTAAAGGAGGCCACCCTAACACGAATCCAGAAATGCTTCCACAACCCCCTCACCCCATCTCCCAAGACAAATCTGGCTTTTAATAAGTGCCATGGAAAGCCGACCTCTAATGTGTAATATGAAACAGATTAATTTGTGGAAATCCCTCAGTTCCAAACATCAGATACAGACTGGAAGAGCAAGATCTTCTCTAGCAGAAACAGCTCTATGGGCCAGTTTTTATCAATCCACTCTTATCTCCCAGGAGTGGCCAAACTTGCTTAACATAAGACCCTCATAGAATAAATGTCAGATTCTGAGAGCTGCAAGACATGAACATCAGATGTTTGAGATAGGGTTGCCAAGTCCGATTCAAGAAATATCTGGGGACTTTGGGGGTGGAGCCAGGAGACATCAGCGGTGGAGCCAGGGACAAGGGTGTGACAAGCATAATTGAACTCCAAGGGAGTTCTGCCCATCACATTTAAAGGGACAGCACACCTTTTTAAATGTCTTCCTTCCATAGGAAATAATGGATAGGGGCACCTTCTTTTGAGGCTCATAGAATTGGACCCCCTGGTCCTATCGTTTTGAAATTTGGGGGGTATTTGGGGAGAGGCACTAGATACGATACTGAAAATTTGGTGCCTCTACCTCAAAAAACAGCTCCCCCAGAGCCCCAAAAACCTCCAGATCAATTCCCCATTATATCCTATGAGAATCGATCTCCACATAGGGAATAATGAAGTGCTCAGCAGACGTTCCTCCCCCCGCCCCTGTTTCTGGCGACTCTGAAGTGAGGGATTGGCCTCTCTACTCACGAGTTGCAGCCAACTTCTTCCAAGTAACACAGACACCCCATCCCAAGAGGAAGCCTTTCCAATCAGAGACTGGAGCCTCCGAAGGGGGATAGTCACATGGTGGCTTTGGGGGTGGGGCTTCCCCCCGCTGGCCAGCTGATTGGGGGCAGGAAGCAGCCTGGGAAAGTGGAAGAACCTGGGGATTGGCAAGCCTAGTTTAAGAGCTGTGAGATAAGGGAGGAAGGAAGAAAGGCAAATAAATGGGGGGTGGGAGGAGGGAGAGACAGGTGGAAAGAAAGCAACTTTAACTCAAAATGCATTCTCCAAGCTGCCAGCTGGCTTGGTTGAAGAAGTCATTTAAAGAGACACATAGGTCTGAGAGGAGCAGAACAGAGCAGAGCAGCTCTGATAGCTAAGACAGCTGGAGAAGTTGCTGAGAATTTCTGAGTTTTGAAAGACTTCATTCTGAGGTTTGTGGGGCTGCCTAAAATTCTGAGTTGTGATAGCTGGGAAACTGCTGTTTGTTTGGTTGAGTGGGCTAAAGGTGAAAGTGATTGAGAGTGATTGCTGCTGATTGCTTAGAGTGCCTCTGCTCCACCCTCTTTGCATTTTAAGGTGCGCCTTGCCAAAGGGCTAAAGGGCTCTTGGCCTGTGGCTCTTCGCCTAGGGGCTCTCTAAGGACCAGGAACCCAGATCCCTGATAGAATGCCAGCAAGGGGGGGGGGCTTTCCAGTGTTTTGCACTGTCACATGTATAACTATCTGCCCAAAGGACAGAAGTCTTGGGTGTGTGCTCGATGCAAGGAGCTCCTGGTCCTCAGGGAACGAGTTCGTACCCTTGAGGCCGAGGTGATTGCCCTGGAGAAGCAGAGACGGTCAGCTAGGCACTTGGGGAAGATTCTTAGATGAGCCCCGCTCTGAACGTAGCAGCCCCGTTGCTGCCAGAGAGCGTGAGGGCCGAGAGGGAACAGGGCACCGTGCTGAGGATAAGGGGAATGCGACCTCAGAAGGGACCTCTTCTTTGGTTGGTGAGCGGGAATCCTTTCGCGCCAAGGAACCATCCCTGGGCTGGGGGAGAGGGGGGGGTTGGTAGTTGGTGATTCGATCCTTAGGCAAGTAGACAGCTGGGTGGCGAAACCGCATACTGACCGTATGGTGACTTGCCTGCCTGGTGCGAAGGTAGCAGACATTATGCATGTAGTAGATAGGCTGATAGACAGTGCTGGGGAGGAGCCTGTGGTCGTGGTGCATGTTGGCACCAACGATGTGGGGAAATGCAGTTGTGAGGTCCTGGAGGAAAAATTTAGGCTGCTAGGTGGGAGACTTAAGGCCAGGACCTCCAAGGTAGCCTTCTCAGAAGTGCTACCTGTTCCACGTGCAGGGCAGGAGAGACAGGCACAAATTATAAGTCTCAATGTGTGGATGAGACGATGGTGTAAGGAGGAAGGGTTTAAGTTTGTTAGGCACTGGAATGCTTTCTGGAACAAGCGGGAGCTGTACAAAAGAGACGGTCTCCACTTGTCCCCGGATGGAACCAGGCTGCTGGCGCTTAAAATCAAAAAGGTGGCAGAGCCGTTTTTAAACTAAATCTTGGGGGAAAGCCGACAGGAGATGAAATGTCTCTGGTTCGGGAGGACTCGTCTCAAAGAGATGAAGGGTTGGCTGCTATTTTTCTACTGGGTAACAGATCAGAGTTGTCCGCTGTGATGGTGACAAACAGTATGGACTGTCTGCCAGAGTCTCGAGGTGGCAGGAGGAAGGTGGCGGGCCTAGCTTGCCTTGGAAATTATAGATATTTGTATGCAAATGCTAGAAGTGTTTGAAGAAAAATTGGTGAATTGGAATGTTTAGTGTTGGGAGAAAACATAGACATTGTGGGAATTTCAGAAACTTGGTGGAATGAGGAAAATCAGTGGGACACGGTGATTCCTGGATATAAGTTATATCAGAAGGATAGGGAGGGAAGGGTTGGAGGTGGGGTGGCTCTATATGTCAGAGAGGATATACGGTCCAGTAAGACTGAGGTCAGAGAATTAGATTCCCTTTTAGAAATGCTTTGGGTTGAAATAGAGGGCCCAAAAGAAAATTTAACTATGGGAGTTTGTTATCGCCCACCAAATCAAAAGGGAGAGGACGATTATAATATGATGGAAGGCTTAAAGATAGCGGCTAAACATAAAAACTGTGTCGTAATAGGTGATTTTAACTACCCGCAGATTGATTGGGTCAATATGTTTTCTGGTCGAGAGAAAGAGATTGAGTTTCTTGATGCTCTCAATGACTGTGCTATGGAACAGATGGTCTCAGAACCTACCAGGGGTGGGGCGATCCTGGATTTGGTCCTAAGTAATACCCAAGACTTGGTGAGAGATGTAAAAGTGATTGCGCCGCTTGGGAGCAGTGACCATAATGTTATTGATTTCACCGTTTGTATAAATAGGGAGTTGCCCAAAAAGACCACCACAACCACATTTAACTTTAAAAGGGGTAAATTCTTTGAGATGAGGAGGCATGTGAGGAGGAAACTGAAAGAAAAGGTAAATACGGTCAAAACTCTTGGGGAAGCTTGGAGACTATTTAAAACTAAAATCCTAGAAGCTCAAATAAAATACATACCACAAGTTAGGAAAGGCACAAACAGGCATAAGAAAAGGCCTGCGTGGTTAACAAACAAAGTAATGGAAGCTGTAAAAGGTAAGAAGGACTCCTTTAAGCGGTGGAAAACCAGTCCAAGTGAGATTAGTAAAAGGGAACACAGGCTGTGGCAAATCAAATGCAAGACTGTGATCAGGCAGGCAAAAAGGGACTATGAGGAGCATATTGCAAAAAACATAAAGACCAACAATAAAAATTTCTTCAAATATATTACAAGTAGGAAACCAGCCAGGGAGGCAGTGGGGCCCTTGGATGACCATGGGGTAAAAGGATTACTGAAGGAGGACAGGGAAATGGCTGAGAAGCTGAATGAATTTTTTGCCTCCGTCTTCACTGTGGAAGATGAGAACTTTTTGCCCGCCCCAGAACCACTAATTCTGGAAGGGGTGTTAAAAGACCTGAGTCAGATTGAGGTGACAAAAGAGGAGGTCCTACAACTGATAGACAAATTAAAAACTAATAAGTCACTGGGTCCGGATGGCATACATCCGAGAGTTCTGAAAGAACTCAAAGTTGAACTTGTGGATCTTCTAACAAAAACCTGTAATCTTTCATTGAAATCTGCCTCCGTTCCTGAGGCCTGGAAGGTAGCAAACGTCACCCCCATCTTCAAAAAGGGTTCCAGAGGAGATCTGGGAAATTACAGGCCAGTCAGTCTGACTTCAATACCGGGAAAGTTGGTAGAAAGTATTATCAAGGACAGAATGAGTAGGCACATTGATGAACACAGGTTATTGAGGAAGACTCAGCATGGGTTCTGTAAGGAAAGATCTTGCCTCACTAACCTGTTACATTTCTTTGAGGGGGTGAACAAACATGTGGACAAAGGAGACCCGATAGATGTTGTTTACCTTGACTTCCAGAAAGCTTTTGATAAAGTTCCTCATCAAAGGCTTCTTAGAAAGCTTGAGAGTCATGGAGTAAAAGGACAGGTCCTCTTGTGGATCAAAAACTGGCTGAGTAATAGGAAGCAGAGAGTGAGTATAAATGGGCAGTCTTCGCAGTGGAGGACGGTAAGCAGTGGGGTGCCGCAGGGCTCGGTACTGGATCCCATGCTCTTTAACTTGTTCATAAATGATTTAGAGTTGGGAGTGAGCAGTGAAGTGGCCAAGTTTGCGAATGACACTAAATTGTTCAGGGTGGTGAGAACCAGAGAGGATTGTGAGGAACTCCAAAGGGATCTGTTGAGGCTGGGTGAGTGGGCGTCAACGTGGCAGATGCGGTTCAATGTGGCCAAGTGCAAAGTAATGCACATTGGGGCCAAGAATCCCAGCTACAAATACAAGTTGATGGGGTGTGAACTGGCAGAGACTGACCAAGAGAGAGATCTTGGGGTCATGGTAGATAACTCACTGAAAATGTCAAGACAGTGTGCATTTGCAATTAAAAAGGCCAACGCCATGCTGGGAATTATTAGGAAGGGAATTGAAAACAAATCAGACAGTGTCATAATGCCCCTGTATAAATCGATGGTGCGGTCTCTTTTGGAGTATTGTGTACAGTTCTGGTCGCTGCACCTCAAAAAGGATATTATAGCATTGGAGAAAGTTCAGAAAAGGGCAACTAGAATGATTAAAGGGCTGGAACACTTTACCTACGAAGAAAGGTTGAAACGTTTGGGACTCTTTATCTTGGAGAAACATCGACTGCGGGGTGACATGATAGAGGTTTACAAGATAATGCATGGAGAAAGTAGAGAAAGAAGTACTTTTCTCCCTTTCTCACAATACAAGAACTCATGGGCATTCGATGAAATTGCTGAGCAGACAGGTTAAAATGGATAAAAGGAAATACTTCTTCACCCAAAGGGTGATTAACATGTGGAATTCACTGCCACAGGAGGTGGTGGCGGCCACAAGCATAGCCAGCTTCAAGAGGGGTTTAGATAAAAATATGCAGCAGAGGTCCATCAGTGGCTATTAGCCACAGTGTGTGTGTGTGTGTGTGTGTGTGTGTGTGTGTGTATAATTTTTTTTGGCCACTGTGTGACACAGAGTGTTGGACTGGATGGGCCATTGGCCTGATCCAACATGGCTTCTCTTATGTTCTTATGAGACAAAGGCCTTCTCCAAGCCAGCCAATAGGACAGTGGGGGCTTCAAGAGCCACACAATATGTGTGAAAGAGCCACATGTAGCTTCCAAGTCACAGTTTGGCAACCCCTGCTTATCTTTTTTCTCCTCCATATCTATCTGGAATTCCCATTATGGAAGACACCAGAATGGATGTGCCATTTCCATCAGTCCCTCATGCCACAGAATACTATAGGACCAGTTTCCCTGCACATGCTGCTCAACTGCTAGACCTGGCAACCTGCGACTGAGTATGGAAGCACAGGGGCTACAGGTCAATTCTCTGGATTACTGTGTAATTACTGGATAGCCCAGGATAGCCCAGTCCCATCAGGTCATGGAAGCTAAGCAGGGTCAGCCTTGGGTAATATTTGGAAGGGCGACCTCCAAGGAATCCGAGGGCCATGACGCAGAGGCAGGCAATGGCAAACTACCTCTAAAACATTCCTTGCCTTAAAACAAGTCCAGCTCACCACCTAGTGGTGCATAATGCTAAAGGAGCTAGAACGTCTGGCTTCCACCTCCTCCCCATTTATACTAACTGAAACATGTCCCCCCTCCACTATTCCTTTTCCCTTTAAAGTGCAAGGTGGTTCGTGAAACTGGTTGTGTGGAAATGTTAAACTGCCCCTAGCAGTCCTTATCTAAGCCAACAGAAAACAGAAATCTGTAATCACATCCCATCTACTACAAACCTCCTGGCATGTTCAGATTGACCAACCTGTTTCTAAGGAGAGTATCATTAAGACACAAAGCAGCAGAATATCATTCATCTGAATTTTCATTCTGAAAAACACAAACATAAGATTAAAAGTGTGCATGAATTCTGTAAAGCATCTGTCAATAGACTATGGGCAAAGTACCTTCCATCTTGGCTTCATTGATATTAATATTGCAATGGAACAAGTAAAACTGCCAGCCAGGAAAGACAATATTAAGCTATATCTGCCAACAGCCAGACTGCAGCTGTGGCAGATTCATTTGGGGATTCACAAACTCTAAAGTACAGTGCATGCATTGTTAGCTGATCCAACAGCTATCATTAACTATTAAATATTTTTTTAGATCTACAAGCAGATTTCATGTGTGGTTCAGAAACTCCCTTCTTTGGATTTGGAGTTAAGCCTTCTGATTTTCTGGATCAACACCATCTCTCAATACAAGGAAGCTGGAGGGATTTCCAAGGGAACGAGGAATTTGGAAGGGCAGAGGGAAGGCAGTTCATTCATTTGTTAAAGCCACAATAATCCTTAACTTCATGTTGATCCAACAGACGTGAGGCCTTTGATATGGAAACTATATAAGAACAGAATATTAGCATGTTTCCCATGTTACACAGGCCAGAATTTGTAATCCCACGTTTTGTGGTATTACCTAGCAGCTTCTTCATTCTGGGCAGAAATCATGATGCAGATTTGGCAGAGAGCCAGTTTGGTGTAGTGGTTAAGTGTGTAGACTCTTATCTGGGAGAACCAGGTTTGATTCCCCTCTCCTCCACTTGCACCTGCTGGCATGGCCTTGGGTCAGCCATAGCTCTGGCAGAGGTTGTCCTTGAAAGGGCAGCTACTGTAAGAGTCCTCTCAGCCCCACCCACCTCACAGGGTGTCAGCCCCACCCACCTCACAGGGTGTCTGTTGTGGGGGAGGGAGATAAAGGAGATTGTGAGCCACTCTGAGACTCTTGAGTGGAGGGCGGAATATAAATCCAATGTTGTCTTCTTCTTCTCTACCTTCAGCTTTATTTTGTGTCAGCTCTTTTTTCAAAGAGCCACACAAAACAGGAGGGCAGGCATGGTAGCCAACTGGAGAGCCTGATGTTTACATTCCACTGACTCATGAGCATAATTTTCAGATTTAGCAATCAAGAAGAGATTTGGTGATCAAATAATACTTGCAAGGCTTTTTTGTAGAAAACGCTGAGCAGGAACTCATTTGCATATCAGGCCACGTTCCTTGACAACACGTCAACTAAGACTGCATTCCTGCTCAATAAAGGCCTGAATACTTACATGGACTCCTGGAATTCACCAGTGATTTTCTGAAGTCCAGAAGAATTAGTTTTGTCCTCTTTACTGTCTGTACCTGGAACAAATAAGACATATAGATTAGTATCCGATCTGATCTCCCTACTGTATCTTGTGATCAGTGTTCCCTCTAGGCTGAGTTAGTGTGAGCTAGCTCACAGCCACCTCACACATTTTTTTCTTAGCTCATGAAAAATAACTGCAGAGCAAACTGATTTATGCAGTAGCTCACAACTTTAATGCCAGTAGCTCACAAAGTATAATTTTTTCTCACAAGACTCTATGACTCAGAGAGAACCTAGCTTGTGATATCATCCTAGTATGATATATCTCTTTTCCCATACCTGTCTTAATGTACATAATGACTTGTGATGTCTTTCTTTCAAGCATTTGCACAATATAAAGATCATATAATACTGAAACTGTTTTATACAAGAATCTACATCTTCTATTACAATTAGAATTACTTCTTGGGACACCTTAGGACACAGATGTATTTCTCCTCAATATTTTTCTTTTAATGCGAAGCTTGAATTTCATACATTTCCTCTATTTAGCCAGCACAACTTTCACTCAGTGCCTGCATATTTATATAAGACTTGCAAGTTTTCTTCCCACAAGGCTTCTTTAGCTAGGATAGCAGGAGAGACAAGATCCAACTTTCTCTGCCAGACACCATACAGCATCCAGTACTTGCCAGGTAACTCCCACGACTAGCTAGTCTGAACCCGAGTAGATGATGCAGTCTGACCTGCTGCTTTGAAGAAAGTGCACCAAAATGCTGCCTCCGTTCCACAAATAGTAGAGATCCGGCCAACGCTCAGATCAGCTGACCACCAGGAAAAGGTCATGGCATGGGCGATCAAAGCAAGTGGAAATGTCTCTAACAACTTATCCTGATGGTATTGCTATCTCATTCTGATAGTATTATTATTAACCAGATGGAATGAACTACAGACACTAATCACACAGTGATACTGTGGGCTTGCTCAGCATACCTTAGCAATGGCTGCCAATCCCCAGTTGGGCTGGTGGAGAACAATTGCAGAGCTCCGTGTAATACTGGCTCTTATCAGTAGGTCAGTAGTTAAAGTTATATACTTCAGTAAAACAAACTTGTTGCCAAATCTCCATTTATTTCCTACGGGCATCAAGCCTCAGAAGGGTGTAAAGAGAATGAATTTTCAAGTGCAGAGTATACTTCCAAAGACAGTTTTTCACATTCACTCTATAACTGCTGTATATAGGAACATTCCATCATACTGCAGGAGCAAGAGCACCAGCAGCACAACAGGCAGAACCTGTCTGTTTTCATGTTTCACTAGAATGCTTTGCCAAAGCTACAGCTTTTTCCTTCCTTATGCTACCAAATGTTCTTGCTTATCAGTCGGCCTCTTTCTTATGCTATTGTTCTGGAACCTGAGCAGCAGCAGTGTTCTCTGTGCTATTCATCTGAATATTTCCTCTGAATTCTTCCATAGAGTTTAATATTAATCACAAGTGCCTTTCATTCTTCATGGGACAGGGAGTATCCCATCTTTGTGAAATTTCGTGCTATTGCTGCCGTTGTATGATGGAATGTTCCTATATACAGCCATTACAGAGTGACTCTTTTGGTTGCACAATCCCCAGTTGGGGAGATAGGACCTATGGTTTGGAGGCCCTCCCTCCACTTCTGAGCTAGCAGAAAGCAGAAGGGAGCAGGCTGAATGTCTGCTGGGCACTCTGTTATACCCTATGGAGACTGGTCCCCGTGAAGCATAATAGAGAATTGACCCTTGGGTATCTGGGGCTTGGGGGGGGGGCTATTCTTTGAGGTAGAGGCACTAAACTTCCAGCATAGCATCTAATGCCTCTCCTCATTAAAAACATCCCAAGTTTCATAAAGATGGGAACAGGGGGTCCAATTCTATGAGCCTCCAAAGAATGTACCCCCATCCTCCATTATTTCCACTAAAGGGAAGGCATTTAAAAGAAGTATGGTCCCTTTAAATGTGATGGCCAGAACTCCCTTCAGAGTTCAATCGTGCTTGTCACAACCTTGTTCCTGGTTCCACCCCCAGATATGTGCCAGCTGTACTCGAAGCCTTCAATGCTAAAATTGGAGCTCAGTTATTGTATGAGGTACCTCTCTAGATTGAAGTAATTGACAACTCAGTTGTGTCAGAACTTGTAACTTTCCTGTATGCTGTTAGCCAAACCGACTCCATGCTGTAACTTGATACTAACACACTGTGCCCTGCGCTAAGCCACTAACACAGATTCCTCTGCATTTCAAACAAACTGTGATCACTAGAGGGTGGCAGATAACCCCTGGTCAACATCTGCAGGTGGCCTTTGAAGCCAGGCCGAGCAGGCCTTCTCAGCAGGACTCCATCCTCCCTCCTGATAACAGACCCTGGGAAACAGACACTTGTCTTTAACCGTGTGAAAGATCGTTTTATTGTTGTTGCCTTGACCACATAAAATGTAACTAAATGCCAGTCTCTGGCATCAGTGTTATCCTGTATCTTCAGCTCTGCAGTTCTCAATAAACGCCTATACTTTGTAACGAGTTTGGGCCTCGATTGAAGTTCTTCCAGTTCTGACAAGTTGAATGTGTCCACTCTACCCTTTTTGCGAAAGATCATGGGGATAGTACCCAGGGCTTTGTTTGTAGAAAAAGCCCAGCAGGCACTCATTTGCATATTAGGCCACATCCCCTGATGTCACCGCTGATTCACAAAAGTCTTTTTTGTAAAGAAGGCCCAGCAGAGACTCATTTGCATATTAAGCCACACCCCCTGACACCAAGCCAGCTGGAACTGCATTCCTGTGTGTTCCTGCTCAAAAAAAGCCCTGATAGTACCTGTGTGTGTCCCATATGGCGCCTTATGTTTGGAGTGCGGTCAGAATTTGCTGGCCACTAAGGCTTAGATTCACACCATTAAATTTTGGTTCCCACTTCATTACAACTCTGACCCTTTTAATTATATGTTTCAGCTATAATCTGAATCTGTCAATTCTAGCTAGTTGTCTTACATTGAAGCCAAAATAAGCTCCTACAATTTATCCTTAGAATCCTTATCTCTGCCTTCTGAGTCTGAGACTTTTAAAAAAAATAAAATCTAGTTTATTGGGTTCAGAGTTATATATTCTCCACAGCCTTGCCAACAGAACCTGTTCTCCCTTAAATTTAGGGATTGTTCCAAACCCAAGCTTTCCAGCTGTATACCTCTATCGGCTCCTAGCTCCAATCTTGCATAGAGCCTTTTCCTTGGTCAGATTCAATGTTCTTCCCTCAGCTACTTTACCTGGCAGATCCCAAGAGATTCCTTATTCTAGCAGGTGCTGTCCTTGTTATGAAGGACTGTGTCAAAACTGCCTCTACATGAAATGCACATCACAGCTAATGCACATCAGTATAGTGCATGGACCTTCTATGGAAATCCAGGGCCAATTTCTCAAAAGTTGCAGGCCCTGATCCCACATCACTTCATTAGCAGGGCACATGCATCAGATGAAAAAATGCCAGTCCTTCATCAGAATAAACCAAAAAATGAACACACAGGGGTGAGGTCAGACGTTCATAAAATCCCAGTATGGGCATGAGTGGAGTCCGGAAGCATGTCGGATTTTAAGCAGTTGTCCAAATGTCAGCATCTGTGAATGGTGGTTAGCTCGTTTGAGTCCCGCGTTGAGATGACTGGGGCGTGGACTAATTTGATACTGCTTTAAATCTGGAACAAAATTCTTCTGACGGTTCCTGAGCAGAATGTCTCTGTTTGAACGCTCCATCATTGGCGACTCGTTGGAAGCGCACCACCGCTTCCCTCCCAAAGCCCCCTGCAAGGGATATCACTGTGCCAGTGAATGAGCGAGCGAATGTTGGCTCGATAAATTGTTTACCCGCCCCTATGTCCGGAAACAGAACTCACTTTTGAAAGTAGATGTGAACTAGATGTGAACTGATTTGAATTCCTGGGGATTTTTCTGCACGTGTAGTGCTCGTGCTGGAAAAGTAGTGCCAACAGACTAGCAAAACTGTTAGTGATCCGACCCATTTAAAAGCGACACGCTGCAGATAGTGGGCATCACTGCGCCTGCGCTAATGCAGATTGACGTCTCATGAAACGAGGTCCGGTAGAGCACTCTGATCGACCAACGACGGGACCCACATGGGATAGAACGGGAGCCTGGCTGTTGTCTAATCAGAAAATTGGTTGTGAGGATTATAATAGAGGCACGTTGAAGATGGATTTAATGGTGAGTGTGACCGCACCCATGGCTTCCTAGTCTGTTGCTAGATACATATGAGCAAAATGGATTTAATTTGTTTTTAACCTGTAGATAGGCTTCCCAATCCCCAAGTCCCAGTGGGGGATCCCCCAGTTTTACAGGCTTCCCCCCACCCCCAGCCAGCTGGCTGGTGGGGGAAGCCCTGCTCCCACAGCCACCACTTACCTCTAGATTTCCGGCAGGTTTAGAAACCTGCAAACAGGTCCATTTCAAAATGTGTGTGTGTGTGCCTTTAAAGTTGAGCAGGAAGTACTTCATGGGAAGGGTCAGCAGTCCCTTGGTTTGTTTTGCTTTCGTTTCAGAGCAACTAAGAGTGTGTGTGTGAGAGAGAGAGACTGAGAGATAGAGACAGAGAGAGCAGCATAGCCCCTGTTCTTTTCAGATGTTGTTCTGGAGGAACCAGACCCAGTAAGTGTGTGTGTGTGAGAGAGAGAGAGAGAGGGTTGCCAATCCCGAGGTTTGAAGGCCCTCCCCCCACTTTAGGGTCATCAGAAAGCGGTGGGGGAGGAGGGAAATGTCTACTGGGCAATTATTCCCTATGGAGAACAATTCCTATAGGGAATAATGGGAAATTGATCCCCGGGTATCGGGAGACTTTGGGGGGACTATTTTTTGAGGCAGAGGCACCAAATTTTCAGTATAGCATCTAGTGCTTCTCCCCAAAATACTCCCCAAGTTTCAAAATAAGTGGACTAGGGGGTCCAATTCTATGAGCCCCAAAAGAAGGTGCCCCTATCCTTCATTATTTCCTATGGATGGAAGGCATTTAAAAAGGTGTGCTGTCCCTTTAAATGTGATGGCCAGAATCCCCTTGGAGTTCGATTATGCTTGTCACACCCTTGCTCCTGGCTCCACCCCCAAAGTCCTTAGATATTTCTTTGTGTGTGTGTTTTAACAATTTATTGATAACATATGGTTACAAATCTTAATTATAAATTTTCTGTACTAACCCATATGATATTTCGATCCCCCCTCCCTCCCATGTTTGACTTCCCGGAAGTTATAGATTTAAGTTCAATACTAAAGGTACCACTAACTGATCAAAGTTCAATTTTTTTTCTCTCATCAATACTAAAAAATTGTCCAATGTCTTTTTACATTCCACTCTTTCTCCATATATCCTTTAAATTTCTTCCACTTCTTTTTGAATATATCTAGATCATAGTCTCTTAGAATTCTAGTTAGTTTGTCCATCTCACTCCACGATAAAACTTTCACAATCTAGTCCCATTTCTCTGGTATTTTTTCTTGTTTCCACAGCTGCGCATACAATGTCCTAGCAGCTAAGAGCAAGTAACAAATTAATGTCCTGTCTTCCTTTGGAAATTTTTCTAATTGTAATCCAAGCAAAAAAGTCTCTGCAGTTTTTTTATAGTCATAACCCAAAATTTTGGAGATTTCTTGTATCATCATCCAGAATTCTTTCGCTTTTTCACAAGTCCACCACATGTGAAAGAAAGAACCTTCATGTTTTTTACATTTCCAACATCTATCCGACATTTTCTTACTCATCCTAGCCAGTTTTTTCGGAGTCATATACCACCTATACATCATCTTAAAACAGTTCTCTTTGATACTCTGACAAGTTGAGATCTTCATCGAGTTCTTCCAAAGGTGCTCCCACGTATCCATTTCTATTTCTCTATTCACATTGATTGCCCATTTGACCATTTGAGACTTTACTACTTCTTCTTCTGTAGACCATTTCAATAATAATTTATATACTTTTGATATCAATTTTTCATTATCTCCAAGCAGGACTCTTTCCAATTCTGTTTGCTCACGTCTAATTCCATCTGATTTAATATCATTTTCCATCAAGCTTTTAATTTGTTTCATTTGAAACCAGTCATACTTATTATTTAACTCTTCTGAAGATTTTAATTCAATTTTGTCTCCTTGAATCTTGAGCAGTTGATTATATGACATCGCTCTTTCTTCGTCGGATTCAGCTGTTATTTTTATTACTTCTGCTGGCACTATCCACAGCGATTTTCTCTCATCTCCATATTTCTTATATTTTATCCAGGTATTTAGTAAGCTATTTCTAATACAATGGTGAGAGAAAAATCCGTCCATTTTATTCTTCCCATAACATAGATATGTGTGGGAATTTATTCCCATGAGCTTCTAACCATAAAGGTTTTTTATCTAACAGCATTATCCAATCTTTAATCCATGTCAAACAAACCGCATCATGATACAATCTTAAATCCGGGAGTTGAAGACCACCTCTCTCTTTGGCATCTATTAAAATCTTCATCTTAATCCTTGGTTTCTTTCCGGCCCATACAAAATCAGAAATCTTTCTTTGCCATTTGTTAAATTGCTTGGTATCTTTTACAATCGGAACAAATACATTATTCTTGGCAAGATATTCATCTTAATTGCAGCTATGCTGCCCAGTAAGGACAGGTTAAGTCTATTCCATTTCATCAAATCTTTGTCCATCTTACACCACAATTTTTCATAATTATTTTTGAATAGATCAATATTCTTCATGGTTATCTCTATTCCAAGGTACTTAACTTTAGTAGTAACCTCACAGCCCGTCACCCTTTGCAATTCTTTAATTTTATTTGGTTGCATATTTTTGCATAGAAATTTCGATTTCTCTTTATTTATATATAGTCCTGCTAACTCTCCATATTCTTTTATCTTGGCTAACAGCAATGGTGACACTTGGATCGGATTCTCTATTATGAACACAAAACCGGAGAGCCGGTTTGGTGTAGTGGTTAAGTGTGCAGACTCTTATCTGGGAGAACCGGGTTTGATTCCCCACTCCTCCACTTGCACCTGCTAGCATGGCCTTGGGTCAGCCATAGCCCTGGCAGAGGTTGTCCTTGAAAGGGCAGCTGCTGTGAGAGCCCTCTCCAGCCCCACCCACCTCACAGGGTGACTGTTGTGGGGGAGGACGGTAAAGGAGATTGTGAGCCGCTCTGAGACTCTTCGGAGTGGAGGGCGGGTTATAAATCCAATATCTTCTTCTTCTTCTATCTTCTTCATCTGCAAAAGCTTTATATTTGTAAGAGAATCCTCTGATTTTTAATCCCTCTATTTCTTTATCATTTTGTATTTGTTGTAATAAAATTTCAAGCGTCATTATAAACAACAATGGTGATAACGGACATCCTTGTCTTGTACCTTTGCTTACCTTCAATTCTTTGGTAAGATCTGCATTTATGCACAATTTTGCTTGTTGTTCCATATATATTGCTCTCGTCATTTTTATAAAATATTCCCCTAAATTAATTTTTTCCATTACCACAAACATGAAATCCCAACTCAAATTGTCAAAGGCTTTTTCTGCATCTACAAAAATAAGACCGCTTCCTTTTCTGGATGCTTCTCATAGTATTCCACAACATTAATAACAGCTCTTACATTGTCTCTTATTTGTCTTTTAGGAAGAAATCCGGCTTGGTGGTTTTTTATAAAGTTATTCAGATATTGCTTCAATTGTTCTGCCAAAATTCTTGTATAAATCTTATAGTCATTATTCAACAATGAAATTGGTCTATAGTGCTTTACGTTTGTGGCATCTTTATCTTTTTTAGGAATCAAAGAAATTACCGCTTCCCTCCAAGTATTTGGAATTTTCCCTTTTTCTCTTATCATATTTAACAATTTCATCAGTTTGGGTGTTATCTCATCTTTAAGAGTTTTGTAAAATTTAGATGTAAATCCATCTGGCCCAGGGGCCTTACCTTCTTTCATTGCTTTTATTGCTGCTTCTATTTCAATTTTTTCTATTGGGTCATTTAAAATCTTTTTCATATACTCAGTCAAAGGTGCCACTTGGATGTTCTGTAGATACTCTTCCATTTTTTCTTTCCTAATATTCACACCTTTAAATAAATTTGTATAATATTTAAAAAATTCTCTTTTGATTCCTTCTTGATCTACTATTGCTTTTCCATTTACCATAATTTTATTAATGGTTTTATTTTCTTTCTTTTTCTTCAATTGCCAAGCCAAATATTTTCCAGCTTTATTCGCACTTTCAAACGATTTCTGTTTCAAACTTTTTAAATTCCATTCTAATTCTTTGTTCAGCAGGTGTTTAACTTGGGATTGTAATATCATAATTTCTTTTATTAACTTCTTTTTTCCTGGCCTTTTTTTCAAATCCCTTTCTTTTTTATTTATTTCATTTTGTAATGCTAACAGCCTTTCTTCTTTGGCCCTCTTATCTTTATTGTTCAGTGTGATTAATAGTCCTCTCATTACTGCTTTGTAAGTGTCCCATACTGTTTGAAATTCCATATCGTCAGTTTCATTTATTTGGAAAAAAGCTGCAGTTTCCTTTTCTAAAAATGTCACAATGTCTTTATCTTGTAGCAAGTCTTCATTAATTCTCCATCTTCTTGTTTTCTTTTGTAATTTTGTAGACCAGCATATTGGATTATGGTTCGCCCAAACCTTTGGTAGAATCTCAATTTTTTTTCTTATGAGGCCCAAACTCTTGGAACCCCATAGCATGTCTATTCTAGAGAAAGAATTATGTCTCGCTGAGAAGAAGGTATAGTCTCTTATTTCACAGTTGAATTTTCTCCAGATATCTTCCAAGTTTTCTTGTTTAACCAGCTCAAAGAAAGAATTTGGTAATTTTCCTTCTTTATCGTTCTTCATTTGGCTTGATCTGTCAATATTATTTTGTATTGTCCCATTAAAATCGCCCATCATCAAAATCTGATCATATGTCTTTTCCTCTAATTGTCGATTAATATCTTTAAAGAATTTATCTTTCGCTCCATTGGGCACATATAGTCCTAGTAACAACGGTTTTTTCGCCTCAATTGTCACTTCTACAGCAATATATCTTCCTTCTTTATCTTTAAATATTAGTTTTAGTTCAAGTTGTTCTTTAATATAAAAGACTACTCCCCTTTTCTCTTGTTCTGCTAATGAAAAAAATTCCAGCCCCAAATTTCTATTTCACAAAAATTTACAATCTTTACATAGTATATGAACTTCCTGTAAACAAATTATGTTACATTTTTTTTTTAATCCAATGAAATATTGTTCTTCTTTTCTGTGGTGAATTTAGTCCATTTATCTTCCAAGATAATAGTTTGTACTCCATTATGATGCTGATTCTTTGTTCTCTTCAAAAAAGCTATGCATCTCTTGTTCACTCCTTATTGTAATCCTTTTTCCATGTTGTTCCCCAGATATTTCTTGAATTGGACTTGGCAACCCTACCTGTAGAACTAATTTTAAAACTATTAACAGCTTTTTCAAAATTTGCACATGGCTCACTGCAAATTTAGGCTTGTGATTGGCTACTATTGAATAGGAATGAAATGAAAAGGCAGTAGGGTAGAGGTTAGAATTTAGAACTAAGACTGGATGAAACCAGATTCAAATCTTGGTTGAACGAAGAAGATATTCCCTGGGTAACCTTGGGCCACAGGACTGTTGGGAGAATAAATGGAAGCCCAGTAGAATTATGTAGATCACCCTGCGTCAGGGCTGTAGCCAGGATTTCATGTTTTGTGGGGCCCACAGCAAGATTTGGGGGGGGGGCAGGGGGCCACCCAGTTTGGCCCTAAACACTTTCTGTGCTTCTCTAGTAAAGTGACAGGGGAGTATTTAGGGGGGGGGGTATTTGGGGGGGGGCAATATTTGTGAATTTCCTGCATTGTGCAGGGGGTTGGACTACATGACCCCGGAGGTTCCTTCCAACTCTATGATTCTATGACAACCCCATCCATTTGTCTAACTCAGTAAAACTTCCAGGGGTTTAGATCCAGCTGCAAGTAGGCTTCTCTCCCCCACCCCAGATGCCAATCTGAAGCCCCTCCCTGCTGGTCTCTCTGGCCAGGCAAAAGTGAAGCCTCCTTCATGCCCTCCCTGAAAGGAATCCCCCCCCCTCAAATTCCAGGGCCCCTGTTGCCTCTGGCTGCCTAGGATCCAGCAAGCAGGGACATATTTCTGTTCCAAGGAATGCTTCCTCCCCCAGCACCCAGACCTTGGAGTGTCTCTCTCTTTCTTGGGGCTCTTCTATGACAGCGTGGTCAGGTGATCCCAGGAGAGAGTCCCAGCCCAGCCTGGGGTATGAGCACTGGGGAGGGCCAGCCACCAGAGCAGCAGCAGCCGCAGGGGCCCGGTTGGAGCATGTCCAGTGCATGACCCAGGTAGCCAGTGGCTTAGCTGAGCAGGCAGTGAGTGGCAGTGCCCACAGAATGCTCAGTGAGCCAGGCAAGGTATGTGCTATGGGGGAACTGACCAGGCAGCATTGGGATCTGACCAGGCAGCATTGGGCTGTAGCCCCCACACACACTCCGTCTCTGGAAGCGCCTCTACAGGGCTTCCCGGCTGGTGGCAGAGGATGTGCTGATAGGTGGGGCCTTGATGTCTACCCAGGACTTTGATTGAAGGGACTTGAATCCCCCAGGGCCCCAGTGTAACTATGGGCCTGCCCTAAACTCACTTTGGAATGAGGCCTCAGTGGCAGTTAAGGGCCATCAGTCTATTCCTTCCCATTGGCCCTGATTCTGGCAACTGATTATCAGCTATGTTCCAAAACAGTCAGCTGGAATGACAACAGACACCAGCATGCTTCTAGAATCCTCATGAAACCAACATACAAATAACCACTGTTTCATCTCAAGCTGTCAAAGTTTATTGTGTTCAAGCATAAGTCGTGTTGTTGCTTCATAGGTTGATTTATTGTGGTAAGAGCATTGATGGTCTGCAGGTAGGCCTGCCAACCTCCCAGTGATACAAGGTAATACAAAAAATAAGGTATTTTGGAAGTATATGCCTGAGTTTTTATTGCAGTGATCACCTATTCAGGGGAAGTGGTTCCTACCAGGGGTGTGCATTCGGTTCGGCCGAACCGCATAGACCACCGAATCACCCCTGATTTGGAAGTATACGGCACCGTATACTTCCGATTCCATTTTCAGGCCATTAAATGGGAGCCGTATATGGCTCCCCATATACTTCTTTATAGATATTCGGAAGTATACGGAAGTCAATGGAAAAGGCAGGAAAGGAGCTTCTGCAGCCTCAGGGGAGCTGCTTGCTTCCTTTCCCGCCTTTGGAAGCCTTTTCCCGCCTCTCCCACAGCCTCCCTGGGATCAGGGAGGGAGGGGGGAGAGGTGCCCCAGCAGCCAATCCAAAGCATGCATTTCCAAAATGCATTGCAAATGCATGCTTTGAAGGGCTTTTGTGTAGCTGATGGCTGGGCTAATCCCTCAGCCATCAGCTACATTGTTGTTCTTTTGTTTACTTGGGTATCCAAGTAAACAGTGTTCTCTGGCCAATCACAGAGCAGTGCTATTTTTTGAAACTGCTCTGTGTAGGGTCAGAGTCTGCCTGGCTGGACTCCATTCCATTGTTGTTGTGTTTTATGTTGGTGTGAGAGAGAGATTGTGCTGCACTGGCCCTTGGCCTCAGGTGCTGCTTCTCTCTCTCAGCCTTTCCTGACCTGCCTTGAGAAGAGAAGATGACTAAGGTAAGACAGTCTTGGGGCTCTTGTTTTTATTTTAGTTAGTAAAAGGACTTTTTAAGACTCAGAGTCCCTTTACTTATCCAAATTTGGGTGGGTCAGTACTGGGTAGCTTATTTGGGGTTAGGGGGTTCTGCTGGTGGTGGGGTGTTTGCCAATTTGCCCGTATCTTACTTTAGTGAGAGGACTTTTAAAAGTGCAGTGTCCTTTTACTTTTCTTGATTTGGGTGGCTTGGATTTCTTGGGGTTAGAGTGAAGTTTTTTTTGGGGGGGAGGGGTTGGTAAAGTTCCTGTATTGTTAAAAGTTATGGTTTTTTACTGTTTTAAAAGGATTCTGTGTTTGATTTGTTGCTGCTGTGTTGTGCTGCTGTTGTTCCTTTTCTCTTCTGGTTCTTTTGGGGGGGGGCTGTTTGGCCTAATTTTCATTGTTTAAAAGGCCACTTTTTTAACAGTTGAGTTTCTTGGCCTTCTCCTGTTGTCCCTTTTCCTGGTTCTGGTTTTTTTGGGGGGGAAGCTGGCACCTGGGTGAGAGACCCAGAACCAGTAGGCTTGTTGTGCTTGGCCAGCTCTCCCCATGTTGTTTGGGGCAGGGCTGGAGAGCTGCATCTGTAGATTGTGTGTTCTGTGGCAGGGAAGCTGGCACCTGGGTGAGAGACACAGAATCAGCAGACTTGTTGTGCTTGGCCAGCTCTCCCCGTGTTGTTTGGGGCAGGGTTGGAGAGCTGGCATCTGGGTTTGCTGCAGCCAGAGCAGACCTTGAGCAGATTGTGTTTTGTGTGGCAACTGGGTTTATATTGACTCCAGGCCTGTAGGGTTCATAGAGTAGATAGAGGGATGTAGTGCATTTGGGTCCTATAGAGATTCTCTGGTGTGAAGTTAGGTTTGGCTTTGGGTGCCCCAGGAATTGGACCCCCTGGTCCAATTTTTTTTTTTTTTTTGGCCTTGTGGGTTTTGTGTGGGACAGTGCCCTGAAGCTGCACAGCAGTTTGGGGGGCTCTCCTCAAAACCTCCTGCTCCCCAGAGCCACTTTTCCCATGACAATTACAGTGAGGAAGTGGCTCTGATTGGTTTTTTCTCACCATTGGGAGCAGTGTTCCTTTAGGGGTGCCCACTGATGGGTGCAGTCTTTTGGGCCAGGGGGGTTTCATGCTGGGGAGTCCCCTGAAGCTGCCCTGCAGTTTTGGGGCCTCTCTCTCAAACCCCTCTCTGGCCAGAGCCACTCTCCCCACAGCAATTATAGTGGAAGAAGTGGCTAATTGGGCTTTCACCATCATTGGTGGCAATGGGCCTTTTGGGGAGCCCAAAGACAGGGACCCCCTGGCCCAATCTTTTTGGGACTTGGGGGTTTTATAGGGGAGAGTTCCCTGCGGGTTCTCTGCAGTTTTTGGGGCTATCCCTCAAACCCCCTGTCCCCCAGTAGCCCCTAATTATGCCCTACGTTGCCATTGATTTCAATGGCCCATAGGGTATAATGGTGGGATAGGGGCACCCTCTTTGGGTGCCCCTGGAATGGGACCCCCTTGCCCAATCTTTTTGGGACTTGGAGGGTTTGTAGGGGAGAGTCCCTTGAAGGTCCCCTGCAAATTTGGGGGCTCTCCCTCAAATCCTCTCCCCTCCAGACGGCTTCCAATATACCCTATTTTGCCATTGATTTCAATGGCCATAGGGTATAATGGGGCCATATATTCGGAAATAGCCATGCATCTACCGTATATGCGGCTATTCCAAGTACGGTAATAGGAAATACACGGTATTCCACATCTTGCCAGGTGAAATATGGAACGACATTGCTAGCGTGCCTATAGGACTTCAATCAGACCACCATCTTTGGATATCAGTGTTGAGGCTTGGTTGCCTAGTTTCAACTTGGAACGTGGTTTCTGTTCTGAAATATGAAGGCCTGAGCACTCTCAACACAGTGACATATCAGCCTTTGATGGACTGTCAGAACATTTGAGTTTTAGCCCTGCATCTGACAATTTGAATTTTTATATTGTTGGTATGCGGAAAGCTTTGGAATTTGTATCTATGAATTGTGCATACGATAAAATTAATTCTCACAGACCTCAAGGTGATGGCTAGAGATCTCCTGGGATTACAACTGATCTCCAGGTGTCAGAGGTCAGTTCACCTGGAGAAAAGGCTGCTTTGGAAGGTGGATTCGATACCCCACTGAAGTCTCTGCCCTCCTCAGGCTCCACCTCCAAAATCCCCAGTGATTTCCCAACCCAGAAGAGGCAGCCCTATCTGCTGGACATCTCAGTTGCATGAAGTGAATCACCAGAAGATAATACGTGCAAAAATTGGGCACACAGCTAAACAACAGCGGTGATTGACCTGATTGAATATTTGTATGGGAGAAGAAGTGTCCCAGTTTCAGCCCTAGTTAAGCCTACTGAGACATTCCAGCTCAGAACCTTCACACTGAACTGAGTCTTCGAAGAACGGGGTCATCAGGCTGCCAGGAGCAGTAAGACCAAAGTTGCTTTAACACGGGCAGAACTGTTTAGTACCAGGCGTTGTAAATGTTACAGTTTTCTGTTTTGCAGCACCACGTAAAAATATCTCTGCCTGAATGAGACCTGCGCCCAGTTTTGCAGAATGACGTGCACCCTCGTGAGACTCTCTTAACTCTCGTTTCTATGAAGAGAGAGAGAGAAGGGTCAGTATGAAGGCCATGTCCTACAAATCTCTTATGCTCAGCATTGGGATCTTTCTGTTGATGTGGATGTTCTCCATTCATGACTGTTCATGTTTCAAGAGTTCTGCCCAACATAAATAGAACAATTATTACAACTTTCCCAAATACAACTATTACAATTATTACAATTTTCCCACAAGCACGAGAACAAAAGCATTAGTAGAGCCAGATGGCAGTCCATTGTACTCTTTGTTCTATCCATTAACCTGGATTTGCTGCCTAAATTTTTATAATCCATTTTTTCTATCCCATATAGTAAGTATATCACAGGGTGACTTTTGGTATTGTTGTTGTTGGTCTGCAGAGTTTTCTAATAGTGTCATCCTCCTCCTGTTGTTTGCTCATTGTCTGTCTCAGGCACGATGCCTGAACACATTGTTTTTATATTTTGGAATCCACCTCAAGTATCTGGAGAAAAGCTATGTTATAGATGAGGAGAAATAAAGGCAGAATTATGACTTCCACAGAATTTCACAGAATCTCTGCCTCCAAGAGCCAACATTACAGAAAAGTATCTTGGCAAGCAGAAAAGAACAGCTTTTTTTTTTAATTGCTATGGATGGGCAGCCTTAAGGGTTAACACACAGCTTGGCCTGACTGAGAAGAAGAGAAGACAGAAGAGTTACTAACATGATCTCAGCTTTATCTGTAACAGACACATAACTTTCACTTTTGCCCTACAGTGATTCAACTATGCTTGAAGTAACAATAGAGATAAAGCCAGGGAGGGAGGTGCTAGACTACAGAACTAGATTTATCTTGTCAAGGAGCATGAAAAGTAAAAATTTCTTTCTGCAACATAAATCTTGAGCCATTAGTTGATGCCACCCTGGCAAAATTTATCAGTAGTTTGTAGTTGGCTCTTGCAATGAAATTATGATAGATGTAACAGACAATTAATACTGATACTGATTTGACAATTAATATGTCCATATGCCAATGTGTTATTAAGGTTATATACAGGGCTTTTTGTAGAAAAAGCCAAGCAGGAACTCATTTGCATACTAGGCCACACCCCTTGGTGCCAGTGTAGCCTGAACTGTGTTCCTGTGCGTTGCTGCTAAAAACAACAACAAAACCCTGGTTATATAAAATACTGACCACCCTGAAAGGGGCTGGGGCAGCTTGGAATACAGGACTTGGCTTAGCTCTGCTTCACACTCCTTTGCAATAAATTCTTTTTCCTCTTCATCCAGACTTTGGCTGCATGTCTTCTATTGGGTAAAGGCATTCAGATGGCAGACATTTGCTACAAGATGGTTCTGCAGTAATCCTCGAATGAGGAGCAGACAGGTACACCACTGGACCCAGTTATTTCAGGGGACATATTTAACATCTACATGAAAAGATGTGACGGTCTCAAAACAGATCCCAACAGTCTGGAACCCCTCCCCACACTTCTTATCCCTGAGGTGTGAGCCATGTAATTTCTGCTCTCCATTGCTGGTCAATAACTACCCCAATTCTTGCCCGATGGCTATGCCTCCTTAGCATGAGATGTTTGTTTTCTCACATGCCAGGTTTTAGCTGCCTCACCAAAAGCTCTGGAACTTCAGTTTCAGAATAGATAGTGTGAATGCATCTCATTTATATCCATACATGTGAAGAAGACAACATGGACCACACCCTCAGCCATTTTACACACTGCCAGGCCTCAGATTCAGTGGGAGCTCACAGGAGCACAGCTTCTGAACCTTTCTGAGAGTTCCTCCTCCTCCTTCTGAGAGTTCCACCTCCTTGTCCATTGAATAGTATGTGCAGCGGCATAACAATCCCTGGATGAGCTCCGCCACCTATATTTCTACAACATGACTCCTGCACACTGCAGTTACAAAGGCAAGTTTTAGGATGGGCAGAAGAGCAGAGTAAGGCAATGCTCAGGCAGGAATCTCTGAAATTAGGGTGGCACAAATGTATCTTTGTTTTTATCTCTGAAACAATGGGGGGATCAGGACTCTTTTCATGGATTGAGTGTGGTTTTGAAATGTGTACAATATCTTCTCAAGGGTTCTCACCCCTAGTCTTACAAGAGCAGCAGCACTAGGGTTCTCTGCCATGCCTGCCGCACCTAGTCAAGGCACCCCCTCCCAGCAAAACATGCCCAGTGGTGCTGCAGCCTACCAGCCAGAGGCCAGAGCACCCGCGGTGGTACAACATGACCTGGCCACCTTGTTTCCGCCTCTGCTGCCTTATGCCTCCCACATAATTTAAAATGTGTGGGAGGTCACCAGAAGCCCATATTGGCAATTTGGTGCCCTCCTAAGGCCATGTGTCCATAGGCAATAGTCTATTATCACCTAATGGATGTACCAGTCCTGTTTACAAGTCATATTCGGGTAAACCAAAAAGGTTACAGGTGAACCCTGCTGCTGCTGCTGAAGCCCTGTCTTATGCATCTGCTTTGAACGGTGTTAAAAGGAAGATTGGGTTAATTTGCTGCTTATTTTTATTAGTGAAAGGAACAGCAGCCATGCCTTTGGTTGGATTTGGCCATTTTACCCAAGAGTCATTTGTCTACATGAAGTTTGCCATCAGGACTCACTTATTCTAACTTTTCGAAGGAAGCAGGATCCCCATTTGCCTAAAGTGCACACATATGGCTTTTTGTTACATGTGTTATCCTGTAAAATATGGGAACAGCCTTGGCATTTGGTACCTTTGGAACATCCAACTAGAAAAGAAAAATGGAAAAAGGAGAATGTCAGAGAGCCGCCCTCCCAAACCTAGACATATCAATTACACACAGCAGTGCCTAACCTCTGCTTCAAACATTTCTCAGAGAAATGGATGACTGAGGAAGGAGAGAGTTACACTGCTCTTCTGCTTTAAAGGAGGCCACCCTAACAGCAATCCAGAAATGCTTCCACAACTCCCTCACCTCATCCCCCAAGACAAATCTGGCTTTTAATAAGTGCCAAGGAAAGCCAACCTTTATTGTGTAATATGAAGCAGGTTAATTTGTGGAAATCCTAAAGGTCCAAAGATCAGATACAGTTTGGGAGGGCAAGATCTTCTCTAGCAGAAACAGCTCTATGGGCCAGTTTTTATCAACCCACTCTTAATTCCTTTCTCCACCATATCTATCTGGAATTCCCATTAAGGAAGACACAAGAATGGATGTGCCATTCCCATCAGTCCCTCATGCCACAGAATACTGTAGGACCACGGTTTCCCTGCACTCACTGCTCAACTGCTAGACCAGGCAACGTGTGACTGACTATGGAAGCCCAGGGGCTACCGGCTGGTTCTCTGGATTACTGTGTAATCACTGGATAGCCTAGTCTCATCAGGTCACGGAAGCTAAGCAGGGTCAGCCTTGGGTAATATTTGGAAGGGCAACCTCCAAGGAATACAAGGGCCATGTGGCAGAGCCAGGCAATGGCAAACTACCTATAAAACATCTCTTGCCTTAAAACAAGTCCAACAAGGAAGTTGGCCTTTACTTAAAACAAGTAAAACAAGGAGCTAGAACGTCTGGCTTCCACCCCCTCCTCAGTTATACTAGCTGAAACATGCCTCCCCTCCACATTATCCTTTTCCCTTTAAAGTGCAAGGTGGTTCGTGAAACTGGCTGGGTGGAAATGTTAAACTGCCCCTAGCAGTCCCAATCTAAATCAACAGCCCACATAGCTACAATTCTGTTTTTAAAAACAGAAATCTGCAATCTTCACATCTCATCTACAACAAACTTCCTGCCATGTTCAGATTGACTCACCTATTTCTAAGGAGAGTATCATTAAGACACAAAGCAGCAGAATATTCATCTCAGTTTTCATTCTGAAAAACACAAACATAAAAGTTTGCATGAATTTTGCAGAGTATCCACCAAGACTATGGGCTAAATACTTTCCATCTTGGCTTCATTGATATTAATATTCCAATGGAACAAGTAAAACTGCCAGCCGGGAAAGACAATAAGCTGTAGCAGCCAACAGCCAGACTGTAGGGGTGATACCAGACAGCCGGTTAGGGTCAGCTCCAAGCTGTCCCAAAGAGAGCCGGCCAGAAATGGAGCACCCGGAAGCTTCCGGATGGTGCTCAGAAAAGGGGCGAGCTGTGGGCGCCCAGGGAGCATCTGGAATGCTCTTGCATCCCGTCTGGGGCTCCCCAGGCACTCTCCGGGTGCCTCCTAGCTTTCCAGACGGCCGGGGAGGCATCTCAGAGGCACCCCAGCGAAAAGGGACCACTTTGAAAGTGGTGCCTTTTTGAACTGGCTCCCAGCAAGCCGGTGGTGGGACCAGGGTAGGACGGGAAGCAGATGTGCGGGTGTGGAAGCGCTTTTTTGGTCCGCCTGCCTCCCGTCCCCCTGGTGGCTTTAAATGCCAGTCCTAACCCTAACCCTAGATGTAGCACATGGATTTGGGGATTCACAAACTCTAAAGTACAGTGTATGTACTGATAGCTGATCCAACATCTATCATTAACTATTAAATATTTTATTCAGTTTTCATGTGTGGTTCAGAAACTGCTTTCTTTGGATTTGGAGTTAAGTCTTCTGATTTTCTGGGTCAACACCATCTCTCAATACAAGGAAGCTAGAGGGATTTCCAAGGGGATGAGGAATTTGGAAGAGAGAGGGAAGGCAGTTCTTTCATTTGTTAAAGTGACAATAATCCTTGACTTCATGTTGATCCAACAGAGTTGAGGCCTCTGATATGGAAACTATGAGAACAGAATATGAGCATGTTTCCCATGTTACACAGATCAGAAATTGTAATCCCACATTTTGTGGGATTGCCTAGCAGTGTCCTCATTCTGGGCAGAAATCATGGTGCAGATTTGGTATTGTAATCTTCTCTACCTTCAGCTTTATTTCATCTGTGTGGATGTTTTTCAAAAGAGCCATACCAATCAGGAGGACAGGCATGGTAGCCAACTGGAGAGCCTGATGTTTACATTCCACTGACTCATGAGCATAATTTTCAGATTTAGCAATCAAGAAGAGATTTGGTGATCAAATAATACTTGCAAGGCTTTTTTTGTAGAAAATGCTGAGCAGGAACTCATTTGCATATCAGGCCACGCCCCCTGACACCAAGCCATCTGGAACTGCATTCCTGTTCAAAAAAGGCCTGAATACTTACATGGACTCTTGGAATTCACCAGTGATTTTCTGAAGTCCAGAAGAATTAGTTTTGTCCTCTTTACTGCCTATACCTGGATAGACAAGACATACAGATTAGTATCCAATCTGATCTCCCTACTGTATCTTGTGCTATCATCCTAGTGTGATATATTTATTTTCCTCTTCCTGTCTTAACATACATAACTACTCGTGATGTCTTTCTTTCAAGCATTTGCACAATATAAAAATCATATAATACTGAAACAGTTTTATACAAAATCTACATCTTCTTTTACAATTAGAATTAGAAGGAACACCTTAGAACGTCGATGTATTTCTCCTCAATACTTTTCTTTTTAATGCAAAGCTTGAACTTCATACATTTCCTTTATTTAGCTAATGCAACCTTCACTCAGTGCCTACATATTTATATTGACCTTGCAAGTTTTCTTCCTACCGGGCTTCTTTAGCTAGGATAGCAGGAGAGATAAGAATCAACCTTCTCGGCCAAACAGCACACAGCATCCAATACCTGCCAGGTAACTCCCACAACTGGCTGGTCTGAACCTCAGTAGATGCAGTATCTGCTGCTGCTTTGAAGAAGATGCACCAAAATGCTACCTTCTTTCCACAAATATTAGAGATGTGGCCAACACTCAAATCAGCTGACCACCAGGAAAAGGTCATGGCATGGGCGATCAAAGAAGGTGGGAATGTCTCTAACAACTTATCCTGACATCTCATTCTGATAGTATTATTATTAACCAGATAGAATGAACTACGGGTTCCAATCACACAGTGATACTGTGGGCTTGCTCAGCATACCTTAGCAATAGATGCCAATCCCCAGCTGGGGGCAGAGGACCTCTGGTTTGGAGGCCCTCCCTCCACTTCAGGGCTAGCAGAAAGTGGGGGGGGGGAATAGGTTGAATGTCTGCTGGACACTCCATTATACCCTATGGAAACTGGTCTCCATGGAGCATAATAGAGAATTGAGCCCTGGGTATCCAAGGCTTGAGGGGACTGTTCTTTGAAGTAGAGGCACCAAACTATCTGATGCCTCTCCTCATAAAAAAACCACCCCCTAGGTTTCAAAAAGATTGGACCAGGAAGTCTAATTCTATAAGCCCCCAAAGAAAGTGCCCCCATCCTCCATTATTTTCAATAAAGGGAAGGCATTTAAAAGGCATGCATTCCCTTTGATTGTGATGGCCTGAACTCCTTTCAGAGTTCAATCGTGCTTGTCACAACCTTGCCCCTGGTTCCACTCCCAAAGTTTCCTTGCTCCACTCCCAAAGTCCCCAGATATTTTCTGCGTCTGACTTGGTGAACCTATGTAGATAGATTCAGGTGGGCAGCTGTGTTGTTCTGAAGCAGTAGATCAAAGCAAGAGTCAAGTTGTCCCTTTAAGACCAACAAAGTTTTATTCAGAATATAAGCCTTCGTGTGCTCTAAGCGCACTTCATCAGACAACAGTATGGAATGGCTAGCAGTCCTAAATATAGAGAATGTGGGCAGTGAGTTAGCATGCAGAGTCATGGAAATGTTTTTAGCAGATTAAAAGAATCACAAGAAAGCTAGAGGGATTTCCAAGGGGATGAGGAATTTGGAAGGCAGTTCATTCATTTGTTAAAGCCACAATAATCCTTAACTTCATGTTGATCCAACAGAGTTGAGGCCTCTGATATGGAAACTATATAAGAACAAAAGATGAGCATGTCTCCCAAGTTACACAGATCAGAATTTGTAATCCCACGTTTTGTGAGATTGCCTAGCAGTGTCCTCATTCTGGGCAGAAATCTTGGTGCAGATTTGGTATTGTAATCTTCTCTACCTTCAGCTTTATTTCAGCTGTGTGGACTTTTTTCAAAAGAGCCACACAAATCAGGAGGACAGGCATGGTAGCCAACTGGAGAGACTGTTGTTTACATTCCACTGACTCATGAGCATAATTTTCAGATTTTGTGATCAAGAAGAGATTTGGTGTTCAAATAACATTTGCAAGGCTTTTTTTGTAGAAAAAGCTGAGCAGGAACTCATATGTATATCAGGTCACACCCCCTGACATTACCATTGTATCACACAGGAACTTTTGTAGAAAATGCAGAGAGGAACTCATTTGCATATCAGGCCACCACACCCCCTGACACCAAGCCAGCCGGAACTACATTCTTGTGTGCTCCTACTCAAAAAAAGGCCTGGATACTTACATGGACACTCGGAATTCACCAATGATTTTATGATGTCCAGAAGAATTTCTTTGTCCTCCTTAATGCCTGTACCTGAACAAACAAGGCATACAGATTAGTATCTGAGCTGATCTCCCTACTATATCATGATATTGTGCTATTATGAAATCTTTCTTTTCCCATTACTGTCTTAACATACGTAACTACTAGTGATGTCTTTCTTTCAAGCATTTGCACAATATAAAAATCATGTAATACTGAAACCATTTTATAGAACAATTTGCATCTTCTATTAGTATTAGAATTACTTCTTGGGACATCTTAGGACACCAATATATTTCTCCTCAGTACTTTTCTTTTTAATGCAAAGCTTGAACTTTATACATTTCCTTTATTTAGCTAATGCAAACTTCTCTCACTGCCTGTGTATTTATATAGGCCTTGCAAGTTTTCTTCCCACCAGGCTAAGGTAGCAGGAGAGACACGGATCAACCTTCTTGGCCAGGCCGCACACAGCATCCAGTACTTGCCAAGTAACTCCCACGACTGGTTGGTCTGAATCTCAGGAGATGCAGTCTGTGCCCGCTGCTTTGAAGAAGGTGCACCAGAATGCTGCCTCCGTTCCACAAATAGTAGAGGTCAGGCCAGCGCTCAAATCAGCTGACCTCCAGGAAAAAGTCATGGCATGGGTGATCAAAGAAGGTGGAAATGTCTCTAACAACTTATCCTGACATCTCATTCTCATAGTATTATTATTATTAACCAGAAGGAATGAACTATGGGCACTGATCACACAGCGATACTGTCGGCTTGCTCAGTATACCTAAGCAAGGGTTGCCAATCCCCAGTTGAGGCCCTCCCCCAACTTCAGGGTTATCAGAAAGTATGGGGGGTGGGAAGGTTGAATATCTGCTGGGCACTCTATTATACCCTATGGAGATTGATCTCTTTTTTGAGGTAGAGGCACCAAATTGTCAGCATAGCATCTGGTGCCTCTCCTCAACCGCCTCCCCCAAGTTTCAAAAAGATTGGACCAGGGGGTCCAACTCTATGATCCCCTGGAGAAGGTGCCCCCATCATCTGTTATTTCTAATAGAGGGAAACTTTTAAAATGAGTGCGGTCCTTTAAAATACGATGGCCCTTCAGAGTTCAATTATGCTTGTCACAACCTTGATCCTGGCTTCACCCCCAACATCCCCTGATATTTCCTGCTGCAGACCTGGCAACCCTATGCTCAGCATTCCTTAGTATATCTGGAAATTAGAAACTAGTGATGGCAAATTTGCACTTTAGGTTGATGAGAGTCTAGGGTGCTCAAATAAATATGTCACCAGATTTGAATCTGCAGACTTGTAGTAATCCTGCCCCCCTCCCACAACGTCCATCTATACCTTGGGGTTAATAGCCACTAATAGACCTCTGCTCCATATGTTTATCCAATCCCCTCTTGAAACTGTCTATGTTTATAGCTGCCACCACCTCCTTTGGTAGTGAATTCTATATGTTTATCACCATTTGAGTGAAGTACTTTCTTTTATCCATTCTAACCGAACAGCTAAGCAATTTCATTGAGTGTCCATGAGTTCTTGTATTGTGAGAAAGGGAGAAAAGTTCTTTCTCTACCTTCTCTATTCCATGCATAATCTTGTAAACCTCTATCATGTCACCCCTCCGTCAACATTTCTCCAACTAAAGAGCCCCAAGTGTTTTAACCTTTCTTCATAAGCCAATGCACATCTGCACAGTGTGTGGACCTTCTATGGAAATCCAGGGCCATTTTCTCGAAAGACGCCTGCCCCAATCACACATCACCTTATTAGAAGGGTTCATTCTAAATGGACTACACTCAATGAAAAGATGCCATTCCTTCATTTTATTTTATTTTATTTATATCCTGCTCTCCCCATTACAGGCTCAGGGCAGCTAGCAACCAATAAAAATTACAAAATGTAAGGTATTAAAGCTGTAATATACAGTAAAACCAATAAAATTACAGATCTTAACAAATCTTTTGTAATCATGGCGCTCGTAAGGCTGGTACGGATTAACCTTCTCTGCCAGGTGTCAGCTGATATAGTTAATCCTTTGGCTTAGCAATTGTCTCCCTTTAGTTGTTAAAAGCCGTATGAAAGTGTTCAGTCTTGCAAGCCCTGCAGAACTGCGGTAGGTCCCGCAGGGCTCTGGTGTTCTCTGGGAGCACATTCCACCACATGGGAGCTGCTACAGAGAAAGCCCTGGTCCTGGTGGTAGTTACTCAGGCTTCCTTTGGCCAGGGGATCATTAAAAGATTCTGGGACCCTGAGTGCAGTGCTTTCTGGGACACATGTGGGGAAAAATGGTCTCAAAGGTAAGCAGGTCCCAGGCCATATAGGGCTTTAAAGGTTAAAACCAGCACCATGAAACAAATCCGGAATGCCACAGGCAGCCAATGCAGTGTTTTCAGTGCAGGTTGAATGTGCACCCGTACACACAGCTCCAATAACAACCTGGCCGCTGTGTTCTGCACTTGCTGCAGCTTCTAGATTTGAGACAAGGACAACCCCATGTAAAGAGTGTTACAGTAGTCTATTCTTGAGGTGACCGTAGAATTAATCACTTGTCGCCAGGTCACTGCACTCTAGGAAGGGGACCAATTGCCTTATCCTCCTAAGATGATAAAAAAGGCTGACCTGGCAGTGGCCACCACTTGGGTGTCCATTGACAATGAAGGCTCCAGGAGTTCCCCAAGACTTAACTTTAGACACTGGCACCAACAGTGCCCCATCGAAGGTCGGTAGGGGAACCTCTTTTCACAGACTGCCACAACCCAGGCGCAGGACCTTTGTCTTCACTGGATTCAGTTTCAGTTGACTCTGCCTGAGCCATTTCACCACAGCTTCCAACACCAGGTCTAGATTTTCCAGGGCGCAGCTGGACTAGTCACCCATCAATAGATAGAGCTGGTGTCATCCACGTACTGATAGCATCCCAGCCCATATCACCAGACGATCTGGGCAAGGGGGTGCATATAGATGTTAAACAGCATCAGGGAGAGAACCTTCCCTTGAGGCACCCCCCCATTGCCACCTTTTGTCCCTGACCGTGGAGGAAAGAGGTAAGTCATTGAAGGGCAGGCCCCTGAATCCCTGCATCAGTGATGCGGCAGGTCAGTAACTCGCGGTCGACTGTATCAAATGCAGATCTAACAAAAACAGTATTGCCAAGCCACCTTGATCCAGATGCCTCTGGAGGTCATCCATGAGGACGACCGGTACCATCTCCATCCTGTGACCCAGGTGGAAGCTGGACCAGAATGGATCTAACTCGGAAACATCATCCAGAAACCCCTGTAACAGAATTGCCACTGCCTTCTTGATAACCATACCCAAAAATGGTAAGTTCAACATCAGCCAATAGTTTGCCAATATGGCTGGGTCTACAGATGACTTTTTGAGGAGAGGGTAAACTACTGCCTCTTTGAGAGACATGGGAAAGTCCCTTCAGACAAGGACCTGTTGACAATTTCCTGCAACGAGACTCGCAGCCCTAACCTGCAAGAACATGTCAGCCAGGATGCGCACAGGTCCGAGTTGCAGGTAGTGGGGCGTACAGTACAGAGGGCTCTGTCAACTTCCTCCAGGCTGAGTGGAATGAAATGATCCAAGATCAAACCAGAAGACATGCTCAGAGCCTTGAGTTCACTTACTGTGTCAAAATTGGTGGGGAGGTCACAGCGGAGTGATAAAACCAAAAAAAAATTGCAAAAGCCTCACAGCCAATTCCCATTCCTTGATGTTTGGTTTGCCTTGTGGCAGGTTAATAAGGGTCCAAATTGTACTAAATAACTGGGCCAGATGCAAATCCAATGACGCAATCTGGGTTGCAAAGTAAGCCGCCTTTGCAGCCTTGACTGCCATCTCATAGGTCTTCATAAACAGCCTAGAAGATGTTCCAATCACCTCGTCATGAGTACACCACCATTGCCTCTCTAGCTGTCTAAGCTGCCATTTCATGAGCTGTAACTCTGAGGTGTACCATGGTGCAAGCCACGAACGGTGATGAAGAGGGCACGGGGAGCAATCTCATTGATGGCCATGGAGAGTCATTGGTGCCACACCTCCACTTGCTCATCTAATGAGTCACCAGGGGGCCAGAAATCCCGTAAAGCCATCCGAAACCACATAGGGTCCATTTGGCTTTGCAGGTGAGCTAAAATATGCTCACCACCTAAACAGGATTGGGGTGAAACTTCCATACAAGCCTTCAGGGCATAGTGATCCAACCATGGCACTGCTTCAGCAATAATCTGGCTCACCAAAACTCCCACCATGAAGATCAGATCCAGTGTATGCCCAGCCTGATGGGTAGTAGTTGTTACATATTGAGAGACTCCCAGTGCTGCCATGGATGACACCAGATCCATCGCCTGAGTGGAGTTCACATCATCAGCATGGATGTTGAAATCACCCAGGACTAAAAGCCACAAGTATTCCAGACTGCTACAGCCTCCATCAGGGATGGCAAGGCACTGGCTGCTGCATTAGGCGGTTGGTACACCAGCCAGATAGCCAACCTCTCCCAATATCCCATAGGCTGACACCCTCAATGCCAGTGATCACTGGAGGCGGGAGTGCCCTGAAGGAGTAAGCCTCCCATATGAGTAGGGCCACTCCACCCACTGCCCACTAGTCAGTGATTGGTGAAGGACTGAGTACATGTGGGGAACCATTTGAGAGACAGCTACTGTCTGTCTCTCCATCTCGCACCCAGGTCTCAATCACATAAGCCAAGTCCACAGCCTGCTCATGCAGGAAGTCTCGAAGGACTGAGATCTTGTTATTAATAGACCTGGCATTGCACAACACCAAGAATGGAGGTGAGTAATTTCTCTTGGCCCCACTGCCTGCTACTGTCGAGATAGGACATAGGTGGGAAGGGAAGGGAACCTTCCCATATCTCAGTCCCCTTCCCTTTGATTTCTGCCTATTCCCACCACCTTACTTTCCCTGCCCCAGGAGCACTGGGATCCCCTGGCCAGACATCACCACTAGATGATGAATAAACCAACCGGTGAACACACAAGCCTTGCTAGTATGTTGAAAGAGACATATGAGCAAACTGGATTTCATTTTCATAAACCTGTAGAAATAATTCCAAAACTATTAACTGTTGTTTTTTTCAAAATTTGTAGATGGCTCACTGCAAATTTAGACTTGTGTAGAGTGTTAAAGCTGCAGTACTCAGTCCTCTGCTCACAACCTGAGTTCGATCCCTGGCAGAAGCTGGATTTTCAGGTAGCCAGCTCCAGGTTGACTCAGCCTTCCATCCTTCCGAGGTCAGTAGAACGAGTACCTACTACACAGCTTGCTGGAGGGAAAGTGTATATGACTGGGGAAGGCAAGGCACCCCGTAAAAAGTCTGCCATGAAAACGTTGTGAAAGCAACGTCACCCCAGAGTCGGAAACATCTGGTGCTTGCACAGGGGACCTTTCCTTTCCTGGCTAGTATTGAACAGGCATGAAGAAAAGTCAATAGGGTAGAGATTAGAATATAGAACTAAGACTGAATGAAACCAGATTCAAATCTTGGTTGCATGAAGTAGATATTCTCTGGGTAACCTTGAGCCACAGGACTGTTGGGAGAATAAATGGGAGTCCAGCAGAATTATGTAGATCACCATAAGCTCACTTTGGAATCAGGCCTCAGCAGCAGTGTAAGGGTCATCAGTCTATTCCTTCCCATTGGAACTGATTTCAGCGACTGATTATCAGCTATGTTCCCAAACAGTGGGCTGGAAGGACAACGGACACCAGCATGCTTCTAAAATCCTCATGAAACCAACATACCATGAAACCAAATAGTCACTATTTCATCTCAAGCTGTCAAAAGTGTATAATGTTCAAGTGTAAGTTGTGTTGCTGCTTCATAGGTTGATGTATTGTGGTAAGAGCTTTGATGGTCTGCAGAAAAGGTTGCCAACCTTCCAGTGATACGATACAAAAAATAAGCGTTTTTTGGAAGCGTATGCCTGAGTTTTGGTTTCAGTGATCTTCTGTTTTGCGAGAGTGGTTTCTACTTGAAAAAGCCTTGCCGGGGAAAATGTGGAACAACGTTGCTAGTGTGCCCATAGGATTTCAACAGGATCACCGTCTTTGGATATTAGTACTGAGGCTTAGTTGTCTAGTTTCAACTAGAAACGTGGTTTCTGTTCTGAACCTGAGCACCTTCAACACAATGACATATCAACTTTGATAGACTGTGGGAAGATTTGGGCTTTTGCCCTGCATTTGAGAATTTGAATTTTGATATTGTTGGTATACACATAGCTTTGGAATTTGTATCTATGAATTGCGCTTATGATAAAATTAATTTTCACAGACCTCAAGGTGATGGCTGGAGATCTCCTGGGATGACAACTGATCTCCAGGTGCCAGATATCAGTTCACCAGGAGAAATGGCTACTTTGGAAGGTGGACTTGATGGCATCTCTGAAGTCTCTGCCCTTCTCAGGCTCCACCTCCAAAATCCCCAGTGATTTCCCCACCCAGAACAAGCAGCCCTATCTGCCAGACATCTCAGATGCATGAAGTGAATCACCAGAAGATATAATTACACATGCAAAAACTGGGCACACAGCTAAACCACAGCTGTGATTGACCTGATTGAATATTTGTAGGGGAGAAGAAGTGTCCCAGTTTCAGCCCTAGTTAACATACTTAAGCCTACTGGGACATTCCAACTCAGAACCTTCACACTGGACAGGGTCTTCGAAGAACGGGGTCATCAGACTGCCAGAAGCGGTAAGACCAAAGCTGCTCTGACACAGGCAGTACTGTTTAGTGCCAGGCACTCATAGAGTTACAGTTAAATGACCTGCAGCACCAGGTAAAAATATGTTTGCCCCTATGAGTAATAACCCCTGTTCTGCAGTCTGACATGCAACCTCGTGTCATTTTCAGAATCTTCCCATCTATGAATAAAAAGAGAGAGAGAGAAGGGTCAGTATGAAGGCCATGTCCTACAAATCTCTTATGTTCAGCATCGTGATCCTTCTGTTGATGTGTATGTTCTCCATTCATGACTGTTCATGCTTCAAGAGTTCTGCCAAGCATAAATAGAACAATTATTATGAAACTATTTCAATCTAGACAGGGATTAGGTTTGTGAAATGGTAACCTTCTGAATTCTGTTTTAATTAGTGAGTTTTGATTAGTAAATTGGTTTGTTTGGTTTTATGTTTAGTTGTTTTAGAAATATGCAATTTGTTTTATTTGATGTGACCCGCCCTGAGTCCAATTGGGGAGGGTGGGATAGAAATAGGAAGGAAGGAAGGAAGGAAGGAAGGAAGGAAGGAAGGAAGGAAGGAAGGAAGGAAGGAAGGAAGGAAGGAAGGAAGGAAGGAAGGAAGGAAGGAAGGAGAAATTTTCCAACAAGCACAAGAGGAAAAACATCAAAAGAGCTGGATAGCAGTCCATTGCACTCTGTGTTGTTTCCATTAACTTGGATTTGCTGCCTAAAGGTTTATGAGCCATTTTCTGCATCCCATATAGTAAGTATATCGCAGGGTGACTTTTTGTTGTTGTTGTTGGTCTGCAGTGTCTTCTAACAGTGTAATCTTCCTCTTATTGTGTTCTTATGGGCTGCCTCAAGTATCAAAAAGAAAGGTATGTTATAGATGAAAAGAAATAGAATTTCACAGAAGCTCTGCCTCCAAGTGCCAACATTACAGATTGAAGAAAAAAGTATTTCTGCAAGTAGAAAAGAACAGCTTGAAAAAAATTACTAAGGATGGGCAGTCCGGTTCTGCCAGAGTAGATCTGGCTATTAGATTGTGGGACACAGCTTTAATTAGGAAGGCCACCAGCCTGCTCAAGTACCAGCTTTAAGGGTTAAGACAGCTAGGCCTGACTGAGAAGAAGAAAAGAGTTACTAACATGATCCCAGCTTTATCTGTAACAGACACATAACTTGCACTTTTGCCCTACAGTGATTCTACTATGCTTGAAGTAACAATAGAGGCAAAGGGGGAACCTAGACTCCAGAAATGAATTTATGTGGTCAATGAACATGCAAAGTAAAATTTCTTTCTGCAACATAAATCCTGAGCAATTAGTTGATGCCACCCTGGTAAAAAGTATCAGTAGTGTTCAGTTGGCTCTTGCGATGAAATTATGATTGATGTAATAGCCAATATGTCCATATGCCAACATGTGCTAAAGTGTCATCATAGGTACATAAGGGTTTAACCACCCTGAAAGGGGAGGGAGCAGGCAAACAAAACAGGTTATAGGTGAACCCTCCTGGTGCTGCTGAAGCCCTGTGTTATACATCTGCTTTAGACAGTGTTAAAAGGAAGATTGGCATTGATTTCGCACTCACCCTAAGCCACTCTCACGTTTGTCTTCTCAGCAAGGCTTCCTTCCAATTTCACACTATCTGCCCCGGGGCTGCAGCAAGAGTCGGCGTTTTCACGCAGCAAACAAAAGCTGCTAAAAACCAGTTTCTGTTTCCTGCGTGAAAACTCCAACGCTTGCTGCAGCCCCGGGGCAGATACTGTAAAATTGGAAGGAAGCCGTGCTGAGAAGATGAATGTGAGAGTGGCGTAAAGTGAGTGCAAAATCGGTCTGCTGCTTTTGTCTATAGAGAAAGGAACAGCACCCATGCCTTTGGTTGGATTTGGCCATCTTACCCAAAAAAATCATTTGGCTACATGAGGTCTGCCAACAGGACTCACCTTTTTGAGTTCTTCGAATGAAGCAGGATTGCGTTCCGTGTATAGTGCATTCAAATTGCGTTAATTTGCACCTGTTATCAGGTGCAACAATAAAACAGCTTAGGCACGTGGCACCTCCAACTGGGACAGCAAATGGAAAAAGGAGAGTGTCAATGAGCATCCCCAAAACCCAGACATAGCAGTTGCACACAGCAATGCTGAACCTCTGCTTCAAAGGTTTCTCAAAAAAATGGAAGATTGAGGAAGGAGAGAGTTACACTGCTTTTCTGTTTTAAAGGAGGCCACCCTAACACCAGTCCAAAAATGCTTCCACAACCCCCTTACCCCATCCCCCAAACAAATCTAGCTTTTAATGTGCCATGGAAAGCTGATGTTAAATGTGTAATATGATGCAGGTTAATTTGTGGAAATACTTCGGTTCCGAAAATCAGATACAGTCTGGGAGGACAAGATCTTCTCTAGCAGAAACAGTTCTATGGGCCTGTTTTTATCAATCCACTCCTAACTACTTTCTCCTCCATATCTATCTGGAATTCCCATTATAGAAGACATGGGAATGGATGTGCCATTCCCATCAGTCCCTCATGACACAGAATACTGTAGGACCACACTTTCACTGCACACACTGCTCAACTGCTAGATCAGGCAATGTGCGACTGACTATGGAAGCACAGGGGCTACAGGCTGGTTCTCTGGATTACTGTGTAATTGCTGGATAGCCCAGGATAGCCCAGTCCCATCAGGTCTTGGAAGCTAAGCAGGGTCAGCCTTGGGTAATATTTGGAAGGGCGACCTCCAAGGAATACGAGGGCCATGAGGCAGAGGCAGGCAATGACAAACTACCTCTAAAACATTCCTTGCCTTAAAACAAGTCCAGCTCACCACCTAGTGGTGCATAATGCGAAAGGAGCTAGAACATCTGGCTTCCACCTCCTCCCCATTTATACTAACTGAAACATGTCCCCCCTCCACTATTCCTTTTCCCTTTAAAGTGCAAGGTGGTTCGTGAAACTGGTTGTGTGGAAATGTTAAACTGCCCCTAGCAGTCCTAATCTAAGCCAACAGGCCACACAGATACAGTTCTGTTTTTAAAAACAAATCTGTAATCACATCCCATCTACTACAAACCTCCTGGCATGTTCAGATTGACCCACCTGTTTCTAAGGAGAGTATCATTAAGACACAAAGCAGCAGAATATCATTCATCTGAATTTTCATTCTGAAAAACACAAACATAAGATTAAAAGTGTGCATGAATTCTGTAAAGCATCTGTCAATAGACTATGGGCAAAGTACCTTCCATCTTGGCTTCATTGATATTAATATTGCAATGGAACAAGTAAAACTACCAGCCAGAAAAGACAATATTAAGCTATATCTGCCAACAGCCAGACTGCAGCTGTGGCAGATTCATTTGGGGATTCACAAACTCTAAAGTACAGTGCATGCATTGTTAGCTGATCCAACAGCTATCATTAACTATTCAATATTTTCTTAGATCTGCAAGCAGATTTCATGTGTGGTTCAGAAACTCCCTTCTTTGGATTTGGAGTTAAGCCTTCTGATTTTCTGGATCGACACCATCTCTCAATACAAGGAAGCTGGAGGGATTTCCAAGGGAACGAGGAATTTGGAAGGGCAGAGGGAAGGCAGTTCATTCATTTGTTAAAGCCACAATAATCCTTAACTTCATGTTGATCCAACAGACTTGAGGCCTTTGATATGGAAACTATATAAGAACAGATTATGAGCACGTTTCCCATGTTACACAGGTCAGAATTTGTTACACAGGATTACCTAGCAGCTTCTTCATTTTGGGCAGAAATCATGATGCAGATTTCGCAGAGAGCCAGTTGGTGTAGTGGTTAAATGTGTAGACTCTTATCTGGGAGAACCAGGTTTGATTCCCCTCTCCTCCACTTGCACCTGCTGGCATGGCCTTGGGTCAGCCATAGCTCTGTAAAAAGGCCAGCCAGGAAAGTAAAAAGGCCAGCCAGGAAAGACAGTATTAAGCTATAACATCCATCAGCCAGACTGTAGATGTGGCAGATTTATTCGGGAATTCACAAACTCTAAAGTACAGTGCATGCACTGATTAGGCTTCCCAACCCTCCCGCCCTGGCGGGGGACCCCAGGATTTCCACCCTCTCCCCCCGCTCCCACAAAAAATGGAAGCGGGGGGAGAGGGGGGAAATGGCACCAAGCCGCTGGATCCTGGAGCCGGCGAGGCCGCTGCACCACTGTCGCCCCCTCCCCGCCCACCGCAGTTTCTCCTCCGAGATGGGCCCAGGCTGAGCCCATCTCGGAGGAGCAGCCAAGAGGCGGCAGCAATGCAGGGGAGGGTGAGGCAGGCCAGGAGCATGGCGAGCCACGAATCCGGGCCCTTCTAGGACCCGGACTTGCGACTTGCCACGCTCCCGGCCCGCCTCCACCCCCCCCCCTCCGCTTCCATCCCAGAGGCGAAGCGGGTGAGGCCGCTGCGCCGCTGCTGCCTCTACTCTGCTCGCCGTGGCTGCTCCTCCAAGATGGGCTCAGGCTGAGCCCATCTCGGAGGAACAGCCACGGCGAGTGGAGAAGAGGCTGCCGCGCCGCTGCCGCCTCTACTCTGCTCACCGTGGCTGCTCCTCCAAGATGGGCTCAGGCTGAGCCCATCTCAGAGGAGCAGCCACGGCGAGCGGAGCAGAGGCGGCAGCTGCGGGGCGGCTCGCCACGCTCCCCGGCACCATTTCCCCCCTCCTCCCTAGCTCCAACCCAGTGTCTCCCGGCTCCACCCCCAAAGTCTCCTGGCTCCACCCCCAAAGTCCCCAGATATTTCTGGGGTTGGATTTGGCAACCCTAGCACTGATAGCTGATCCAACAACAATCGTTGACTATTAAATATTTTCTGAAATCTACAAGTCAGATTTCATGTGTCGTTCAGAAACTCCCTTCTTTGGATTCGGAGTTTAGCCTTCTGATTTTCTGGGCCAATAAAAGGAAACTAGAGAGATTTACAAGGAGACATAAGGAATTTCGAAGGGCAAACGGAAGACAGTTCTTCTGTTTGTTAATGCCACAGTAATCCTTAACATCATGTTGATCTAACAGAGTTGAGGCCTCTGAAATGGAAACTATAGAAGAGCAAAATATGAACATGTCACCCATGTTACACAGATCAATATTTATAATTGCCTAGCCATGTCCTCATTCTGGGTGGAAATCATGACACAGATTGTGTATTGCTGTCTTCCCTACCTTTAGCTTTATTCCACTTGTGTGGACTTTTCAAAAGAGCCACACAGATCAGGAAAGGTGTGATGGCCAGCTGGAGAGCCCTATTTACATTCCACTGACTCATGAGCATAATTTTCAGATTTAGCAATCAAGAAGAGATTTAGGGATCACACGGCCAAAGTATACTTACATGGACACTTGGAATTCACCAGTGATTTCTTAAGTCCTCTTTATGCCTCCACTTTAACAAACAAGACATATAGATTAGTATCTGATCTCCTTCCTGTATCTTGTCCAAATATGATACATTTATTTTCCCATTACTTTCTAAATATGTGTTACTACTCATGATGTCTTTCGTTCAAGCATTTCCACAATATAAAAATCATATAATACTGAAACTGTTTTTATAGAAGAATCTATATCTTCTGTTAGAATTACTTCTTGGGATGCCTTGGGACACCATATGTATATCTCCTCAGTACTTTTCTTTTTAATGCAAAGCTTGAACTTCATACATTTCCTTTATTTAGCTAATACAACCTTCATTCAGGTCTGCGTTATTTATACAGGCCTTGCAAGTTTTCTTCCCACCGGGCTTCTTTAGCTAGGATAGCAGGAGAGACAAGAATCAACCTTCTCGGCCAGACAGCACACAGCATCCAGTACTTGCCAAGTAACTCCCACAACTGGCTGGTCTGGACCTCAGTAGATGCAGTTTCTGCCGCTGCTTTGAAGAAGGTGCAACAGAATGCTGCCTCCGTTCCACAAATAGTAGAGATCCGGCCAACACTCAAATCAGCTGACCACCAGGAAAAGGTCATGGCATGGGCGATCAAAACAGGTAGGAATGTCTCTAACAACTTATCCTGACATCTCATTCTGATAGTATTATTATTATTAACCAGATGGAATGAACAATGGGCACTAATCACACAGCCAGCGATACTGTGGGCTTGCTCTGCATACCTTAGTGAGGGCTGCTAATCCCCAGTTGGGGGCAGGGGATCTCCTGGTTTGGAGGCCCCCCCCCACTTCAAGGTTTTCAGAAAGTGGGTGGGGGAGGGGTTTGAATGTCCACTGAGCACTCCACTATACCCTAGGGAGACTGGTCCCCATAGGATATGACAGAGAATTGATCTGTGAGTATCTGGGGCTCTGGGAGGCTGTTTTTTGAGGTAGAGGCACCAAATTTTCAGCATAGCACCTGGTGACTCTTCTCAAAAAAACACCACCTAGGTTTCAAAAATATTGGACCAGGGAGTCCAATTCTATGAGTCCTCAAAGAAGGTGTCCATTTCCAATGGGAAGGCATTTAAAAGAGGTGCAGTCCCTTTAAATCTAAAGGCCAGAGAGCAGTCATTCTTATCACAACCTTGCTCCACCACCAAAGTCTCCTGGGTGCCCCCTTCCACCATTATTTCCAATAGAGGGAAGGCTTTTAAAATGAATGTGGTCCCTTTAAAAGTGATGGCCAGAGATCCCTTCAGAGTTCTGTCGTGCTTGTCACAACCTTGCTCCTGGCTCCACCCCCAAAGTCTCCAGGTTATTCCTGCCTCAGACCTGGCAGCTCTATTCTCAGCATTCCTTGGTATATCTGGAAATGAGAAACTAGTGAAGGCAAATCTGCACTTTAGGTTGATGAGATTCTAGGGTGGTCTGATAAATCAACCACCAGATTTGAATCTGAGGACTCGAAGCAATACTGCCCCCTCACCACTGCCACTAGGCCTTGGACAAGCCTTTTTTTTCAGTTTCTCTTCTTGAAAAACTGCAAAAAATTTCAGAAGTTTTTTATGAGGAGAGAAAATAAATATTGTCACCAGCACCCTATTTTTGAGTTTGAAACATCAAACTGTCAACATAAAATCTGGTGCCTCTTGTCAACTGCCACCACCACCCCCCGCTTGTGACAGTTGACGATGGGCACCAGATTTTATGTTGACTATTTGGTGTTTCTAACTAAAAAATAGGGTGCTGGTTACAATATTTAACCCCCCTCCCCAAGTTTCAAAAAGATTGGAACAGAGGGTCCAATTCTATTATCCCCCAATGAAGGTGCCTGGGTGTCCCCCCCCCCCCATCTTCCACTATTTCCAATAGAGGAAAAGCTTTTAAAATGAGCATGGTCCTTGAAAATACGATTGCCAGAACTCTCTTCAGAGTTCAGTCGGGCTTGTCACAACCTTGCTCCTGACTCCACCCCCAACGTCCCCTGATATTTCCTGCCTCAGACCTGGCAACGCTAGCTCAGCATTCCTTAGTACATCTGGAAATAAGAAACTAGTGATGACCAGTCTGCACTTTAGGTTCATGAGATTCTAGGGGGCTCCAATAAATCAGCCACCAGATTTGAATCTGCAGATTTGTGGTAACCCTGCCCACTTCCACCGCTGTCAGTTTCTCTTTCGGAAAAATTGCTATAGATTTCAGAAACTCTTTAAGAGGACAGAAAATAAATATTGTAACTGGCACCCACCACATTAAGAAACTATTTTAAATGGGCGTTTTCGCACTGACCTTAAGCAGCATCGACGCCCATCTTCACCGCGCAGGATCTGCGCGGATTTCGCACTAATTGCCGTGGAGCACCCGGAAGAGCCGGAAAGCCCCGCGGCTTTTGCAGCGCAAACGGAAACCGCCAAAAAACAGTTTCCGTTTGCACCACAAAAGCCGCGGGGCTTTCCGGCTCTTTCGGGTGCTCCGCGGCAATTAGTGCGAAATCCGCGCAGATCCTGCGCGGTGAAGAGGGGCGTCGATGCTGCTTAAGGTCAGTGCGAAAACGCCCATAGCCTAATAAAGTTATTGTCAATGTAGTCATTGACAATATTCAAAGTATTCATGTGTCTATATTCATCAGTCTCTTTTCCAGACCAGTTTCAACAGTGAAAACTATGTTTTGTCTGTAGTAAATTTGGGGATGTTTTCCCTTTGAACATATGATTTTTCAAAAGTGAGGTGTCACTGTTATCTTACAGAGAATATTCAGAGCTGAGGTTTAAACATGAGAGCCAAAGGCTACACTCCAAGAGGAAACAGCTCTACATGAAACACAAGCAATAAAACATCACATAACACTTCTAGCAAAACTATTTGCCATCTAGGGTAAAATTGATTCAGACTGAATTCATGCAGATATCAAAAGTCAACTAAATACTTGAACACAAAGAACCCACAGAATGGAACCGAAGGCAAGTCTCCAGAACATAAATGTGAACAGTGGGATGAATTATCATTCCATGATTTTCTTTCCTTTGTTGGTATTAACTTTCAAAGCCCTTTATGGTCAGGGACCTGCCTATCTACGGGACCGCCTTTCCCCATATATTCCCCAAGAGAACTGCGATCAGGGACAAAAAATCTGCTGTCTGCCCCTGGCCCAAAAGAAGCCAGGCTGTGTGTGATGAGATCCAGGGCTTTTTCGGTGGCAGCACCAGAACTTTGGAACACCCTTCCAGAAGCCATAAGGACCCTGTGGGATTTGTCTGCGTTCTGCAGGGCCTGTAAGACCGAATTGTTTAAACAGGCTTTTGCGGTTTGAAAAAGGGCTGCCACCGGACATCTTACAGAATGTTGGTGATCACAGTCAAGAATTTAATACCGCCTATACAGTACTGAAATAGCGCCATAGAATGGTTTAAAAGCTGATATACATAAATTATGGTTTTATATGTTTTATTGGATTAATTGTATTTTATGATGTTGTAAGCCACCCTGAGTCCGCTTGCGGAGAGGGCGGGATATAAATTGAAAGTAATAAATAAATACCATATTTTTCATAGCTCTCTCATAAAGCAATCCTGAGACATCTATGCAAAATAGGCTAGGAGAAAAGGAAGAAAATCATGGAATGATAACCCATCAACTGGTCAATTTCCTGTTCTGAAGGCTCTATTTATACTTCATTAGAGCCTATCAGACCAAGAAATATTCACTGGACCTCTGAACTCAGATTTCCCCTCAGCAGAGGATATGAAATCAGAACGAGCAGGTAATGGTAAGATCAGCTCTCAGCTTCAATGGGCGTTTTCGCACTGACCTTCTAGTGGCGCGACCACCCTCTTCACACCGGAGGATCTGCCCGGATTTCGCACAAGAAGCGCCAGCGCACCCAAAAGAGCCGGCGACTTCCGTCGTGAAACCCGCTCAAACGGAAACCGCCAAGAAGCAGGAAAACGTTTGAGCGGGTTTCGCGACGGAAGTCGCCGGCTCTTTTGGGTGCGCCGGCGCTTCTTGTGCGAAATCTGGGCAGATCCTCCGGTGTGAAGAGGGTGGTCGCGCCACTAGAAGGTCAGTGCGAAAACGCCCAATGCAATCATAGAGCTGGAAGCTGGCTTCTGTGGGCTGATAGGATTTCAAAGTTTCCTCTGGAACTTCTACTCCAAGTCATCACCCCTTCATGGATAAAAATACATTTTCACTGAATGCATGGAGTTGGCAATGCCCGTATTCCAGGCTGCTGTGAAAGGAGGACTAGGCAGACGAAGTGCTAAAGATCCTGGTAACTCTGGGGTCTACACAGAGAGGTGCCAGGCTTTTTGGCACCCTAGGCGAGGCTACCTACTTGCGCCCTGCCCCCAACCAATTTTAAAAAGAGAAGAAATGTAGGGAAAATGAAGAGCCCAAAATGTGAAACTTTGTACATGTTTTATTTGTGTTTTTTTAAAAAAATAATTTTAACTTTTAAAAAATGTGAGAATAATCATTGATTTTCTCCTTTGTAACATCAACTGTCTCCCAAAATGGCTAAGCTATGGCTAACACACTCCTGAGAATGCTAAATGGTGTACATGCAAAGTCAGGGCACTGTGATCTTCAGCATAAAAAGGAACAAGCTGGGTATCCAGAAGGAATAATGCAGGAAAGGATGAATTACATGGAAATGTCCCCCCACCCCACACACATCTCCAAATCTCTTCCACCAGGATTCTATAAATTCAGGGGCTTGAAACCCATGAAGCTGCCTTATAGGAAATCAGACCAGTAGTCCACCAAGGTCTACTCAGACTGGCAGTGGGAGCTCAAAGCCAGCTGCGCTGTTATGCTTATGGGTATGCTGTGAACAATGTGGGTAGCCACAACTTTAACTTTAAATGCATTCTCCAAGCTGCCAGCTGGCTTGGCTTGAAGAAATGTGTTAAAAAGACAAATGCCTTCTCCAAGCTGGCCAATGGGGTGGTAGGGTATTCGAGAGAAACAGCCACATCTGGCTCTTGAGCTACTGTTTGGGACACCCCTGGCCTATAACAAAAGGAGAAAAACAAAATTTATGTGTAATGTACTGAGTCACAAGACGGTTTGAAGGCAATATGCTTTATTCGGTGGTACATTACAAGAGAGGGAATTCGCGGGCCGGGTCCCGCTTATATACATTCACCGGAACTGCCCCCCAGTCTGACCAGTCCAATCCTGTCCAGTCAAACTTCCCGCCACAGATTTTGATGGGCGGGGCATCTAGCGAGCTACATCCGGGGACCCATGGGTTTCCCTGGGTCACCTCTGTAGCGATCGCCATGTGGTACATTAGCTTATGTTTCAAGACATAACACTCCTCCCCCCCAGTTCAGGACACACAGTCTTGCAAGTAAGCTGGGGCCTTGCGTTCCCTGGTCGACCTCCTTTGAGTTACTTGTGGAGTAGGAGCAATCACCGGGGCTGCCGTGGCTGCTGCAGCAGACGGGGAGGCAATTTCCCCGCGTGGCTGTCCACCATCTGTTGCCCTTCTGGTGCCCCTACACCTGGGGGTCGCCCCCGCCCCGGTGCTGCTCTTCCGCCCGATCGGTCGGAGCGGTCGGCTGGGGCGGGGTAGCCCTCCGTGTGGGTGCAGCTGTTGGTTCATCCTCGTTCCGTACTACAGCCGGCTCTTCTCTTCTGTGACGGCGCATCTGATCTATATGCCTCCACAGGATTTGGCCCCCCTCCGTCGAGATGTCATAGTGGCGGGAACCAGTCATGCGCAGCACCCGACCCACTACCCACTCGGGGCCGCTTGTGTAGTTCCTTGCGTACACCGGATCCCCCGGAAAGAACCCCCTAGCCGCTTCCCTGATCTCGGGAGACCTGCAGAGGTTGGTGGCCCGGTCAGGGTGCAACCGGTCTAACCTTGTGATCAGCTTCCTTCCCATTAACAACTCGGCTGGGCTCACCCAGTGACTGGGTTGGGGGTGATTCTATTGTCAAATAAGAAGGCGGCCAGGCGGTGGTCCCAGTCCCCCGGTACTATGCGTCCCAGGGCCTCTTTTGTGGTGCGTACCATCCACTCTGCTTGGCCGTTGGTGGCCGGATGGAAGGGGGCGGACCGTATATGTTTTATTAGGTATCTCTGCAAGAACTCCCAAAATTCTCGGGAGGTGAACGTGGTCCCATTATCCGAGACGATGGTGTCAGGAATCCTGTGTGTGCAAAGGCCCCTGCGCAACACTCGGACCGCCGCCGCCGTTGAGGTGGAGGCTATGGGGATAACTTCCAACCACTTGGTGTAAGCGTTCACCAGAATGAAGAATGTTTGGCCTTGAAATGGCCCCGCAAAGTCAATATGTAACCTAGACCACAGCCTCCTACGGGCTTTCCAGCGGTTGACCGGGGCACTGGGCGGTTCGGGCCGGGACTCCTGGCAGGCTTGGCACCTTCGAACCCACCCCTCGATCTCTTCGTCCATCCCCGGCCACCATACATAACTGCGTGCTAGGGCCTTCATCCGTACAATCCCAGGATGAGTTTCATGTAGGGCCTCCAGCACTTGTTTCTGCAATGGGGGGGGGAACTACCACCCTGCTTCCCCAGAGAAGACACCCCTTGTGCATGGACAGTTCTTCCCTGCGTGTCGTGAATGCCCTGAATTCGTCGGCCTGTTTTCCCTCGGGCCATCCCCTCCCCACCCAGTCGAGAACCCGCGTGAGTATTTTGTCCCGCCCTGTGACCTTCGCTACCTCGGCGGCATGGAGGGGTCTCTCCAGTAGCGTTTCAATGAGCATCACATGGTGGGCTGGGGCCGGGTGCATGGAGGCCCAACGGCAGGCGACTGAGGGTGTCCGTGTGACCCATCGCCTTGCCCGGGCAGTGGACCAGGGCATACGAATAAGAGTTCAGGAACTGATTCCACCGCAGGACGCGCTGCAACAGAATCTCTGGTGTTTGGCGGTCTGGGGCGAGGAGTCCCAGGAGCGGCTTGTGGTCCATGGCGATTATAAAAACATCTACCATACAGGTAGTCATTAAATTTATGCACCCCCGCCAAGATTGCCAAGGCCTCCTTATCAATCTAGGCATAGTTGCGCTCTGCGAGGGGTCAGGGTCCTAGAGTAATATGCTATCGGAATCTCCCTCCCGTCTGGGAGTTGGTGACCCAGGACGGCGCCCACCCCGTATGGTGACGCATCACATGCTAAGACTACCGGCAGGGCTTCATCAAAATGGTGGAGTTAATGGATACAAGGAGCTCCTTGACCATTTGAAAAGTGGCTGCCTGCTTCTTTCCCCAAACCCACGGGGCGTTTTGGTCTAAGAGCCTGTGGAGGGGTTCTGCTATGGCCGCTTTGTGGGGCAAAAATGAATGATAAAAATTTAATAACCCCAAGAAACTTTGTAGCTCCGCCTTGCATGTGGGGGCCAGGGCATCCACTATGGCCTTGGTTTTGTCGGCCATCAGGTGGATCCCCGCAGCGTCCGCCGCAAACCCCAAGAACTTCACCCTCGGCACCCCGAGGGAACACTTTTCGCGCTTGACTTTCAGTCCAGCCGCCTGGAATCTGCGGAGTACCTCTCGCAGACGGTTGCTGAACTCCTCTGCGTCTGGTGCGGCAATCAGAACATCATTGAAAAACGGTTGCACCCCGGGGATCCCTTTGAGGAGAGAATCCATGAGGCTCTGAAAGACCCCCGGATCCACACTCACCCCAAATTGCAACCGCCGCACCCTAAAAGCTCCCCTGTGGGTCACTATGGTCTGGGCTTCCGCCGTCTCGGCGCCCACTGGGAGCTGCTGGTATGCCTGGGCCAAGTCCAGCTTCCCCAAATTTTTTGACCCCGCTAGTGCTGCCAAAACGTGACTGACTACTGGGACGGGGTAGGGGTTATCTTGTAGTGCCTTGTTTATGGTGCACTTGTAATCGGCACATATGCGCACGTCCCCATTGGGCTTCACCGGGGTTACTATCGGGGTTTCCCATGTGGCTTAGGAAACTGGTTCTAGCACTACCTGGGCTGTGAGGCGGTCCAGCTATGCTTCAATTTTGGACTTCAGAGCGAACGGACCCCGCCTGCCCTTTAGCCATATTGGCCACACGTGGGGGTCGAGGGGTAAGGATATGGGAGGACCCTTGTAGCACCCTAGGGCCCCATCAAACACCTCCGGAAATTCCCTGCACACATGCTCGAACCCTTGTGTCCCCAGCTGCTGCACCCCCACGATCTGAATTCCCAACGGTCGAAACCAGGCCAGGCCCAGCAGTGTGGTGAGCTGGCGTTTGACCACAAGTATATCCAGTTTCCCCCTAAAGCTCTTAAACTCCACCCTCACCATGGCCCATCCCAGGATCTGTACAGGATTCTTTTGGAAGTCCCATAGTATGAAACCAGCCGGTCGCAGCCTGGGCCAGCCACATGGGCACAGTTTTCTTAGGGACTCCTCCGAAATTATGGAGATGGAGGAGCCCGAGTCCATCTCCGAAATTATGGAGATGGAGGAGCCCGAGTCCGGGGCTGCCCTTGATCCTGATTGATACCTTGACCTTGCCGGGTGTATTGCTGGGCAAGTTCATTACCTGCAGGCTGGTTGAGGTGGTCGAGTAGTCCTCAGTCGAGTCCTGGTTGGTGGACTGCGGGCGGCCTTGGCAAGCCCGCCCAATGTGGCCCATTTTCCCGCAGTTCCTACAGTCCACGTTGCAATAGGGGCAGTCCCGACGCTCGTGCGGGTCCCCGCAGCTTGCACACTTGGTGATGGTTGGTTTCTCCATTGTTCGTGGCCACTGGGTCGCTCTTGGTCCCATCCCTGGTTGGCGGCATAGCTGATGAGTCTCCTCCTCCTCTGGGAGGCTCGGCGCCATCTCCTCCTGGTGGACGGCTTCCGCCCGCGGGTTGTGGAAAGCTTTACAAGAGAGGGAACACGCGGGCCGGGTTCCGCTTATATACATTCATCGGAACTGCCCCCCAGTCTGACCAGTCCAATCCTGTCCAATCAAACTTCCCGCCACAGATCTTGATGGGCGGGGCATCTAGCGAGCTACATCCGGGGACCTGTGGGTTTCCCTGGGTCGCCTCTGTAGCGATCGCCATGCGGTACATTAGCTTATGTTTCAAGACATAACATTATGTAAAACTTTTTAAAAGATCAATAGAAGCCCCACAACATCATATGTAAGCTTATAAATGTCTTAAGACTTTTCATTGGGCTGGTGGGGGTAGGACAGAAAGAAGAAGAAGCGAAGGAAAGTTGAAGAAGCCATAAGATGATATGTGGCAAGATCCTTCCCCTCTCCTTTTGTTTCTTTTTTTTTTTATGCATAACTCAAATTTTTATTATAGACTCATTACAATTACTACCTGTTCCAACAAGTAGGTATACCATAATAACAAATAAAAAACAACACAACTTAAAGATATCTCATATGTTACCATTCCACACTACTTAATATATATATATAAATATGTCTATTTATATTTTCTATTTTTTATAGTAGAGGAATAATTAAGCTTAACAGTGCTAATTTCCCTAACAGATTTTTAAAACTTAGTACCACAAGCATTCAATATAACTTCTTATTTTCCTTCTTCTTCTATATCTTGATTATTCCTTCTACTCTCAAAAAAAATCCATAAAGAATAAATTCTAACTATATATCTCAGTCCCTGGAGACCTTAAAATTTAAGATAATTAAGAAACTCTTTCTTCTTCACCTGGACTGAATTAAACAAGGAGGGATATTACCCAGGTGCTCTCACCAGCTGACCCCACCCAGCCCTTAATTCTGAAAGAAAAATCAATTAATATAAATTATAAGTTTCTTCAGCTTTTCCTTTTTCTTGTTGCTTCAGTTTCTTTTAAATAGAGTCCATATTTTCTTCCAGATTGACATGAACTTCCTCAGTACATGCAAGGGTTGTCCTTCAAGGAACGAGAGGAGAGCATTCCTTTCTCTTATTAACTCTTGATGTGAGAGAGGAGGGAATTAATTTAGAGAGTAATATCTCACCCGAGGCTGCATCATATGCTGTAAACGAAGTGGAGCCTTTTTGGACACATAGTTTGCCTGATTGTAGCCATTTATATTTAATTTTTAAGTCCCGCAATTTGGCAGTTGTGTCCTTAAGGTCTCTTCTGATTCTTAAAAATTCAGGAGGGAGATCCGGAAAGACCTGAATCTTTAACCCCTGGTAGTCCAAGCCTTCTCTCTCCCTAGCCTCTGCAAAGACTCTTTGCCTCATTCGATAATCCTTAAACTGCACCACAATATCTCTGGTATAAGACGAATTGTCTTCACATACCTTGCCAACACGATATGCTTTTTGAATGAGTGGGAGAATTTCGACCTCCAGGTGGGTTGCTTCAGCAAGCCAATTTGCCATAAATATATGTAAGTCCATTTCAGCTTCCACATCTGATTTAAAACCTCTAAATTTTAAGCACAGCTCCCAGCTATGAAAGTCCACTGTTAAAACTCGTTCCCTCATCCATGCATCTGAAGTTGTCTCTTGAGCTTTTTTTAACGCTCCTTGTGCGGTCTGGGTTGCTTGTTTACAAGAATTCTCTAATTCATCCAGACGCTGACACATTGGTTGAAGCATAGAAGTTATGTCCTCTCGTATTTCTTGTCTTAACTTAGACATAGCTTGAGACAATAAATTCACAGTGCGAGGGCTATCTTCAGTTTCTGGTTCCTCATATCTCTCCAACCTTGCGTGGGAGGTGGAAGGCAGTTCCAAGAAATTAGTTAAAGGCTGAAAGCTTTTTTCCTTCTGCTTAGTATTTTTCACCCCTTTCGGAGACATCTCTCAAAAGTTCAAAAAATATAGTTAAAGGGGTAAAAAAAGATATAACTTTGAAGATAGCTGGGAGAGCGTTAGGCAAAAGCTCCTAACTGGATATTGGTCAGAGCCACTCCCCCTCCTTTTGTTTCTTAACAACAAGCCTGATTAAGAATTCTGAAGACCCTGAAAGCTTTCATTATTTTGGTTGGTTTTAATAAAGGGTATCATACGGCTGTCATCTGTTAGGTGAAAGATCTTACAAGGAGGTCTGGTTGTTTTTCTGCTGCTTTTGAATAATCTACCTGCATGTCACCTCTTCTGCCATCTGTTGAAATTTCAATAAACAAGGAACTGCGGATAAAATTAATGCTTGGAATCAGGCCTCATTTAGGGCAGGAGCTCACGGAAGCAGAGCTCTGGAACCTCAAAATATTATTGTGCTCCTTCTTTCTTACCCTCACCTAGGGTGGCCAGAACGTCCCGCCCTCCCGGGAAAGTCCCGCCCCCGCCTCCTGAATCCCGCGTCCCGATTGGCCAAGCTCGGGACTCATTCAGAGTCCCGGATTGGCCAGGCCTGCACCGCCGCCTCATCCTGCCCGCCTTCCTCCCTCAGCCCCGCAGGCCCAGCAAGCCGCCTGCCTGCCTCCCGGCCCCTCTTCCCTCCAGCGCCGCCTCTCGCGGGCAGGCCCGCACCGCCGCCGTCCTGCCCACCTTCCTCCCCCAGCCCCGCAGGCCCAGCAGGCTGCCTGCCTGCCTCCCGGCCCCTCTTCCCTCCAGCGCCGCCTCTCGCGGGCAGGCCCGCACCGCCGCCGTCCTGCCCACCTTCCTCCCCCAGCCCCGCAGGCCCAGCAGGCTGCCTGCCTGCCTCCCGGCCCCTCTTCCCTCCAGCGCCGCCTCTCGCGGGCAGGCCCGCACCGCCGCCGTCCTGCCCGCCTTCCTCCCCTGGCCCCGCAGGCCCAGCAGGCCGCCTGACTGCCTCCCGGCCCCTCTTCCCTCCAGCGCCGCCTCTCGCGGGCAGGCCCGCACCGCCGCCGTCCTGCCCACCTTCCTCCCCCAGCCCCGCAGGCCCAGCAGGCTGCCTGCCTGCCTCCCGGCCCCTCTTGCCTCCAGCGCCGCTTTGCAGCTCTCCTCGCCACGGCCCCTTCGCTTTTTGACGGTTAGCCTCCGCGCCGGAGAGGGAGGACTCGGCGCCCTCAGGCATGATGAGGAGGCCCCGCCGCCGGCCGCCTGACTTGCCAAGCACTGCAAGAAGGTGAGCGGGAGGCCGGGCGGGTCAGTTTGCCGAGAAAGTCCACCTTTGCAGGGAGTTCCCGAGACCACCGTTTCCTCTTAACTCTCAAAGCGAGGCAAAACAAAAAAAAACCCACCCCATTTTTGGGAGCAGGGGGGTAGTGGTGCCTAAGCGGAGGAGGGATGTATTCTCGTCGTGGCTCAAAAGCTCAGATGGGGGGGGGGGGGTCGAGCGAGGGACGGAGGAGTCGGTTCAAGTCCCCAATGAAAGCAGCAGGCCCATTGCAAAGGCTTGGGGGCCTGTTTGTTGCAGAGCCTAACAGATGTGTTAAAACGCCCAGCGTTTGAAATGCCCCCCTAGTCAGTCCTCCTTTGGTGCCGAGCCTTTCGCCAGCAGAAGCGTGCAGCCCCAGGCGGGCAGCCCTGATCCTATTAAGCATGAACTGACTGTCAGCTTCAGCTGTTCTCCCCCCCCCCCCCCCCGCTCGCCCGCCCGCCAGTTTTTTCACTTGAGGAACACAAAGCTTTCCCCCTTCCAAAAATCTTATTAACCAGCTTTATTTCTCCTGGTGGCTTTTTTTTTAACGGCCCCCGTGTTTTCTGCCCATGATCTCCGTGTCGATGCTTTAACCATTCAAGCCCCCCCTCCACCCCCAAAAGAAGAGGTGCCGGACCCCGCTCGCCCGGGCCTCTCTCGGCCGCAGCCGCCGCCCCTGCTGGCTGGCTGGCCGGGCGAGCTGCCTTCCTCCTCTTCCTGCCGCCTCTGCCGGTGCTTGCGAGGCGCTGGCTGCCCTGGCCGGCCGGGATCTTGCGGAGCCGCGCACTTCAAAAGCCGCTGCCTGGCTGTTTAAGAGAGCGGGCTGCAGCCGCCTTGGTTGGTGAGGCTGATGCTCTGAGGCTGCATTTCCTGGGAGGTAAAATGTGGTGCCTCTCGAGGTCGGCTGCTAAACTCAAAGTTTCCCAGTGCAAAATCCCGTTTCTGAAAAGGGGTTTTTCCTGTCTTTTCCCCTGATTAGCAGTCTCATCTGGAAGCGGGAGGGGGAGGGAGGAGAATGCAGGCTCTCCAGGCAGGCTTCACTTTGCTGCAGGAGCTTGGGGGTGGAGGCTCAGGATCGTTGCTTCACTGAGGCTGGGAGGCTTGGGAGCTTTTATTTTGAGCTATGTGCTCACTCGTGCGTGTCTAAATACAATCGGGCGGCATTTGGAGCAATAAATTTCCCCTGCTCCTTTAAACAGGTTCCCCAGCTTCCTCCCCCCCTCCACCACCTCGGCTCCTCCCTTCCCAACTCAGTTTCACTTCGGCACTTGCTCGTCCCAGACTCAGCGTTTCCTCCTCCTTCCTCGGCTTCCTTCCACGTGGTCTCCCAACAAACTTTTCTTCTTCTCTCCCAACTGCACTGTAAGTTGTAATTTTTTTTCTGAGTGCATAGAATCATTGAACCTTAGAGCTGGAAGGGCCTCCAGGGTCACCTAGTCCAACCCCCTGCACAATGCAGGAAATTCACGAAGAAGTTAACAGAATCAACATTGCATGCGTCTCTTTCCTACTAAAGTCAGTGTAAAGGGCTTCATTTTTGGCAGAACTTTTATGCCATGCTCTAGACAAGGGGTGGCCAAAGTTGTGTAATGTAAGAGCCACATAGAATAGATGTCAGATGTTTGAGAGCCACAAGACATGAATGTCAGATGTTTGAGAGCAAGAAGGCAGGCAGGCAAATAGCTGTGGGGAGGGAGAGGTGGAAAGAAAGCAACTTTAAATGCATTCTTCAAGCCACTGGTTGACTAGGCTTGATTTAAAGAGAGAAATGCCTTCTCCAAGTCAGCTGACAGGGTGGTGTGGGCTTTGACAGCCACACAATATGTGTGAAAGAGCTACATGTTGCTCCTGAGCCACAGTTTAGCCACCCCTGCACTATACTGTTTTTGAATATTTTACCAAGTAATTCATTTGCATTGTTCTCCACTTCAGTAATTGTAGTCCTAATACATTGTTTATTAAAGGCTCTTGCTGTCTGATTGAATTGCTTTTCATTTTTTGTATTCTGTCCTGAGTCTCAGTGAGGAAGGTGGGCTATAAATGAAGCTGATAACAATACTAATGTTATATGTTGGATAGCCTCTACCTGTGTGTTGTGTATATCTTCTTAAATTAGTTGTGGAGTATATGCAGAAAGTATTCTGTTGGTATTATTTCTTATTGTTAAAGCACAATCTGATGGCAGTATAATTTTCAAATTAACACTGCATTTTTGTGGTGGTGAGGTTTATTTTGGTCTGTTTTGAAGCTATGAATTATGCTTGGTATGTGTGCTGTGTGAAATGTATCTGCTGGAGTTCCCTATTGCTGCTTAAGTCAAACTCTCTTCTTTTGGCCTGCTTTGTTTTCTGCTGAAATTTGACCTTCTTTAAAAACAAACCAATCCAGAGTGCTTTGGTTAGGTTATTTATTTTGGTACAAGGAAATATATGTTTTGCTATTTCGTCTATAACTCTACCAATCGGTAAGGTTCTACAACATCCTTGATGCTTTATGCAAAATTTTTGTTATTTTTGCACAGGCAGGAGGCCTAAAAGTCTAGAGCAAGGGTGGCCAAACTGAGGCTCAGGAGCCACATGTAGCTCTTTCACACATACTGTGTGGCTCCCAAAGCCCCCACTGCTGCCCCATTGGCCAGCTTGGAGACAGCATTTCTCTCTCTAAATCATTTTTCCAAGCCAGCTGGCAGCTTGGAGAATGCATTTAAAGTTAAAGTTGCTTTCTTTCCACCTCTCCCTCCCTCCTCCCCCATCCAGAGGTTATTTTGTAGAAAAAAAGGTGTGGGAGCTCAGTAGCATATCTCATTTGTGTGTGCCCTGGAATCTGTGTGCAGTGGGGAGAGAACTGCCCACTGCATACAGACCCTGGCTGGAGGTTCAGGTGCTGTGCTCCTGTGAGCTCCTACCAAATTCAAGCCCTGTCCCCATCTATTTGCCTATTTCAAACAGCTGATGTTCATGTGTTGTGGCTCTCAAACATCTGATGTTTATTCTATGTGATTCTTAGCATTAAGAAAATTTGACCACCCCTGGCCTAGAGGTAATGTAAAATGGGGAAAAGGTGGTCGTGCGAAGTTATATACGACAGTATGTTTGAAGTTTGGGGGTGGGAAGAAGTTTCTTCAGAGGAAAAGGCAGGTTTGGGAGAGTGCCCAGAAAGTGATGTCAAAGGAAGAAGTGGGGTTTTAGTGGAGTGTGCTGGTTTTAGTAGGGTGTGCCAGAGCAAAATTGTAATGAATGACATTATTAAAACACTTGTCCAAAGATGAGATTGGAGTGGTAGTGGTTAGCATTGTATGAGATCGGACAGGGAAGTCGAGGTCTGTTGGGAAGTGGGGGGAATGTCCTTCCATCTGATTTGAATATTTAGATGAGCATAAAGAGGGGCACCACTTGGCCTTTGGGCAGCATTAAGCATCACTGACCTGAGTGGTACTTCTGGAATTTACTCCATCCACCACTGGAATGGAGAGTGAACTGGACACTGATCTGTTCCGGTTTGAGACTGGAATACTGGACTGGATGGGCATTCAGTCTAATTTAGCAGGAACACAACCCACATAATATTTTTAATTAGGACCAACCAAATGACCCATAACAGTGCAAGCTTTCAAGTTCACCAAAACTCATAGTCAAGCAGTAACATTAATTAAAAAGAATTTGGGAAAGGGACATAGTATTCAGCCCTGTTAAAGCTTGCATTGTTTGTGGGATGCAGAACAGATTGAATTGGAGTTGGTTTCAAGTCACTCCAAGCCAATAAAACAACTGGCATTTGGGGGAAATGATGTCACAGGAAGTGATGTCACTTCCTGCTTCTGGCAGGTGGCGCGGGGAAACAATGTCACAGGAAGTGATGTCACTTCCTGTTTCCGGCGGTGGCATGACGTCACCGGAAGTGACGTCACTTCCTGTTTGCGGCGGCGCGCGCTTTGCGCGCGCACACACACATTCACTCCCCCTTCAAGGTGTCCCTGGCTGGCCTGCAGATATTATGGTCACCCTACCCTCACCCCCTTCATGTACTTGCTTCTGGACTCCACTGTTCAAGCCCCCTGTGAGAATTTTGGTGAACTCTAAGATTTGACAAACTTTTTCATATTTTTCTCCACAAAAAAATGGGAAAATAACCAAAACATATCAAGCAGACAGATGGAAATCTTCTGTGGCCACACAGAAGAAAGTAATTTTAAAAGTATGATGGGAGTAAGGTTTTATTATGACAGTTGTAATTCAAGAAGCATGTTAAGGTAGATGCTGAGCTGATATAATTTAGTACACCTTTTGGTGATGTCAAGGGTGTGTGGCATATACCAATGAGTTGTGCTAATGAGCTCCCACACCTTTTTTTCCTACAAAATGATCCACTTGGGACTGTAGAAAAGTTAAGTGGTGCATCCTTCCTAAAGATTTTCTGCTCATAGAAAGGGAAGGTAATTTCTGCCAGTATTACATCATCTTCCTGCAGATCCCCAGTTTACCTCTGATGCCATTCTGGAAGATCCAAACCTCCAGGAGCAACATTTTGGGGAGATCAAAGCACTGCAATAAGAAATGTCAAGTTCCGCTATGCTGACAGAATGAGGTGGCAGAATGAACAAGACCACTGCAGACTACAGATCAGTTCGCCAGGAGAAATGGCCACTTTGGAAGGTGGACTTGATGACGTTATACCCCACAATGAAGTCTCTGCCCCCGTTAGGCTCCACCTCCAAAATCTCCAGTGATTTCCCCACCCAGAACAGGCAGCCCTATCTGCCAGACATCTCAGATGCATGAAGTGAATCACCAGAAGATATAATTACACATGCAAAAACTGGGCACACAGCTAAACAACAGCTGTGATTGACCTGATTGAATATTTGTAGGGGAGAAGAAGTGTCCCAGTTTCAGCCCTATTTAACATACTTAAGCCTACTGGGACATTCCAACTCAGAACCTTCACACTGGACAGGGTCTTCAAAGAACGGGGTCATCAGGCTGCCAGGAATGGTAAGACCAAAGTTGCTCTGACACAGGCAGTACTATTTAGAACCAGGCAGTCATAGAGTTGCAGTTCAATGACTTGCAGCACCAGGTAAAAGTATGTTTGTCCCTATGAGAAACAATCCCAGTTCTGCAGTTTGACATGCAACCTCGTTTCATTTTCAGAATCTTCCCATCTATGAATAAAGAGAGAGAGAGAGAAGGGTCAGTATGAAGGCCATGTCCAAATCTCTTATGTTCAGCATTGTGATCCTTCTGTTGATTTGGATGTTCTCCATTCATGACGGTTCATGTTTCAAGAATTCTGCCCAGAAGAAATAGAACAATTATCATGAAACTATTCCTATCTAGACAGGGATTAGGTTTGTGAAATGGTCACCGTCTGAATTCTGAATTTTGTTTCAATTAGTGAATTTTAATTAGTAAATTTGTTTGTTTGGTTTTATGCTTAGTTGTTTTAGAAATATGCAATTTGTTTTATTTGATGTGACCTGTCCTGAGTCCATTTGGGGAGGGCGGGATAGAAATAGGAAGGAAGGAAGGAAGGAAGGAAGGAAGGAAGGAAGGAAGGAAGGAAGGAAGGAAGGAAGGAAGGAAGGAAGGAAGGAAGGAGGGAGGGAGAAATTTTCCAACAAACACAGGAGCAAAAACATCAAAAGAGCTGGATAGCAGTCCATTGCACTCTGTGTTGTTTCCATTAACTTGCATTTGCTGCCTAAACGTTTATGAGCCATTTTCTGCATCCCATATAGTAAGTATATCGCAGGGTGATATTTTTGTTGTTGTTGTTGGTCTGCAGTGCCTTCTAGTAGTGTAATCTTCCTCCTGTTGTGTTCTTATGGGCTGTCTCATGAACGCTGCCTCAAGTATCAAAGAGAAAGGTATGTTATAGATGAAAAGAAATAAAGACAGAATTTCACAGAAGCTCTGCCTCCAAGTATTTCTGCAAGTAGAAAAGAACAGCTTAAAAAAATCACTAAGGATGGGCAATCCAGTTCTGCCAGAGTAGATCTATGAGATTGTGGTACACAGTTTTAGTTAGGAAGGCCATCAGCCTGCTCAAGTACCAGCTTTAAGGGTTAAGACAGCTAGGCCTGAATGAGAAGAAGAAAAGAGTTACTAACATGATCCCAGCTTTATCTGTAACAGACACATAACTTTCACTTTTGCTATACAGTGATTCTACTATGCTTGAAGTAACAATAGAGGCAAAGGGGGGGCCTAGACTCCAGAAATGGATTAATGTGGTCAAAGAGCATGTAAAGTAACATTTCTTTCTGCAACAGAAATCCTGAGCAATTAGTTGATGCCACCCTGGTAAAATGTATCAGTAGTGTGTACTTGGCTCTTGCAATGAAATTATGATAGATGTAACAGCCAATTAATATGTCCATATGCCAACATGCAGACATATTAATATATTAATATATCCATATGCCAACATGTCCCTCTCATGGATTGCTGCCTTGATATGGCAAGAGGGCTTGTGCGGTTCAGTAAGGCTGTGAACTATGGCAGCAGGGCCACCAAAGATGGACAGGCCACAGCTGAGAACCCAGGCAAAATGTGATCCACTGAAGAAGGAAATGGCAACCCACTCCAGTATCCTTGCCAAGAAAACCCCATGGACAGTAACAAAAGGCTAAGAGATATGGCACTGGAAGATGAGCCCCTCAGGTTAGAAGGTGCCCAATGTGCTACTGGGGAAGAGCTGAGGGCAAGTCCAAGTAACCACAGAAAGAGTGAAGCGGCTGGGTCAAAGCCTAAAGGACACTCAGCTGTGGATGCGTCTGATGGTAAAAGAACAGTCCGATGCAAAGAACAATACTGCATTGGAACGTGGAATGTAGATCTATGAATCAAGCTGAATGTAGTCAAACAAGAGATGGCAAGATTGAACATCGACATCTTGGGAATCAGCAAACTAAAATGGACAGGAATGGGTAAATTTAACTCAGAAGATCACTGCCTCTATTATTTTGGGCAAGAGTCCCATAGAAGAAATGGTGTGGCCTTTATAGTTAACAAGAGAGTGAGGAAGGCAGTAATGGGATACAATCTAAAAAATGACAGAATGATCTCGGTCTGTATCCAAGGCAAACCATTCAATATCATAGTAATCCAAGTCTATGCCCCAACCACTGATGCAGAATAGGCTGAAGTGGACCAGTTCTATGAAGATCTACAACACCTTCTAGAGATAACACCAAAAAAATATGTCCTCCTCATCATAGGGGACTGGAATGCCAAAGTAGGAAGTCAAAAGGTAAACGGAACAACTGACAAGTTTGGCCTTGGAGAGCAAAATGAAGCCGGGCAAAGGCTAATAGAGTTTTGTCAAGAGAACAAGCTGGTTATAGTGAATATCCTCTTCCAAAAACCTAAAAGGAGACTCTCCACATGGACATCACCTGATGGGCAACACAGAAATCAGATTGATTATATACTCTGCAGTCAAAGATGGAGAAGCTCCTTACAGTCAGCAAAAACAAGACCTGGAGCTGACTGCAGCTCAGAGCATGAGCTACTCATTGCAAAATTCAGGCTTAAACTGAAGAAAACTGGGGAAGCCATTCAGGTTTGATCTTGATCACATCCCTTATGAATATACAGTGGAGGTGAAGAATAGGTTTAAGGAACTAGAGTTGATAGACAGAGTGCCTGAAGAACTATGGACGGAGGTTCGTGACATTGTAAAGAAGGCAGCAATCAGCACCATCCCAAAGAAAAAGAAATGCATGAAAGCAAAGTGGCCGTCTGATGAGGCCTTACAAATAGCTGAGGAAAGAAGGAAAGAGAAAGGCAAAGGTGAAAAGGAAAAATTCACTCAACTGAATGCAGATTTTCAGAAAACAGCAAGGAGAGATAAGGAGGCCTTCCTGAGGGAACAATGCAAAGCAATAGAGGAAAATAACAGAATGGGAAGGACAAGAGATCTCTTCAAGAAAAATGGAGAAATCAAGGGAATGTTTCATGCAAAGATGGCCATGATAAAGGACAAAAACAGTAGGGACCTAACAGAAGCAGAAGAGATCAGGAAGAGGTGGCAAGAATGCACAGAAGAATTATGCAAGAAGGATCTCAATGTCCTTGACCACCATGACAGTGAAATCGCTGACCTTGAGCCGGACATCCTGGAGTGTAAAGTCAAATGGGCCTTAGAAAGCATTACTAACAACAAAGCAAGAGGAGATGACGGTATCCCAGTTGAGCTATTCAAAGTCCTAAAAGATGATGCTGTTAAAGTGATGCACACATTATGTCAACAAATAAATGACTGGCTGCAACAATGGTGTCGTCAGGAAAGATTTGGATTTCTGGACCATGGCTTACACTTTCGAGATGGTGGTTTTCTATCAGGAGATGGTTTGCACCTTATGGTGGTAAGAAAAAGGGTGTTTGGTAACAGCCTTGCTAACCTAATAAGGAGGACTTGAAACTAAATTGTATGGGGAAGCGAGGCAATAATTCAAAGCCTCGTATGATGCCAGATAAGAACATTAAAGATTTGCAAAGAGTGGTGCATACACTAGGTAATGTTGACTTGCAGGCTTGTACAGAAGCTAAACCCTCGGGATGCATAAAATGTGGATTCTGATGTCTCTACACTAATGTACAGAGTATGGGAAACAAACAGGAGAAACTGCAAGTCCTAATAAAGAAAGGAGACTATGACATAATAGGCCTTACTGAAACTTGGTGGGATGACACTCACAACTGGAATATTAGGATTCAGGGGTACAACTTATTTAAAAGGGACAGGCAAATGAGAAAGGGCAGAGGCATAGCAGTATATGTGAAGGAGGTATATACTTGTGAGGAAATATGTGAATCTGAGCATGACATCTCAGTTGAGAGTCTCTGGGTAAAAATAAAAGGAGTAAGAAATAACAGTGATATTATTGTGGGGGTCTGCTATAGACTACCAAGTCAGGCAGAGGACTTGGATGAGATACTTCAACAGCAGATTGCAAAACTCTCCAAGAGAAGGGATCATGCAAGATTTCAATTACCCTGACATGTTGGAAGTCCAACTCTGCTAAAAATGAAAAGTCAAAAAGATTCCTGACTTGTCTTGCTGACAACTTCCTTTTCCAGAAAGTGAAGAAGGAAACAAGGGGATCTGCTATCTTGGATTTGATTCCCACCAACAAGGAAGAATTGATTGAAGAAGTGGAAATAGTGGGCACCCTGGACAGTAGTGACCATGTGATTTTGGAATTTACAGTCTTAGGGAAGGGAAAAGCTATACGTAGTTAGACTTATAGGTTGGGCTTCAGAAAGGCAAACTTTGATAAACTTAGAACTATGCTGGTCAGAATCCCATGGTCAGAAATACTTAGGAAGAAGGGGGTTCAGGAGGGGTGGGAGTTTCTTAAAAGCGAAATACTGAAAGCACAATCACAGATGATTCCTATGAGAAGAAAAAATGGGAAAAGCCTAAAAAAGCTGAAGTGGCTCCATAAACAACTCTCTAAAGACTTGAGAAATAGAAAAGACTCCTTTAGGACTTGGAAGGAGAGCCTTATAACCAAGGATGAATATAAACAAATCGCCAGTGCTTGTAGAGAAAAAGTTAGGAAAGCTAAAGCTCAGTATGAGCTTAGGCTGGCCAAAGATGCTAAAAACAACAAAAAAGGGTTCTTTTCTTATGTTCAGAGTAAGAAAAAGAGCAAGGACACGGTAGGCCCATTGCGAGGGCAAGAAAGTGAAATTGTAACAGGTAATGAAGAGAGGGCATAACTCCTCGATCCCTACTTTTCCTCAGTCTTCTCTTCTGAGGGAAACGGTGCTCAACATGGCAAAAACAGAACATATAAGGAGGGTATGAAGTTCCAACCTAGGATCAGCATAGGGGTAGTCCATAAACACCTAGTTTCTTTAAATGAAACGAAGTCCTCAGGGCCAGATGAATTGCATCCAAGGGTTCTAAAAGAGCTTGCGGATGCAATTTCTGAGCCTCTGGCTATTATTTTGGAGAATTCTTGGAGAACAGGAGAGGTTCTGGAAGATTGGAGATGGGCAAATGTTGTCCCCATCTTCAAGAAAGGGGAAAAAGATGATCCGGGTAACTACCGACCCGTCAGCTTGACATTTATACCTGGAAAAGTTTTAGAACAAATCAACAAACAGTCAATCCTGGAACATTTAGAAAGAATGGATGTGATTACAAAGAGCCGGTATGGTTTTCTCAAGAACAAGTCATGTCAGACTAACCTGATCTCTTTTTTTGAGAAAGTGACTACCGTGCTGGATCAGGGGAATGCTGTAGACATCATTTATCTTGATTTCAGTAAGGCTTTTGATAAGGTTCCACATACTATCCTTGTTGACAAGTTGGTAAAATGTGGTTTGGATTCTGTTACTGTTAGGTAGATCTGTAACAGGTTGACAGATCACACCCAAAGAGTGCTTGTGAATGGTTCCTCATCCTCTTGGAGAGGAGTGACAAGTGGAGCGCCTCAAGAATCTGTCCTGGGACCTGTCTTGTTCAACATCTTTATCAATGATTTGGATGAAGGAATAGAGGGAATGCTTATTAAATTTGCAGATGATGCTAAATTGGGAGGGGTTGCAAATACAGAAGAAGACAAAAACAGGATACAGGATGACCTTGACAGGCTGGAAAACTGGGCTAAAATCAATATAATGAATTTTAACAGGGAGAAATGTAAAGTTCTGAATTTAGGTAGGAAAAATCCAATGCATGGCTATAGGATGGGGGAGACTTGTCTTAGCAGTAGTATGTGCAAAAAGGATCTAGGGGTCTTAGTGGATCATACGCTGAACATGAGTTAACAGTGTGATGCAGTGGCTAAAAAGGCAAATGCAATTTTGGGCTGTATCAATAGAAGTATAGTGTCCAGATCACGTGATGTGATAGTATCACTTTACTCTGCTCTGGTAAGACCTCACCTGGAGTATTGTGTTCAGTTTGGGGCACCACATTTTAAGAAGGATATAGACAAGCTGGAGCGGGTCCAGAGGAGGGTGATGAAGATGGTGAGGGGTCTGGAGACCAAGTCCTATGAAGAAAAGTTGAAGGAGCTGGGGATATTTAGCCTGGAGAGGAGGCGGCTGAGAGGTGATATGATCACCATCATCAAGTACTTGAAGGGCTGTCATATAGAGGATGGAATTGTTTTCTGTGGCCCTGGAGGGTAGAACCAGAACCAATGGGTTGAAGTTGAATCAGAAGGGTTTCCGGCTCAACATTAGGAAGAACTTCCTGACTGTTAGAGCGATTCCTCAGTGGAACAGGCTTCCTCGGGAGGTGGTGGGCTCTCCTTCCTTGGAGGTTTTTAAACAGAGGCTAGATGGCCATCTGACAGCAATGAAGATCCTGTGAATTTTGGGGGAGGTGTTTGTGAGTTTCCTGCATTGTGCAAGGGGTTGGACTAGATGACCATAGAAGTCCCTTCCAACTCTATGATTCTATGAAATTTGGAAAACGCAATAATGGCCACAGGATTGGAAAAGGTCCGTTTATATTCCAATCCCAAAGAAGGGTAATGCCAAGGAATGTTCAAACTATTGCACCATTGCATTCATTTCACATGCCAGCAAGGTCATGTTAAAGATCCTACAAGCTAGGCTTCAGCAGTATGTAGATCGGGAACTACCAGAAGTTAAAGCTGAGTTTCGGAGAGGTAGAGGAACTAGAGATCAAATTGCCAACATTCGCTGGATTATGGAGAAAGCACGGGAGTATCAGAAAAACGTCTATTTCTGTTTAATTGACTACACTAAAGCTTATTTAATTTATATGCAGAGTACATCAGGTGGAATGCTGGCCTGGATGAAGCACAAACCATAATTAAGATTGCCGGGAAAGACATCAACAACCTCAGATATGCAGATGATACCACTCTAATGGCAGAAAGTGAGGAGGACCTAAAGAACCTCTTGTTGAGGGTGAAAGAGGAGAGCATAAAAGTAGGCTTGAAACTCAACATCAAAAAAACCAAGATCATGGCATCCGGCCCCATCACACCTTGGCAAATAGAAGGGGAAGACATGGAAGTAGTGACAGACTTCACATTTCTGGGATCTAAGATCACTGCAGATGGTGACTGTAGCCATGAAATTAAAAGACGTTTGCTCCTTGGGAGGACAGCTATGGTGAACCTGGGCATAATAAAAAGTAGAGACATCAGCCTGCCAACAAAAGTCCATACAGTCAAAGCGATGGTATTCCCAATAGTAATGTATGGCTGTGAGAGCTGGAAGGCCAAGCACAGAATAGATGCTTTTGCGAAGTGGTGCTGGAGAAGAATCTTGAGAGTCCCATGGACTGCAAGAAGATCAAATCAGTCAGTCCTAAGGGAAATCAACCCAGACTGTTCCCTTGAAGATCAGATGCTGAAGCTGAAGCTCAAATACTTTGGCCACCAAATGAGAAGGGAGCACTCGCTGGAGAAGATCCTGATACTGGGAAGGAAAGAAAGAAGGCAAAAGAAGAAGGGGACGGCAAAAGATGAGATGGCTGGACAGCATTACTGATGTAACAAACACAAATCTGAGCAGACATCAAAGGATGGTGGAAGACAGGAGAGCCTGGCGTGACTTTGTCCATGGGGTCGCAAAGAGTCAGACTCGAATGTGCGATTGAACAACAAATGCCAACATGTGCCAAGTGTCGTCATTGGTATATAAGGTTTTGACCACCCTGAAAGGGGATGGAGCAGCTTGCTATGCAGGCCTTCCGCCACAATCTATTATAATAAATTCTTTTTCCTCCTCACCCAGACTTTGGCTGCATGTGTTCTATTAGGCAAAGGCATTCAGATTGCAGACTTTTGCAACAAGATGGTTTTGCAATAATCCTCATTGGACTTGGTTATTTCAGGAGACATATTTAACATCTACACGAAAAGATGTGCTGATCTCAAAACAGATCTCAACTGTCTGGAAGCCCTCCCCACACTTCTTATCCCTGAGGTGTTAACAGTGTAATTCCTGGTCTCCATTGCTGGACAATAAATACCCCAATTCTTGCCCGATGGCCGTGCCTCCTTAGAGGTTTTAACATGAGATGTTTGTTTTCTCATATGCCAGGTTTTAGCTGCCTCACCAAAAGCTCTGGAAGTTCAGTTTCAGAATGGGTAGTGTGAATGCATCTCATTTCTGTCCATGCATGTGAAGAAGACACCATCACACACCCAGCCATTCTCCACACTGCAGTTACAAAGGCAGATTTTAGGATGGGCAGAAGAGCAGAGTAAGGCAGTGCTCAGGCAGGAATCCTTGGAAACAGGATGGTGCAAGCAAGTCTTTGTGTTTATCTCTGAAATAATGGAGGGAACAGGACTCCTTACATGGATAGAGTGTGGTTTTGAAATGTGTTGCATATTTTCTCCAGGGTTCTTCCCCCCACCCCCACCCCACTCTTACAAGTAATACTCAGGCAAACCAAACAGGTTACAGGTGAACCCTGCTGCTGCTGCTGAAGCCCTGTGTTATGTATCTGCTATGGACAGTGTTGAAAGAAAGATTGGGTCAATTTGCTGCTTACGTATATAGTGAAAGCAACAGCACCCATGCCTTTGGTTGGATTTGGCCATCTTACCCAAAAAATAATTTCGCTACATGAGGTTTGCCATCAGGACTCACATTTTTTAGTTGTTTGAATGAAGCAGGATTGCAATCTGCGTAGAGTGCACACATATGCCTTTATTTTACAACTGTTATCTCCTTTAACGTCAATACAGCCATGGCATGTGACACCTCCAACTGGGACAGACAAATAGAAAAAGGAGAATGTCAGAGAGCCTCCACAAACCCAGAAATATCAGTTACACACAGCAGTGCCTAACCTCTACTTCAAAGGTTTCTCAAAAAAATGGAAGACTGAGGAAGGAGAGAGTTGCACCGCTTTTCTGCTTTAAAGGAGGCCACCCTAACTCCAGTCCAGAAATGCTTCCACAACCCACCCATCGCATCCCCCAAGACAAATCTAGCTTTTAATATGTGCCATGGAAAGCCGACCTTAAATGTGCAATATGAAGCAGGTTAATTTATGGAAATCCTTCAGTTCCAAAGATCAGATACAGTCTGGGAGGACAGAAACAGCTTTAAGGGCCTGTTGTTATCAATCCACTCTTAAATACTTTCTTTTCCATATCTATCTGGAATTCCCATTATGGAAGACATGGGAATGGATGTGCCATTCCCATCAGTCCCTGATGCCACAGAATACTGTAGGACCACAGTTTCCCTGAGCACACTGCACAATTGCTAGACCAGGCAACGTGTGACTGACTCTGGAAGCAGAGGGGCTACAAGTCAGTTCTCTGGATTACTGTTTAATCACTGGATAGCCCAGGATAGCCCAGTCGCATCAGGTCTTGGAAGCTAAGCAGGGTCAGCCTTGGGTAATATTTGGAAGGGCAACCTCCAAGGAATCCGAGGGCCATGAGGCAGAGGCAGGCAATGGCGAACTACCTCTAAAACATCTCTTGCCTTAAAACAAGTCCAGCTCGCCGACTAGTGGTGCATAATGCTAAATGAGCTAGAACTTCCAGCTTCCACCCCCTCTCCATTTACTAACTGAAACACACACACACATTATCATTTTCCGTTTAAAGTGCAAGGTGGTTTGTGAAACTGGCTGGGTGGAAATGTTAAACTCCCCCAGGCAGTCCCAGTCTAAGTCAACAGTCCACATAGCTACAGTTCTGTTATTACAAACAGAAATCTGCAATCTCCACATCCCATCTACTACAAACTTGCTGACATGTTCAGATTGACCCACCTGTTTCTAAGGAGAGTATCATTAAGACACAAAGCAGCAGAATATCGTTCATCTGACTTTTCATTCTGAAAAATAGAAACATAAGGTAAAAAGAGTGCATGAATTCTGCAAAGCATCCACCAAGATTATGGGCAAAGGACTTCCGGGTTATGTCGCCTTGAGCTCAGTGGGGGTCCGCGGAGCTTGTCTATAGCAGCCCCCCGAATCAGGTGGTTGGAGAGGTGCCACAGACGTGACAGCTCCTGGGAGACCCTGAAGCCGTTTCCTTTTAGCATGGGGCTTTGCAAGAAGCCAGGGGCATAGCAGCGGCTGTTGCTGTCCTTGTATGCCCCAAAGCTCTGCCGCCATGATCGTCATCACGGCAGTGAGAGGTGAACACCTGATAGCTTGCTTTTTTTTTCTTAACAAGCTTCTGATGCATCGTTTTCCTACCTCATGCACGGCAATTCTACTCGGCAAGTAAGTTTGTTTTCAATACCACTGGCTAATGGGTCATTTTATATAACAACAAATGGGACAGTTCAAAGGAAGGGAAAGAGGCAAATTCAACCCCCCCCACACACACACACACACTTTCCCATGAATGAGACACTGAAAAGGCAAAGAACAACTTTGAGCATTGGCAGCAATTTGAATTAGACTGAATATAGATACTCAAATCGACCCGGATTATAATTGAATATGTGTTAATGAGACCATTATCTGGCTATAATATGGTCTGAACAAAAATGAGATATATTTTAGAGAGATCTGTCTTTGCCGCCTGAGTGCAACTGAAATGGCAACAATCAAAACACACAGCTGGAGGAGATTTGGAGAGACAGACTAACTGGGTCTCTGAGTTACTTTTCAACTTTGATTAATAGACTGAGTTATATGGTAGAGAAAAATGGCATTACCAAGCAAAATGTTTTATAAAAAAGATATAATGGATACCATAACTTCTCTAAAGCAAGACCTTGGTTCATTAACAGAGTTGATAAAAAAGCAAATGGGAGCTTTTATGTTGAAAGCTAGCAAAATCTCAAATCTGCATGAGCAGAGTGTTAAAGAGATTGGAAATGGAGAGTGGAATTGAAAATGGAGAGTGATCCGCTGGGAAACGAACAGAAGAAAATAAAAATGGAACCTTATTGCGCAGTTAAAAAGGACCGGAACTCAAGACTGATTTTTTCGAGAGGAACAAGTGGCGTGGGATCCTTACTATTTTTATCGAGAGGGATGACTGCACTAAGGAGAGAGAAGGTATATCTCAGCAAAAAAAATCAAGACGTGGAAAACTTTTAGGAAGTTGTTCCTCCTAGAGCAATATGGATATAAGAGTTAAAGGATTGAAAAGTTTTGAAAAGAATTTTATATAAATAAATAGTTAACTTGGATTAATTTTTAAGAAGGCAGACAACACAATTATTCTGTAATCTGGTAGGTCTGCTCTTAATATGTTTGTTTGGAGAAATTGTTTATACTGAGAAAGATAAATTACTATGTTTCTTTTTCTGTTTATCACTTTTTATCTCTCTACGTTTTATGATATTTTAAAACTGATTTCTATTTCTTTCCATTTGAAATAAGTTAGAAGGATAAAGATATGTTTCTTATGCTCATTTTAAAGACTACATTGTTAAAATAACAAGCCTCAACACAGAACTAACTTGCTAAGCTTAACCATATTAAAAATACAGACTAAGCTTAGCCAGTTAGTTCTGTGTTGAGACTTTCTTATACTTAAATGTGCTGAAGAAGAATAGTCTAGACTTGTATTTTAAGTAATAGTTTAGTAAAAAGTGTACAATGAAAGATAAAAATAGTAAAATATAAGGGGAAAAGTTAATACTTGCAGGTAGAAAGAATTGAGTATTTCATTTGGAGGTAAAAATGTAACTGATATATTTGCATTTTTCTTTGTTTTTGGTCTCCCATTCTGTATCCACCCCTCCCCCTCTTTAATGTTTCTGTATCTATGCTTATGCTTTTTCTTTTTATAGTTAAAATCAATAAAAATTATAAAATTAAGATTATGGGCAAAGTACCTTCCATCTTGGCTTCACTGATATTAATATTGAAATGGAACAAGTAAAATTGCCAGCTTGGAAAGTCAATATTAAGCTACATCAGCCAACAGCCAGACTGTAGATGTGGCAGATTCATTTGGGGATTCACAAACTCTAAACTACAGTGCATGCACTGATAGCTGATCCAACAACAATCAATGACTATTAAATATTTTCTTAAATCTACAAGTCAGATTTCATGTGTGGTTCAGAAACTCCCTTCTTTGGATTTGGAGTTAAGACTTGTGATTTTCTGGGCCAATAAAAGGAAGCTAGAGAGATTTACAAGGGGACATAAGGAATTTAGAAGGGTAGAGGGGGCGTCGCTGAGCAATGGCGGACACGATTCAGTAAGCTCCTCAAGCTTCCCGGCTAAACCTGGGCCTTATAGCTAACTCGCAGGCTTTGTACCAGATCCCAGATGGGAAAAACTTTTAAAACCAAAGTGAAGGCTAAAGAAACAACGAAAATAAAAGTGAAAGCTAACGTAGACGCATCACCATCGGTAAGACACTTTTTCTCTCCCAACTCTTCCCCGGAGCAGGAAAAATCTTCCCCCACGACAGACTAATATGGCCCCAGGGCAGAATTTGCCTAGCAGAGACCAATTGAATAATGAGGAAGCCCCAATTTGTAAAAAAGACTTGCTGCAGTTAAAGGAAGATATCCACATTTACTTTAAAGAAACTGTAGAAAGCTTACTTGCACAAGTCAACAAAAGGGTGGAAGAAATAGCAAATGATTTAGAAATGACAGCTAAAATAGCGGAGAGTACAGCGGAAGCCTCATTAGCTCTACAATCTGATCTAAAATATCTGAAAGCCAAAGAATCTCTATTAAACACTAGAATAATAGCCCTGGAAAATCACTGGAGGGCACTTATTAGAGGGATCAAAGATGGAGCAGAAGAGAATATGGACTTGGCATTGTTCATGTCTAAATGGCTGGCCAGGGTATTTACACAAGAAAGCAGCGCGGCCCCGGCTATTGCTAGGGCAATGCGCTTGGGACCCTTAGTGTCGGCAAGAAACGGAAGACCAAGGGATATTTTAGTACAATTTGTATATCCCAAAACAAGAGATAAAATCCTCCAAGAAGCTAGAAGGCAAGGAGCACTGAATTTTGAGGGGCAAAAAGTGTTAGTCTTGCTTGATCTGCCAGCTGAGGCACTGGAGAACAGGAAGAAACTGAAATTCTTTGCTACTAAGCTTTATAATGAAAATATAAGATTTAGATGGAGCCCAATAGCTGACATTTTAGTGTATAAAGGGGGCACATTATTCAAGGCATCAAACGTTGAAACAGGGAAATTGCTTCTGGAGTCTAGACAACCTCAACATAAAACTGTCAAACAGAGAAGAGGAGGATTTGCGCGCCTTTTTACCAACGGTAGAAGACCAGCAAGCCTCTGCAACGGTTTGAACTTATGCCCTATAGGAACTTCATTGGAACTACAAAGGAACATACTTCGGAAGAGTATGCAGAGTGACTAGAAAGACTATGTATAAGACTGCTCGAAAGAAATTGGCAACTACCCTCTGAACTGAGTATGAATATTTAGCAAAAACAAATTTATGGAGGACTTCCTGCAGTTTAAATTTATTATATTGACTTTAATGGGATTTAGTTTTTTATTATGAGAATGAATTGGATAGAATGAAATACTTACATAATGAATTTTGGTTAAGTGGTTGAATGAAATATTTTTCTTTTTAAGTGTAATTTATAGATGACAAGCAATCTAGAAGACATAGTGATCACATGATGAATTTTTGTTAAGAGGGTGAATAAAATATTTTTCTTTTTAATTGTAATTTATAGATGACAGGTAAACCAGAAGACATATGGACTATTTCTGAAAGTGCACTTAAGATTAAGTGATGTGAGAGTTAATTTTACTTAATAAATTTAAGGGGGGAGGGGGGTAAGGGAAAAGTGTTCCAAAGAGGGAAACTTTGCTAAAATAAAATGTCACTTTAAACTAATATTGATTGTTATATGAAACTTCTTGATGATAAATGAAATTTCCTTTTCTATTTCTAATATTAGGTGACAGGTAAACTGGAAGACAGTTGGATTACCTTGTAGAATACTTGTTGAACTAAGCCATGCATGAATATACTTTCTTTAATAATTCATAGGGGGGAAGAGGGAGTGTAAGAAAACCTGGTTAAAACTGGTCTTAATGAATTATGTTTATGGTTTTGGGGAACACAATTTTGAATGTAGGGATAAAAAGTATTTTAAAAGTATAGTCACTCTGCTCACTAATGGTTAGCTATAATGTAATAATACACATATGTTAAGGTCTAATAGGTTGAAATAACTCTTGAATTGAAAGCCTAGAAGTTACTTTTGATAGCATATTTAGAAGCTTGCCTTAAAATGTATGAAAGGGAGGAAAGGAGCAGTTTGTTATATTTTTTACATTTACTGAAGTGTGTTTAGCCTCCCTTGCTTAATGGGAAGGTTTCTGGTTAGGGAGAGAGTTTGGTGACTCCCTATTGGTGGTACGGTGGTAAGAGGTTGGAACCTTAGCTCCTGTTGGGGCTTTAGTGTTAAGTGTTTTTAAGTGTCAGATCTGTTTGCTTTTTCTTGTTCTTGTCTTTTAATTTACTTTTCTGTTCGCATAACATCCAGTCAACAGATACTTTAACGTAGAAGAAAATCTCAGAGGTTAATACACTGTACGTTACTTTATTCTACGTTACTTGGGCATCCTGCCCCCCCAGGGAAAGTGTATGCGCAACACATAGCCTCTCCTTCCCGGTGTAGTGAACGCCGCGTGGTCACTGTCCGGCTATGCCTGGCAGATGGTCACTGCAATGGCCTCTCCTGCATTACTGCATCCGTGGCAACACCTTCTCGCTGGTCCCCTCCATTTCTCACAGAGTTTGCCACGTCATGGTGCGACTGAATGTCCAGCGGTATAACCGGATGGGCAGGCTGGGCTCACCAACCTCGTCAGCCAAGAGAAGGAAAACTCTAACATCAAACCCGGGCAGATAGAGCTCGTTAATGTAACACCTACCACCTGGAGGACTCGCTGCCGGCGTCCCGGCTTACTGGGCCGTGGCAGATGACCCCAAGGTGAAAGGGTGGAGCCAGTACTGCGCACACTGTGCCTCACCTAAAAATTCCTCTGCGCAGGCCTGAAGGGCATATCCACATCCACAACCCACAACACACCAAGTCCTGCAGCGATGGGCAAGGGGCGAAACGGCAGGTGGAAGATGCCACTGGAAGCCGCAGTCCCGATCCTGCATGTAGGCGGTTCAGGGTATTGGTCGCCTGATGCTGACCCGGAGACGAAAGCATCTTTCGGCAGCACCCTGAATGACCAAGCAGCCTTATCTAGGGACAGCACTGCTTGCTCCACACGGAGAGGGGCCTAGAAAAGGTGGCCTAAACAAAGCTCATCTCCCCCACCCCAGTTGGCTAGCCGCGGTCAACGGGCATCCTTACTTGCAGTCAAAAAATAACAACAAAGAAAAGGCATGCACCTGCCTCACAAAGTGTGCAAAGACTTAAGCTTGCGTGTTGGAACATCAGAACCATGCTTGACGCAGTAGACAGTGGTCGCCCTGAACGACGCTCTGCTCTAGTTGCCCACGAACTTCTCAGGTTGAATATTGACATAGCAGCTCTCAGTGAGGTCCGTTTCCCTGAGGAAGGTAGTCTTCAAGAACATGGTGCTGGCTATACCCTCTACTGGTCGGGTAAGTCAAAGGCTGAAAGCCGCCTTTCTGGCGTTGGCTTCATGGTCAGGAACTCCATTGCCTCCAAACTCGAAAACCTGCCAACAGGTCACTCAGATCGCATCATGTCCATGCGCCTCCCACTTCAAAACAAGCAGCATGCAACACTCTTCAGTGTGTATGCCCCAACCCTTCAAGCAGATCCTGCAGAAAAGAACAAGTTCTATGCTGATCTACGCAATGTCGTACGGAAGACCCCTACAGAGGCGACTTCAATGCCAGAGTAGGCAAAGACTCGGAAGCCTGGAAAGGAGTACTTGGCAAACACGGCATTGGCAACTGCAATGATAACGGGTGCCTCCTGCTAGAATTCTGCACGGAGCACCAGCTCACCATCACCAACACTATCTTTCAGCAGAAGAACAGCCTGAAGACAACCTGGATGCACCCACGGTCCAAGCACTGGCACCTTATCGACTACATTCTGGTGCGCCAGAGAGACCTTCGAGATGTCTTACACACCCGAGTAATGCCCAGTGCGGAATGTCATACGGATCATCGTCTTGTACGCTGCAATCTCCGTCTTCACTTTAAACCCACACCCAGGAGAGGAGGTATCCCTCGAAGGAAGCTTCAGGTTGGCAGCCTTCAGTCAGCTGAAGTTAAAGCTGCCTTCCAGGCAAAACTCCAGTCAAGAATTGAGGACCCCAGTTGCCCCACAGACCCTTCTCCAGAAGCACTCTGGGAACGCCTAAAAACTACCATCCTGTTGACGTCTGAAGAAGTCCTCGGGTTCTCCACAAGGAAAAACAAGGACTGGTTTGACGAGAACAATCAAGAGATCCAAGAATTACTAGCGAAAAAGAGATCTGCCTACCAAGCACATCTTGCTCAGGCCTCCTGTCCCGGGAAAAAAGCAATCTTTCGCGCTGCATGTAGCAACCTCCAGCGCAAGCTTCGAGACATTCAGAACGAGTGGTGGACCAAGCTTGCAGAGAGAACCCAGCTGTGTGCAGACACTGGTGATTTAAGAGGGTTCTACGAAGCCCTGAAGGCAGTATATGGCCCATCATATCAGGCTCAGAGTCCCTTGCGTAGTGCAGACGGCCAAGTGCTCCTCACAGACAAGGCATCCATACTGAACCGGGGGTAGGAGTATTTTCAGGCTCTCTTCAGTGCCAACCGCGTAGTTCAAGATTCAGCAATCCACATCACCCCACTTCAACCAGTGAAAACAGAGTTGGATGAGATCCCCACCCTAGAAGAGACTGTTAAAACCATCAAGCAACTGAAAAGTGGCAAGGCAGCGGGAGTTGATGGAATCCCACCAGAGATCTGGAAGCATGGGGGCACAGTACTACATAGCACACTTCACAAAGTACTTGTCACCTGCTGGGAACAAGGCAAACTACCACAGGACTTTCGCGATGCAATCATCATCACTCTATACAAGAACAAAGGAGAAAAGTCAGACTGCTCCAACTACCGGGAGATAACTCTGCTCTCCATCGCAGGCAAAATCCTTGCCAGAATACTCCTGAACAGACTGGTGCTCACCATTGCAGAAGAACTCCTCCCAGAGAGTCAGTGCGGCTTCAGAGCTAACAGGAGCACCACTGACATGGTATTTGTTCTCAGGCAGCTCCAAGAGAAATGCAGGGAACAGAACAAGGGTCTATATGTGACTTTTGTCGACCTTACCAAAGCTTTCGATACCGTTAGCAGGAAAGCCTGTGGCAAATCTTGGAACGTTTAGGATGTCCCCCAAGGTTCTTCAGCATGATCATCCAGCTACATGAAGACCAGCAAGGCCAAGTCAGACACTGCAACAACCTCTCGGAGCCCTTCCCAATAGGCACAGGTGTAAAGCAAGGCTGCGTTCTCGCGCCAACTCTCTTTACGATCTTCTTTAGCATGATGCTTCAAAGAGCCGCAGTAGATCTAGATGATGACGATGGTGTCTACATCCGCTATCGCACCGATGGCAGCCTGTTCAACCTGAGGTGACTAAAGGCTCACTCCAAGACAATGGAAAAACTCATCCGAGAGCTACTATTTGCTGATGATGCTGCACTCATCTCCCACTCGGTATCAGCTCTGCAGCATATGACGTCCTGCTTTGCAGAGCCTGCCAAGCTATTCGGCCTAGAAGTTAGTCTGAAGAAGACAGAAGTTCTCCACCAGCCTGCACCCCAGGAAGATTATCACCCTCCCTGCATCACTGTGGGTGAATCAGTACTGAAGACAGTCCAGCAGTTCAGCTACCTGGGGTGCATCATCTCCTCAGATGCCAAGATTGACAAGGAGATCGACAACAGGCTGGCAAAGGCAAACCGTGCATTTGGCCGACTGCACAAAAGAGTGTGGAGCAACAAGCACCTGAAAAAAGGCACAAAAATCAATGTTTACAAAGCGGTTGTGATGACAACCCTCATCTACGGCTCCGAATCGTGGGTTTTATACTGTCATCACCTGAGACTCCTTGAACGCTTTCATCAGTGCTGCCTTCGCACCATCCTCAACATCCACTGGAGTGACTTTGTGACCAACACTGAAGTCCTCAAGAGGGCGGAGGTTACAAGCATCGAGGCACTGCTGTTGAAGACGCAGCTGCGCTGGGCAGGGCATATTTCTAGGATGGAAAACCACCGCCTTCCCAAGATTGCTCTGTATGGCGAACTTTCCACCGGCCATCGAAATAGAGGGGCACCAAAGAAGAGGTACAAGGACTCCTTGAAGAAATCCCTTGGCACCTGTCGCATCAACCATCACCAGTGGTCTGACCTAGCCTCAGATCGCAAAGCATGGAGGCACACCATCCACCAGGCTGTCTCTTCCTTTGAGAACGCACGCATAGCTGGTCTTGAGGACAAAAGGAGATTGAGGAAGAATCGCACTGCTACAGCACCAACCCCAAATCAGACTTTTCCCTGCAGCCACTGTGGCCGGATCTGCCTGTCCCGCATTGGTCTTGTCAGCCACCAGCGAGCCTGCAGCAGACGTGGACTACTGCACCCTTCTTAAATCTTCGTTCGCGAAGTCAAGCCGAGAGAGACTTTATTCTAGATCTAAGAATCAGTTGGAGGGAAAAACAACGATGTCTCAGCAATACAAAATTATTACTTGGAATTGTAAAGGCTTCAATAATCACATCAAACATAGACGAATTATTAACTTATTGTACAAGGAACATGCTAATGTTGTCTTTCTACAGGAAACTCACCAAAAATCTAAACTTATGCAATTTATGAAGTCTTCCTGGTTCTCTCAAACCTTCCAAGCCAAAGGAACATCTAAGTCAAGGGGTGTGGTGATACTAATCTCAAAGAATACACCATTTCAATGCCAGCAAATCAAAGCAGATCCCTCTGGAAGATATCTGTTTGTGCAAGGTGAGCTAAATGGCACCCAGGTAACCTTAGCATCAATTTATGCACCTAATCTGGCCCAATTTGAGTTTATTAAAAACACATTAGAAGTGCTGAATGATTTCAAAAAGGGGGAAATAATAATTGGAGGTGATTTTAATTTAATTTCAGATCCACTCTATGATAAAACTCACAAAAAAAGAAACCCCACTGGCTCGATGATGAAGCCGACCACTCTGCAAAAAGTCCTAGACTGTAATAACCTGGTAGATGTGTGGCGCACACTAAACCCTGGCTCTAGAGAGTATATTTTTTACTCCTCGGTGCATGGCACTTATTCAAGGATTGATTTTATTTTAGTCTCAAAGTCTTATATGAATAAATTTTTAAATGCCTCCATTGGGTTGAGAAACGTCTCTGACCATGCTTGGGTCTCTTGTGATCTCTCTCCACAAGACTCAGATGACAAGGGGCCCCGTTGGTCATTAAATAAACTACTGCTAACTAATTTGACAGTTTCTGAAGAAATTGAAAAACAAATTAAGGACTACTTCTCATTCAATGCAACGTGTGGAGTTTCCCAGGAGTATGTCTGGGATGCTTTTAAAGCAGTTTTAAGGGGTAAACTCATTTCTATTGCATCCAAATGTAAAAAAGAAAGACAACAAACAATTCTGGACTTACAATCTAGTATTTCTTTATTAGAGAAAAAGCACATAAAATATGGAGACAAGAAGACGCTCAGAAAACTAGTTCTGGAAAAGAAAAAATTAGAACTAATTGAAACATCTTCTTAACACTTGTAATAATGTAATGACGAACGGTAAATTACCTAACTCATGGAAAGAGGCAAGAGTTATTGTATTACACAAAGAAGGGAAAGATAAATTGAGTCCCTCCTCCTACCGCCCAATATCAATATTAAATCATGATTTTAAAATTTTCTCAACAATTTTGGCAGAAAGGTTGAATAAAATAATAGCAAACTACATTAGCAATGATCAATCTGGTTTTATACCAGGGTGATCTATAACTGATAATATATGCAGAACTCTCAACGTAATACACTATTGTAGGATATCCAAAATTCCCTCGCTGATTCTCTCCCTGGATGCTGAAAAAGCATTCGACAAATTAGAAATCCCCTTTTTGAAATTTGTTTTAAGTTTTATGCAATTTGGTCCTAATTTTGTTCGCTCAATTAATGCTATTTATGACTCACCAAATGCACAGATTGATGTTAACCATTTTCATTCGGATACTTTAATTCTAAGCAGAGGCACCCGTCAAGGTTGCCCACTGTCACCGATTTTATTTGCACTGTCTCTTGAACCACTAGTTCACACCGTCAGGGAAAACCCAGAAATAGAGGGCATTTCGCTGAAAGGTAAGACACACAAGGTCAGCTTGTTTGCTGACGATACGTTATTCTACCTCAGCAACCCTATGGTTTCTCTACAACATCTGAAGGTTATTGATTTATTCAGCGCACACTCCGGCTTTACAGTTAATTTCCTGAAATCAGAAATCTATCCTATGGTGGTAACTTCCTCTTTAAAACTAGATATTCTGAGGAATTTCAACTACAAATGGGTAGAAAAATCTTGGAGATATTTGGGGATTAATTTTCCAGTGAACCTTAAGGATTTATTTCAGGTAAATTACTCCCCAACTATTCTTTCAATTAAAAAATCAATAGAGGAATGGTCAAAATGCAACTTTTCAATTTTAGAAAAAGTGGACCTTTTAAAGTCCTTTTTATTTCCTAAACTACTTTTTTATTTCAAAATTTGCCTATTTCAATAGGCAAATTGGAGTTTAAGAAATGGCAAAAAAAAAATTTAGACTTTTTATGGAACTCCAAACAACATAGAGTTTCAATATCTCTAATCTCTAGGCCGACAGAACTTGGTGGTCTGGGAGTTCCGCTCCAGGAAAAATATTATTTAGCATCCCAACTGAGACATATCCTTATATATGCGCTACCTGAGTGTGACACCCCTTGGTTTAGTATTGAGAAGGCAGCTTTGGGAAATATCCTCTTACATGAGGGCATTTGGCTTGGAAGGTTTGACAGACCAAGACTAATATTGGACAACCCATTTTTGGAGCACACATTGAAAATTTGGGATCAATATAGAGAAACTCTAACTCCAGCAACATCATCGTTCATGTCCTTTCTTGGACAGCCCTGGTTTCCACCTGGGGAAGCAATAAGTGAATTCAAAATTGGAGAGATAAAAACATTTTTAGGCTGATTGACATTACAACTAATGGCAAAATAAGTACAAAAATACAACTGGAGACAAAATTTAAAATGACAATACCGTGGATGCAATATTATCAATTATTTAATGCTTTGCACAAAGTAATCCCGTTTACCTGTGCAAATAGAACACCAAATTCTTTTGAGTCTCGATTAAAGGCTGGTTCCTCCTCGGTTAGAGGGGCAATCTCTTGCATTTACCAAGTGCTGAATGGAAGGGAGTGGGGCCAGGTTGCCTCACAGCAGAATCAGTGGCATAAGGACTGCCGGAAATTTTTTTCAGATGAGCAATGGAAAACCCTTTGGAAAAGCTCTCTATTTAAATCTAGATCTACGTACATTAAAATACAAAATTTTAAATGGTGGTCCCGGTGGTACATGACGCCAGTGAGGTTGTTTCATGGCAATCTGATCTCAACTCCAGGGTGTTGGAAAAAGTGGGGGGGAATGGGCACGTTGATGCACTGTTGGTGGGAGTGTCCACAAGTGCAGGCTTTTTGGAAATCAGTGACAAAAATTGCAGGGGAAATAATTGATTTCGACATTCCTTTCTTGCCAGAGTCTGTCCTCCTAAATATTTGGCATACCAAACCAAGCTCTAAAACAAAAATGGATCCTCTTTCAATTTTATTATTACCAGCCAAAATCAATATAGCTCAATGTTGGAAATCAGATAAATGTCCAACTATTCACCAATGGTACAATAAAATACGGGACTTGATGATCCAAGATAAATTGTCTACAAGCATATTAAGATACGGAAATCCAAGACCAGCTGATAATTTTGTTGAGAAATGGTTTTTCTTTCTCTCTTATATTAATGAGAAATCCTTATTAAGCCTACCTACTCCAAAAAAGTATCTGGATTTCATCATATATTAACTATGTTTATGATTTAGTTTGAGTCTTTACCTGTTATGTAAACTGTCCACGTAACAAATTGCAGGTGTGTAAGTGATTGTAAAGAATGCCTTTATGTATTATTTATATTATTTAATTTATATTTTGATGTATAATGATAATGCCTTGCTTACTTGTATACCAAAGATTTTGACTAAGATGTATGGAGTTATTTAAAATAATAAAAATTATTAGTTATAAAAAAGAAGAAGGGTAGAGGGAAGACAGTTCAATTTGTTAAAGCCACAGAAATCCTTAACTTCATGTTGATCCAACTGAGTAGAGGCCTCTGAAATGGAAACTATAGAAGAACATAATATGAACATGTCACCCATGTTACACAGATCAATATTTATAATCCCGCATTTTGTGGGATTGCCTAGCCATGTCCTCATTCTGGGTGGAAATCATGACACAGATTGAGTATTGCTGTCTTCCCTACCTTCAGCTTTATTCCACTTGTGTGGACTTTTCAAAAGAGCCACATAGATCAGGAGAGCAGGCGTAATGGCCAGCTGGAGAGCCCCGTTTACATTCCACTGATTCATGAGTATAATTTTCAGATTTACCAATTAAGAAGAGATTAAGGGATCACACGGCCAAAGTATACTTACATGGACATTTGGAATTCCCCAGTGATTTTCTTAAGTCCTCTTTACGCCTCCACTTTAACAAACAAGACATATAGATTAGTATCTGATCTCCTTCCTGTATCTTGTACAAATATGATACATTTCTTTTCCCATCACTGTCTTAATATGCGTTACTACTCATGATGTCTTTCTTAGAAGCATTTTCACAATATAAAAATCATATAATACTGAAACTGTTTTTATAGAAGAATCTATATCTTCTGTTAGAATTACTTCTTGGGATGCCTTGGGACACCAATGTATTTCTCCTCAATACTTTTCTTTTTAATGAAAAGCTTGAACTTCATACATTTCCTTTATATAGCTAAAACAACCTTCATTCAGTGTCTGCGTTATTTATACAGGCCTTGCAAGTTTTCTTCCCACCGGGCTTCTTTAGCTAGGATAGCAGGAGAGACAAGAATCAACCTTCTCGGCCAGACAGCACACAGCATCCAGTACTTGCCAAGTAACTCCCACAACTGGCTGGTCTGGACCTCAGTAGATGCAGTTTCTGCCGCTGCTTTGAAGAAGGTGCACCGGAATGCTGCCTCCGTTCCACAAATAGTAGAGATCCGGCCAACACTCAAATCAGCTGACCACCAGGAAAAGGTCATGGCATGGGTGATCAAAACAGGTAGGAATGTCTCTAACAACTTATCCTGACATCTCATTCTGATAGTATTATTATTAACCAGATGGAATGAACAATGGCCACTAATCACACAGCCAGCGATACTGTGGGCTTGCTCTGCATACCTTAGTGAGGGCTGCTAATCCCCAGTTGGGGGCAGGGGATCCCCTGGTTTGGAGGCCCTCCCACCGCTTCAAGGTTTTCAGAAAGTGGGTGAGGGAGGGGTTTGAATGTCCACTGAGCACTCCACTGTACCCTAGGGAGACTGGTTCCCATAGGATATGACAGAGAATTGATCTGTGGGTATCTGGGGCTCTGGGAGGCTGTTTTTTGAGGTAGAGGCACCAAATTTTCAGCATAGCACCTGGTGACTCTTCTCAAAAAAACACCACCTAGGTTTCAAAAATATTGGACCAGGGAGTCCAATTCTATGAGTCCTCAAAGAAGGTGTCCATTTCCAATGGGAAGGCATTTAAAAGAGGTGCAATCCCTTTAAATCTAAAGGCCAGAGAGCAGTCATTCTTATCACAACCTTGCTCCGCCACCAAAGTCTCCTGGGTGCCCCCTTCCACCATTATTTCCAATAGAGGGAAGGCTTTTAAAATGAATGTGGTCCCTTTAAAAGTGATGGCCAGAGATCCCTTCAGAGTTCAGTCGTGCTTGTCACAACCTTGCTCCTGGCTCCACCCCCAAAGTCTCCAGGTTATTCCTGCCTCAGACCTGGCAGCCCTATTCTCAGCTTTTCTTGGTATATCTGGAAATGAGAAACTAGTGAAGGCAAATCTGCAATTTAGGTTGATGAGCTTCTAGGGTGGTCTGATAAATCAACCACCAGATTTGAATCTGAGGACTCGAAGTAATACTGCCCCCTCACCACTGCCGCTAGGCCTTGGACAAGCCTTTTTTTTTCAGTTTCTCTTCCTGAAAAACTGCAAAAAATTTCAGAAGTTTTTTATGAGGAGAGAAAATAAATATTGTCACCAGCACCCTATTTTTGAGTTTGAAACACCAAACTGTCAACATAAAATCTGGTGCCTCTTGTCAACTGCCACACACACACACACACACACGCTTGTGGCAGTTGACGAGAGGCACCAGATTTTATGTTGACAATTTGGTGCTTCTAACTAAAAAACAGGGTGCTGGTTAAAATATTTAACCCCCCTCCCCAAATTTCAAAAAGATTGGACCAGAGGGTCCAATTCTATTACCCCCAATGAAGGTGCCTGGGTGTCCCCCCCCCCCCCCCATCTTCCACTATTTCCAATAGAGGCAAAGCTTTTAAAATGAGCATGGTCCTTGAAAATACAATTGCCAGAACTCTCTTCAGAGTTCAATCGTGCTTGTCACAACCTTGCCCCTGACTTCACCCCCAACGTCTCCTGATATTTCCTGCCTCAAACCTGGCAACGCTAGCTCAGCATTCCTTAGTACATCTGGAAATAAGAAACTAGTGATGACCAGTCTGCACTTTAGGTTCATGAGATTCTAGGGTGCTCCAATAAATCAGCCACCAGATTTGAATCTGCAGACTTGTGGTAACCCTGCCCACTTCCACCGCTGTCAGTTTCTCTTTCGGAAAAATTGCTACAGATTTCAGAAACTCTTTAAGAGGACAGAAAATAAATATTGTAACTGGCACCCACCACATTAAGGAACTATTTAAAATGCCTAATAAAGTTATCGTCTTTGTAGTCTAATTTTTACAACATTCAAAGTATTCATGAGTCTATATTCATCAGTCTCTTTTCCAGACCAGTTTCAACAGTGAAAACTATGTTTTGTCTGTAGTAAATTCGGGGATGTTTTCTCTTTAAACATATGATTTTTCAAAAGTGAGGTGTCACTTATCTTACAGAGAATATTCAGAGCTGAGGTTTAAACATGAGAGCCAAAGGCTACACGCCAAGAGGAAACAGCTCTACATGAAACACAAGCAATAAAACATCACATAACACTTCTAGCAAAACTATTTGCCATCTAGGGTAAAATTGATTCAGACTAAATTCATGCAGATATCAAAAGTCAACTAAATACTTGAACACAAAGAACCCACAGAATGGAACCGAAGGCAAGTCTCCAGAACATAAATGTGAACAGTGGGATGAATGATCATTCCATGATTTTCTTTCCTTTGCTCCTACCATATTTTTCATATCTCTCTCATAAGACAAAACATCTATGCAAAACATCTATGAGACATCTATGCAAAATAGGCTAGGAGAAAAGGAAGAAAATCATGGAATGATAACCCATCCACTGGTCAATTTCCTGTTCTGAAGGCTCTATTTATACTTCATTAGAGCCTATCAGACCAAGAAATATTCACTGGACCTCTGAACTCAGATTTCCCCTCAGCAGAGGATATGAAATCAGAACGAGCAGGTAATGGTAAGATCCGCTCTCAGCTTCAATGGGCGTTTTCGCACTGACCTTCTAGTGGTGCGACCACCCTCTTCACACCGGAGGATCTGCCCGGATTTCGCACAAGAAGCGCCAGTGCACCCAAAAGAGCCGGCGACTTTGTCGTGAAACCCGCTCAAACGGAAACCGCCAAGAAGCAGGAAAACGTTTGAGCGGGTTTCGCGACGGAAGTCGCCGGCTCTTTTGGGTGCGCCGGCGCTTCTTGTGCGAAATCTGGGCAGATCCTCCGGTGTGAAGAGGGTGGTCACGCCACTAGAAGGTCAGTGCGAAAACGCCCAATGCAATCATAGAGCTGGAAGCTGGCTTCTGTGGGCTGATAGGATTTCAAAGTTTCCTCTGGAACTTCTACTCCAAGTCATCACCCCTTCATGGATAAAAAAACATTTTCACTGAATGCATGGAGTTGGCAATGCCCGTATTCCAGGCTGCTGTGAAAGGAGGACTAGGCAGACGAAGTGCTAAAGATCCTGGTAACTCTGGGGTCTCCACAGAGAGGTGCCAGGCTTTTTGGCACCCTAGGCGAGGCTACCTACTTGCGCCCTGCCCCCAACCAATTTTAAAAAGAGAAGAAATGTAGGGAAAATGAAGAGCACAAAACGTGAAACTTCTTACATTTTTTATTTATTGTGGTTTTTTTAAAAAATTAATTTTAACTTTTAAAAAATGTGAGAATAATCATTGATTTTCTCCTTTGTAACATCAACTGTCTCCCAAAATGGCTAAGCTATGGCTAACACACTCCTGAGAATGCTACATGCAAAGTCAGGGCACTGTGATCTTCAGCATAAAAAGGAACAAGCTGGGTATCCAGAAGGAATAATGCAGGAAAGGATGAATTGCATGGAAATGTCCCCCCACCCCACACACATCTCCAAATCTCTTCCACCAGGATTCTATAAATTCAGGGGCTTGAAACCCATGAAGCTGCCTTATGGGAAATCAGACCAGTAGTCCACCAAGGTCTACTCAGACTGGCAGTGGGAGCTCAAAGCCAGCTGCGCTGTTATGCTTATGGGTATGCTGTGAACAATGTGGTTAGCCACAACTTTAACTTTAAATGCATTCTCCAAGCGGCCAGCTGGCTTGGCTTGAAGAAATGTGTTAAAAAGACAAATGCCTTCTCCAAGCTGGCCAATGGGGTGGTAGGGGCTTCGAGAGAAACAGCCACATCTGGCTCTTGAGTCACCGTTTGGGACACTCCTGGCCTATAACAAAAGGAGAAAAACAAAATTTATGTGTAATGTACTGAGTCACGAGACGGTTTGAAGGCAACATGCTTTATTCGGTGGTACATTACAAGAGAGGGAACATGTGGGCTGGGTCCCGCTTATATACATTCACCGGAACTGCCCCCCAGTCTGACCAGTCCAATCCTGTCCAGTCAAACTTCCCGCCACAGATCTTGATGGGCGGGGCATCTAGCGAGCTACATCCGGGGACCCGTGGGTTTCCCTGGGTCGCCTCTGTAGCGATCGCCATGTGGTACATTAGCTTATGTTTCAAGACATAACACTCCTGCCCTCCTAGTTCAGGACACATAGTCTTGCAAGTAAGCGGGGGCCTTGCGTTCCCTGGTCGACCTCCTTGGAGTTACTTTTGGAGTAGGAGCAATCACCGGGGCTGCCGCGGCTGCTGCAGCAGACAGGGCGGCGGTTTCCCCGCGTGGGGGTAGCACCGGCCTATGGCTGTCCACCATCTGTTGCCCTTCTGGTGCCTCTACACCTGGGGGGTCGCCCCCGCCCCGGTGCTGCTCTTCCGCCCGATCAGTCGGCGCGGTCAGCAGGGGCGGGGTAGCCCTCAGTGTGGGTGCGGCTGTTGGTTCATCCTCGTTCCGTACTACAGCCAGCTCTTCTGGCAAGGTGCGGCGGCACATCTGATCTATATGCCTCCGCAGGATTTGGTTCCCTCCATTGAGACATTGTAGTGGTGGGACCCGGTCACGCGCAGCACACGACCCGCTACCCACTCGGGGCCGCTTGCGTAGTTCCTTGCGTACACCGGATCCCCCAGAAAGAACCCCCTAGCCGCTTCCCTGATCTCGGGAGAGCTGCGGAGGTCGGTGGCCCGGTCAGGGTGCAACCGGTCTAACCTTGTGATCAGCTTCCTTCCCATTAACAACTCGGCTGGGCTCACCCCGTGACTGGGTTGGGGGTGATTCTATTGTCAAATAAGAAGGTGGCCAGGCGGTGGTCCCAGTCCCCCTGTACTATGCGTACCAGGGCCTCTTTTGTGGTGCGTACCATCCGCTCTGCTTGGCCACTGGTGGCCGGATGGAAGGGGGCAGACCATATATGTTTTATTAGGTATCTCTGCAAGAACTCCCGGAATTCCTGGGAGGTGAACGCGGTCCCATTATCCGAGACGATGGTGTCAGGAATCCTGTGTGTGCAAAGGACCCTGCGCAACACTCGGACCTCCACCGCCATTGAGATGGAGGCTACGGGGATAAATTCCAACCACTTGGTGTAAGCGTCTACCAGAATGAAGAATGTTTGGCCCTGAAATGGCCCCGCAAAGTCAATATGTAACCTAGACCACGGCCTCCTATGGGTTTTCCAGCGGTGGACCGGGGCACTGGGCGGTTCGGGCTGGGACTCCTGGCAGGCTTGGCACCTTCGAACCCACCCCTCGATCTCTTCATCCATCCCCAGCCACCATACATAACTGCGTGCTAGGGCCCTCATCCGTACAATCCCAGGATGAGTTTCATGTAGGGCCTCCAGCACTTGTTTCCGCAATGGGGGGGGGAACTACCACCCTGCTTCCCCAGAGAAGACACCCCTTGTGCGTGGACAGTTCTTCCCTGCGTGTTGTGAATGCCCTGAATTCGAAGGCCTGTTTTCCCTCGGGCCATCCCCTCCCCACCCAGTCGAGAACCCACGTGAGTATTTTGTCCCGCCCCGTGGCGTTTCAATGAGTATCACATGGTGGGCTGGGGCCAGGTGTATGGAGGCCAGCCGCAGGCGACTGAAAGCGTCCACGTGACCCATTGCTTTGCCCAGGCGGTGGACCAGGGCATACGAATAAGAGTTCAGGAACTGATTCCACCACAGGATGCGCTGTGACAGAATCTGTGACGTCTGGCGGTCTGGGGCGAGGAGTCCCAGGAGCGGCTTGTGGTCAGTGGCGATCGTAAAACATCTACCTTACAGGTAGTCATTAAATTTATGCACCCCCGCCACGATTGCCAAGGCCTCCTTATCAATCTAGGCATAGTTGCGCTCTGCGGGGGTCAGGGTCCTGGAGTAATATGCTATCGGGCCTCCCTTCCGTCCGGGAGTTGGTGACCCAGGACGGCGCCCACCCCATACGGTGACGCATCACACGCTAAGACTACCGGCAGGGCTTCATCAAAATGGTGAAGCACGTTATTGCATATGAGGAGCTCCTTGACCGCCTGAAAAGTGACTGCCTACTTCTTTCCCCAAACCCACGGGGCGTTTTTGTCTAAGAACCTGTGGAGGGGTTCTGCTATGGCCGCTTTGTGGGGCAAAAATGAATGATAAAAATTTAATAACCCCAAGAAACTTTGTAGCTCCGCCTTGCATGTGGGGGCCGGGGCATCCACTATGGCCTTGGTTTTGTCGGCCGTCGGGTGGATCCCTGCAGCGTCCACTGCAAACCCCAAGAACCTCACCCTCGGCACCCCGAGGGAACACTTTTCACGCTTGACTTTCAGTCCAGCCACCTGGAATCTGCAGAGTACCTCTCGCAGACGGTTGCTGAAATCCTCCGCGTCTGGTGCGGCGATCAGAACGTCGTTGAAAAAATGGTTGCACCCCGGGGATCCCTTTGAGGAGAGAATCCATGAGGCTCTGAAAGACCCCCGGAGCCACACTCACCGCAAATTGCAACCGCTACACCCTAAAAGCTCCCCTGTGGGTCACTATGGTCTGGGCTTCCGCCATCTTGGCGTCCACTGGGAGCTGCTGGTACGCCTGGGCCAAGTCCAGCTTCCCAAAAATTTTGACCGTGCTAGTGCTGCCAAAACATGACTGACTACTGGGACGGGGTAGGGGTTATCTTGTAGTGCCTTGTTTATGGTGCACTTGTAATCAGCGCATATGCGCACGTCCCCATTGGGCTGCACCGGGGTTACTATCGGGGTTTCCCATGTGGCTTAGGAAACCGGTTCTAGCACTACCTGGGCTGTGAGGCGGTCCAGCTCTGCTTCAATTTTGGGCTTCAGAGCAAACGGAACCCGCCTGGCCTTTAGCCATATCGGCCGCACGTGGGGGTCGAGGGGTAAGGATATGGGAGGACCCTTGTAGCACCCTAGGGCCCCATCAAACACCTCCAGAAATTCCCTGCACACATGCTCGAACCCCTGTGTCTCCAGCTGCTGCACCCCCACGATCTGAATTCCCAACGGTCGAAACCAGGCCAGGCCCAGCAGTGTGGTGAGCTGGAGTTTGACCACAAGTATATCCAGTTTCCCCCTAAAGCTCTTAAACTCCACCCTCACCGTGGCACATCCCAGGATCTGTACAGGGTTCTTTTGGAAGTCCCGTAATATGAAAACAGCCGGTCGCAGCCTGGGCCGGCCACGTGGGCACAGTTTTCTTAGGGACTCCTCCGAAATTATGGAGATGGAGGAGCCCGAGTCCAGTCCATCAGGCAGGGGCTGCCCTCGATCCTGATCAATACCTTGACCTTGTCGGGGGTATTGTTGAGCAAATTCATTACCTGCAGGCTGGTCGAGGCGGTCGAGTAGTCCTCGGTCGAGTCTTGGTTGGTGGACTGGCGTCTGCGGGCGGCCTTGGCAAGCCCGCGCAATGTGGCCCATTTTCCCGCAGTTCCTGCAGTCCACGTTGTGATAGGGGCAGTCCCGACGCTCGTGTGGGTCCCCACAGCTTGTGCACTTGGTGATGGTTGGTTTCTCCATCGCTCGTGGCCACTGGGTCGCTCTCGGTCCCATCCCTGGTTGGCGGCATAGCTGGTGCGTCTCTTCCTCCTCTGGGTGGCTCGGCGCCATCTCCTCCTGGAGGACGGCTTCTGCCCGCGGGTTGTGGAAAGCTTTAGTGGCTCTCTCAAATGCGGTGGCCTCGTTGAAGGCGCCGTGGAGGGTGAGCTCTTCCTTTGTGAAGAGCTTTTGCTGTAGTCTTTCGTCCTTCAGGCCCCAGGCAAAACGGTCCCTCAGGGCCTCCTCTAGCTTGTCAAAGCTAAAGTTTCCCGCGATTTGGTGGAGAGCGGCCAGGTATTCGGCTGCCGTGTCTCCCGCCTCTTGGTCCCTCTTGTGGAAGAGGAATTGGCGGGCGATGATTGAGGGCTGGGGCAAGAAGTGCCCAGTAAGGAGTCGGACTATATCCTCATACGTCTTCTCCGTGATCCTCGCGGGGGCCGAGAGACCCTTGGCGATCTCGAATGTGGCCTCACCACAGATGCTCAGAAGCACGTCTCTCTTACGGCTATCATCCATTATCATGTCTGCTCGAAGGTAGCGATCGACCCACTCCGTGTAGGTCTCCCACCTCTCTGGTTTAGCGGGGTTGAATTCTTTGAGATGACCCGTCGCTCCGCCCGGGTTAGCCATGGCGGCTGCGGCAGCGGGTGCTTCCGTCTCCCTAGACGGTGTGCCTTCTTTGACTCCAGCCAGCTCCACAAAGTCCCTCTTCGGGAGTTACCGAAGGATCCTATCTTCGTCGCCACTGTAATGTACTGAGTCACGAGATGGTTTGAAGGCAACATGCTTTATTAGGTGGTACATTACAAGAGAGGGAACACGCAAGCCGGAACTGCCCCCCAGTCTGACCAGTCCAACCCTGTCCAGTCAAACTTCCCGCCACAGATCTTGATGGGCGGGGCGTCTAGCGGGTTACATCCGGGGACCTGTGGGTTTCCCTGAGTCGCCTCTGTAGCGATCGCCATGCGGTACATTAGCTTATGTTTCAAGACATAACATTATGTAAAACTTTTTAAAAGATCAATAGAAGCCCCACAACACCATATGTAAGCTTATAAATGTCTTAAGACTTTTCATTGGGCTGGTGGAGGTAGGACAGAAAGAAGAAGCAGCAAAGGAAAGTTGAAGAAGCCATAAGATGATATGTGGCAAGATCCTTCCCCTCTCCTTTTGTTTCTTAACAACAAGCCTAATTAAGAATTCTGAAGACCCTGAAAGCTTTCATTATTTTGGTTGGTTTTAATAAACGGTATCATACGGCAGTCGTCTCTTAGGTGAAAGATCTTACAGGGAGGTCTGGTTGTTTTTCTGCTGCTTTTGAATAATCTACCTGCATGTCACCTCTTCTGCCATCTGTTGAAATTTCAATAAACAAGGAACTGCGAATAAAATTAATGCTTGGAATCAGGCCTCATTTAGGGCAGGACCTCACGGAAGCAGAGCTCTGGAACCTCAAAACATTATTGTGCTCCTTCTTTCTTACCCTCACCCCCTTCATGTACTTGCTTCTGGACTCCACTGTTCAAGCCCCCTGTGAGAATTTTGGTGAACTCTAAGATTTGACAAACTTTTTTATATTTTTCTCCAAAAAAAAATGGGAAAATAACCAAAACATATCAAGCAGACAGATGGAAATCTTCATCACACCACTGTGGCCACACAGAAGAAAGTAATTTTAAAAGTATGATGGGAGTAAGGTTTTACTATGACAGTTATAATTCAAGAAGCATGTTAAGGTAGATGCTGAGCTGATATAATTTAGTACACCTTTTGGTGATGTCAAGGGTGTGCGGCATATACCAATGAGTTGTGCTAATGAGCTCCCACACCTTTTTTTCCTACAAAATAATCCACTTGGGTCTGTAGAAAAGTTAAGTGGTGCATCCTTCCCTAGGGATTTTCTGCTCATAGAAAGGGAAGGTAATTTCTGCCAATATTACGTCATCTTCCTGCAGATCCCCAGTTTGCCTCTGATGCCATTCTGGAAGATCCCAACCTCCAGGAGCAACATTTTGGGGAGATCAAAGCACTGCAATAAGAAAAGGCAAGTTCAGCAATGCTTACATAATGAGGTGGCAGAATGAACAAGACCGCTACAGACTACAGATCAGTTCACCAGGAGAAATGGCCACTTTGGAAGGTGGACTTGATGGCGTTATACCCCACAATGAAGTCTCTGCCCCCCTTAGGCTCCACCTCCAAAATCCCCAGTGATTTCCCCACCCAGAACAGGCAGCCCTATCTGCCAGACATCTCAGATGCATGAAGTGAATCACCAGAAGATATAATTACACATGCAAAAACTGGGCACACAGCTAAACAACAGCTGTGATTGACCTGATTGAATATTTGTAGGGGAGAAGAAGTGTCCCAGTTTCAGCCCTAGTTAACATACTCAAGCCTACTGGGACATTCCAACTCAAAACCTTCACACTGGACAGGGTCTTCAAAGAACGGGGTCATCAGGCTGCCAGGAATGGTAAGACCAAAGTTGCTCTGACACAGGCAGCACTGTTTAGAACCAGGCACTCATAGAGTTGCAGTTCAATGTCCTGCAGCACCAGGTAAAAGTATGTTGTCTCCTACGAGTAACAACCCCAGTTCTGCAGTGTGACATGCAACCTCGTGTCATTTTCAGAATCTTCCCATCTATGAATAAAGAGAGAGAGAGAGAAGGGTCAGTATGAAGGCCATGTCCAAATCTCTTATGTTCAGCATTGTGATCCTTCTGTTGATTTGGATGTTCTCCATTCATGACGGTTCATGTTTCAAGAATTCTGCCCAGAAGAAATAGAACAATTATCATGAAACTATTCCTATCTAGACAGGGATTAGGTTTGTGAAATGGTCACCTTCTGAATTCTGAATTTTGTTTTGATTAGTGAATTTTAATTAGTAAATTTGTTTGTTTGGTTTTATGCTTAGTTGTTTTAGAAATATGCAATTTGTTTTATTTGATGTGACCTGTCCTGAGTCCATTTGGGGAGGGCGGGATAGAAATGGAAGGAAGGAAGGAAGGAAGGAAGGAAGGAAGGAAGGAAGGAAGGAAGGAAGGAAGGAAGGAAGGAAGGAAGGAAGGAAGGAAGGAAGGAGGGAGGGAGATATTTTCCAACAAGCACAGGAGCAAAAACATCAAAAGAGCTGGATAGCAGTCCATTGCACTCTGTGCTGTTTCCATTAACTTGGATTTGCTGCCTAAACGTTTATGAGCCATTTTCTTCATCACATATAGTAAGTATATCGCAGGATGACATTTTTGTTGTTGTTGTTGGTCTGCAGTGCCTTCTAGTAGTGTAATCTTCCTCCTGTTGTGTTCTTATGGGCTGTCTCATGAACGCTGCCTCAAGTATCAAAGAGAAAGGTATGTTATAGATGAAAAGAAATAAAGACAGAATTTCACAGAAGCTCTGCCTCCAAGTATTTCTGCAAGTAGAAAAGAACAGCTTAAAAAAATCACTAAGGATGGGCAGTCCAATTCTGCCAGAGTAGATCTGGCTATGAGATTGTGGTACACAGTTTTAGTTAGGAAGGCCACCAGCCTGCTCAAGTACCAGCTTTAAGGGTTAAGACAGCTAGGCCTGACTGAGAAGAAGAAAAGAGTTACTAACATGGTCCCAGCTTTATCTGTAACAGACACATAACTTTCACTTTTGCTCTACAGTGATTCTACTATGCTTGAAGTAACAATAGAGGCAAAGGGGGGGCCTAGACTCCAGAAATGGATTTATGTGGACAAAGAGCATGTAAAGTAACATTTCTTTCTGCAATAGAAATCCTGAGCAATTAGTTGATGCCACCCTGGTAAAATGTATCAGTAGTATGTACTTGGCTCTTGCAATGAAATTATGATAGATGTAACAGCCAATTAATATGTCCATATGCCAACATGCAGACATATTAATATATCCATATGCCAACATGTCCCTCTCATGGATTGCTGCCTTGATATGGCAAGAGGGCTTGTGCAATTCAGTAAGGCTGTGAACTTTGGCAGCAGGGCCACCAAAGATGGACAAGCCACAGCTGAGAACCCAGACAAAATGTGATCCACTGAAGAAGGAAATGGCAACCCACTCAAGTATCCTTGCCAAGAAAACCCCATGGACAGTAACAAAAGGCTAAGAGATATGGCACTGGAAGATGAGCCCCTCAGGTTAAAAGGTGCCCAATGTGCTACTGGGAAAGAGTTGAGGGCAAGTCCAAGTAACCACAGAAAGAGTGAAGCGGCTGGGTCAAAGCCTAAAGGACACTCAGCTGTGGATGCGTCTGATGGTAAAAGAACAGTCCGATGCTAAGAACAATACTGCATTGGAACATGGAACATAAGATCTATGAATCAAGCTGAATGTAGTCAAACAAGAGATGGCAAGATTGAACATCGACATCTTGGGAATCAGCAAACTAAAATGGACGGGAATGGGTAAATTTAATTCAGAAGATCACTGCCTCTATTATTTTGGGCAAGAGTCCCATAGAAGAAATGGTGTGGCCTTTATAGTTAACAAGAGAGTGAGGAAGGCAGTAATGGGATACAATCTAAAAAATGACAGAATGATCTCGGTCCGTATCCAAGGCAAACCATTCAATATCATAGTAATCCAAGTCTATGCCCCAACCACTGATGCAGAAGAGGCTGAAGTGGACCAGTTCTATGAAGATCTACAACACTTTCTAGAATTAACACCAAAAAAAGATGTCCTCCTCATCATAGGGGACTGGAATGCCAAAGTAGGAGGTCAAAAGGTAACCGGAACAACTAACAAGTTTGGCCTTGGAGAGCAAAATGAAGCCGGGCAAAGGCTAATAGAGTTTTGTCAAGAGAACAAGTTGGTTATAGCGAACATCCTCTTCCAACAACCTAAAAGGAAACTCTACACATGGACATCACCTGATGGGCAACACAGAAATCAGATTGATTATATACTCTGCAGTCAAAGATGGAGAAGCTCCTTACAGTCAGCAAAAACAAGACCTGGAGCTGACTGCAGCTCAGATCATGAGCTACTCATTGCAAAATTCAGGCTTAAACTGAAGAAAACTGGGGAAGCCATTCAGGTTTGACCTTGATCACATCCCTTATGAATATACAGTGGAGGTGAAGAATAGGTTTAAGGAACTAGAGTTGATAGACAGAGTGCCTGAAGAACTATGGACGGAGGTTCGTGACATTGTAAAGAAGGCAGCAATCAGCACCATTCCAAAGAAAAAGAAATGCATGAAAGCAAAGTGGCCGTCTGATGAGGCCTTACAAATAGCTGAGGAAAGAGAAAGGCAAAGGTGAAAAGGAAAAATTCACCCAACTGAATGCAGATTTTCAGAAAACAGCAAGGAGAGATAAGGAGGCCTTCCTGAAGGAACAATGCAAAGCAATGGAGGAAAATAATAGAATGGGAAGGACAAGAGATCTCTTCAAGAAAAATGGAGAAATCAAGGGAATGTTTCATGCAAAGATGGCCATGATAAAGGACAAAAACAGTAGGGACCTAACAGAAGCAGAAGAGATCAGGAAGAGGTGGCAAGAATGCACAGAAGAATTATGCAAGAAGGATCTCAATGTCCTTGACCACCATGACAGTGAAATCGCTGACCTTGAGCCAGACATCCAAGAGTGTGAAGTCAAATGGGCCTTAGAAAGCATTACTAACAACAAAGCGAGAAAAGATGACGGTATCCCAGTTGAGCTATTCAAAGTCCTAAAAGATGATGCTGTTAAAGTGATGCACACATTATGTCAACAAATAAATGACTGGCTACATCAATGGTGTCGTCAGGAAAGATTTGGATTTCTGGACCATGGCTTACACTTTCGAGATGGTGGTTTTCTATCGGGAGATGGTTTGCACCTTATGGTGGTAAGAAAAAGGGTGTTTGGTAACAGCCTTGCTAACCTAATAAGGAGGACTTGAAACTAAATTGTATGGGGAAGCGAGGCAATAATTCAAAGCCTCGTATGTTGCCAGAAACTGGGGATAAGAATATTAAAGATTTGCAAAGAGTGGTGCATACACTAGGTAATGTTAACTTGCAGGCTTGTACAGAAGCTAAACCCTCGGGACGCATAAAATGTGGATTCTGATGTCTCTACACTAATGTACAGAGTATGGGAAACAAACAGGAGAAACTGCAAGTCCTAATAAAGAAAGGAGACTATGACATAATAGGCCTTACTGAAACTTGGTGGGATGACACTCACAACTGGAATATTAGGATTCAGGGGTACAACTTATTTAAAAGGGACAGGCAAATGAGAAAGGGCGGAGGCATAGCAGTATATGTGAAGGAGGTATATACTTGTGAGGAAATTTGTGAATCTGAGCATGACCGCTCAGTTGAGAGTCTCTGGATAAAAATAAAAGGAGTAAGAAATAACAGTGATATTATTGTGGGGGTCTGCTATAGACTACCAAGTCAGGCAGAGGACTTGGATGAGATACTTCAACAGCAGATTGCAAAATTCTCCAAGAGAAGGGATCATGCAAGATTTCAATTACCCTGACATGTTTGAAGTCCAACTCTGCTAAAAATGAAAAGTCAAAAAGATTCCTGACTTGTCTTGCTGACAACTTCCTTTTCCAGAAGGTGAAGAAGGAAACAAGGGGATCTGCTATCTTGGATTTGATTCCCACCAACAAGGAAGAATTGATTGAAGATGTGGAAATAGTGGGCACCCTAGGCAGTGGTGACCATGTGATTTTGGAATTTACAGTCTTAGGGAAGGGAAAAGCTATACGTAGTCAGACTTATGGGTTGGGCTTCAGAAAGGCAAACTTTGATAAACTTAGAACTATGCTGGTTAGAATTCCATGGTCAGAAATACTTAGGAGGAAGGGGGTTCAGGAGGGGTGGGAGTTTCTTAAAAGCAAAATACTGAAAGCACAATCACAGATGATTATGAGAAAAAAAATGGAAAAAGCCTAAAGAAGGCGAAGTGGCTCCATAAACAGCTCTCTAAAGACTTGAGAAATAAAAAAGACTCCTTTAGGACTTGGAAGGAGGGTGTCATGGGTGCTGGGGACTCTGCAGAAGGAGCGGAGCCTGCAGAGGAGACTGTGCCCCTGCCACCTGCACCAGCGCCCCTGCCTCCTGCTGGAGAAGATCCCAGCCCCCCTGCCTCACCCTCTCGTGTGCGTGACCGCCTTCGTCAGGACCTCAGGGATCGGAGGAGGGCGGCACGCTCACAAGCAAGACGCTCCCTGAGCCCTGAGTTTTGAAAGGATTCTGGCCCTTCTAAGGGCAAGGATGCTTGAGTTGTAGCAGGATCCTGGCTGCCTCTCTGAGCCAGCAATTAGCCCAAATGGGCAACAGCCAGCAGAGGGCAATATAGCTGTGGGCTTTGGGAGGAGGCTTTGTGGAAGCAACTAGTCATCTACCTGATGTTCTAGCATCTACTCCGGCTTTGACTTTGGGACTCCCTGACTTCGGCTGTTGACTTCTGGACTCCCTGACTTCGGCTTCTGAACCTCTGATCTGCGTTACCTGGATGGTGATTCGGATTTGGCGCCTCGGACCCTCTTGCCTACCGGCTACAGACCTCGGCCTGCCCTTGGACTTTGCCTGACCCAGCCCCAGCCGTGACAGAGGGCCTTATAACCAAAGGTGAATATAAACAAATCACCAGTGCTTGTAGAGAAAAAGTTAGGAAAGCTAAAGCTCAGTATGAGTTTAGGCTGGCCAAAGATGCTAAAAACAACAAAAAAAGGGTTCTTTTCTTATGTTCAGAGTAAGATAAAGAGCAAGGACACGGAAGGCCCATTGCGAGGGCAAGAAAGTAAAATTGTAACAGGTAATGAAGAGAGGACGTAACTGCTCGATCCCTACTTTTCCTCAGTCTTCTCTTCTGAGGGAAACGGTGCTCAACATGGCAAAAACAGAACATATAAGGAGGGTATGAAGTTCCAACCTAGGATCAGCATAGGGGTAGTCCATAAACACCTAGTTTCTTTAAATGAAACGAAGTCCTCAGGGCCAGATGAATTGCATCCAAGGGTTCTAAAAGAGCTTGCGGATGCAATTTCTGAGCCTCTGGCTATTATTTTGGAGAATTCTTGGAGAACAGGAGAGGTGTCGGAAGATTGGAGACGGGCGAATGTTGTCCCCATCTTCAAGAAGGGGGAAAAATATGATCTGGGTAACTACCAACCCATCAGCTTGACGTCTATACCTAGAAAAGTTTTAGAACAAATCAACATTACAAAGAGCCGGTATGGTTTTCTCAAGAACAAGTCATGTCAGACTAACCTGATCTCTTTTTTTGAGAAATGACTACCTTGCTGGATCAGGGGAATGCTGTAGACACCGTTTATCTTGATTTCAATAAGGATTTTGATAAGGTTCCACATACTATCCTTGTTGACAAGTTGGTAAAATGTGGTTTGGATCCAGTTACTGTAACTGGTTGACAGATTGCACCCAAAGAGTGCTTGTGAATGGTTCCTCATCCTCTTGGAGAGGAGCGACAAGTGGAGCGCCTCAAGAATCTGTCCTGGGACCTGTCTTGTTCAACATCTTTATCAATGATTTGGATGAAGGAATAGAGGGAATGCTTATTAAATTTGCAGATGATGCTAAATTGGGAGGGGTTGCAAATACAGAAGAAGACAAAAACAGGATACAGGATGACCCTGACAGGCTGGAAAACTGGGCTAAAATCAATATAATGAATTTTAACAGGGAGAAATGTAAAGTTCTGCATTTAAGTAGGAAAAATCCAACGCATGGCTTTAGGATGGGGGAGAATTGTCTTAGCAGTAGTATGTGCAAAAAGGATCTAGGGGTCTTAGTGGATCATACGCTGAACATGAGTTAACAGTGTGATGCAGTGGCTAAAAAGGCAAATGCAATTTTAGGCTGTATCAATAGAAGTATAGTGTCCAGATCACGTGATGTGATAGTATCACTTTACTCTGCTCTGGTAAGACCTGGAGTATTGCGTTCAGTTTTGGGCACCACATTTTAAGGAGGATATAGACAAGCTGGAACGGATCCAGAGGAGGGTGATGGTGAGGGGTCTGGAGACCAAGTCCTATGAAGAAAAGTTGAAGGAGCTGGAGATATTTAGCCTGGAGAGGAGACGGCTGAGAGGTGATATGATCACCACCTTCAAGTACTTGAAGGGCTGTCATATAGAGGATGGAATTGTTTTCTGTGGCCCCGGAGGGTAGAACCAGAACCAATGGGTTGAAGTTGAATCAGAAGGGTTTCCGGCTCAGCATTAGGAAGAACTTCATGTTAGAGCGATTCCTCAGTGGAACAGGCTTCCTCGGGAGGTGGTGGGCTCTCCTTCCTTGGAGGTTTTTAAACAGAGGCTAGATGGCCATCTGACAGCAATGAAGATCCTGTGAATTTTGGGGGAGGTGTTTGTGAGTTTCCTGCATTGTGCAGGGGGTTTGACTAGATGACCCTAGAAGTCCCTTCCAACTCTATGATTCTATGAAATTTGGAAAACGCAACAATGGCCACAGGATTGGAAAAGGTCAGTTTATATTCCAATCCCAAAGAAGGGTAATGCCAAGGAATGTTCAAACTATTGCACCATTGCACTCATTTCACATGCCAGCAAGGTCATATTAAAGATCCTACAAGCTAGGCTTCAGCAGTATGTAGATCGGAAACTACCAGAACTTCAAGCTGAGTTTCGGAGAGGTAGAGGAACTAGAGATCAAATTGCCAACATTCGCTGGATTATGGAGAAAGCACGGGAGTATCAGAAAAACGTCTATTTCTGTTTAATTGACAACGCTAAAGCCTTTGATTGTGTGGATCACAACAAACTGTGGCAAGTCCTTAAAGAGATGGGAGTACCAGACCACCTCACAAGTCTCCTGAGAAACCTGTATAAGGGTCAAGACGCAACTGTCAGAACAGGATATGGAACAACTGATAGATTTAGAACAGGAAAAGGAGTTCAACAAGGATGTACATTGTCACCCTGCTTATTTAATTTATGTGCAGAGTACATCATGCGGAATGCTGGCCTGGATTAAGCACAAACCATAATTAAGATTGCCAGGAAAAACATCAACAACCTCAGATATGCAGATGATACCACTCTAATGGCAGAAAGTGAGGAGGACCTAAAGAACCTCTTGTTGAGGGTGAAAGAGGAGAGCACATAAGTAGGCTTGAAACTCAACATCAAAGAAACCAAGATCATGGCATCCGGCCCCATCACACCTTGGCAAATAGAAGGGGAAGACATGGAAGTAGTGACAGACTTCACATTTCTGGGTTCTAAGATCACTGCAGATGGTGACTGTAGCCATGAAATTAAAAGACGTTTGCTCCTTGGGAGGACAGCTGTGATGAACCTGGGCAGTATAATAAAAAGTAGAGACAGCAGCCTGCCAACAAAAGTCCACATAGTCAAAGCGATGGTATTCCCAGTAGTAATGTATGGCTGTGAGAGCCGGAAGGCCGAGTGCAGAATAATAGATGCTTTTGCGAAGTGGTGTTGGAGAAGAATCTTGAGAGTCCCTTGGACTGCAAGAAGATCAAATCAGTCAGTCCTAAGGGAAATCAACCCAGACTGTTCCCTGGAAGATCAGATGCTGAAGTTGAAGCTCAAATACTTTGGCCACCAAATGAGGAGTGAGCACTCACTGGAGAAGATCCTGATGCTGGGAAGGAAAGAAAGAAGGCAAAAGAAGAAGGGGATGGCAAAAGATGAGATGGCTGGACAGCATTACTGATGTAACAAACACAAATCTGAGCAGACGTCAAAGGATGGTGGAAGACAGGAGAGCCTGGCATGACTTTGTCCATGGGGTCGCAAAGAGTCCGACTCAACTGTGCGACTGAACAACAAATGCCAACATGTGCCAAGTGTCATCATGGGTATATAAGGTTGTGACCACCCTAAAAGGGGATGGAGCAGCTTGCTATGCAGGCCTTCCTCCACAATCTATTGCAATAAATTCTTTTTCCTCCTCACCCAGACTTTGGCTGCATGTGTTCTATTAGGCAAAGGCATTCAGATTGCAGACTTTTGCAACAAGATGGTTTTGCAATAATCTTCATTGGACTTGGTTATTTCAGGAGACATATTTAACATCTACACAAAAAGATGTGCTGATCTCAAAACAGATCTCAACTGTCTGGAAGCCCTCCCCACACTTCTTATCCCTGAGGTGTGAACAGTGTAATTCCTGGTCTCCATTGCTGGACAATAAATACCCCAATTCTTGCCCGATGGCCGTGCCTCCTTAGAGGTTTTAACATGAGATGTTTGTTTTCTCATAAGCCAGGTTTTAGCTGCCTCACCAAAAGCTCTGGAAGTTCAGTTTCAGAATGGGTAGTGTGAATGCATCTCATTTCTGTCCATGCATGTGAAGAAGACACCATCACACACCCAGCCATTCTCCACACTGCAGTTACAAAGGCAGATTTTAGGATGGGCAGAAGAGCAGAGTAAGGCAGTGCTCAGGCAGGAATCCTTGGAAACAGGATGGTGCAAGCAAGTCTTTGTGTTTATCTCTGAAATAATGGAGGGAACAGGACTCCTTACATGGATAGAGTGTGGTTTTGAAATGTGTTGCATATTTTCTCCAGGGTTCTTCCCCCCACCCCCACCCCACTCTTACAAGTAATATTCAGGCAAACCAAACAAGTTACAGGTAAACCCTGCTGCTGCTGCTGCTGCTGCTGCTGCTGAAGCCCTGTGTTATGTATCTGCTATGGACAGTGTTGAAAGAAAGATTGGGTCAATTTGCTGCTTACTTATATAGTGAAAGCAACAGCACCCATGCCTTTGGTTGGATTTGGCCATCTTACCCAAAAAATCATTTCGCTACATGAGATTTGCCATCAGGACTCACCTTTTTGAGTTCTTCGAATGAAGCAGGATCGCCTTCCGCGGATAGTGCACACAAATGGCTTTATTTTACAACGGTTATCTGGTTGAACGTCAGTACAACCTAGGCATTCGACACCTCCAACTGGGACAGACAAATAGAAAAAGGAGAATGTCAGAGAGCCTCCACAAACCCAGACATATCAGTTACACACAGCAGTGCCTAACCTCTACTTCAAAAGTTTCTCAAAAAAATGGAAGACTGAGGAAGGAGAGAGTTGCACCGCTTTTCTGCTTTAAAGGAGGCCACCCTAACTCCAGTCCAGAAATGCTTCCACAACCCACCCATCGCATCCCCCAAGACAAATCTAGCTTTTAATATGTGCCATGGAAAGCCGACCTTAAATGTGCAATATGAAGCAGGTTAATTTATGGAAATCCTTCAGTTCCAAAGATCAGATACAGTCTGGGAGGACAGAAACAGCTTTAAGGGCCTGTTGTTATCAATCCACTCTTAAATACTTTCTTCTCCATATCTATCTGGAATTCCCATTATGGAAGACATGGGAATGGATGTGCCATTCCCATCAGTCCCTGATGCCACAGAATACTGTAGGACCACAGTTTCCCTGCGCACACTGCACAATTGCTAGACCAGGCAACGTGTGACTGACTATGGAAGCAGAGGGGCTACAGGTCAGTTCTCTGGATTACTGTTTAATCACTGGATAGCCCAGGATAGCCCAGTCGCATCAGGTCTTGGAAGCTAAGCAGGGTCAGCCTTGGGTAATATTTGGAAGGGCAACCTCCAAGGAATCCGAGGGCCATGAGGCAGAGGCAGGCAATGGCGAGCTACCTCTAAAACATCTCTTGCCTTAAAACAAGTCCAGCTCCCCAACTAGTGGAGCATAATGCTAAATGAGCTAGAACTTCCAGCTTCCACCCCCTCCCCATTTACTAACTGAAACACACACACACCCCACACACACATATTATCATTTTCCGTTTAAAGTGCAAGGTGGTTTGTGAAACTGGCTGGGTGGAAATGTTAAACTCCCCCAAGCAGTCCCAGTCTAAGTCAACAGTCCACATAGCTACAGTTCTGTTATTACAAACAGAAATCTGCAATCTCCACATCCCATCTACTACAAACTTGCTGACATGTTCAGATTGACCCACCTGTTTCTAAGGAGAGTATCATTAAGACACAAAGCAGCAGAATATCGTTCATCTGACTTTTCATTCTGAAAAATAGAAACATAAGGTAAAAAGAGTGCATGAATTCTGCAAAGCATCCACCAAGATTATGGGCAAAGGACTTCCGGGTTATGTCGCCTTGAGCTCAGTGGGGGTCCGTGGAGCTTGTCTAAAGCAGCCCCCCGAATCAGGTGGTTGGAGAGGTGCCACAGACATGACAGCTCCTGGGAGACCCTGAAGCCGTTTCCTTTTAGCATGGGGCTTTGCAAGAAGCCAGGGGCATAGCAGCGGCTGTTGCTGTCCTTGTTTGCCCCAAAGCTCTGCCGCCATGATCGTCATCACGGCAGTAAGAGGTGAACACCTGATAGCTTGCTTTTTTTTTCTTAACAAGCTTCTGATGCATCGTTTTCCTACCTCATGCACGGCAATTCTACTCGGCAAGTAAGTTTCTTTTCAATACCACTGGCTAATGGGTCATTTTATATAACAACAAATGGGACAGTTCAAAGGAAGGGAAAGAGGCAAATTCCCACACACACACACACCCCCACACACACACACTTTCCCATGAATGAGACACTGAAAAGACAAAGAACAACTTTGAGCATTGGCAGCAATTTGAATTAGACTGAATATAGATACTCAAATCGACCCGGATTATAATTGAATATGTGTTAATGAGACCATTATCTGGCTATAATATGGTCTGAACAAAAATGAGATATATTTTAGAGAGATCTGTCTTTGCCGCCTGAGTGCAACTGAAATGGCAACAATCAAAACACACAGCTGGAGGAGATTTGGAGAGACAGACTAACTGGGTCTCTGAGTTACTTTTCAACTTTGATTAATAGACTGAGTTATATGGTAGAGAAAAATGGCATTACCAAGCAAAATGTTTTATAAAAAAGATATAATGGATACCATAACTTCTCTAAAGCAAGACCTTGGTTCATTAACAGAGTTGATAAAAAAGCAAATGGGAGCTTTTATGTTGAAAGCTAGCAAAATCTCAAATCTGCATGAGCAGAGTGTTAAAGAGATTGGAAATGGAGAGTGGAATTGAAAATGGAGAGTGATCCGCTGGGAAACGAACAGAAGAAAATAAAAATGGAACCTTATTGCACAGTTAAAAAGGACCAGAACTCAAGACTGATTGAAGTTTTTTCGAGAGGGACAAGTGGCGTGGGATCCTTACTATTTTTATCGAGAGGGATGACTGCACTAAGGAGAGAGAAGGTATATCTCAGCAAAAAAAATCAAGACGTGGAAAACTTTTAGGAAGGGTTTTTAAACCATTTCTCTCTCTGTAGGTAATTGGATATGGCACTCTCAACAAGAACTGGCATGAGATTTTAAAAGGCCAAGTGAGATTTTTAGGACATATTAAGTTGTTCCTCCTAGAGCAATATGGATATAAGAGTTAAGGGATTGAAAAGTTTTGAAAAGAATTTTATATAAATAAATAGTTAACTTGGATTAATTTTTAAGAAGGCAGACAACACAATTATTCTGTAATCTGGTAGATCTGATCTTAATATGTTTGTTTGGAGAAATTGTTTATACTGAGAAAGATAAATAACTATGTTTCTTTTTCTGTTTATCACTTTTTTATCTCTCTACGTTTTATGATATTTTAAATCTGATTTCTATTTCTTTCCATTTGAAATAAGTTAGAAGGATAAAGATATGTTTCTTATGCTCATTTTAATGACTACATTGTTAAAATAACAAGTTAGTCTGTATTTTTAATATGGTTAAGATTTTTAATATGGTTAAGCTTAGCCAGTTAGTTCTGTGTTGAGACTTCTCTGACTTTCTTATACTTAAATGTGCTGAAGAAGAATAGTCTAGACTTGTATTTTAAGTAATAGTTTAGTAAAAAGTGTATAATGAAAGATAAAAATAGTAAAATATAAGGGGAAAAGTTAATACTTGCAGGTAGAAAGAATTGAGTATTTCATTTGGAGGTAAAAATGTAACTGATATATTTGCATTTTTCTTTGTTTCTGATCTCCCATTTTGTATCCACCCCTCCCCCTCTTTAATGTTTCTGTATCTATGCTTATGCTTTTTCTTTTTATAGTTAAAATCAATAAAAATTATAAAATTAAGATTATGGGCAAAGTACCTTCCATCTTGGCTTCACTGATATTAATATTGCAATGGAACAAGTAAAACTGCCAGCTGGGAAAGTCAATATTAAGCTACATCAGCCAACAGCCAGACTGTAGATGTGGCAGATTCATTCGGGAATTCACAAACTCTAAAGTACAGTGCATGCACTGATAGCTGATCCAACAACAATCATTGACTATTAAATATTTTCTTAAATCTACAAGTCAGATTTCATGTGTGGTTCAGAAACTCCCTTCTTTGGATTTGGAGTTAAGCCTTCTGATTTTCTGGGCCAATAAAAGGAAGCTAGAGAGATTTACAAGGGGACATAAGGAATTTGGAAGGGCAAACGGAAGACAGTTCTTCTATTTGTTAAAGCCACAGAAACCCTTAACTTCATGTTGATCCAACTGAGTAGAGGCCTCTGAAATGGAAACTACAGAAGAACAAAATATGAACATGTCACCCATGTTACACAGATCAATATTTATAATCCCACATTTTGTGGGATTGCCTAGCCATGTCCTCATTCTGGGTGGAAATTATGATACAGATTGAGTATTGCTTTCTTCCCTACCTTTATCTTTATTCCACTTGTGTGGACTTTTCAAAAGAGCCACACAGATCAGGAGAGCAGGCGTGATGGCCAGCTGGAGAGCCCCGTTTACATTCCACTGACTCATGAGTATAATTTTCAGATTTAGCAATCAAGCGGAGATTTAGGGATCACACGGCCAAAGTATACTTACATGGACATTTGGAATTCCCCAGTGATTTTCTTAAGTCCTCTTTACGCCTCCACTTTAACAAACAAGACATATAGATTAGTATCTGATCTCCTTCCTGTATCTTGTCCAAATATGATACATTTCTTTTCCCATTGATATGCGTTACTACCCATGATGTCTTTCTTTCAAGCATTTTCACAATATAAAAATCATATAATACTGAAACCGTTTTTATAGAAGAATCTATATCTTCTGTTAGAATTACTTCTTGGGATGCCTTGGGATACCAATGTATTTCTCCTCAATACTTTTCTTTTTAATGAAAAGCTTGAACTTCATACATTTCCTTTATATAGCTAAAACAACCTTCATTCAGTGTCTGCGTTATTTATACAGGCCTTGCAAGTTTTCTTCCTACCAGGCTTCTTTAGCTAGGATAGCAGGAGAGACAAGAATCAACCTTCTCGGCCAGACAACACACAGCATCCAATACTTGCCAAGTAACTCCCACAACTGGCTGGTCTGGACCTCAGTAGATGCAGTTTCTGCCGCTGCTTTGAAGAAGGTGCACCAGAATGCTGCCTCCGTTCCACAAATAGTAGAGATCCGGCCAACACTCAGATCAGCTGACCACCAGGAAAAGGTCATGGCATGGGCGATCAAAACAGGTAGGAATGTCTCTAACAACTTATCCTGACATCTCATTCTGATAGTATTATTATTAAGCAGATGGAATGAACAATGGGCAGTAATCACAAAGCAATGCTGTGGGCTTGCTCTGCATACTTTAGTGAGGGTTGTTAATCTCCAGTTGGGGGTAGGGGATCCCCTGGTTTGGAGGCCCTCCCCCACTTCAGAGTTTTCAGAAAGCGGGAGGGAGGGGTTTGAATGTCCACTGAGCACTCCACTATACCCTAGGGAGACTGGTCCCCATAGGGTATAATAAAGAATCAATCTGTGGTATCTGGGGCTTTCGAGGGCTGTTTTTTGAGGTAGAGACACCAAATTTTCAGCATAGAACCTGGTGCCTCTTCTCAAAAAATACCTCCTAGATTTCAAAAAGACTGGACCAGGTGGTTCAATTCTATGAGTCCCCAAAGAAGGTGTCCCCACCTTCCATTATTTCCAAAGGGAAGGCATTTAAAAGGGGTGCAGTCCCTTTAAATCTAATGGCCAGAGAGCAGTCATTCTTATCACAACTTTGCTCCACCACCAAATTCTCCTGGGTGCCCCCCATCCTCCATTATTTCCAATAGAGGGAAAGCTTTTAAAATGAGCGTAGTTCTTTAAAATACAATTGCCAGAACTCTCTTCAGAGTTCAATCGTGCTTGTCACAACCTTGCTCCTGACTCCACCCCCAACGTCCCCTGATATTTCCTGCCTCAGACCTGGCAACGCTAGCTCAGCATTCCTTAGTACATCTGGAAATAAGAAACTAGTGATGACGAGTCTGCACTTTAGGTTCATGAGATTCTAGGGGGCTCCAATAAATCAGCCACCAGATTTGAATCTGCAGACTTGTGGTAACCCTGCCCACTTCCACCACTGTCAGTTTCTCTTTTGGAAAAATTGCTACAGATTTCAGAAACCCTTTAAGAGGACAGAAAATAAATATTGTAACTGGCACCCACCACATTAAGGAACTATTTTAAATGCCTAATAAAGTTATTGTCTTTGTAGTCTAATTTTAACAACATTCAAAGTATTCATGCGTCTATATTCATCAGTCTCTTTTCCAGACCAATTTTAACAGTAGTAAATTCTGGGATGTTTTTCTTTTGAACATATGATTTTTCAAAAGTGAGGTGTCTAGAAAATTTGTCACTCTTGTTATCTTACAGAGAATATCCAGAGCTGAGGTTTAAACATGAGAGCCAAAGGCTACATGCTAAGAGGAAACAGCTCTACATGAAGTGCAAGCAATAAAGCATCACATAACACTTCTAGCTAAACTGTCTGCCATCTAGGGGAAAATCGATTCAGACTGAATTATGCAGATATCACAAGTCAACTAAATACCTGTACACAAAGAAACCACAGGATGGAACTGAAGGCAAGTCTCCAGAACAGAAATGTGAACAGTGGGATGAATGATCATTCCATGATTTTCTTTCCTTGGCTCAGACCATATTTTTCATAGCTCTCTCATGAGACAACCCTGAGACATCTATGCAAAATATGCTAGGAGCAAAGGAAAGAAAATCCCGCTGTTCACATTTCTGTTCCAAAAGCTGTACAGACTTTATTAGAGCCCATCAGACCAAGAAATATTCACTTAACCTCTGAAAGATTTCCCCTCAGCAGAGAACATGAAATCAGAATGAGCAGGTCATGCTAAGAACAGCTCTCAGCTTCAATGCAATCATAGGGCTGGAAGCTGGCTTCTGTAGGTTGACAGGATTGTCAAGTTTCCTCTTCTACTCCAAGTCATCACCCCATCATGGATAAAAATACATCATCAGTGAACGTAAGGAGTTGGCAATGCCTATATTCCAGACTGCTGTGAAAGGAGGACTAGGCAGATTAAGTGCTAAAGGTCCTGGTAACTCCAGGGTCTTCACAGAGACGGTGCCAGGCTTTTTGGCACCCCAGGCAAGACTATCTACTTGTGCCCCTCTCCTAACCAATTTTTAAAAAGAGAAGAAATGTAGGGGAAAATGAAGAGCACAAAACTTTAAACTTTTTTACATTTTTTATTTATTGTTTTTTTAAATTAATTTTAATCTTTTTTTAAAAAAAATGTGAGAATAATCATTGATTTTCTCCTTCGTAACATCAACTGTCTCCCAAAATGGCTAAGCTATGGCTAACACACTCCTGAGAATGCTAAACTGGGTACATGCCAAGTCCAGGCACTGTGATCTTCGGCATAAAAAGGAACAAGCTGGGTATCCAGAAGAAATAATGCAGGAAAGGATGAATTACGGTACATGGAAATGTCCCCCCCACACATCTCCAAATCTCTTCCACCAGGATTCTATAAATTCAGGGGCTCGAAACCCATGAAGCTGCCTTATAGGAAATCCGACCGCTGGACCATCAAGGTCTCCTCAGAATGGCAGTGGGAGCTCAAACCCAGCCATGCTGCTATGCTATGAGTATGCTATGAACAATGTGGGTAACCACTACTTTAACTTGAAATGTATTCTCCAAGCTGCCAGCTGGCTCGGCTTGGAGGAGTGAGTTAAAGAAACAAATGCCTTCTGCAAACTGGCCAATGGGGTGGTGGGAGCTTTGAGAGAAAGAGCCACATGTGGCTCCCAAGCCACAGTTTGGCCACCCCTGGTCTATAACAAAAGGAGAAAAACAATAGCTATGTAAAACTCTTTACAACAGGTGTGGCCAACGGTAGCTCTCCATATGTTTTTTGCTTACAACTCCCATCAGCCCCAACCATTTGCTATGCTGGTTGGGGCTGATGGGAGTTGCAGGCAAAAACATCTGGAGAGCTACCGTTGGTCACCCCTGCTTTAAAAGATCAGTAGAAGCCCCACAACATCATATGTAAGCTTATAAATGTCTTGGGACTTTTCATCGGGCTGGTGGGGGTAGGGTGGAAAGACGAAGAAGCCATAAAATAATACATGGCAAGATCCTTCCCCTCTCCTTTTGTTTCTTAACATCCAGCCTGATTAAGAATTCTGAAGACCCGGAAAGCTTGAACTATTTTGATTGGTTTTAATAAACGGTATCATACGGCTGTCATTTGTTAGGTGAGAGATCTTACAAAGAGGTCTGATTGTTTTTCTGCTGCTTTTGGATAATCTACCTGCATGTCACCTCTTCTGCCATCTGTTGAAATTTCAATTAACAAAGAACTGTGGATAAAATTAATGCTTGGAATCAGGCCTCATTTTGGGCAGAAGCTCATGGAAGCAGAGCTCTGGATCCTCTAGATTGTATTGTGCTCTTTCTTTCTTACCCCTCTTCCAATAACTTGCTTCTGGGCTCCATTGTTAAAACCCCCTATGAGAATTTTGCTGAACTCTTAAGATTTGACAAACATTCTAATATTTTCCCCCACAAAAATATGGGGAAAATAACCAAACATATCAAGCAGACAGATGGAAATCTTCATCACACCACTGTGGCCACATAGGAGAAAGTAATTTTAAAAGTATGATGGGAGTAAGGTTTTATTTTGACAGTTCAAATTCAAGAAGCATGTTAAGGTAGATGCTGAGGTGATATAATTTAGTGATGTCGGGTGTGGGGCATATGCCAATGAGTTGTGCTAATGAGCTCCCACACCTCTTTTTCTACAAAATGACCCGCTTGGGATTGTAGAAAAGATAAGTGGTGCATCCTTTCCGAGAGATTTTCTGCTCACAGAAAGGGAAGGTAATTTCTGCCAATATTACGTCAGCCTCCTGCAGATCCCCAGTTTGCCTCTGATGCCATTCTAGAAGATCCCAACCTCCAGGAGCAACATTTTGGGGAGATCAAACCACTGCAATAAGAAATGTCAAGTTCAGTTATGTTGTCATGAGGTGGCAGAATGAACCAGTCCGCTGCAGACTATAGTTGGTGGTGGATTGCAGTTTGCACATTCGTTTGCAATTTAAAAACCTCACTGCCACTAAAAAAAATCAGCACAGCGGGGAAAGTTTCTTCCTCCTCTGTAATCAGTTTTCACTTGCATGGAAAATCAAGTTTGAATCTTGTGGCACCATTAAGACCAACAAAGTTTAATTCTGGGTCTAAGCCTTCATGTGCATGCATCTGAAGAAGTTTGCATACACATGAAATTTTATACCCAGAATCAAACTTGGTCTTACAGGTGCCACTGGACTCAAACGTTGTTCTGTTGCTTCAAACCAACACGGCTACCCACCCTGGTGCTGGGGAGGGGGCACAGTGGCAGGGCTTCTAGTGTCCTGGCCCCACTGGTGGATCTCCCGATGGGACTTGGGGTTTTTTGGCCACCGTGTGACACAGAGTGTTGGACTGGATGGGCCATTGGTCTGATCCAACATGGTTTCTCTTATGATCTTATGAACCTACTTGCATGGGGCGGGGCACCGCGAGGGGTCCTTTGCCTATAAGAGCGTGAAGTTGGGCAGGGTGATTATTTTGCATATGTGAACCAGGACTGATTGATCCCGTTGGCAGTGTCACATTTGGAGACAAAGTTTGTACCCAGGGCCTTGGTTCTGCTGCTTCCGAAGCAGTCTCATCACCTTCCCGTTCCTGAATAAATAAGTGCAATGCTGATTCATCTGTTTCTTGGGAAGAAGCCTCCTTGAACTCCACAAGCCTTCCTTCCGAGGAGTTGTCAGGCACGCAAGCTCAAAGCAGGAAAGCTGCCCTGTGCTGCGGCTCCTTCGAGCCCCTCGGGAATAAAAGACTGTCTTCCTAACGGAAGTTGCAATTGCTGGATCAGGTCTTCATATCACTTAATAGCCGCCTCCCCTTCCTCCGACAAAATGAAGTCTCTTACCAAGGAAGCGATAGATTCTTGTTTGAGGAAGTCCTGAATAACCCTTCATGCCCCTGCCTGCTTGCTCGAAAAAGGGGCCCAGCCCAGCCGCCGCCACCTGCAGCTCTCGCCTTCGAAGCCAGCGCATTCTCTCCCCCTCTCTTCTGCCCACCCAGCCTCTCTCTCGCCCCAGGGGCCGGCTGAGCATCCCGGCAGCAGGAGCCCAGTAGGAGCAGCAGTCCGGCGGCCAGGCACACACACATCCTCCTCCAGCAGTAGGCGGCCGCTGCTGGCAGGAGACTCCCCGGGCTCCTTCCTCCTCCAGCGTAAGAATCAGTAACTATAAAGAAGTAGAGGGTTACCTGCTCCCAAATGTGTCAGGATTGCAGAAATGGGCAGGTGAAGAGAAATGGCTCATGAGGAAGCCTGTGTGGACTAGGGTTGCCAAATCCATCTCAGGAACTATCTGGTGGCTTTGGGGGTGGAACCAGGAGAGGGGGGGGGGGGTTGAGCAGGGACACACAGGAACGCAGCTCTGGCTTGGCATTGGGGGGGGGGGGGTCTAATCTGCAAATGAGTTCATGCTGGGCTTTTTTTACCCCCCCCCCCCAAAAAAAGCCCTGGTGACAAGCATGATTGAACTCCAAAGGGCATTCTGGCCATCACATTTAAGGGAACTGCGCCTCTTTTAAATGCCCTCCCTTCCATTGGAAATAATGGAGCATGGGGGCATATTCTTTAGGGGCACATAGAAGTGGACCCTCAGGTCAAAACTTTTTTTTTTTTTAGGAGAGGCACCAGATGCTATGCTGAAAATTTGGTACCTCTACCTCAAAAAACAACACACACACACCCTGCAGAGCCCCAGATACCCACCAATTTCCCATTATCCCCTATGGGGACTGGTCTCCATAGGGTATAATGGAGTGCCCAATGGACATTCAAACCCCACTCAGCTTTCTGATAACCCTGATTTTTGATATTATGAATCCCAATGTTATGAACTGTGGATTAGAAACCCTATGTGGACTTTGCTGCATCCAATTAAAGGGCAATTGAGGGACAACATTGCATCAGTCTCAGCTGACCATGGGAGTTAGTTATATGATGTCCTGCTGCCCCCCTTGGGGAGCCCAGCAGAATTATGTAAACTTCAAATTGGAATCAGGGCAGCACAAGGGCCATCAGTCTGTTCCTTCCAATTGGCCCTGATTCTGGCTACTGATTATCAGACAGTCAGCTGGAATAACAACGGACACCAGCATGTTTCTAGAATCCTCATGAAACCAACATACAAATAGCTACTTTCATCTCAAGCTGTCAAAGTTTATCATGTCCAAGCATAGGTTGTGTTGTTGCTTCACACAATGATTTATTGTGGTAAGAGTGTTGATGGGCTGCAGGTAGGGTTGCCAGGTGGTGATAAAAGGTGATACAAAAAATAAGGTATTTTGGAGGCATATGCCTGAGTTTGGGTTGCAGTGATCTCCTGTTTTGGGAGAGTGGTTCCTACTTGAAAAAGCCTTCCCAGGTGAAATGTGGAACAACTTTGCTAGCATGCCCACAGGACTTCAAGGGGACCACCGTCTTTGGATATCAGTATGTAAGCTCGGTTGTCTAGTTTCAACTGGGGTTTCTGTTCTGAAATCTGAAGGCCTGAGAACCTTCAACAGGTTGATACACAAGCCCTTGATGGATTGCAGGAATGTTTGAGGTTTTGCCCTACATTTGGCAATTAGAATTTTGATGTTTTTGGTATATGAATAGCTTTGGAATTTGTATTTATGAATTGTGCATATAATAAAATTAATTTTCACAAATCTCCAGGTGATGACTGGAGATCTCCTGTGATGACAACTGATCTCCAGGCATCAGAGATCACTTCACCTGGAGAAATGGCTACTTTTGGAAGGTGGACTTGACGGCATCTCTGAAGTCTCTGCCCTTCTCAGGCTCCACCTCCAAAATCTCCAGTGTTTTCCCAGCCCAGAAGAGGCAGCCCTATCTGCCAGACATCACAGATGCATGAAGTGAAGCACCAGAAGATATAATCTTGTAACAGCTGTGATTGACCTGATTGAATAATTGTAGGGGAGAAGAAGTGTCCCAGTTTCAGCCCTAGTTAACATACTTAAACCTACTCGGACATGCCAGCTCAGAACCTTCACACTGAACTGGGTCTTCGAAGAACTTTCTTCTTGGCTGCCAGAAATGGTAAGACCAAAGCTGTTCTGACACAGGCAGTACTGTTTAGTGCCAGACGTTCCTAGTGTTACAGATGTCTGAAGTGCAGCACCAGGTAAAAACATCATGGCGCGGATTAGAAACAACCCCAGGTCTGCAGAATGGGCTGATGCACCCTCGAGTAACTCTTGTAATCTTTCCATCTATGAATAAAAAGAGAAGAGAGAGAGGGGGGAGTCAATATGAAGGCGGAGTCCTGCAAATTTCTAATGCTCAGCATCAGGATCTTTCTGTTGATGTGGATGTTCTCCAGTTTTGACTATTCATGTTTCAAGAGTTCTGCCCAACATAAATAGAACAGTGATTACAACAGTCCCCCACAAGCACGAGAACAAAAACGTCAGTGGAACTGGATGGGAGTCCGTTGCACTCTTTGTTGTATCCATTAACTTGGATTTGCTGCCTAAACTTTTCTGATCCATTTTCTGCATCCCATATAGTAAGTATATCATAAGGTGACTTTTGGTTTTGTTGTTGTTGGTCTGCAGTGTCTTTTAATAGTGTAATCTTCCTCCTGTTGTGTTTCCCCTTGTCTGTCTCAGGCACGCTGCCTGGACACCAGCCTGCTCAAGTAACAGCTTTGAGGGTTAACACACAGCTAGTCCTGACTGAGAAGAAGAGAAGACAGACTAATGATCCCAGCCTTGTCTGTAACAGATACATAACTTTCAGTTTTGCCCTACAGTGATTCAACTATGCTTGACGTAAGAATAGAGGTAAAGGGGGGTGGGGGAGGCTAAACTCCAGAACTGGATTTTATCTGGTCAACATTTCTTTAAGTGACATAAATCTTGGCCAATTAGTTGAAGCCACCCTGGCAAAATGTATCAGTAGTGTGTAGTTGGCTCTTGCAATAAAATCATGATAGACAAGTGTTCCCTTTAAGCTGAGTGTGAGCTAGCTCACAGTTTTTTAGCCTCTGGCTCACACATTTTTGTCTTCACTTAGGAAAAATGGTCCCAGAGTAAACTAATTCTTGCAGTAGCTCACATTTTTGCTTACAAGACTCCACAGTTTATAGGGAGTACTGGATGTAATCATCAGTGGAACTGGACGGGAGTTAATGTGTCTATATGCCAACATGTTCCAACGTGTTATCAAGGTTATATAAAATACTGGCCACGCTGAAAGGGGGTGGGGTAGCTTGGTTTGCAGGCCTTGGCTTAGCTCTGCTTCACAATCTATTGCAATAAATTATTTTTCCTCCTCACTAGGACTTTGGCTGCATTTCTTTTATTGGGCAAAGGCATTCAGATTGCAGATTTGTGCAACAAGATGGTTCTGCAATAACCCTGTTATTTCAGGGGACACATTTAACATCTTCAAGAAAAGATGTGCCGGTCTCAAAACAGCTCCCAATGGTCTAGAAGCCCTCCCCACGCTTCTTATCCCTGAGGGGTGGGCAGTGTAATTTCCAGTCTCCATTCCTGGTCAATAACTACCCCAGTTCTTGCCCGATGGCCATGCCTCCTTAGAGGTTTTAGCATGAGATATTTGTGTTCTCATATAACAGGTTTCAGCTGCCTCACCAAAAGCTCTGGAAGTTCAGTTTCAGAATGGGTAGTGTGAATGCATCTTGAAAATTCTGGCTATGCATGTGAAGAAGACACCATGGATCACACACCCAGCCATTTTCCACACTGCAGTTACAAAGGCAGGATTTAGGATAGGCAGAGTAAGGCAATGCTCAAGCAGGAATCCTTGAAAACAGGGTGGTGCAAGCAAGTCTTTGTTTTTATCTCTGAAACACTAGAGGGAACAGAACTCCTTACATGGATAGAGTGTGGTTTTGAAATGCATTGCATACCTTCTCCAGGGTTCTTTCCTGCTACTCTTACAAGTTATATTCAGGCAAACCAAACATGTTACAGGTGAACCTTGCTGCTGCTGCTGAAGTCCTGTGTTACATATCTGCTTTGGACAGCGTTGAAGAAGATTGGGTTAATTTGCTAATTATGTCTATAGCGATAGGAACAGCAGCCATGCCTTTGGATGGATCTGGTCATCTTACCCAAGAGTCATTTGTCTACATGAAGTTTGCCATCTGGACTCACTTTTTTGATATTTTCGAATGACGCAGGCTTCCTTTTTGCGTATAGTGCATTTATATGGTTTATTTTTACATGAATTATCACGTGCAATATCATTACAGCCGAGACACTTGGCACCTCCAACTGAGAGAGACAAATGGAAAAAGGAGAATGTCAGAGAGCCTCCCCAAACCCAGACGTATCAGTTACACCCAGCAGTGCCTAACCTCTGCTTCAAAGGTTTCTCAGAGATATGGATGACTGAGGAAGGAGAGAGTTACAATGCTTTTCTGCTTTAAAGGAGGCCATCCTAACACTAATCCAGAAATGCTTCCACAACCCCTTCACCGCATCCCCCAAGACAAATCTAGCTTTTAATAAGTGCCACAGAAAGCCAACTTTAAATGTGTAATATGAAGCAGGTTAATTTGTGGAAATCCTTTGGTTCCAAAGATCAGATATAGTCTGGGGGAGACAAGATCTTCTCTAGCAGAGAAAGCTCTATGGACCAGTTTTTATTAATCCACTGTTAACTCCTTTCTCCTCCATATCTATCTGGAATTCCCATTATGGAAGACACAGGAATGGATGTGCCATTCCCATCAGTCCCTCATGCCACAAAATACTGTAGGACCAGTTTCCCTGCACACACTGCACAACTGCTAGACAAGGCAACATGCAACTGAATATGGAAGCACAGGGGCTACAGGTTGGTTCTCTGGATTGCTGTGTAATCACTGGATAGCCCAGGATAGCCCAATCCCATCAGATTTTGGAAGCTAAGCAGGGTCAGACTTGGCTAATATTTGGAAGAGCGACCTCCAAGGAATAGCAGAGTGGTGACAAATGGCAAACCACCTCTGAAATGCCTCTTCCCTTTAAAGAAGTCTAGCTTGTTACCTAGTGGTGCATAACACTAAAGGAGGTAGAACTTCTGGCTGCCAGACAATCTTAGGATCTCCTAGCTATCCTACACCTAATGCCATATGATAATTAAGTGATTAGTGGAATGCTGGACCAGGAAGATTATGGAAGACATAGGAATGGATGTGCCATTCCCATCAGTCCCTCATGCCACAGAATACTGTAGGACCGCAGTTTCCCTGTACATGCTACTTAATTGCAAGACCAGGAATGTGCAACTGAATATGGAAACACAGGGGCTACAAGTTGGTTCTGAGAATTACTGTGTAATATAGTGGAATGCTGGACCAGGAAGATCCGAGTTCAATTACTACTCATGCATGAACCTTATGGACAATATAAATATGATAAGAAACCATATGTAACTAAATTGGAGTCCGGTAGCGCCTTTAAGACCAACAAATTTTACTGAGAATGTCTGATAAAGTGTGAAGGTCTCCCACTTTGTTCTATTGCTTCAGACCAACACAGCTGCCCACCTGGATCTATCTGCATATGTAACTAAGCTTTAGTGCTTTTTTTCTGGCTGAATGCGGTAGAACAGAGTTCTAGAACCTCTTTGTGGAAACTAAATTCTCCCCCCCCCAAAAAAAAAAAAATTAAAAGTTCATGAGGGGCACTCATGTGTTTCTCATTCATTTCCCTCTTGAGAATTCCAGCACCTCTTTTTCTAGAAAAAAAACCCCTGCTAAACTTCATCTTTTATAATTGAAGAATAGTCTCACCAGGATAAGACTTCCTCTTTCCAGCATAAGAAGTTTCTTATGCTAGCAATGGGGATACAGTTCGCTGCTATTTGGATAATACCACATTTGGGGGTCAAACCACCTAAGGGTAAGATTATGGATTTCCATTGGTTGTTATATGCTGAGTAACAGCTGCAATCTAAGTAACAGCAGCCCCCTCCCCCCCAATTCACTAACTGAAACATGTTCCCACTACATGAAGCATGTTTTCTTTTAAAGTGCAAGATAGTTCATGAAACCTGTTGGGTGGAAATGTTGACCCACCTGCCCTTACAGCCCCAGTCTAAAGCATTAGCTCACATAGCTACAAGTCTGCTATAAAATCTGTGTACCCCATTACTATAACCACTAGCTGACATCAAGCTCTGGAGCTCTGATCCATTTCTGTGCATTCACATCACTGTTTTGGCACTATTGTCCCAATGAATCCAGCATAAACTAACCTAGAAAAGTGTGTAGCATATAACAGAGGACACACCAGGCCTGGAGGCACATATCTGAAATAACTAGTTGTGAGTTTTGTCCAGCAGACTGCTGAGCAGAACCTTCAGGTATTTGCAATAAAGGTAAAGGCTGTCCCCTGTGCAAGCACCAGTCGTTTTCAACTTTTGCAATAGAGCTCCACAAGTAGTATTTTCATACATTATTCCCAAGACCACCATTCCCTTTCCCACCCCCCAGTATCTTCATCTCTTAAGTACTGCACTAAATAAATATTTCCAACACGGCCCTTCAGAGTTCATGATTCTCTTGCTGCAATCATCCCCATTCCTTCGCATTGCAATAATTTCACTTTTCTTCCCTTTCTGTAATGACTTACCTATTTCTAAGAAGAGCATCACTAAGACACAAAGCAACAGAATATCATTCTTCTGAATTTTCATTCTGAACAACAGAAAGAAATGAAAAGTTAAAAGAGCGTCTCAAGTCTGAAACGCATCTGCCAACAGGTTATGGGCAAAGATGGTCAACCTTCCCATCTCGGCTGCATTGATATTAATGTTGCGATGGAACAGTTTAAACTGCCTGCCCGAAAAGCTAAATGGGGCAACGACCTACTCAAGATTCATTGGAGGATCCTCATTCTAAAGTATAGTGCACAGAACAGATTGCCTATCCAAGTACTATCTTAACAATTTAATATTTTCTTAGATCTTCTCAGATTTCATGTGCAGTTCAGAAAGCCCTCTTTGGGATTTGGAGTTAAACCTTGTGACATTCTCGGTCAATAAAAGGAAGCTAGAGGGATTTCCAAGAGAACATAAGGAATCTGGAAGGGCAGAGGGAAGGCGTTCTTTCACTCATTAAAGCCACAATAATCCTTAACTTAATTTTGTTCCAACAGAGTTGAGGTCTCTGATATGGAAACTATAAGAACAGAATATGAACATCTCCCATGTTACACAGATCAAAATGTGGGATTGCCTAGCAGCGTCCTCATTCTGGGCAGAAATCATGATGCAGATTTAGTATTGCAGTCTTCTCTACCTTCAGCTTTATATCAGGTGTGTGGACTTTTTTCAAAAGAGCCACACAAATCAGGAGAGCAGGCATGGTAGCCAACTGGAGAGCCTGATGTTTACATTCCATTGACTCATGAGCTTAATTTTCAGATTTAGCAATCAAGAACAGATTTGGTGATCATATGGCCAGATTATACTTACACGGACACTTGGAATTCACCAGTGATTTTCTTAAATCCGGAAGTAGTTTTGTCCTCTTTACTGTCTGTAGGTGAACAAACAAGGCATACAGGTTAGTATCTTATTTCCTTACTGTATCCTGTGATATTGTCCTAGTATGATGCATTTCTTTTCACATTACTGTCTTGACATACAATTACTACTCAAGTCTTTCTTTCAAACCTATGCACAACATAAAAACCATATAATATTGAAACTATTTTATAGAACAATTTACATCTTTGATTTCATTAAGAATTACTTCATGGGACACCTGTAAGATACAGATGTATTTCTCCTTAATACTTTTCTTTTTAATTCAAGGTTTGAACTTTGCACATTTCCTTTATTCATGCCTGTGTTTTTATATAGGACATGCAAGTTTTCTTCCCACCAGGGTTCTCAGCTAGGTCAGCAAGAGAGAAAGGAATCAACCTTCTCTGTCAGGCAGCAGCATCAAGTACTTGCCAAGTAACTTCCACAATTGGATGATCCGAACTGCAGAAGATGCAGCCTTGTATCACTGAAGAACATGCACCAAAATGTTGCCAAATAATGGGGATTTGGCCAGTGGTGAAGTCAGCTGACCACCAATGAAAGGTCACTGTGTGGGCCATGAAAAGTGGGAATGTCCTTAACATCCTGAGAACATTATCTCATTCTGAAATTATTAACCAAATGAAATGATTACAGGCAGTAATCACACAGCGATACTGTGGGCTTGCTCAATATACCTTAATACATCTGGTAGTAAGGCAAAAATGGCCAATCTGTACTTTAGGTTAATTAGATTCTAGGTAATAAATTACCAGATTTTGACCTGTGGAATCATGCCCCACCTCAGCCACTCAGTCATGGCCAGGAACTTTTCAGTTAAAGGTAAAGGTGCAAGCACAGAGTCGTTACCAACCCATGCGGTGACATCACATCATGACATTTTCTTGGCAGACTTTTTATCGGGTGGTTTGCTATTGCCTTCCCCAGTCATCTACACTTCCCCCCAGCAAGCTGGGGACTCATTTTATCGACCTCAGAAAAATGGAAGGCTGAGTCAACCTGGAGCCGGCTGCTGGAACCCAGCTTCCACCAGGATGGAACTCGGGTCATGAGCAGAGCTTGAACTGCAGTACTGCAGCTTACCACTGTTACCCTTCTGAAAAACTGGAACAGATTTCACAGACTTATGAGGACAGACAATATTACAACCAGCACCCACTAAATTAAGAACTATTTAAAATGCCTAATAATATTATTGGCTTTATCATGCTAATTTAAACAATTGTTTAATTTTTGACCAGACCTCCGATTCTCCATATTCATGCTTCTGTACTCTTCAGCATCTTCTCCTGGTCACCTCCCTGGATCACCAAGTTGTCCTTTAGGTGCTTGCAGATTGACCTCTTTAAAATCTGTTCTAGTATCTTCCCTGGGACAGAGGCCAGACTGACTGTAGTTCCCTGGATCATTCCTCCCTCCGTTTTTTGAAAACTGGGATAAATCTGCCAGGTGCTTCTCAACTACCTCTCTTTCCATGTCAACCAGCAGCCCAGACACTGTGCCTTGCCTACTACCATCTCTAGATAAGCCTGTTCTCTTCTTCAGGGGGAAAAAACTAAGGCAAAACAGGCATTAAGTCTTGCTGCTTTCTCTTTGTCCTCTGTCAGAGTTTCACCCAACCGTGGGCCCACTGCCTTTTATCTTGCATTTACTTCTCACATATCTGAAGGTTTTCTTGTTATAGTAAGCCTCCCGTGCCAGCTTTAGCTCACCATGAGCTTTGGCCTCTCTGATGGCTGTCCTACAGTGCCTAGCAACCTGCACACTCTTCTTTAGAGATATGTCAGTTATACATAGGAAGAATACAAAATATGTAATCAAGCTGATACAATGGGTATGCAGACCCACAGGGCAATTCCTCTAAATACTGGTATCTAAATTTTCAGTCCACTCAGCTGCAGCTGGAGAGAGTTCAAAGAGCTCCATCACATCACCCTGGAAAGCATGACACTCACATTCCTGTGACAGATGAAAAATAGTTTCCCAAGTATCGAATAACTTGTTTGCATATACCGGAATAGCATGACCTCAAGGGGGTGTGGGAATCGTGCTCTGTATGCCCATTATAATGTACTTGGAGCAAAAAAGAACAGAATGTATGAGGGCCAGTCAGCATCACTATTTCTAACCTTTATGAAATAAAGCAAAATACTGGGAGCACAAAAAGGACAACCTTGTCCTTGAAAGCATTTTCTATATCAAAGAAGTTATGAAATTGACTGTTAACTTCTGAATGAATTGTGGGGGAAGAGTAATGATTTTTATCGTGTTATCAGATTCTGAGAAGGAGGGCAGGAAGGGATGAGACAGTTCTCAGCTCTTGTGGCCCTTTCTTCTATGCCCTGGGTAATGCTGATTACCACTTTGGAGTCAGGAAGGAATTTTCCTCCAGGGATTCTGGAGGTTTTTTCCTTCCTCTGGGCATTGAGCATGGGTCACAGTGGGAGTAGGGGGGAGGTAGCTGTGAATTTCCTGTACTGTGGGGGTTGGACTAGATGACTCTTGGGATCCCTTCCAGCTGTTTCTATATATTTGTTCCATTTTGGATGTTTACTTTTATCATTATGTAACACACTAGAAAAACAGATTTTAATCTGTATTTGTGAATACAGAAACACCCTTCTGAATGAGATATCCCTCTATATTTTGCTTTCTACATTAGAGCCGACTCGAAAATAATGCACTATAGCCCCAATCCATCTGTACTCAGAGACAGTGAGCCCTGTGGATGCAGATCTCACTATTTTCATCAAAAAGGGATAATGCCCACCTGCATAGCTCTCAGGTCTTCCGTGGATAGTGAAGCTGAAATATCCACAGTCCAGACAACCACCCCATTCACTCATCACCTCACCAGAAATGTACAGTCTAACAATATTTTATTGTTAACAGTTCGCTAGATAAATAGATGCAGTTTCTTGGGCTATTTATCTTTATTGGATTCAGTGAACCAGAGAATACACAAGTTTTGTGAGAAGTAGGATTGCTATTTCATTTAGGGTTGCCAGCTCCAGGTTGGGAAATTCCTGGGGATCTCGGGATGGAGCCTGGTGTGGACATGGACCTCAGCAGGATAGAACGCCACAGAGTCTACCCTCTAAAGCAACCATTTTATCCAGAGGAACTGATCTCTGTAGTCTGGAGCTGTAATTCTGACAGAACCCCGGGTTCCACCCAGAGCATCCCTGGTGCCATTGCTAGATACCAACAACAACAAACTGAATCTTTACTCCTTTACTTTAAAAAAATAATTTTAAAATGATTGTCTGCTTTTTAAATTTGCATATGGCTCATGGAAAGGCATGCTGGTGGTTGCCTGCTATTGAACAAGTATGACAGTGCAGCTGAGAACAAAGTTGCCTAAAACCAACACTTCCTTCTTATTGGCCTTGGTTCTGGTCACCAATTATTAGACATTAGGAGTAAGCCTGTTGTGAAGAAAAATAGAATGGGCTCTAGAAGGAGGGTCTGGGGGAGTGCCTGCCACCCTTGCTGTCTTTCCACCCACCCAAGTGAAAACACTGACTCCCCCACACACACACTCACCTCAAGGGGAGCTGATCTCTGCTAGAGAGCAGTTGTAAATCTGAGTGATTTCCAGTGATTTCCCAGGAGGAAATGACATTGTACCTGTCCGAGATCCTATCCCTCCTCAAACCCCACCCTCTCCAGGCCCTACCCCTTAAATTTCCAGGAATTTCCTAACCTGGAGTTGGCAAACCTATATCCTTCCCTTTATCTGCCCCTCTGACTTTGTGTTTCCCTCACCTTCCCCTCCCTGCAACCTCTATATAGGAAAAGGAGTCTTTCTTCGAAGTGTGTTGGTGGGAGGGAACCAAAGCAGCTTACATAATTCTCCTCTCCCCCCTGAGCTGAACAACGCCATGAGGATGGGCAATAGTGGTTCCCCAGGAGGAAAGGTCTCTCCCTCAGAGGCTTGTAGTGCTACCTTAGGAATTTCCCAACAATTTGGAAAGGTACCACTAAAGGCCTCTGGTTGAGTGCCCCCCCAGCCTCGCTGTCTTCCCACCCACTCAAGTGAAGGCATTAATTCCACCCCCACCCCCGGCAAAGGGGAGCTGATCTCTGGAAAGGGGGCAGCCTGTTTATCTGCTGCTGTATAATTGGCTCCTCCCTGCTGTGAGTGAACACTCCTTTTGTGTCAGTTGAAGAGAAGGAACTACTACTGTTTTGTTTCATGAACATGTCTCTCTCAGTTTACTGTTAGCGTCATTGTTTGCTTCACAGCAGCGTTGTTTGTGGAGGGAGGAAGATGGACTGTCCTAGGCTTCCTAAAACAGGCCCTGAGAAGAGGCAGCAGTGATCAAGAAGCCCCCATGAGAACCTGTCAGCGGAGAACTGTCTCCGTCAAAGGTTAGTGGCCTCTGGTGGGGTTCCTGCCTGGTGGGGCCGGCAGTAGGCAGGGGAGAGCAGGATCAGCCAATGGCACACCAGAGACAGTGTGAGCCAATCTGGCATAGGCCACATCCAACCAATGAAAATTCTCAGATTTGCCACTGTGGTTGGGCTTTTAGTTATTGCTGCTGCTGATGATGATCAGGGGTTTTTTTTTAGCAGGAACTCCTTTGCATATTAGGCCACACACCCCTGATGTAGCCAATCCTCCAAAAGCTTACAGTAGGACCTGTAAGAAGAGCCCTGTAAGCTCTAGGAGGATTGGCTACATAAGAGGGGTGTGGCCAAATATGCAAAGGAGTTCTTGCTACAAAAAAAGCCCTGAGGATGATGATGATGACTGCAAAACAATCAGCCAGAATAACATACACCAGCCCATTTCCAAATATAATCTTGAAAACCATGTTTATTATTATGTAAACAGTCACTGTTTCATCCTCCACTGCCAAAACTGTAACATTCAAGGTTAATATTTGTTTATCTTGCTATTTCTTTGACTAACAGCTTTAATGTGCTAAAAGCTTTGATGGGTTGCAGCAGGGATCCCCAACCCCCGGGCCACAGACCACTACCAGTCCGTGGCCTGTTGGCAACCAGGTCGCGGCCTCCTCCCCTGGCCCTGCCCTTCCCGCAGTCTCACCGCCCCTCCCGCGGCGCCTCCAGCACTCTCCATTTTTACGGTTTTAAGGCCAGGGAAGGGGCGAAGCGCCACCTTCCCCAGCTCTTTAAAGGTCAGTAACCCCTGCCCCCCCCACCACCACTGATCGGCAGCAAAAACCTTCGTAGCAGCAGTGGGCAACCCGCTGAAGAAGCGCCACCGCCCTTGTCTCCTCTCCACTTCCTTCCTGGGCATGGGGGGGGCGGAGCAAGGCTGCATGGTGGGGGGGGGGGCGGCGAGTTTGCATGGCCACGGGGGGCGGGACCAAATTCTGTGCCCTCACCCTGCAGGTCCCGCAAAGGTTGGGAACCACTGGGTTGCAGGATATTTCTTCAGATTCATGAACTTAATCCAGATGCACAGAGATACAGAGCAAAATATTGTGAATTGTGAGACTGAAAAGCCATTAAATAAAAGGGAGACAATCTGTGACATCTCTGTCCAAAACAAGGCACATTTGTAACTGCAATTAAGCTGACATATGTAGTCATGAAGTTGATACCTGAAGTGACAAAGAAGTGCTTCTGTTTAAACTTTGAGTAATACAATCAAAATTTTGGAGGAATTCTAATTTTGCAATTTCACATTGGAGACTATCTGAAGGATGTGATCATCATGTCGCTGGACGGTTTAACAAAGCTACTCTTAACACATTCAGTACCAGACATTCAGAGAGTTACAGTAGTCAAAATAGCAGCACCAGGTTTTAAGTCGGTATCTCGATCTGATCCGAGTTTCAGTTTTGCAGAATGAGGTGCAACCCCGCTTTATATACACAATTTTGTTCGCTGTGAATAAAGAAATGGAAAAGGGATCAGTATGAAGGCCCTGTGATGACTATCAGTCATTATCATCTTTCTATTCATGCTCTCTGTTCGTCATAGTTCATGTTTTGAGTATTCTGCCCATAGTAAATACAGAAATCATTAAGTTTTCCCATGAATACATTCGCAAGAGCAAATGCATTAAGACTCCCCCAAACTATCATACTAGTTCTACCTTCAAACCCGCAGGCACAGACCTGAGGAAAAAAATTACATTTATTTAAAACAGGGGTGTCAAACTCATTTGTTATGAGCGCCGAATCTGACATAAATGAGACCTTGTCTGGCCGGGCCAAGTGTGTACCTGTTTGTGGGGTTTTTTTTTAATTCAATCAAACTTTATTAAAAGAGTAAATACCAAAATATACATATTGGTAAACATAAGAACAAAGTACATTTCTAAAATCTTGGGGAAAAAATGAATATTATCAATTCTGGTGACTATATAAATAGTGCTGGGTGCACAATACAAGAGATATAAACTTTATAAGGACACAAACAACAGAAGTAAAGATTTTTTTAAAAAACTTAAAACATGCTTAAAAGATTAGCACTTGTTGGTCTTAAAGCTGCTTTCTTTGTATCCCTCCCATGCGATCCAGGGAACTGAGAAAAGGAAGCTCTGGATCTTTCCTTTCCCAGGGAACCAGGAAGGGGAGAAACCTCAGCCAATGGAGAAAATAGAGATTTTGCTCTGTATCTCCTGCGCCGTTGGAGCAAGCCTGGCAAGGTAAGCTGTGATGCAGAAGAAAGCAAGAGAGAGGAAGAAGGAAGCAGATGACAGCCAGGTGCTCGGGGGCCTGATAGGAACCCTCTGGGGGCCTGATTCGGCCCCCAGGCTGCATGTTTGACACCCCTGGTTTAAAATATATATATATATCCTGCTTTATTTTCTGAGATGGCTAACAATGCAACAATACAAAAACAAAGCATTCCACTAGCAAAATAAAAACACACCAATTAAAAAATACAGTCTAATCTGCCCCAAAAAAGTTTACCCATTATTAAATGCCGTCTGAAATAGAAGCATCTTGCACATTTTCCTAAATGCAGCCAGTGAAGACATCATCTGAATCCATTCTGGTAGCTTATTCCAGAATCCAAAGAGCTGGACCTACCACAGAAAAATTCCATGGCCTAGCTGTTACTATTTGGACATTCATATCAATAAGTGCACCACTATGAGAAGGCTGTCTGAGGAACATAAATGGCAGGTAATGCAGAGATACAGTTCAGTATGTACAAGGGCCCTAGGCTTTGAAGTTTATAGTATGACAAGGTGACCACTTTATTAATCACCCCTTTAAAAAGATTACCCTGTCATTGCTTCAGTTGCCAAATATTTCCCTTCAGCAAATGGCATAGTAGGTACAGGTAAAGATTTAAACAGTTTTTGGTTTATTTGAACACACCGGCAGGGAAGGGAATCAATATTTATGTAGTATTTTAATATGTGGAACAGGTAGACAGAAATTTAAATCTTAATGCAGAACTGCATCTGAGTTTGCTGACTTCACAAGAGACAGTTTTAGATTTCAAGTTTGGGATTTTCACTAAAGGTATTACATACGGTAAAAAGCTTATTCTTTGAGATTACTTGTTCAAGATTTCTTTTTAAATGTCCTACTTTATCATCACAGTCTTGAAAAGCTACACAGTTCCGTTCCTTTGTTTAAGACTAAAGTGTTCTCACTAGACCCCTTTCTCTAGCAAGATCATTATTATCTCCTCTGTAAGATAAATAACCTGGGCCTTTCGCATGTTTAGGGCCTTTTAATGCCACCTCTAAGCCATTTGCCAAATCCTTAGTCTCTCCATACCAGACAGTAAGCTTAAAACTGGAGAAGCATTTCCCCCTCAAAGTGTGTTTGTTTAATCTTTTGGGGAACAGTCTCCTGCAGAGCCTCTTCAATATTCCAAGTCACTCCACACTGGCTCTGAAATACACTTTGATTTATTAGGCTCTTCTCATACTAAAGAGTCTCTCAAGCAACCCCTCCCTTCTCCAGCTACTCTCCAACTGCTTCCACTCTCCAACTCTTCCCTCCCTGTCACCCTCTTCTCGACAGTTAGCTGCAGTTCCCCAATCAGAGGGAGTTCCATTAGCTGTCACTCACGTCAGCTAACGCACTGTCTTCTAAACAGCACTGCCTCCAGTCATGCATTTGCTTGCTTTCTGTCACACCTTGACTTTCAATTGGATCTGGGAACATTTGTACCAAGTAAACCTACCAAAACATCTTCAAAGGTAACCCCAAATACAGTTTGTCACAATAGCCAATCCAGAGGTTAGAGTGGCATGGATCAGTGTCTGATTCCAATAATGATTCTAAATAGTGGGCCATCTTAACAGCACGTTGTAACTGAAAGATGGTGTTCCTACCACATTGGTCAGTTTATCAAACTTTGTTTCCTGCCAATAAGAACAGAACAGAACTGAACAGAACCGAACAGAACCAACAGAGTGTTGTCTGTTTTATCCCCTATGTTGATCATAATCAGTCCACCAAAATATCAACTATATCAATTATTGTTCACAGGTTTAATCAGCATCAGCATCAAATAATTACTCTTGTCCAATTTAAACAAGACATCTGCACACAGATGTAAATAAGACACTACAGAGGAGGTGCCCTGCTATTGTATACATTGCAGCTACAAAATTAGATTGTACAACTGGGTGTAAAGAAAATGCTCAAGCAATGATCCTAGGAATTAGGGCCTTGCCAACTCTACTTCCAACTATTAAATGATGTAAGGTAAGCTCAATTCCCTGCCTAAAACAACAGAGAAACATCTGGTCATCTGACCAAAGAGTCATTTGTCTAAATGAAGTTTTCCTTATGGACTCACATTTAGAAAATTTTTGCATGAAGCAGAATCTCCAAGCACCAATAGTGCACTCATAAGACTTTCTTTTACACTTGTTGTCAGGACCAACATCAGTACAGCCAAGGCATTTGACACCTCCAGCTGTGGAAGACAAATGTGAACGGAGAATGTCAGAGAGAAGCCTAACCCCAGACAAGGGTCACACACAGCAGTATTTAATGTTGGTGCACAAGTTCCTCACAAGAATGGACAGAGGCAACAGAGAGGTAAGGTGCTTTGCTACTCTAAAGAAAGACATCATAACACAAATCTACTCCTATCCCATCCTCTTTAACAAAAAGCTCTGAACCTAAGTGCCATGAGAAATCAACCTTTAGATACACTTTATAGGTTTAACTTATGGAAATCTTTCTCTACTGAAGATCAGACAGACAGTATGGGAGGACTTCACTAGCTGAGTAGATGTTTGTGTCAATTGTATCAATCCACATCCTTGTGGATTTCCAGCGACAGAAGACACAATAATGGAGTGCCAATCCCACCAGCACCAAATGGCTCATAATACTCTAGGAGCAGACTTTCTTATAAACTAGGGGTCCCCAACCCCTGGGCCATGGACCGGTACCAATCTGTGGCCTGTTAGTAACTGGGCTGTGAGTTGTATAATTATTTCATTATATATTACAATGTAGTAATAATAAGAAGAAGACAACATGGGATTTATATCCTGCCCTCCACTCCGAATGTCAGCGTCTCAGAGCGGCTCACAATCTCCTTTATCTTCCTCTCCCACAACAGACACCCTGTGAGGTAGATGGGGCTGAGCTCTTCCCAGAAGCTGCCCTTTCAAGGACAACCTCTGTGAGAGCTATGGCTGACACAAGGCCATTCCAGTGGAGGAGTGGGAAATCAAACCCGTTTTTCCCAGATAAGAGTCCACATTGTTAACCACGCCAAACTAAAAGAAATAAAGTGCACAATTGTATCATCCCGAAACCATTGTTCACCCTTTCACCCGGTCCATGGAAAAATTTTCTTCCACAAAACTGGTCCCTGGTGCCAAAAAGGTTGGGGACCATTGCTATAAACCATAGACAACTGCTAGATTAGGAAACATATGACTGTGGGAGCAAAGGAGATTTACTCATCAGATATCTTACTTGTATACTACCACATCTGAGATCAAACTAGGTAAGTTGCAGAGCACAGATTTCCATTTGTCATTTCAAGATAAGTAACAGCATGTGTGGGGCATCAAAACTCTTTCCTTCCCATAGTTTCACTAATTGAAACCATCCAACCCCCCCCTATACACACATTCACTTTTTTTTCCCCTTTAAAGGGCAGCATGAAAAGGGTGGGTGCTTTTAGTTTGTGAAACTCTGCAGGGTGGAAAAGTTAAACTCCCTCCCCCTGGCAGCCCTGATCAAAGTCAGTAGTCCACATAGATAAAGATTTGGTTTTGAAGATGGTTCTCTATCGCACCTAATCTGACTACTATCTGGCAACATGCTCAGATTTATGGGTTGTGTGCCTTGTTCCTAAGCATTTACTTAATCTGTCTGACACAGTTTTCATTGAAACTTATGTGCCAAACTAGAGTGTAAAAATCAGAGCACATGCAGTCCTGAACACCTGTACCTGCAATAACTAGTTGTGAATTTTGTCCAGCAAGCTGCTAAACAAATTGACATCTGCAGTACAAAACCCCACAAGTAGTATTTTCATAGATTATCCCAAGATTGGCCTGTGAAACTGTTCTATTCCTGACCCCCTAGTACCTTCATTAACCGCTAGATTAAGCACTATCATATCCTGCCTTTAAACTAATGCCAACACAGCCCTTTAGTTCATGATTCTCTTTCTGAAATCCTCCCCAATGTTGCAATAGTTTTACTTTTCTTCTCTGCTTTAAAAACTTACCTATTTCTATGGAGAGCATCATTAAGAAACAAAGTGCCAAAATATCATTCATCTGAATTTTCATTCTGAAAGTTTGTTCAAAAAAAAGCAGCATAAATTTAAAGAGCACATCTAGTTGTCATAACATCCACCAACAGATTATGAGCAAAGATGGTCTACCTTCAGTACTGGCTTTGCTGATATTAAATATTGCATGGGATAGGTAGAACAGCCAGCTGGAGAAGACAATATTGAGCTGAACATAGCAAGAATCAGACTATGGCTGATTCCGCACTAACCTTGCTCCGCGCCAGGCTTCCGTTTCTCTTCAGAGCAAGCTAGCAATCCCGCATCAGTTGCTCTGTGCTGTTTTGCACGGAGAAAACCTACAATTTGCCACACCGCAGTGTAAACCTGAAAAAACAGGTTCACGCTGCGGTGCAGCAAATCACGAGTTTTCCCCACACAAAATGCCGGCGCAGAGCAACTGGTGCAAAATTGCTAGCTTACTTTGGAGAGAAACGGAAGCCTGGCGTGGAGCAAGGTTAGTGCGGAAAAGGGGTATGTATGGTACCGGGAGGTTTAGGTTTATTGGATTTATATCCCGCCCTCCCCACCGAAGCAGGCTCAGGGCGGCTCACAACCAGCAAAATAAGAACAATTTAACAGTTAAACAATAAAACAAGTTAAACAATTAAAATGGTTAAGAACAATTAAAACTGTCTGGTGTTTAAATAGGAAGAAGTCCACAAAGCCTAAACCACAACGCCATGACCAGCTGGCTGATCCAAACACTGTTAACCATTCCCCAAATATTTTCTTCTCTCTACACCTTGGGTGTCATGCACAGCTTTACAAATTCCATCTTGTGGATTAGGAGTCAGCCTTGCAGTTTTCTGGGTCAACAACATCTCTGAATCAAATTGCAAATGATACCAGACTGATTCATGAGAGGATGAAAAATGTGACAGGGTAGAGGAAATAATTTTTTTATTATTTAAAAACCACAGGAGCCCTTAACTTCAGGCTGACCCAACAGAGCTGCTGATGAAAAACCAGAAAAGTAGAATATGAGAGTTTCTCCCTGAGTGCGCTACATGACGTGTGACTGGCCAGCAGCATCCTCATTCTGGACAGAAGGCATAAGGCAGAATAAGCACTGCTCTCGTCTCTTTTTCCAGGGTATGCTGTACTCTCAGCTTTATTCCAGCTGCATACTTTTAAAAACAGCCACACGGGTTGGATTAGGAGGGCAGTCATGACAGCTAAGTAGCTAGCCTTATGTAACTAGAGATTCTGGTATTTACCTTCTGTTGACATAAGAGCATATTTTTCACATTGAGTGACTGACTGCACTGTGAACAGAACTAGTAAAACCATACTTACAGAGACAGTGGGACTCAGCAACTTTATAAGTTCAGAAGAACTAGTTTTGGCCTCTACTATCTGTAACAATGCACAAGAAATGCGAAGCAGTTAGTATAAGCTGTTATACTCTCTTTACTTTTTTCATCTTATGCCATATTTTCTTAACCATTACTGTAAGCAATATATAACCATGACTATGACATGCTCTTTCCAGCACTTGCAGAATATAAAACCCATGCAATGATTAAAAAAAAAAAACTACATTGTTTTACTTTACTGAAAATTACTTCCTGGAGTACCTTAAGACACAGCTGTATTTCCCTTCGACTCCTACAACTGGCTAGTCCAACCTCAGTAGATGCAGTCTGTACTGCAGCTTTGAAGAACATGCACCAAAATGTTGCATCTTTTCTAAAATAGAGAACAGGCCAGTGGTGAAATCAGCTGACCACCAGAAAAAGGTCACAGTGTGGGCAATCAAAGCAGGTGGGAATGTATGTAACAACTCATTCTGACAACACTGCCATCTCATTTTGATATTAACCAAATGGAAAGAACTACTGGCACCAAACACACTGATAATGTTGAACTGCTTAGCATACCTTAGTACATCTGGTAATATAAATCAACAATGGCCAGTCTGCACTTTAGGTTAATAAGATGCTAGCATAGGCCAGTAAATAAACCACTAGATTTCAACATGCAAACTTAGAACCATGCCCTCCCTCCTCAGCGTCTTGGTCATGGGCAAGTTCTTTTGTTTCACACGCTTATTATAAGAACAGAAAGTAAATACTGTAACCAGCATCCACTGCATTAAGAACTACTTAAGAGTCTGATAATGAGGCATTTACTCCTCTTTCAGGGTTCAATCGCAAAAAAGATTACATCTTTTCACATGGACATACAGTATGTCACAGAAGTGAGTACACCCCCTCACTTTTTGTAAATATTTAAGTATATCTTTTCATGTGACAACACTGAAGAAATGACACTTGGCTACTATGTAAAGTAATGAGTCTACAGCTTGTATAACAGTGTAAATGTGCTGTCTCCTCAGAATTATGCAACACACAGCCATTAATAAACTGCTGGCAACAAAAGTGAGTACACCCCTAAGTGATAACCATCTGCAGGGCTGTCATCCCAGAAGGAAGCCTCTTCTAAAGATGCACAAGAAAGCCCGCAAACGGTTTGCTGCAGAGACAAGCAGACCAAGGACATGGATTTCTGGAACCATGTCCTGTGGTCCAATGAGACCAAGATAAACTTATTTGGTTCACATGGTGTCAAGCGCATGTGGCGGCTACCAGGCGAGTACAAAGACAAGTGTGTCTTGCCTAAAGTCAAGCATGGTGGTGGGAATGTCATGGTCTGGGGCTGCGTGAGTGCTGCCGGCACTGGGGAGCTACAGTTCATTGAGGAAACCATGAATGCCAACATGTACTGTGACATACTGAAGCAGAGCATGATCCCCTCCCTTTGGAGACTGGGCCGCAGGGCAGTATTCCAACATGACCCCAAACACACCTCCAAAACGACCACTGCCTTGCTAAAGAAGCTGAGGGTAAAGGTGATGGACTGGCCAAGCATGCCTCCAGACTCAAGCCCTATTGAGCATCTGTGGGGCATCCTGAAATGGAAGGTGAAGGTGCACAAGGTCTCTTAACATCCACCAGCTACGTGACGTTGTCATGGAGGAGTGGAAGAGGACTCCAGTGGCAACCTGTGAAGCTCTGGTAAACTCTGTGCCCAAGAGGGTTAAGGCAGTGCTGGAAAATAATGGTGGCCACACAAAATATTGACACTTTGGGCCCCATTAGGACATTATCACTTAGGGATGTACTCACTTTTGATGCCAGCAGTTTAGACATTAATGGCTGTGTGTTGCGTAATTGAGGGGACAGCACATTTACTGTTATACAAGCTGCAGACTCACTACTTTACATTGTAGCCAAGTGTCATTTCTTCAGTGTTGTCACAAGACATACTTAAATAATTACAGAATGTGAGGGGGTGTACTCACTTCTGTGACATACTGTAATTCACCTTCTCATATTAGGTCTTTGCAAATCTAAATATATAAGTAAGAGGATACAGAATTTCAATAGAAGCAATGTCCTATTTCTTCCATTGTCCCATTGTTCTTAAATTTATCACTAAACAAGAAATTTTAAAAATGGAATGGAGGTTAAACAATTTGTTATTACAAAACAAGGAGGTCCTTGGTAGAACAAAAAAGCCCTCTAACAATCAGTAAAACAGTATAACATTAAAACTGTAAAATTATAAAATTTTATAATTTATAAAATTAATGGATTTTATAAAGGATCCTGGGATCAAATTTTGCTGAGAGTGGAAGGGATTAAAGGGGGCTGACACTGAGAACATTTCTAATCAAAATGGGAAAAGCATTCACATCTGATGATATGATCTGTAACAATTTCAGCTCCAAGTGGTGACCAAACAGAATTATTATGCTTTCCATTTACCATAGATGGAGAACAATGCTTCCTTTCCTTCTATGCCTCAAATATGCCTCTTTGCAATTTTTTCCAAGTGTTGTTTTACTGATTACCTGATACTAAAACAGGTAGAAATTATAACGATCTTCCCCATTTTGATTCAAACTATGCAGATTTCCAATAGCAGAGAGAACAAAAGCAGAATTCTGTGCAAGATAATCAGACAGTCATAATAAGTTGAAACATTCTTTATTGTGTAAAGTGTTTTCTTTAAGGATTTTTTCTTTGACACACACACATTTTAAAAATTCACATTATTGTACATTTAATATGATCAAGTCAAGAACATGGTTCCAACCTTGGGGTGTGGTGGCAGTACAAGGCATAATTAAAATGACCCTAAGGCATTTACCTGAAATACACCTGGAGGCAAAGAAAATAAAATCACAGAATGGAAACCTTAGACTATTCCAGAGGTGGCCAACGGTAGCTCTCCAGATGTTTTTTTCTTACATCTCCCATCAGCCCCAGCCATTGGCCATGCTGGCTGGGGGCTGATGGGAGTTGTAGGCAAAAAACATCTGGAGAGCTACCGTTGGCCACCCTTGGTATTCTATTCTAGACTCATCAGGTTGTGTCAGATCTTTTTTGGGGAGAAGGATGTGCGTGCAGATGAATATGATCTAAGAGTTGAAAATGTAACAAGGACCTCCAATAATCCTTGTAGTTCTCACTCATGTTCTTAGAGCCAAACTAGATAATACAGTATCCCCGAGTTTGTCACAGGGACCTGGCACCATTCTATAGCTTTTAAAAAAAAAAACTTTTGAGAATGTTGTGGGGGAGCCATACTTTTTCTGGGAACTGCAACACAGGGGGATAAGGAGCTCCTGGTCTCTCCCCTTCTGTTTTTAAGAACCAAAATGTCGAGGTGGGGGGACAAGAGCGCCTCATCTCCCTATGCTGTAGTTCCCAGCAGGATTAGGGTCCCACAGTGTTTGGAAAGTTTTAAAAAGCTCTAAAAATGGCATCATGTCCCTCTGATGGATTTGGGGATGCCTTATTCTCTAGCTTTACCTTAGACTGAACAAAAAAACCCTGAAGCATACCTTCATACTGATATCCACAATTTATTACAAGCCAAACAACATGCCATGTTACGGACATCATTCTATATTCCTAGTATTTTGCATATAGTATCAAATTTACAAAAATTGAACTTTTGTTGAAAACTTTAAAAACAGGAATGCTGCGGATTTTCAGACTCCAATTTTCATTGTTCTGTGACTGCAGCAGTTTGGAGAAAGAAAGGAATACAGGCATTTGGGTTCTGAATGAGTTACAAAAATAATTCTTTCCGTAAACTAAGGCACTGGCAACTTTGTCATGATCAGTCAGATTACTTATATACCTGTCACCACCAGTAAATGGATTTACTTAACCAAGTAAACCACCAAACATCTGAGTTCAGACTGTGGCAGGCATAACTGTCTCTCAGCAGAAGACACTGAGTCAGAGTGACAAGATCCAATGCTGATCAGCTTTCAACTTCAAACACAATCATGTGGCTGGAAGCCACAGCTTCTGCACGCTGACAACGTCACTAAGTTTCCCCTTGATCTTCAGGAAATGCCTCTTGAACTCCAAACCATCACCCTACACAGGAAAAACAAAACAACACATAATCAGTAAATAAACAGTGTGCATGTTGAGCTGTTCAGATAGGAAGATTGAGAAGACAAAACTCCAAAGGCCTTGATCCTCCTGACAGCCCCATGTTTGGGCTGGATATGGGTGATCTGAGACACAGGACTGGAGATCCATGATGATGATGATATTGGATTTATATCCCGCCCGTCACTCCAAATCTCAGAGTCTCAGAGCAGCTCACAATCTCCTTTATCTTCCTCCCCCACAAAAGACACCCTGTGAGGTGCGTGGGGTTGAGACAATGCTTACAGCAGCTGCCCTTTCAAGGACAACCTCTGCCAGAGTTATGGCTGACCCAAGGCCATTCCAGCAGGTGCAAGTGGAGGAGTGGGGAATCAAACTCAGTTCTCCCAGATAAGAGTCTGCACACTTAACCACTACACCAAACTGGCTCTCTGATGGCTCTCAGCAACCCTGCCTTATCAGCTGGAGCTTCTGGAGACTGGAAGAAAGCAACTTTGAGATTAATGCAATCCCCACCACCACCACCACAAAAAAACCCAGCACTTTCTCCATTAGAAATTATTTCAAATATCTTCCAGTTTTGTTTGCACTGCTGAAAGTCTGCCATTGCTTGGAACACTGGTACTATTCATGGCTTCCCACATCAAGGAAAGATAAGTACCCACTGTTCCTCAATTTGCAGGATGTTGAGATTATGAGGAACAGGGAATGTTCAGGTCATATCAAAGACTTGTGTTATATTGCACCATATAAAAATGCTTTCCTGTGATTTTTTTTTTGTTGGATCCAGAACATCCAGTGCAAATGTCAAAACTTTCCTCAGAATTAAGGCTACTGTTTAATTTGGTGTACCTTTGACAGACGGAAATCCACAAGAATTTTGTCTTCCATTTCCACTAGGTTTGCCTTGAAAATTAGTTTGTTGTTTCTTCTGTCCATGGTTGATATGGTGACCTTGCCAAGGAAAAATAATTATTGCTTTATTAGGAGAGGGGAAAGACACTGGTGAGCAAATGAGGAAGACATCTGACTGAAAGTCTCTTTTACAGCCCTCGGGTTCATGACTATGAGATGGAATAGGGCTGCTTTGACTTGCAGACCCTGCTCTGCCCTCATCCCTCCTTGATGCTGCCAACTCCTGGGGATGGGGGGGGTTTACTGCTTCCTTCCACTAGGGTACTCACTGCTCCATCTGTTTGTTTGAGGTATTTCCCACTGGGATGAACAGAATTCCCAGTTCTCCTTCCTGGTTCTGGGGCTTACCCTTAGGGTCTCCTGCTATTCAGAGACTGGTTACCACATGCTCAAAAACTGCTTTTGTCCCAACCCAGGGGGCCCTCTTGCATTAGTGTGCCTAAATGATGGAGGTTCTAGGTGGTAAAGAGACTGACAGTCAACCTCCAAAGTCACAAATGGAAGCCCCTCCAGGAGTTGGCAACGCCAAGGAGGGGTGGGGCAGAGCAGGGTCTGCAGGTCAAAGCATGCCTGTTCCATCAGAACTCTGTGAAACTATCTCATGGCCAAAAGGATGCCAATTTCTGAAGTGTCTTTACCTGGTTTGTGCAGCCTTTCTTCCAGATATAGCCCATCTTTTCACAAACCTCCTTCAAGATGCTGTATGACTGAGCCGCATCCAGCTTCAGAAAGAAACGGGTCATTCTCTTCACCAAGCGTTGCCAAGGGTTCTGCAAGGAAAAGCCAGATGCCATAAAGCCAGTTAGAAGCTGAGTGATTAAAATAAGTCTTCTCAAACCAACTGCTTTAAAATGAAAGATGTATATCAGGTTTCCATCACAACTGTGCTTGTAGGCAACAAACTGGGTGATTAAATAAAACAAGTTGTGGCGAAGAAGTGACATGCAGATGGCAGTACAAGGGGCACTTTCGCAATAATACACTTTCAATCCAATTTAGCAATTGTTTGCAAGCGAGTTTGCCATTTCACACAGTACAATCCACTTGCAAAGTGCATTGCAAGTGAATTATTCACAGCAGGGGTGGCCAAACTGTGGTGTGGGAGCCACACATGGCTCTTTCACATATATTGTGTGCCTCGCAAAGCCCCCACCGCCCCAGCAGCTGGCTTGGAGAATGCATTTAAAATTAAAGTTGCTATCTTTCCACCTCCCCCATCTATTTGCTTTCTTTCTTCCTTTCTTTCAATTTCCCCCCTCCCTCCCTTGTGGCTCTCAAACATCTGACATTCATATCTTGTGGCTCTCAAACATCTGATGTTTATTCTGTGTGGTTCTTACATTAAGCAAGTTTGATCACCTCTGGTTCAGAGCATGTGAAAGCATGGCCTCAGCAACAATAAAAACCACTAGAACTGCACCGCTAGCCTGCTGGCTACTAAGCCTGTACACTCAAAGTAAATCCAGTTGAATTCAATAGGAATTGCACACAAGTATGTGTACTTCAGATCGTAGCCTATGTCACTGGATTCTGTGTAAAGTGAAAAGCAAACTAGTAGTGTACAAGATTACCTGGGAAGAACTTGGCGTGCCAAGCAACTGGCTGTTCAGCAGCATGTGCTCAGGGCAGGCTGGTTGGGAGAAGCTGATCCCTTGCACTAGCTTGTCAATACTCGCTGGGCTGCTGTCCAACAAGGAGAGGCCAGTTCCCAGTTCTGGTTGGGAATTGGAACACGTCATTCTTTCCTCACTGCAATAAATAAAAACACAGAGAGAGAAGGAATTATACGGATTGTACCACAGTGGTGCATTTCCTAAGGTTACTTACTCAGAAGATCACTGCTATATGTCAATTACCACATTTCTATGCTATCCTCCCACCAAGAAGCTCAAGGTCCTTAACTCTTCCCACTCCCCTTTCTAAAGTCCTCATGACTCTGCAAGGTAGGTTAGGTTGAAGGAAAATGAATAGTCCAAAGTTGCAATTGTACTACATGCAATTTTAAAGAGATATACAGCTTCAACTGTCTATGTCAAGTATAGAGGGACATCTTTTATTTAATTTATACCCTACTATTCCACAATCAGGTCTACAAAGCAGCCAACCATCCATGCAGAAGTACAATAAAACTCACCTACATCATTAATAAATGTATCCACCATCACTGATACAAGGTAATTTCCTGTTTTTATGCAACCAATAAGTCTCAACTGTTGGTACCTTAAAAATGTAGCAAAAGCTCATCCCCAGAGCAGCTGTAAGAACAGGAAACTTTTCAAGAGTCATCCCTATGAACCTAACTGCTTTGGGTGCCAATTTTTATATGGTAACTGTGGACAGTTTGTCCAAATTCTCGCAAGGCACTGGTCTCTTCCTTGTTGGGAGTTTGGAAGTTTCTAGGCCACTGACAACTTGCCTATTTCCCTCCTCTCCCTGATTAACCTTTTCTTCACACATAAAATTTCCATACTATTTGAAAGAAGGAACAGAGAGATTGTAGCTTTGTTAGTACAATATTAAAATGCTAAGAAAACCTGAATCAAAATCTCATCAGCAGCTCAACCCTAGAATTTGCTCAAAGCAAGACAGGAAGAATGCCGTCTGATACAAAACAAGAATTCATTAATCTCTGAGGCACTGATGGGCAATCTTTTTAGCAAGTATTTCACAGGCACCCCGTGGAATGCACAGAACTGACTATGTTGTCCATCATCTACGTATGGCATTAGAGGGCAGGCATGACAGGAGAGGCAAGGAACACCCAGGTCTGACTAGGCCAAAAGAGACCAATGATGAACTATTAACTGGACACTACAAGTAAACCAATTGTCACCTGTGTGCAGTTTTCACAGGCGAGAAGTCCATGTCAGATCGAATGTGCTTAGAAAACGCTCCTGGTGAATCTGAAAGCCCCCCTGAAGAGACCCGAGGTCGCTTTATACCTAAAGAGCAAAAACCACAGTGATCAGTACTCAGAAATTATTTCTCATCCTTCTTGGTTAAGGGCTGGGCAAACAAATCATCATTGCTTTTTTGATGTTGGGCATCAGGTTGCAACCTGTCTGATAACAACCAAGGATATCGGGGGTCTCCAGGGCTATGTGCAAGCTAATTTCTGTCTCTCTTGAAAAATGCCAGAAGGAGCTAAACTCAAGTCTTGCTGTTATATATATATACACTGATGTTAAAGCAGCCATGCCAACTTCAGAAGTGATGGGGCCAGCTCTCCAGGCAAAAAAGAAGGGAGGACACTGAAGGCAGTGTTATTACACTTTTTTGGTAAATAAATCAAAAGACACAAACTGCACAAACATAAATTGAAATAGAAGCAGCAATAAAAGCAATGCAAGAGGGTAAAGCTCCAGGGCCAGATGGATTCACATCAAAATTTTACAAATCTCTCAAGGATGAATTAACACCCAAACTGTTGAAGTTGTTAAACACGATAAGAGAAGAAGGGAAAATCCCAAAGACCTGGAGGGAAGCTGTAATCTCTCTGATTCCTAAGGAAGATAAAGATAGCACAAACGTAAAAAATTATAGACCAATCTCATTGTTGAATAATGACTATAAGATCTATACAAGAATTTTAGCAGAGCGACTGAAACAATACCTGACCAACTTTATAAACAAAGACCAAGCGGGATTTCTTCCTAAAAGACAAATAAGGGACAATGTAAGAGCTGTTATTAATGTTGTGGAATACTATGAAAAGCACCCGGAAAAAGAAGTGGCCTTATTTTTTGTTGACGCAGAGAAAGCCTTCGACAACTTAAATTGGGACTTTATGTTTGCGGTAATGGAAAAAATTAATTTAGGGGAACAATTTATAAAAATGACAAGAGCAATATATACAGATCAGCATGCAAAATTGTGTATAAATGCAGACCTTACCAAAGAATTGAAAGTGAGTAAAGGAACAAGGCAAGGATGCCCGCTATCACCATTGTTGTTTATAATGACTCTTGAAATTTTGTTACAACAAATTCAAAAAGATGAAAAAATAGAAGGTCTAAAAATTAGAAGATTCTCTTATAAATATAAAGCTTTTGCAGATGATATAGTGTTCATAATGGAGAATCCGGTTCAAGTGTCACCACTGCTGTTAGCTAAGATAAAAGAATACGGAGAACTAGCAGGATTATACATAAATAAGGAGAAATCGAAATTCCTCTGTAAAAACATGCAACCAAATAAAACAAACGAACTACAAAAGGTGACAGGTTGTGAAGTCACAACCAAAGTTAGGTACCTTGGAATAGAGATAACAATGAAGAACATTGATTTATACAAAAACAATTATGAAAAACTGTGGTGTAAGATGGACAAAGATTTGATGAAATGGAATAAACTCAACTTGTCCTTACTGGGCAGGATAGCTGCAATCAAAATGAATATTTTGCCAAGGATAATGTATTTGTTTCAAACCATCCCGATTGTAAAAGAAGCAAAACAATTCAACAAATGGCAAAGGAAAATCTCTGATTTCATTTGGGCCGGAAAGAAACCAAGGATAAAGATGAAGATCTTAACGGATGCCAAAGAGAGAGGAGGTTTTCAACTTCCCGATCTAAGACTATACCACGATGCAGTTTGTTTGACATGGATAAAAGATTGGATAATGCTGTTAGATAAAAAACCTTTGTGGTTAGAAGCTCACGGAAATAGATTCGGCTGGCATGCATACATGTACTATGGGAAGAATAAAATGGATGGTTTTTTCTCTCACCACTATGTCAGAAATACATTACTAAATACTTGGATAAAATACAAGAAATACGGGGACGAGAGAAAACCATTATGGATAGTGCCAGCAGAAGTAATAAAAATAACAGCTGATTCTGAAGAAAAAAGAGAAATGTCATATAAACAACTGCTTAAGATTCAAGGAGACAAAATTGAATTAAAAACCTCAGAAGAGCTAAATAACAATTATGATTGGTTTCAAATGCAACAAATTAAAAGTTTGATGGAAAATGACATAAAATCAGAGGGGATTAGACGAGAACAAACAGAACTGGAAAGAGTCCTGTTAGGTGACAATGAAAAATTGATATCAAAAGTATATAAGTTATTATTGAAATGGTCTACAGAAGAAGAAGTAGTAAAGTCTCAAATGGTCAAATGGGCAATTAATGTGAATAGAGAAATACAAATGGAAACATGGGAGCACCTCTGGAAGAACTCAATGAAGATATCAACTTGTCAAAGCATTAAGGAGAACTGTTTTAAAATGATGTATAGGTGGTATATGACTCCGAAAAAATTGGCTAAGATAAGTAAGAAAATGTCGGATAGATGTTGGAAATGTAAAAAACATGAAGGTTCTTTCTTCCATATGTGGTGGACATGTGAAAGAGCGAAAGAATTCTGGAAGATGATACAACAAGAAATCACCAAAATTTTGGGCTATGATTTTAAGAAAATTGCAGAGACGTTTTTACTTGGATTACAATTAGAAAAATACCCAAAAGAAGACAGGACTTTAATTTGGTACCTGTTATCAGCTGCTAGGACTTTGTACGCGCAGCTTTGGAAGCAAGAAAAAATACCAGAGAAATGGGAATGGACCATGAAAGTTTTATCGTGGTGTGAAATGGACAAATTAACCAGAACACTAAGAGACTATGATTTAGAGATATTCAAAACGGAGTGGAGAAAATTTAAAGGATATATGGAGAAAACTTGGAAAGTAAAGAAATATTGGACATTTTTTTAGTTGTAAGAATATATATACGGAACTTTGAGCAATCAGAAGTGCCTTTAGTATGGATTTGAACTTATAACCTCGGGGAAGTCAACATTGGAGGGAGGGGGGATGGAAATGTCATATGGGTTAATGTGAAAAAAAAAAGAAAAAATTAAGAAATAGATAAGCTTTGTAACCATATGCTACCAATAAATTGTTTAAAACACAAACTGCACAAACATAGAACCACTTTCCTTGTTGTAATTTTCATTCCGAGAAGTACTGCCACAAATCACTTGTGAGCAGGAAAAATCATAACATGGGAAGGAATTTACTCTCTGGCCTTCTCTCAAGCCAAAGATAAGTTCATCAAGAATCCACAATGGGCCCTCGCTAATAATCTTTCAGAAATTAGTCTTAGAAGCTAGCACTATCTTTGATGGTCTTAAAACTAATTAAATTCTAATTTCAAGACTTTTAAACAGTGCTGGATCCTGGCTAAATTTTCCTGTCAGAGGAATGAACTTTCCTGCCTCCCCTCTCCCATTTATCTCCACAAAACTGCTGCTCCTGGGATAGAGGACCCTGAGGGGGGTCTCCAGCAAGAACAGGGAATTGGAGGAAATTGCCAGTAGTTGTATGGATGCAACCCACAATGTATTCCTTTCCATGGTATGTACCTTAGTGCTATGCAGAATAAGGAATCCATTAAACTGTCTGCAGACCTGTCGTAAGGACTTTAGAAGAAACTGATATATACTGAAATATATTTTTAAGATATTTACCTTTCTTTAGAGGTTTTGTATACCATCTGTCTTTTTTTATGTCTGCAATAGTAAGCCTTGATGTAGGGTTCTCCGTTAATATTTTGAGAAGTAAAGCTGCAAAGAAAAACAAACAATCTGGTCCTACATGACTAATAGTTTTAGAAGCAATCTGAGCAGCTTCCGCCACACAATAATTGTCAACAAATTTAGAAGCTCAAGTGAATTTCTATTTTTCCTCAGTGTGCCTAGCAGACATTTAAAAGGTCTGCATAAATCATAATTTTTGGGATAATGAGCGTCCCCTGAAGGATATGTTCTACAATCAAAAACATTTACGTGGCATAATACTTAGCATTTGTCTAGTGCTTTCAATGCTTGAGGCACTTTACCCATATCATCACACAAGGAGAGAAACACCACTCCACTCCCTTCGCACAGCTTCCAAACCCCTCAAACAAGGATATTACAATTAGTCAAATGAGATACCTAAGGGCAATGAATCAATCTTCTTCCATGGTGAAATGTACGTTTTCTTTTCTTTCCAATCACAGTATTCTTGACAAGCATCACTAGGCTGGTCCCATGGCAATTCTGCAGGAAAGGAAGCCAAATTCCTTGACAAACCTGGAAGCAGTCTTGGAGAAAGGCATATGTAGAAGACTGGCTCTCTGTAATAAGGGATTTCATCCTATCATAAAGAGGTACTCTAGGGCTCCAGTCAACCATTGGCCTGGGCTAACCTGATCTCATCACATCTTGAAAGTTAAGCAGGTTGGTCCAGGCTAGTATTTGGATGGGAGACCACCAAGGAAATCCAGAGTTGCGACGCAGAGGCAGGCAGTGGCCAACCACGTCTGTTTGTCTCTTGTCTTGAAAACCTTACAGGGTCATCGTAAGTTGGTTGCAACTTGACAGCACTTTCCGTTACCAACATCTATCATGTAAGAGCTTGAGGCAAAGTTACTGACAACTTGCAGGTCACCTCAGACAAAGAAACCAGCATCAGCACACAAGCTGAGAGTAATATAAGCCTCTAGCCATCCAAGTTCACTGATAAGAATCTCATGGCATATCAAGGGATGTAGCAATTTCACAGAAATTATGGGCTGGGTGTTTTACACATTGACCAGGATAAAAGGAAAGATTTACTCTATTTCTCCCTCTCTAAGTCACTGCAGATCTATCTGCTTAAGAATAACCATGCAACATTAAGAAAGAAGGTTTAAATGAACATTCTGCAATAGATTTTTTGGCTAGGGACATTAGGAGGGACAGTGGCTCAGTGGTAGAGCATCTGCTTGGTAAGCAGAAGGTCCCAGGTTCAATCCCTGGCATCTCCAACTAAAAAGGGTCCAGGCAAATAGGCGTGAAAAACCTCAGCTTGAGACCCTGGAGAGCCGCTGCCAGTCTGAGTAGACAATACTGACTTTGATGGACAGAGTCTGATTCAGTATATGGCAGCTTCATATGTTCATATTGCTTCAATTTAAATGAATATTCTCTCAAAAAATAAAAAACAAAGTATAGTAAAAGAAGGGAAATTAACTACGATTAGGAATTTATGGGGTTGATAGAAAGAGAAGATACTGGGTTGGATGCAGATTACATTTTTCAACAGTAACATAGAACTTTCCTGCACCTCCCCCTCCCCACTGACCTTCCCCAAATCAAGCCAAGATTGGGGACCCTGAAGAATGATATGAAGAGATCTGCTGAGAGAAGGGGGGATTGCAGGAAACTGCTCATTTATCTTGGATTCAACTCACAGTCTTGTGTAAGGGTGGCCAAACTTGCTTAGCATAAGAGCCACACAGAATAAACGTCAGATGTTTGAGAGCCACAAGATATGATTACACACGCCTTTATTAAAACGCTTAATACTTTCTAATAAAATACATATGTGTGCACTTTACAACAAGAACATGCTAGAAGAAGACTTTTTAAAAAACAAAAGCTGGGAATAACAGACCAGCGTAGGGAAAGCCTGGGGAATTATTTTTTGGCATCAATGGGAGAAGGAAAAACACATGTACCATATAAATCACTGACCATCTTTTGCATCATTATGCTTCTCTGTTTTGACACAAAAGTTAGCAAATACAGCTCCTATAAGAGCTATGAAACTAAGGGGGAATTTCTATCCCTCCTTTCTGTGGCTCCCTCAGCTCTTGCACTTTTCCCCCACTCTGGGTCTCTGGGCAATCTCTGGGGTGGTAGAGAAGAGACTGCAAGCCTATTAATCTCTCCTTTTCCACTTCACACACAGCGGAAGTAGTTGCGTACCTATGGGTCGGCGCTCAGAGACTGACTGAGGTCACGATACTAAGCACACTTACTTGAGAGTAAGCCTGCATTAAGTTCCTCCTTGACCGGCAATATGTGTTAAAGAGCTGCATGTGGCTCCTGAACCACTCTTTGGCCACCCTGGTCTTGTGTTAAACCTGGAAATGAACTGCACTGAACATCCCAGTCCCTCAAGAAAAGAAGTCATTTGGTCCTATACAATATTAGAACTTACCTCAGAATACAGCTTTGATCAGTGTTTTAAAGTTTATAAATATCCTGGATGCCCAACTGAGAATCAGTGTTCCCTCTAAGCTGAGTTAGTATGAGCTATCTCAAAGATTTTTAGCCTCCAGCTCACACATTTTTGTCTCCGCTCAGGAAAATTGACTCCAAAGCACTATAATTTATGCAGTAGCTCACAACTTTAATACTAATAGCTCACAAAGTAGAATTTTTGCTCACAAGACTCTGCGGCTTAGAGGGAACATTGCTGAGAATACTGCTAACTTGTACCACTATTAAAAAAAAAACCCTACATGTGCTAGATGGTCAAATCCACGTTTGCAAAACTAAAACATGCACATCCTTTACCTCCTGCCAGCATAGCAGTGAGCACTATTCCGCAGGACCAGACATCAACGGGCTCAGCATGAAAATCTTTTCTTTTAAGGACCTCTGGGGCGATATATGGGAGTGTGCCACACATCTTGTTCAACAATCGCTCACGACCATTGTATTTAAACACAGTTGCTAGACCGAAGTCTGAGATTTTTAGGTTATCTAAGGAAACAGAAGGAAAGAATAAGTATGCCACATATAATGCTACTTTTTATTGTTTTTCCTCAAGTGCAGCAAGATCTATTGAAATGATCAGTCTAATGAGACAGCACAAGTCCATGTGTAAGATTCCAGGGTCAAACAACAGTGAATAACTGCTGTCATAATGCCTTGCATAGAGATATCAATCTGGATGGTCACTGGTGAAGACAAAAGGACAGATTGTATGATCCTACGTCAAGGAAGGTTAAGTTCCACATTCAAAATAACAAATGAATTTGGCTAAACAAAACTCAAAGGTAAGCTTATCTTTTCCTGTTTTCCCAAGCAGCTACCCATTTTAAGTCCATTAACATATTTTTTTTCTCTTACCTCTTTCATCTAGCAAGAGATTCTCAGGCTTAATATCCCTGTGTGTTACTCCTATACTGTGGAGGTAGACCTTTAAAAACAATACAAACTATTAATTTCATGTTCTTCCTGGGGAGGAGAAACAAGCTTGAAAAAAAAGTATAAAGAAACTTACCACACCAGCTATAAGTTGGTGGAAAAATTTCTGTGCATCTGCTTCAGGCATTCCTATATCAGGCTCTGAAAGAAAACACCTTATCAGGAAGAAGCTGATACTTTGGGGGGGGGGGGGGGGCGGGGTTAAGGAAAAAAAGTTGTCACATGGCATAATGTGTTATAGCACTCCAATTGTCTGCCCTGAAACAGCTGCAGTTGTAGGCTCCAAAGCAGCATGTGCAATAGCAAAGATTTTAATTGGAATATCCAACTGAAAATTTTAATAACATTAATAAATAAGAACATAGATTCAGGTGCGTAGCTGTGTTGGTGTGAAACAAAACAAAGTTTGGGTCCAGTGGCACTTTTAAGACCAACACAGTTTGATCCTGGGTATAAGCTTTTGTGTGCATGCACAATTCATCAGATACCATATGAAGGTTGGTCTTAAAGGTGTTGGGTCTTAAAAGTGCCACTGGACTCAAATTTTGTTCTATTAATAAAAGCAGTTTGCTTTGGATGCATCTACATACCTCTGAAACAATATATGATAGTCACTTCCAGCTGCAACCATATCTTGGGGGACACCAAATATTGCATGTCACCTGAATGTCAATCTATGCCATGCTATAGGTGGTGGCTGATAGTGAGAGTGTGTGTGTGTGCATGCTGTGCTTATATGTTATCATTTTCTTCCCAGGTCATATTGAAAACTGAAAAAAAGAAAGGGAAAGCACCAGTACAGCAGTCTAAGAAAGAAAATTCCAGAGAGATACAAGTATCAGTTTTCTAGGGCCCAAGGAGTTTGAATCAAGAGACTTGCTCAATATCAACTGAACCAGGGTCCCCCCCCCCCCCCCCCGTCTCAGAGGACCTGCTTAAAAAGAAAAGCAGCTCAATTAAAGGTACAACCTAAGACCACTCCAAGCCATTTTCCCATCTACTGCTTTTATCTCTGGTGAATACCAGCCAAGAGCCAGACAATTCAATACTCCTTCACACCTCAGGTGGCTTTAAATATTATGTAGTCATCTCCTAGGTAAGGGATGAAATTATAAGGTGCCAAAAGCAGCAGCAGAGACCACACACACCCATTTGTTGCCCAAGCCCACCCACTTCACTTCATTACAGAGGTGGCCATGCTGACTTAATACGATTCACATAGCTTGTTGGAGAGGCTGTTTAAGCACATCCTTTGAAAACACTGGTTCATCACTGCTGAACAGGCTCTTTGCTTAAAATATACTGGGGCCCTAACAACTAACTCCTCCATTTCCTGAGGGTCTTTTTTATTTAGGTTGGACAGTTGAACCCGGATTGTCATAACTGCTCTAAAGAGCTGCCACTTGTAGTACTCATTCATCAGCACAGTTATCTGTAACATCTCAGCTTCATAAATATTTCCACTGTAGAACCATTGCATGGAATGAGCGACACTGAAAAATGTGGGCCCATTCTTTAAATTACTTGTGGTAACATTATATTATTGCAATAACTGAGTTCTGCACAATATTCACTATATATATTCATGCACACAACTCTCTGGATACAGAGACTCTTTTAGCACTTGTGCATATAACCATGGCACAGCAAGCCTATGCAGCTTGAGCATGATAGAAGGGGAAATGTGGGGAGGAATTAATATATTTATTTTAATTTTTTATTTGCCACATTTCTAAACCTCAGGGAAAGAAAAAGAGACTGGATTTATACCCTACCCTTCACTACCCAAAGGAGTCTCAAAGCAGCTAACAATCTCCTTTCCCTTGCCCTCCCCACAACAGACACCCTGTGAGGTAGGTGGGACTGAGAGAGCTCTTTCGAGAACTGCTCTTGAGAGCAGCTCTTTCAAGAACTGTGACTGACCCAAGATGCATGTGGAGAAGTGGGGAATCAAACCTGGTTCTCCCAGGTAAGAGTTGCAATCTAAAGACAATGGAAATAATACATCAATAAGAACCACAGACTGAAAGCAGCACCCCAAAAGGACATGAGCTTTTACTACTGCAATATAGCCACTGAGGAGTCTTCTTTTCCTGCCATTGCAGTCAGGACTTGGTGAACAGATGAAACATTACCAGGCAAATCTGGAGAGATTTGGAGTAAATTTTTCACATTTACAGAGCAACTGGATCCCGATGTTCACCTTCACCACTAGCATTGCCATGTAACCCACCCCTGAAGCTTAGAAAGCACCCTGTACCTATTCGGTCAAAGAGTTCTCCTCCACTGCAGTACTCAAGGAAGAGATACTGAATACTGCCTTCTCGTCGGTGCCCATAGAATTTTACAATGTTCTCATGACTTAACATTTTGTTAATGCATATTTCCTTCTTAATCTGATCTGGGCACTCTGCTGCTCGTTTCATGTCAACAATTTTCACTGCAACTGCTTCTTCAGTGCGTCTGTTGACAGCTAGTTGAACTCTAAAGGGATGAAAAATATGACAAAGGAGAAAGACAGGTCACATTGTTAATATCTACTACAATTATGTATTAGCCTAAACCCTGATCACTACCCACAGTCCATCCTTTATCCTTTCAGACAGAAATACAATTTCTTTAATATTTTTTTTTAAATCCTTGAAAAAAGAAATTAATTGTATCAAGAATTCACAACTCATAAAAAAGGTAAAGATAGTCCCTTGTGCAAGCACCGAGTCGTTACATACCCATGGGGGTGACGGTCACATCATGACATTTTCTTGGCAGACTTTTTACAGGGTTATTTGCCATTGGGTTCTCCAGACATCTACACTTTACTCCCAGCAAGCTGGCTACTCATTTTACTAACCTCAGAAGGATGGAAGGCTGAGTTAACCTTGAGCCAGCTACCTGAACCCAGCTTCCGCTGGGATCAAATGCAAGTCATGAGCAAAATTTGGACTGTAGTACTGCAGCTTACCACTCTGTGCCACAGGGCTCCTTCTCACAACTCATAGTGTCTCCTTATGCTGCATTCAAGCAAGCATTTTCTGCCTCTGCAAGGCAAGCATCATATGTTGGTGACTATACTCACTCTCCGTAGGCCCCTTCTCCAAGAGTCTGCACTAGGTCCCAGTCCTCCACAAAGGGCACTGCCATGTTTACAAACACCACATATACTACAGAAATAAAAGAAACAATAGATTGGTCACATAGAAACAGCCTCTTGTCTGGGCATATACATGTTCCTGCACCAAAAAAACCTGACATTTTAAGAACGTTAAGGCTACAACCCAAACTGTGACACTAGACCAGATTACAGGAGCCTTCATGGATCTGTTTACAAAAACCAAATCAACTTGAGCTTACTTGATCTGGTATGCAGCCTAAAACGGCAGGGGCCCTTGCCTGTTTAAGTGTGGCATGCCTTCAGCATATCTATGATGCAATGATCACTTGTGAGGCACCATTGCTTTAAACAGTCACAAGGAGATTAAAATCTCTTTGACTGAAGCAGCACATTAACTGCTAAATCACACTGCTTTTTGGTAACAGTGTTCCCTTACAACATTCAATCTTTTCAGGGTACAGCCCTCAACCTGTAAGGAGTATATTGTATCTATAAGGGATATACTGAACGGGAGGGGTTTTGTTCCAGGTTTAAAATAAAGCCCCATATTTCTCAGCTAATAAATAGACAATGTATTAAAAATCTTTATTTTAAAATAATCTGAAAACTCTAGATCTGATTAAATAAAACATTACAGAATACATACACTGGCATATGCCATACAAATCAGTCCTATATCAAAATACATGCCATTCTTCTTCTAGCTAAGTTGACTTTAAGAAATTTCAAAGCTTCTTACCAACAGCTTTGCTAAAAATGGGGAAAGCGGATCTCAGTGAATTCCAAAACTGAGAGATGTAAGGATTATAGGGTATGACCAGTTTATACAGATCCTATTACATAGGGCAGTATGTGACTTTACAGAACATTTCAATTCATGCCTTCTAAAGATGTTATATGATGCTCCTCTAATAAACAGTGTTTTTACAATCAGATTTTCACAAACACAGACATGAGAAGGGTCAATGAGAATTAACAATGGAATGCAAGACAAAACAGAAAAGTCTTCACCCACTGGTGGAAGACAAAGATAGAAGTGGACAGATAAAACTCAAAGGTCAAAGGCAGAACTTGCTGCCATAAATTTGCTCCTCCCTCTGCCTCCAGTGCCTAGTCACTGAACACACTCTGAACCATAAAAAGGGCTATAGTCTTCAAAATAGTTTGAGCACTCATATTTTCCTCTAGTATCTGTTGTCATTTAACATATGGATCGATTTACTTATTTGGCATGAAATCATGCACACCCTTAAGACACCTTAAAAAGTCATTGCTCCAACTAGTAAGCAGCATGTATACATTATTCCAGAATTTTCTAACATAGACCCATTTATGGATGACCCTTATGCCAGACTACCCAAACTATGCATTTCAGAATTTGTTAATCTGTAACCTCATATACCACATAGAATGAGGAATTTTGAACCCTGCAGTGTCTTTACTAGACAGAACTTTTCTAACACTTTTACTATGTAGAATGGCTGCGGCAAATGGAGATGTTCTAAACTTTTATGTGACTTGGTTAAGAATAAAAGCTACTGCTTCAAATGACAGCCATTCCAAAAATGACATCCCGGGAAGTTACTTTAAAATCATTCATTAGGAGCCATGTTGCCCCACAAAATAAGAACTGCAGGGCAAATGACCATAAACTTGCAGAGGACCACCAAAATAAAAAACACTGTATAATTATCACTATCACCAAGGCCCAGTATGAGCAATTTGCTGTGTTCAACCCCACACACTTTGGATAACTACGTGGGGAATGAACATCAATAAGAGCAAATTTTCCCAGGCCTCCAAACACAATAACCAAGGAGAGGACAATTGCAGTGCCTTGAATAAGAGCAGGCCAAGAAGTGCAGGGGTAGGCGTTAGAAATTAGAAACCCTACCCGATTTTTTTCTATTTAAAAATTTACCATGGGGTTTGTAGGGCACTAAAGCTTAGCAACCAAGCTACCTGATGCCCCCCCCCCATACGTTCTCCCTCAAAGTCTCTCATGATGGAGGGCAGGGGTCACTTCGTAGAACAAGAGGTGCCGCTGGAGCTCATTAGCACGACTCATCTACATGACTCATCCGCATATGCCACACACCCCTGGCATTGCCGGAAGATGTACTAAATCATATCAGCAGCTACCTTAAAACGCTTCTTGAATTCTAATTGCCGTAATAAAACCTTACTCCCATCATACTTTTTTAAATGACTTTCTCCTATGTGGCACGACGAAGATTTCCATCTGTCTGCTTGATATGTTTGGGTTATTTTCCTATGTTTTTGTGGGGGAAATATCAGAAAATTTGTCGAATCTTAGAATTTAGCAAAATTCTCACAGGGGGTTTGAACAACGCAGCCCAGAAGCAAGTATTTTGGGGGGGGGGGGCGTTACAGAGCATAATAAAGCGTACAGGCTCCAGACTCAGAGCTCTGCTCCTGTGAGCTTCTGCCCCAAATGAGGCCTGTTGGCGGGACACGAGAGGCATCATCCATAGCCACACACGGGGGCGGGTGGAACTTCCCCAGAGAAGCAAAGAAAGAGAGCAGCCCTCCGGAGGAAGAGACGGGGGAGGGATGGGGTGAAGCATGGGGGGCAGCTGGCCGAGTTGAGGCTGCCTCTGAGCGCACCCCAGAACATCTGGGCCAGAAGTTTGTTTGGGTTAAGACGCGACTCAACCCGCGTGGCGGCGGCGTCCCCATCCCCACCGCCTCAGCCGCGCCTCGCCTCACCCGCCCGGCGGCTCCCTGCTCCGCGGCTCCTCAGCAAACGGCGCTTCCCGCCCAGCAGCACCACCAGCCGCCGCGGCGGCGGGAAAGGCCAACACTCGGTAGTAGCCGGAGGAGAAATGAAAAGTGGCGGCGAGGAAGAAGCCGCCTCGGAATTCCGGCGCCAGCCCCGCCCCCGGCCCGCCTCAGCTCCTCCCAGCCGGCCGGGCAGCATGGCGCGCGTAGGAAAGCGTCTCAGGCGCACCACCCTCTCGGCCCCCTTCGCGGCGCTCCCACAAACAGCGCCCTGTCCAGAACAGCCGCGCTAACGGCAAGGAAATCTTATATGGATTGTCGCTCGCTCTTGTGTGTTCTTTAAAATCCCGCCTTTCTTCCGGGCGGGATGTCTCGGTCCCTCTGGCTCGTTTTCTTCTCAAAATAACCCCGTGAGGGAGAACAAGGTTGGAGTGCAGCGGCACCTTTAAGACCAACAGTTTGATTCGCAACGTTTTCGTGCGCAAGCACACTCCTTTAGAGACAGTGAAAAGAGAGCTTCGTGGCTGAATGGGCGTCTGAACCTGACACCGGATTTTACACAGGCGTAGAGAATGCCATCGGATTTAAAAAAAATAAAAGAACCACCGCCGGGAGATTTTTAGCCCAGCCTTTTAAGTATAGTTGACACCCTCTAATGAGGCGTGGCCCACAGATCCCCCAGTTACAACTTATCTCTACAATGCAAAGATCCGTTCCCTTGGAGAAAATGGATTCCCGTTTTGCTAAAAGCGTAAAAGGATTTTTGTGCTTGCCGACCAGGGTTCTAGCCTAGTTTCTTGCCTGATATGTTTTGTTTTGTTTTTGTTTGTTTTTTTTTTTGGGGGGGGGACTTATTCTTAAATGCTACAGGATAGTTTTTAAACGCTACTTCTGAGGAGCCTAGGCAGCATGAATGGTTCTTCCTTCAGGGAATTGGATTCCACGCAGAAATTATTTAAGAATTTGCATAGACTGTGTTTCCTATATAAGAGTTTGGACTGGATTCCTTTGTTTCTGCAGTGGGACTCTAATGAATGAATGACTTCATTTTCTACAGTGTTAATGTGGTATCCCTGATTATTAACAGACATTGATTTGTAAAACCACTGATTTTTATACATTAGTTTTTATATACACATTTGTTTTTTTCTTTGTTCTGCACTGTATAGCCACTTGTTTTCCCTTATTTAACCAAAAATAACCATAAATACTTGGAGACTAATGTGTAGGCTCAGGCTGTGAAGTACTATGCAGAGCCTGCCCTTCTAACAGCACAGCAATGTTTTATTTTGAACCATTACGGAACACTATAACTATTACTATATGAGGAAGTGCTTTCACAGACACATACAGTACTTAGCTTTTGGAATATTGTTAGCAAACAGACCCCTCCTGCAAGAGGAGCAGTTATGCTAATCAAGACACCACCTTTCACTCTAATGTCACCCCAAAATCATATTTGCAGGGCACTGCTTGGCCTAGAAATGACAGCTGGAACACAAGCAATGATTACTGTCAAGCAAAAGCCTGGAAAACATGTTTTTGGAAGGCGAACCATGGCAACTTCCTCCCCATTTCAAAGAAAGATGTGTTAAGATAATGGGGCTCCCAAGAGAGACATCTACATTACTTTTAACTAACTTCACTCACATCTGACCATATGTTCCCCACCTGTTTTAACACTATTTCCCAAAAAAGTTAACATCCCAATTTAATCAAAAGGGTCACAGAGCCATAAACATCTCCAGAACCATTCAGATCCCCTCATGTGATATCATCTGTCAAAGCACCATTTGGGGGACATAACACTTTCATCTTTGGGTATAAATATAGGTTCAGATCAATAACTGTGTATGTGCTCTTAGCATCAATCTCACACCCTCCACCGTGGACTGTGGGGTACAGTTCTTGTCCAGTTTCAGTGGCTGTAAATTTTCACTTCAACTTATCACCTGTTCATCTATTCAAACAAGTTTCCTTTCTACCTCTTCTCCCCCAACACACACACACATCAACTTCATATCTGGATGGAATTCACTCTCTACCTTATCTTCCCCCTTAAACAGGATTTCCAAATTTCTGAAGTGAACTGTGACACACAATAGCTCAATTTAATTAAATGTTGGTAATCTTTAAAGTGCCCCTGAACTTGTTTTATTTGTATGATCTTCAGCCAGTAACACAAACTCAGCACAACCTACCTCTCAGGGTTGTTGTGAGGAAGAGAGAGCAGTGTAAGTGGCTTTGGGTCCCATGCAGAGAAAAAGGCAAAGAATAAATTAAATTAAATTAATTCTTTGAAGACCATGAAGCAGAAGATGATGATACTGGATTTATATCCCACCCTCCACTCCAAATCTCAGCATCTCAGAGCGGCTCACAATCTCCTTTACCTTCCTCCCCGACAAGAGACACCCTGTGAGGTGGGTGGGGCTGAGAGGACTGCCCTTTCAAGGACAACCTCTGCCAGAGCTACGGCTGACCCAAGGCCATTCCAGCAGGTGCAAGTGGAGGAGTGGGGAATCAAACCCAGTTCTTCCAGATAAGAGTCCGCACACTTAACCACTGCATCAAACTGGCTCTCTTCAGCATAGGTAGGCAAAGGAAACTTTGCTTCTTAGTGCAGCAAGTAAATGTTTCATGCAGTATAAAATTGAAAAAGAGCCCAGGGAATATACATTTTACAGATGTAGGTGAGCAAACCAGATAGAAAATAAGGCTCAACTGTGACAGATCCACCCTTTGTTTAAATTGCAGACATTCAGACTCATTCTTACAAACCATAATGTGTTAATGAAGAACACACACTTTTACATACCCTTTTTTAATTATCCCATCATAAAAGGTACTAATTCTGATTTGGTAGTCGGTTCATATTTATAAAAATCATTCCCTCTAATACAGACTTGTTGCGTGAGGACAATATTTCTTGGGCAAATGAGTTCCCAACTCCTTACTGACAAACAATATAAAAAAAATCCATCTGCCTCACAGGCAAAGGCTCGGTCAGTGCTCATTCTAGTACAGCTGAAAGCAAATTACGTTCTTGACAATCCTCGATTATCCAAGTCCTTTACCTGTTAAGACAAAATTGAATTTTTCAGCTTTGCAATTCAAAGTCTTTAGGGGAAAGGTCCCCAAACTAATATAAGCAAAGGTCTCTTGGATTGATTAGCTCCAATTATGAATCCAGCTACTAATTCTGGTGAGCTTTGTTAAGAAATCTGTTTAACATACGCCTGTTGCTTCCTCAATGTTGCCCTGACAGCTAACCTTGACTGGCAAATAGGAATCCAAGTAGGTATACCAAGCATTTAGGTTTACTCCCAAGTTTTCTTCAAGAGTTGCCAAAAAGTTAGTTAGTAGCCATAAGACTGGAGTTTTAATTCAAATGTCTCCCCCTTCCGTTTTATGCTCTCTTATTTAATCTTTCAATTCACTAATAATCTGCATCATTAGGCACAAATAAGTCCTCTAGTTTCAACTGGCTAAAGCACACTTAACTTCATAGGACTGGACTCTCAGATGTTTCAATAAAATCCAGAAATAAATGTTCTTTCATGTTCTTCTACAACCTAACTGCAAGGAACTGCACTTTTCTGTCTCATGTCTAAAGTTTAAACAGTTAAGTCAACTACAACACTTTTTACAGCTCTTAAAAGTTTGTGAGCTCCCTAAGATATGACTGGAAGGCACAGGATACAGTAGCCTTGCTAAACTAAGCAAATATGGTTGAGATCACAGAGAAGGAAACTCATCCAACCCTTCATGACCCAGGAAGACAGGAAAATGGGTCACAATTTCTGTAGTGTTGTGGAATAGCTCTGTGGAGAGCACATCAAGAAAGCTTCCATCAACTGGCCAGCAAGGGGTGAGATCCACCTATTGACGTAACAGAATTTGTCAGGGTGGTAGCATGGTCCAGCACTGCAGTTTCTGAATGCTGGGCCCAACAACCTCAGAAAGGGTAAAAAGTGTCTAGAAGAAAGACGAGTGGGGACCAAGAGCAATCAGAGGCAGAGGAGGTATAAGACAGAAGAAAGCCAATAAGAAGTAGGTGGTGGAAGACAGTATGGAGAAGGGGGGAAAGCAAGGCAGAGGAAAGTCAGGACAGGACACAAGGGAGAAGAGGGAAATGGTTATGTTCACACGGAGAGAGAGGGATGAAGACCTTGAAGGCAAAAAAATTGGGTAGACAGCTGATGATGCTGACATAGCAGTGGCTTTTCATTAGTCAGACCTGGGTGCTGCAAATCACAAACTACATATTTGGCCATCAAACAAAAATCTACAAAACTGGCAGTTGAGCAGAGAGTCTTTTTCTTGGGACAGTACAGCAAGAAGATTCAATACGTGTCTCTCTTCTACTGAATCTCATCATATTCAGATCCAGGATGGGGAGACTTCCTGGAATTCTGTGTATACACTATCCCGAGTTCTTTGATGAAAGAATGGTGCAATAAAGATTTAAATAAATGCCCAACTCAAAATATGATGCCTTTGTTAAAAGAAAGGCATGCTAGGCCTTCCACCTTGCATAAGAAGATCAAGAAGGTATCTTACGCTAGCTGCTTGTAGAAAATGGCAAGTTGCCTTTACCTTCTCCCTCACTTTAGCAGATGATGCAATTCAGATCTTGCTTACCTTGTATATTCGGACCAACCAGTGTTCTGTGGTGTATGCCTCTTCCAATACATCAAGTTCAAAGTCTTTGTTACCAATCTCAGCGTTTCTTACTCTGTCATAACCTGGAGGGCGCTCTAGAAACGGAGGGAGAAAAAGTTACAGCTCACAGCAGCTTCTGTCAATTCCTCATGCCCTCCATCACCCCATATTAACTGCATTTTTTACATATCTGCCATTAAGTCAGGGATTTTTTTCCTAGCTGGTCTTCCACCAATGCACAACAACGTCAATACTATGGAAGAAAAGTAACTGCTGGATGAAATCCAGTTATGCTATAAACTCTGAAAGGCAGCTGTGCTCAGAAGACCTTGATACATGGAAAACCAAGGATTTAGCCCCAAAATCCAAGCCCCAAGACAAGTCTTCTCCTCTGCTGCCAATTTCAAATGAAAGTCACTTACTGGCTTCTGTGTACACCTGTCCAAAGCGGTAGTAGCACATTTTGTACATAAGGCAATTGAGCAGCACTGGAGAGCCCTCCCTATCCACACGGAACTCTCCTGTTGGTGTGTAGTAATCGTGCTCCTTTATATGCTTCCCAGTGTCCGTGCTCCCACCAATTCGTACCATCCACAGAAATTTGTTGATATCTGTGGAAAATAAAGGCAACAAGAATGGAAGTCTTTACCAAATGGCCTATACAGCAGAGCAGAATACAGTGAGAATGTTAATTTTGACCATCAAAAGGCTTGCAAGATAGGGGAAGGATAAAAGATGAAGTTGGCAAATTAACCACAAGCTTTAAAAGTACAGGGAGAAGAACTCAACATTCCACAGTCTTGGTTACCAAAGTTTGTCTATGACAATGCTGGGCTCATTGCATATATGTCTAAGAGATATGTTTTAGCATTTGCATTGAGTTAAGCAAGTTATGCATTTGCTCCATACTCCCATCAACAGGGAATATTAATAAGTCACTGAAGTTATACAATTGTTATTTTTGTGTACACAGAAGCACATGATTACCATCTGATGAATATCCAGTGAGGCCTCCAAATATTACCAGCACGTAACTGACATCTAGCTCTCTCATAATCTCATATGCTCGCTCTTCTGTGGATGCCATGGCCTGAAAACAAAACAGCAATGTATAAAAATTCATAGTATGTCAATTACTACATCTGCTTGAATGATGACTTACTCATTTGAAGGGAGGGATCAGACCAGGGGTGTCAAACAAAGACCCCACAGGCCAGACACGGCCTGTCCAGGGCTCTTATCCAGCCTGCAAGCAACTGGTCATTACCTTTATTGCCAGATGACCAAGGCTGTGCATCGTGTCCCTATATGCTATCCCACTGCTAATGAGTAATAGGAGGTGTAAACGGAGGATGGGCATCAGGGAGATACTTTAAGGAAATACTGTAAGAATGTTAATATTTTAAGCATGTCTATATTTTGAATAAATAATATTGTGAATTGGATTTGCCTGTGACATTACATTTTATGGCACACATGGCCCGCCCGACAAGGTGACATTTATTTCAGATCCAGCCCTCATAACAAATAAGCTCTATACCTCTGGACTAGATCTTTCACAGCATCTCTCCATAATTTCTCATGATGCTAGGAAGAAAAACTGGAACTTACTAAGCAGCAGAACCTAGCTAGAGATGAAGAGCTTTGTTTGGTGGCCTATCCAGAAATTTTGAAGCCACCTCCCATGTAATTATTTCCCCCCCCCCCCAGAAAAAACACCAGAAATTTTGGGAGAAATGGAAATATATGCAATACCTACTTGCCTATCAAACCTAAATCTATTTTACTGATTTAAGAACATAAAATGCACCATTTATAATTTAATTATCATAAAATGTTACTATCCTGCATCTTTACAGAATTTGAAAATATAATTTCCTTCATTTCTTACAAGAAAAATTCCAAATGTGCCCAATGTGTACTTGAGTTGCAGAATACTACACCCTATGCTGCTCTAGCACATGGACCTTAATTTTTGCCATTTGAAGGGGGGGAGGGATAAAAGATGGAAGGTAGAAAACAAGTTCTGTAACAAAAGAAAGTATTTGGAAATAGGTAGGACTAGCAGCATGTTTGGATATTAAGTTGAACACTGAACTCTTGAAAAAGTTCTCAGGATTTTCATTCTGTAGTTCTGGAATGAATGAAATGCTTTTTAAAGACAAGGTTCTTCTCACTTAAAAAGAGAAAATATTTCACACAAGTTTTTTGTCAGTGTTCCCCAAAAACCTCCCAATTTTTCCATTGGAAAAAAAAGTATTTCCATTGGAAAAATTGAAAAAGTCCTCAGATTTTCTTCACGCTACACATCTTGTGTATGATAAACCTGGCCTCAAAAAGTATTTCATTCATTCTAGAAGGGAAAATGTTTCATAGGAGGTCTTTTTCCCCACCCAGTGTTAACAAAATTTCCTCAGTTTTCCCAATAAAAAGGCTAGGGAGGTAGAGTCTTTGGGAGCGTGGGGGAAACAGGCTCCCCCCCCCCCCACTCTAAAATTCTCTGCTTTTTTTCTGGACCTTTACATCTCTACACGTACCTGACCAACTCGAGAAATGTGTGTGTTATTCCAAGTGTTGTTGTCCACAAGAATGGTTCTGTTTGCCATAGCTGTTATTTGATATCCATAATCCCACCAGGACATAACTTTTGCATCCTGAAATCAAAATACAAATCAACACATCGTACTTCTATTAAATTAACATGCTCGTTTGAGTTAATCTGTAAAAGTAGCAAAAAATGCAATGGCAATAAAAATTGCTTTTTCTGTGCCAGTATCACATGGTGGCAGCCAGTGCATTTAAACCATCATCATAAGAACTTCAAAATACCAATACATACAACTGTTTTGTACAGATGTGATCCCAGGCACAGCGAATTTGTCATTACTAAAGACCTATTATGCATACTAATGAGTTCTGAAGTCCAAAATGATTTTTCTTTTCATTTTAAAAATTAGAAAAACATTTCAGAGGTGATGCCAAAAGCAGGAGAATCTCTTTTCCTCTGAGATCCGGTGAATTAAATTATGGGTACCACATGTTCAGACCAAGTTACATAGCAGGCAGTGTGAAGAATGTTAACCAAAACCCCACAATAGAGAATCATCCCATCGAGACAACGGCATTATGCGTTTACAACTGATTTAACCAGTAGGCGAAAATCCATGCAGTTGTTCATCTTCTACTCCTCCTAAAACTAAAATGCAATATACGCTGATGTTCTTAGAGTAAATTCAGGAGGGCTTCCACCATACAGGCTTTAAATTTTGACCACCATTAAGGCTGGAACCTGGAAGTATACCTGTCCCATGAAAGTTAACAGCACTCTAACCTCTTTGCTGCTTCTCAAAGTGAGCACTCTGAAGAGAATTACCTCTGGTGTATTATGACGAAGCCAGTAATAAGCCTCCCTAAAGTCATCAAAGATGATTCTGCTACCATCACCGCCACGAGCAGAGAGCACTATGGAAGGGGAAGAGTAAGCTTCACTGGTCACCCAAGTTGAATGAAAAGTGTAGGTGATCAAGAAGAAAGCCATCACGAGGATCATGCCACTGGCAACCTAAGGAAGAAACAAGGGCTATCAAGATACATGGATGCTACAATTATGAGAGCAACAAACATAATAATCCTTTAAAAAGGAAAATCTTCAAAAAGTATTCAGAAGTAACCAAACGACAAACAGAACAAAAGTATTCAAGTAAAGCCTACCCTAATGTAATTCTCACAACACCCTTCTAGTTTTGCTGTGTTCCTCTGAGGAGAACCCTGCATCCCTCATCAAGTCATCCTCATGCAGTCACTCACTTCGTTTTTGATGGGATAAGTAGAATCCTGTTGCTTTTTTGATTTCTTGTCTGGTCGGCTGATGTCCAGGTTTTTCATGTAAGTGGACAGTACTTGGGAAACTCCAATGCCAGACAGAATACACATTACTGGAGCCAATACCAGCATAAGACGAACCTGTAAAAATAACAGCCCAGTATGTAGATAAAAACAAAAACTGGAGGGGCCACAAAAGAATAAAACATTTCCCTGAAGTGATGAAGCTTCCTTCATTTAGACTGTGGAGTCTCCAACTTAAGCCACAAACTCATGTTCAATTAAGCAGAATGAAAATTAAAAGGATGTTGTGGAATAGCAATCGCTAGCCCCTTTCACCATGACACTATCTCTTCCTCCCAGATGATGCTCTCTTAAAGTGAGAAGACTGGATTAAAATGGAGACATGCTTAATTTTTAACTGACGTATTCACACAAACACCTGTTATATGAAGTCTCACTAAGATACAAATTGCTGAAGCAAGTAAAAGGAGAAGAACTAGGATTATGATGGTTCCTCTACCGACCCACTTCCAAACTGGCAAATCCCCAGGTAAAGTCCATGTTAAATCCTCACCATCACGGCAGAAAAGTACATGCTGGTCACACCATACATGATTATAAAAATGCGGGCATCGGACAGGTTACTGAAACAGTAATACAGACCAACTGTAAGAGAAGGAGAGATAAGTCAGCTATCTGTCCCATTATTCCTACACAAGCAGCAATGAGTACACAAGACACCAAAGTACATTCTGTTAAACAGGAATGTATTGGGAACTAGTAACACAAATGTATTGGGAACACAAAATCAGGAATGTATTGGGAACACAAAATCAGGTTCTCAATCCTTCCTAGGTACTGGCATCTTTTAACCAACTCTTTTTCTTTGACCCATGCCCAAGCCTCTCTTCATAGCAAACTCTTCAATACTGCTGTTGCTATCTATCAGTTTTCCTCTTATAATATTTCCCTGGGGATTACTTTTAGAAGAGACCACTGATTTTCTAAAAAGTCAGCCAGGCTCCTGCCATTCTTTAAAAAGATCAATTATCAAGAATATAAAAATATAAAAAAAACCATTTATTACGTTATCTATGCTATACTTACCTGGGAACATGAAAACAAGAAGCTGCAGGTCAAAGTAATAAGAAGACCATGTGGTAGGCTGGTGCTCAGAGACTGAGGCAATGATGGGAATATTATTCTTTGCATAAGAAGGATCCAGCAGTGAGTAGAAGCGACCAGTCCAGGGAGAAATTTTTCCTGGCAAAGATGGGAGAGCCACATTTACAATACAGTCAATTTAGCATAGTTTTATTACAGGGCATGAATCTCTCTCAAACCAAAACCATTTCAAATCACATTTGGGAGTTGCCAAGTATTTAAAAATTTAGCAGAAATTAACAGGTAAGCCCAGTTTGCCTTTATTCTTCTTAAAAGTGACAAACAACATACAGCTTGTATCAAACAGATGTCTTTGCTCTGTCCCATAGTGAGGGAATCATTAAAGGCTCGCATAATAGCTTTTAAGTGATTCTGCAGCTATTAAACAGCCACTCTGTTAAAGCATCTTCAGGACTTCACCTCTAACATGAGAAGACTTTAAGCAGATACAGTTTAATGCAACATTTCTCAAACTGAGGTCCACAGACTTCTAGGGATCTGCAACTTCTATGTAAGGACAGAGGGGTGTGGCATTCTCATGCCTGTTCTGCTAACATGAAAGAAAGGTGGGCGAAGACCCTCCACCTCTGGAAAAGGGGACAACAATCACAAATCATAAATCTCAATATAATAGGTAAATGGTCACTGTCAAAATAAGAAGAAACTTCAAATATTTCAACCAGACTTGGCATATTTCCTGAGAAATAATATAATCAATAACACTCCTCCTTCCTCCACAGCAATAAGTAAACTCAACTTGATAGTCTATAGGATATGAGCCATTTAAGATATGATAATTCTATTAAGCATTTGTAAAAAACTATAACCTGCAGAATTAAACCTTTGATCTTTTTCTCTTTCAAAGAACAGAGCTCCATCTTTCCTCCATGTGCTGTTGCCTAGTTTCAAGATCATCAACCAAAAAATACACTGATCAGTTGCCAGGAATCAATAGATCAGCTTTAGGAACTGGAGGTGCAATCCTAATGCTGTCATCATCGTTAAGTAAAACAGTGCTCAGCACTTGCTCCTTCAGTATTTTACAGATTACCTGGTTTTTTATCAATCACAAAAAACCTTGGTTTTTAAGAAAACTTGATTCTCAACATGCTGAACAGTGTCTAAAGTTGCATGTTTATATATGCTTGCAGTTTTGAGCAAAGTCACTTTTAAAAGACTTGACTCCACAGAATATTCCTGTGGGTAAGAAAAAACTCCTGTTAAGAATAAAACTGTTTCTAGTCCAACATTCCCATTAAAAGCACAGAGGCAAGTTGAAGCCAGCTAATATCTCAGCAGCAACAAGATCACCACACCTGTCAGCATCAGAACAGCTCCTATTGTTAGAAGGACAAACCCAACCAGGGAGATCACACTTCTGAAGAGAATCTCAAACTGTTGAGGGTTGAGTTTGCTGCGCAGATAATCAACAAAGGCATGGATCTGACATAGGCCAAAGACACCCAACGCAGCCATATGTTCAGATGATAGGACAGGCTGAATAGGGAAAAAATGAAAAGGGACAGTTAAGCTGTGTTTTGCAACACTAAAACAGCTTCTCTTTTGCCAAACAGTCTCACAGACATCATGAACCATGCCTTCAGCCCCGACACAAAGTATTTATAATTAAACAGGTGGGCTGAGCCCAAGAACAGCTAGATCAACACTGGTAAGTTTACCCACCATTCCAACCTATTATTGCCTGCTATATATCTGATGTCCTTTCCTTCTTCCCCACAACTACTTCCTACTCTGGTGCAAAAGAATTTATCACATCATGCTTCACAGTTCAGACTCACAACAAAGCCCAGAGAAAACATGCTGTTCTGTGGCTAGCAGAAAGGGAAATATTGCAGGAAATATGGTGTTTTAGGAAGAGATGTACTTTATGAAATGTCCTTAATCACCAAAGTAATACTCCTGGTATTGAACAGGAAGCTATATCTGAAGGCAAACCCAAACACACACCCCTGATCTATTGTCTTCATACAGATGCTAGAGAAGTTACAAAGTCAGTGTTAATTATCTCCCCTCACCTGGAAGCCAACAAAAGAGATCTGCATTGATAAGATAGTTCCTAAACAATATACTGTGCAGTAAGCCACATATATCCGATGTGAGAACCGTCCAGTCAGCATCAGCACCAGGACATGGAGAGGAATGAGGTTAATCAAAAACACATAGCCACCCCATGAAGAGACCTGAAAGAGAGAGGAAAAAAGCTAAAGGTTCCCAAGTGATCATACCTCCAGATGCAATAAAGACCACAGAACTATAGCAACGACCAACACAACACTGCTATTCAGCAAACCAAAGGCATTTTTAAACATCTCAGAAATGCAAGACTGCCTGATGCCTTATGTGCTAAAATAGTCACTATCTTAAACATACAATATGAGTACTTGCTAAACAACAGCCAAACGATGCTAATGAGTGGCAACAAAAGAGCACTATTGTATCAGATCTAGTGTCTCCCTAGCCCAGCACCCGATTCCTCATCAGAGCCAAACAGATGTCTCAGAATGCCCAGAAGGGCACAGAGTACACACTTCACTGTGCTGTCGTCTCCCAGAGGTGTTCAGAGATATATGGCTTCCAAACCTGGAAGCTCCATTTAGGTCCCATAGATAATAGCCACTGACAGACCTACCTGCTATGAACTTATCTAACACTGTTCTAAGGCCATCTTTTACTAGCCATCAGTATATTCTGTGGCCATGAGCTCCACAAGCTAACTACACATTAAATGAAGTACAATCTGTCTGCCGTGAGTCTGCAGCCCACCAGCTGTATTTTCTCTCACACACTCTTTTTTTAAGCCATCAAGTCACAACCAACTTCTGACAACCCCAAAGGGTTTCCAAGGCGAGAGATGTTCAGAGGTGATTTGCCATTGCCTGCCTTTCAGGACTGTCATATATGGAATCACCATCTTCAATAACTATCTACTGCTATCCCAAGATTTCTTTCTTGGCTAATCATGCTATGTGGCTTGTCTAATAAGTTTGTGGCTGAGAGGAGATCTGAACAGGGTAATTTGCCAGTTCACAAGTCAATTTAAGTTTCATAATACCACTTCTACTCACACACACAAAAACCTAAGAATGATAAAATATGAGGATTCCTTAATCTCCACTCCAGCCCATTTATAAAACTCACTCTCTGGATAAGTTGGGAATGGTGGACATCATGACAGCTCAGCCAATCTGCACTGATTCCAGGAGTACAAGACAAGTTCTACTCAGGCTGCACTTAATCTACTCCTGCCCTTTCTCATTATCCCACAGCAACACCAGGCCAGGTACAGCTGACAAACTTGCCAAGAAACTCAGAATATGATTGAAAACTCTCACTCACCATGTAGAAATAAGCAAGCGCACACATGGCTGCCCAATAAATGGAGCCTGTCTTTACTGCTTTGATCCACATGTAGTATGTTAGAAGCATACAAAATATGGCAATACCTGCAGGTAAAGAACGGAAGTTAAACTTGAAGGATTATTGCAAACAAAATGCACTAATCTAGAAAAAGATGATATCGGATTTATATCCCACCCTCCACTCTGAATCTCAGAGCGGCTCACAATCTCCTTTACCTTTCTCCCCCACAACAGACATCCTGTGAGGTGGGTGGGGCTGAGAGGACTCTCACAGCAGCTGCCATTTCAAGGAGAACCTCTGCCAGAGCTATGGCAGACCCAAGGCCATTCCAGCAGGTGCAAGTGCAGGAATGGGGAATCAACCCCGGTTCTCCCAGATAAGAGTCCACACACTTAACAACTACACCAAACTGGCTCTCAAGAGCCTCCAAAACTTACAACAGAGTAAAACATGCTCATGATACAATTACACCATTATTTAAAATGTAACAAAATTATTCAATTTGCTGTATATAAAGTGCATAAAAATACAGCAACTCTTTTATTGCTGTTCACATTTATTGGTAGGAAGTACAGTGAGGCAGTTAAAACAAAACAAACAACCTCTTATAAGAGGTTACACTTTCCTTGAAAGATCATGTCACAAGTCTGTAGGCTTTCCTAGACTAAGCTTTGCTAATGGAGCATCAGGTAACAGGTGCAAGCATAACTGCCTTTTACAAACTTAGACTGATCTCCCCAGCTGTGCCGACTACTGGATCAAAATTACAGTTTCAAGTTCACTCACCTTCATTGTCATAGGATCCAGCAACAGAACGAGAAATGTAACCTGGTACTACAGCAATCATAGCAGCAGCTAAGAGACCTGCCCCAGCATCCTACATTAGGGAAGAGAGAGAAAAAAAGTAAAAATATATGAACAGCCCAGTCATTACCAAGATCTGTAAAATGTACAACCATAGATATTAAATGACTACACATTATTACAGCTGAAAGAGGATTCATCAAATTATTAAGCTTTCCTTAACTCTGCTATTATTCTAAACAAGGGGAGAGAAGACTCATAACGGATTGAAATTGGGGAGGGACAGTGGCTCAGTGGTAGAGCATCTGCTTGGGAAGCAAAAGGTCCCAGGTTCAATCCCTGGCATCTCCAAAAAGGGGTCCAGGCAAATAGGTGTGAAAAACCTCAGCTTGAGACCCTGGAGAGCCGCTGCCAGTCTGAGAAGACAATACTGACTTTGATGGATCAAGGGTCTGATTCAGTATAAGGCAGCTTCATATGTTCATATGAAATTTTTTTTCACATGAGCAGCCAGTATGGAAAGAAGTTCCAAGATAGGTGTTTTATTTCTAGCTTATGACAAGCAATCAAAGTGGAAGAGCACGACTTTCCTACTTCGGTATTCATAATATGCCTTATCTTAATATGCAAAGTACCTGCAACTTCCCATTACAAGTAACAGGTACAGTCACGGATAAATTGAAGGCAATGATGGTAAACTTGGAAATCACTTTAAAATCTTGAATGCTCAGGCTGTCTTTCAATATAAACCAACTTAAAACTTCACAATCCCACCCCTAGCCAACACACCAATATACCCATTTAAAAACCTGCAGAGGCCCAAAATTATTTCCTTCATTTACATTGTTTTTTAGTTTGAAAATGGGGAGGTATAATGAGACGATCCACACTGAGCAACGTTAAATGCAGAACTCTTTTGGTGCAGAATTAGAGTAGCATCACAGCGTACTAGATTTAAGATCATAGGCATAATATGAACTGCCAGATAAATCTTACTTAAGCAGCAAGTAATAAACCGATGGCAAAACAGCAAAAATTATAACCCAACAACTTTAGCCTCAGGCCTTTTGCAGTGACATGCAAATAAATCATGCCATGGAGAGCACTGCTTTCAGTCCTGAAATTATGCTTCAACCTTGTTTTTACCTTGAGCTCTTTGGTCAGATGATACGTTACAATGGTGGTGAAAGAGGAAAAAAGGGGAGCCAAGAACACACAGACATTTCGGATGTCAATCGTAATATGGAAGAAGTGCAGAACATGGTAGATTGCTGCAGATGTTATCATTAAGCCTGAAACAAAAGTAAATAAAAGATATGTTACTGGCAAACAGGAACTAACAGCAGCTATGCAGGTCAAACTGAACCAAGCCAGAATAGGTTTACAGAGGGATTTGCTGACCAACATGAGGTTGACCTATGTGATACCAATCAACAGAAACATTTGGATGTAAGATTTCTGCTTTTTTACTAGAAAACTAATGCCATTCTGAATTAGTACATCACTCCAGCAGAATCAGTGGCAGCACTTCCTAATCTCTCAAGTAGTTTTCAACCACAGAGCTTCACAGAGTCAAGAAAGATGGTCAAAAGACTAAATGAAAAAATCCATACTGTTTACACTGTGTCTTAAATACATGTCCTCTGTGCTTCTACCATCAAGATGAATCTTGGCTTTCTACCTGGATAGATAGTTCCACCGATGATCCTCCCCAGGGGGTACCATGCTCGGTCATCAAACCAGTTGTGGAATTTGTAGAAACCCTCTTCTGCCAGGAAGCGAGTTGTACGGTAATTAAAATATCTGCAATATTAATATAGAACTGAGGCTCTTTCCAGCAGAACATTAGAAATACAATTCAACAATAACAACAGCAACCTTTAATGGCATACAAGAAATACCATTCACTGTTCTTCATATTACAATCTCTGCCTTCAGCTAAGGTGCTTATGTAGACATTCTGCCAAGTATAACACACACACAATCAGCACCAGTTTGAAGGCTGAATTTGTTCTTTCAGGAAATGCAATCTTTGTTGGATCAAAGTACACACCTCCAAATGCATAACAAACACTTGCATAGCAATTGATTCTTCACAGCATACAATCAGAAGCACCCAATCTTCTGCTCCATTTCTAGAGGCTTGCTCTGCAACATATACTACCACATGCCAAAGAGTGCACTACACAAGCTCCTCTTAATAGACATCTGCAGCAAAAGCGCCACCATCTCTCTGAAACATTTTTCTGCAACCAATTGATTTTTTCAAGCCAGTCCTTGAAGAATGGAATTCAATTGGCCATGGGGCTTTGGGTGTTACTTTAGAAAATACTATTTCAACTAAATTTTCATCCTTTCAGTTTCTACAGCTATTCTCTATGGGACCTGGGTGAACTACCTAGAACTGATATTAGATCTGCTACTGAACCTACTGCAGCAATTCCTATTACAATTCGTTCAAGAAACAATTCAACATCATGAAGCATGCTGAAACTCTACAATTAAAATATAATAATCTGCACTGCTCTTTTTACAGTTAACACACTATGGGAGGGAAATATAATCAATGCCTATCACAGTCTCACAACCAATCTCACAAAACAAAGCAGACTAACAGAGGGAACTGAGATACTCACGGATCAAATTCATGAATGACACTCTCAAATCTTAGGACAGAAAACAGTCTGGTAGAGAAAGCTACAATACAAAAGAAAGCAAAATCAATGCACAGTTATCACTATTGAAATGACTACTTTGCTGTTTATGATACAGAACCTTAACAACTAGAAAGTGCTACAACCATCAAATAGGCATCTAATTCAGAGGTAGAAAACTTGCAGTCCAAACATCTGTGGCCGAACATGCAATTTAAACCAGAAGAATGTGAGACTAATAGGCACAGACCATGCTGTCTTACTTCAGAGTTTTACAAGCTTGAACTTACACAGCACAGCTGCCATTGACAGGATGAGAAGCTTGAGGAGGGTGTCTTGTTTTTCATAGGACAAACGGAGGAATCCTAACTTGGTCATTTTGGCAAAGGCAACAAAAGGCAATACTTAAACACCTGAAAGGAAAACCAACAAGACAGATAAACAAGGTGAATAAAAGCTGAGCTAAGCAATCAATTCTTCAGGCTCTACAAATCAGATAATTACAGGCAAATGTGTTTCCTAGTGGTCTAGGAGATAAGCACCTCTTTTCCATTAGAGTCAACCTAAAAGGTCATCAGTTTAGCCACTTATCCCAATGAAACTTCCACACATACCAGTCTTAACAACTGATCCAAAACCATCATTCATGCCCTTAAATAACAAAGTCCCCATCAATTGCTCCAATTTATTTACCTTCCCACTCATTACAGCTGCTTTCAAATGTCACAACACAAACTTAACAGCTTATTTTTCTAAAATGTGTAAAAGGCAGCCTGAATGAAGGTTTTCTTTTTAGTTCTATACACATACATACTAAAACAGACAATGCATTGAAAATATTACCAAGACAGGCTTGGAAGAGATAATTTTTAAAGGAAACAAAATACACATAACATGCTATTCATAACCATCACTTTCATAACAATGCTTAATTATATTTTCCCTGCCCAACAACTAGTAAAAGAAGACCAGCTGTCATAAAAATAGGTTGAACAAGGGCTTTCCAGTAGAGACAGCCTATACAGTTCAAAAGGACAGGATAAAAGCAAATATTTAAACCAAAATTACCGTAATTAACTGGATGCAACTTTTTTAAATAAAGCAGACTCGTATATCAATGGTTAAGACATTGTAGGCAATAGATAAGTATTTACCCTGAGTAAGACATACATTAGGAAAATGAAAACAAAGGAGAAAAAAAACAGATGTTCCTAAAAAGATATTTTTTAGTTAACAGATTATTTCAAAAAACCTAAAATTCTTAGGCAGCCTTCTGATATAATCTGAGTGGCAACATCAAGCACTGTAATTATTTTTCCCCTGAAGACTTTTTTAAAAAAGTTACAGCCATAGATTTAAAAAGGTGCCACTGGTGCAAGGGGAAAGGGACTACAATGCTTTACATGTGCCATTTTCCACGAATAATCTCCACCTGCTCCAACAGCTTCATCCTCCCAAAGCATTTGGAAAACTACTGAACTACATGAAACCGCCCTTTTTTCAAAGTACTGAGACATATGATGCAGCCACCATGCAGAAAGCTAAGCTGGTCTGGTCTATACCTGGATAGGTGACTTCCTGGGAAACCTATCTATGTCATTTTGAGTTCAAAGCTGGAAGAAAGGGTGGAACATAAATGTAAACAATACATCTAGTATGCATGGGAAGTCACTGAATTGGTATGAAGCAAAGTATGCAACCATCCATCTAATCAAATATGATCCATCTCACCTCCCAGTCTTGAATGGCACTTTCAGTATTACAAGAGTCTGTTCAACACAAGTAACTACCTTTGGGCCTAACCAATCTCATGGGTTGTTGGGAAGATAAAGCATTCCATTTTAACATCTTGGAGAAGGATGAAGATGCATCAACACAATACCTCAAAATCATGCAACAAAAACCACTGTAACACATACCCTCTGACGGACACAGCAGAATTACATTGGAAATTCAATTCCTGAGGCTATGCAGCATGATCTGCACTTAGCTGAGAAAATCTCACAAGTAATATCAGGCAGGATACAAGCAAACACGCTACTATAAATCACTCAGTATGCCTGCAAGCTCTTGTACATTCTTGTCATGTGTGGAAAAACACAAGAAAGGCCAACTGACCAATGACAATCTCTGTAAAATCTAAATTTTATTTTGTTAAAGCGGCAAATATAAAAATTAAAAATTCTTACCACTCCACATATAGAACTCTTATTTACTTCTTTTATAGCCTACCATTCTCCCCAATCTTACCCTTGTAAGGAAGGAAAGGCTAAGATTGTGTGACTGGCCCAAGGACACCATCAACAAGTTCCATGGCAGAGTAAGGATTCAAACCTGGATCTCCCAGGTTGGAGATGCTACACTCTGTAAAGTTCTGTTCTATGGCAACAGAAAGTTTCCCACCTAAGTGTATGTGATTCTAGAGCTGGCCCACCCCAGAGACAGTACGAGCGGAAGAAATAATGGAAATACAGCATTCAAAACACTGTGATGCATCACAAAAGTGAAATAATGGCCATGGTTTTTGTATTTTAACAAAACATGCCAGTTTTACACAGGTCAATTTTACAGACCAAGATATGCATTTCTATGGAATTGTAAGTCATGCTATAGGAAGATGCTAGTGCCGCAGTCTGTTAAAACATGGACCCATTTCTGTTGGTCACGTTGTTGGTGACTAGATTAGAATTTTCAATAGATTACATGCATTTCTATCTTGTACATCCCACATGTCATACCTCCTAGATTCTGCTATTTTTAAAGTGCTACCTAAAGTGACTTCAGCAGCACAGTACATCAAGTATACACAGCAGAGAAGCTTCTGTGCTATAGTTATAAAAACAGGGAGGAGGAAAAAGGGGAAATCTTCCCAGAAACAGGGAATGAGTATCTATAATAAGAGC